>NC_142867.1:200942500-201542500 GCF_051225735.1 Oryctolagus cuniculus
CGAAGCTCAGTGGTTCCGGGGCTCCTCTTGGGTGAAATCATCTTAGAGAGAAAGAAGCAAAAGCCTTGCTGAATGTGGCGGGGGCCGCCTGCTGGGGAGCTGAGCGGAGAACGGCAGGTGTCAGGGGCTAAGCCCCAGGAAGGGAGCAGCCCCCACCCCAGCAGAGGGCAGAGTGTGAGCCAAGGGGGTGGGGAGAGGGAGAGAGGGAGAAAGAGAGCGAGTGTGCGCCACACAGGACTTCCACACCTTCAGCACTGGAACTGCGGGGGCACGGGGAGCGCTGTGAGCTCTGACATCGATGTTACAAATCTGCCAAGTCCCGAGTGGGTTTACCTGGAAAGCGGGAGAAGAGGACACGCGCCTTGTGGGGCTCACAGAGCTCGCAGCCTTGGGCTCGTGGCCTCATGTCCTACTCAGAAAGCCCGGCCTGGGGCCCGGGGCCACACCTGCCTGGGCCTTGGCGAGGCTTCTACGACCTCACTGGAGAAGAAGTGGACGTGGTTTCCATACACAGAGGTCACACAAAGCCAGAAAAACAAAAGAGGGGGTGGCATCAGGCCAGGCCAAGATCCCAGCCCTTTCTCAATGACCGTCATCATGTGAACATGAAGACAAAGGTCAGGGCGGGTGCTGAGCCTGGCCGTGAACGCGGGTTCAGCCGGTAACCTCCTCACTCGAGTGCCTGCTTCCAGTCCTGGCTCCAGCTCTTGACTCCAGCTTCCTGCCTTTGCAGGCCTGCTGATGTGCCACCTGGCCTGCCCTCACCCGCATGCCTGCTCTGCCTCCAGCCCTCACAGCCACCTGGCAGCTCAGAGAGGCAAGACCAGGAACCCAGCGCCCTTCCAACCGCTGCAAGCTGGGCAGGCCGGGAGCTCCTGGGGAGGTTTGCCCCTAGGAGGGTGGGTCACTCCCTCCAGGGCTGCGTGTGGAACACGACAGCGGCACGCAGGGCCTCAGCGCGGCTTTTGCAGGGACTGCCTGGCCAGCTCACACACGGAGTGGCCAATCTCCACAGGGCCAAGGGTTCGGGGCCTCAGCAAGCAACACGGGGTGCCTGGATGACACAGGAAGTGACGTCTGGGTCCCCACGGTGAACGCAGGGCGAGCAGCCTCTGCTCGGTGGGCCCCCTCCCCGCCCCGTCCTGTGTTATTACTTCTTGCTCCTGGCTGTCAGCAGCAGCAAACTAAGATTAATCACGCGGCTGCCCGCTGGGCCCAGACAGGCCTCTGTTTGAAAACTCTCCCCCTCGCTATATAAATCAGCGAGGGCAGAGAGGAAAACTCACCTAGCTGAGACGCACCCGCAGCACCGCCAGCTCTGCTCGGCCCCCCGACACCCACTCGTCCTGCGCTGGGTGCAGACGACACAGAAGGCACAGAGCCGGGGCTCCGGGCGGCATGCAGCAGTCTGAGGGGCGGGAGGCTGGCTCCTGCAACAGTCCGGGCCCTGTGGGCAGCGAGCGGAGCCTTCCCACCACCTCAGACCGCGGCCAGGCTCTGTGGCCGGATCCTGGGACCCCCCGACTTCAAAGCAGGGTCCCCGATGCGACTGCTGGCTTGACTTCACAGACGCGTGAAGAGGGGAGAAAGTCCACAAAAGTCAGAGCACAGCGGGGACAAACCGGCCTCTTCCCGGGGCTCCGTCGCCTCTGGAAAGGCCGAAGGGCAGAGACCACCAGCTCCTGGTCACGTGCTGTGTGCCAGTGCTGTGTGCCAGTGCCGTGCGTGGGGCTTCGCTGCCAAGGCCCCCTTCGTGCCTGCACGCCCTGATTTCCAGGCAATGACTCGCCTAGCAGCACACGGCTGCTGAGGGGTGCAGTCAGGATCTGAACCCAGGGCTCTCCACCTGCAGAGCCTGTGGATCTCCCTCTGCACCTTGAAGAGGGTCACCCTGGAGCCCGTGGGGAGGCCTGCTCCCAGGCTGCCCATCCCCCGGCCCTCCCAGCAGGCCCCCTGCAGCTTCTTGGGCTGTGCCAGCTCAGTTGGCATTGTTACAGGTGGCTCGTGGGGGCAGAAGCTGCGTCCACCCTTGATGACACCCACGGGACCCCCCAGCTCCCGAATGGCTCTAGAATACGGCCCCGAGAACGTCACCAGCGCACCCAGCTCCAAGCCTCTGAGAACTCGCTGAGGCCCTGCAGCAGGAAGTCCCCCTCCCGGGCTCCAGTCAGTGCGTGTTCTGCACCCGTTCTCCTCTCCCCTCACACATCTCCTCTTCCGGTCCCTTCCTCCTTCCAGACCCACAGTGAAGTCCACCTTGGGTGGCTCCTGACACACCCCCTGAGTGACAGGGGTCAGCGGCTCTTGCAAAGCCGGAGCTTGGTAAACAAATGATGCTTGCTGGAGGCGGGGAGGGTAGAGGGTGGCTTCCGGGCCATCAGGCCAGGTGTCCAGAGCATCTCCACAGCGCCAGGCTCTGGGCCCACTTCCCCTGGCAGGCTTGGCATTGTCACCGGCACCAGAGCCGCGGCTGGGCCCCTGCCAGCCTCCCCGGGTGCCCCCTGCCCGGCCTCCCTGCGTCCTCCCCAGCTGCAAACTCCAGGCTGGGAGGTCCTGTGCCCCTCATGCCGGGTTCCTTGGCAGAAACTTGGTACAAACTGTCCCACGAGCCCTCTGGAGGTTGCTCGAGTCCCGTCCTGCCACCCCACGCCTGCCTTGCAAAGACAGGAAGCTGGGCTGCCGCTGGATCCCTCCTTGCCAGTCTCTCAAGACCCGAGACTACACTGGGTGTGCCCTGGGGCGAGGGCAGGGGGCTGGGGTCAAGGCATCTGCTGGCAGCCAAGAGGGCACGCGGATGCCATACCAGGGGAGTGGGGGAGTGGGAAGTGACAGAGGCAGTGAGGCAGGGTCTCTGAAGCCGCCCCCCAGGGTGGCGCCATGGAGGGCCCGCTAAGGTGCAGGAGGCAGCCTGGGTGACAGCCTGGGCTGGCCCAGAAGTCTCCTCTCCACCGTCACTGGGGTTCAAGTGCCAGCTGGGCAGCCTCGAGCCCCTGTTGATCTTAGCTTCCTCACCCACAGAGCAGAGGGACTGGGTAGACCCTGGTCAGCCACACGGCTCCCTCTGCCCCTGCCGCCACTGGGGGGCCACCCTAAGGCGAGTGTGCAGGCCTTCTGGAAGGCAGTGTCTGCTGATATGGGGTGGGGGCCGGGTAGAGGGGATTTGGGGATAAGGGGGTGCCTTGAGGTGGGACCTGTGTGAGTGGGGCCTGAGCCTCGGGGGCCAGCTCAACTGGGAGGCCCAGAGCCTGCAGGACTCTCTTGTGGCTTGGCGGCTTTGCAGGAGCCGTCCCCTCCCCGTGAGATGCCTGCCCAGTTCTCTGCAAGGCTCAGGGGCAGCCCACTCACATGCCACCTCGGGGCTCCTGGCCCCTGTGCAGACCGGCCTGCAATGAGGCACAGCTGGAACCAGCCAGACCGTGAGCTCCTGCAGCCGGGCCTGGCTCTCAGCCTGGCTCTCCCTCTCCGATGCCCAGGCCAGCGCCTGGTACGGAGGGCTGGGAAGCACGGAATGGGTGGAGGGCCTTGTCCTCTGAGGCTAAACTCCCCCAATCCTCCCTCCACCCAGGGCAGGGTCTGACGCTCAGATGAAAATGGCCAGAGGCGGGAACTGGCATAGCTGGGATTCCAATGTCAGTTTGCACCCTGCCTGCATGGGGAATGCCACTCCCCACCCCACTGATCCAGGCAGGCCTGCGTATCTGAGACCCATGTCTTGCCTCTTACACGCTGGCTGGCAGAGCCGGTGTCCACCCCAAGCAGCCCGGACACTCAGTGTTAGGGCCGTCTACCACGGTCAAGGTGATTAATGCCAGGGCCTGTGCCCTGTCAGCAGCCACATTGATCACTGGGTACCGGGGCTGTTCTGGGAAGCAAGCTCACCTCCTCCCAGCGGGCAGCTGGGCCCAGCACAGGACGGGCCAGCCCACTCCCCGCTCCTGTGCCAGTGTGGGCACCCAAGGGAAAGCTGAGCAGCTGCACCCAGCCCCCTGGCCTCGCGGCCGGTGACCTGATAACTCTAGACAAGCATGTAAAACTACACCTCCACCTCCAGCCCCACGGGGCGCAGGCCAGTCATCCGACCACAGTCCCGATGATTGGATCTGACAGGATGGGTACCAGAACATGAGCTCAGGGCCTGAAAGTACAGTGTTCGTGTCTGGGGTCTGGGTCTGGCCTGCATAGGCTGCTGGGCTGGCTCCCTGCCACCTTCCACCTCCACCCCCAGCCCAGAAGGTGCACTGGATCCAGTCAGAGCACACCAGGGACCAAGGGAGTGCAGAGCCCACAGACTGGGCCATCCCCAGGGGTCCTGAGCAACCGGCAACACCCTGCTCCTCCCTGGGCAGACGTGGACGCTGCAGCCCAGAGAAGGGAGGGAACTCACTCAGGGTCACAGAGTGAGCAGCAGGAGGCAGGGCAGGCTTCCGTCCTGGACTCTGGACAACAGGCCCTTCCCGTGACTCTTTAAAAAAAAAGGGCTTTGGGGCCACCACTGTGGCATAGTGGGTAAAGCTGCCACCTGCAGTGCCAGCATCCTATATTGGCGCCAGTTTGAGTCCCAGCCGCTCCACTTCCCATCCAGCTCTCTGCTACGGCCTGGGAAAGCAGTAGAAGATGGCCCAAGTGCTTGGGCTGCCGCACCCATGTGGCAGACCCAGAAGCTCCAGGCTTCTGGCTTCGGATCAGCCCAGCTCTGGCTGTTGTAGTCATTTGGAGAGTGAACCAGCAGATGATGGAGGACCTCTCTCTCTCCCTCTCACTATCTATCTATAACTCTTGCCTCTCAAAAAAACAAAACAAAACAAAACAAAACAAAAACAAAAACAAAAAAACAAACCCTCACTCTAACTGCAAGGCTGGCCACAGGAAGTAGGAGCAGGTGGGGGTGACACAAGATGACATTTACGTGGCTGGCCTCCATCGTCTCCAGGGCACAGGAGAGGACGGCGGAGTGCAGAGAGGTGGTGGGACCAGCTGAGGTCACGTCCCTAGCAGGTGGCACACACACAGCCCCAGCCCTGAGACCCGCTCGCAGGGGTGCACCTGGG
Organism: Oryctolagus cuniculus; assembly: GCF_051225735.1. NCBI lineage: Eukaryota > Metazoa > Chordata > Mammalia > Lagomorpha > Leporidae > Oryctolagus > Oryctolagus cuniculus. The sequence continues at coordinate 200,947,549 of NC_142867.1, forward strand.
CCTGTGTAACTGCGGGGAACTGGGTGTGGATTCTGCAGCATCGGGGTGGCGGTGCGCACACACTGCCTTGCTGAGCCCTGGCACAGCCCGGCTGCTCACCAGGCTGTTCCCGGTGTGCTGCAGACACCCTGGGCCTTGCTGGCTCAGGGGCTGAGCACCACCCAGGGGAACGAGCAGGGAGCAGAGCGGCTATCCCGGATTCTGGCCCTCGGCCAGGCCTGGCACAGGGCGCTCTGGCCCCTCGTCAGCTCTCTGGCAGAGGGCCCTCTGGAGCCAGGCCCCAGATACAGGGCGTCCCAGAGAAGAGGAGATTCACAAGGGAACCCAGGGACTGACAGGGAGACAGAGCCACAACACAGCCCAGCCGGGAAGGCTGGTGCTGCCCCTGGCTTCCTGTCCCGGCCCAGGAGAGCACCATTCACCTGCCACGTGATCTCAGGGTGAGGGAGGTCAGCGTGTTGCCAGTGACTCTGAGCCCTCGTCAGCACCCCAACAAGCCAGCGCTCTGTCATGTGGCCTCTGGCGGTGGCAGGTGGGACAGAGGGGAAGGCAGGCAGAGGGTTTCACAGCTCCCGGGGTTTTGTGTCAGCTTTGGGCCTGGGTTTATGCCCCAATTATGTCACTAACTTCCTTTGCGCCCATGGCAAAAGTCTCCTTTCTCTGGGCCTCCATTTTCCTGTCTGTAAAATGGGTTGTAGGCACTCTGTTAGGTCTCACTCAGCAACTACACCGAACGACGGAGTCCCCTTCCCCTTACTCCTGGGCCTGCCCGCCCTGACAGCCATGCCTCGCGGATCAGAAAGACACAAAGGTTTCAAGGCAGCCACAGGAGACGGAGCACCACTTGGCTTCTTCCCAGCCCCTGTGAGGCCCAAGAATCAGGTCAGCCCAGCCAGCGGTTGGAGCCCAGGAAAGGGCCGCTCCCTCGGCGGCGGTGCAGCAAGCTTGGCTCAGCCACTTGGGCCAAGCACAGCCCTCTGGGAGCCTCAGTCTGCTCGCCTGCAGAATGGGGACCGTATGTTCCTCATCAAAGGGCTGTCACGAGGTTTTTTTTTTTTTTGGGGGGGGGGGGGTTGAGGCATGCTGTGAGCTTCCTACAGCCCTGGCTCACTGGCACGCAGGAAAGCTACTCCTGGTTGGTTACCATTAATCCTAAGAGACCCCTCCTCTTCCGGGAAGGCAGCAATGGCGACCATAAAGACTCCTCTGAGACACAGGCTAAGAGAAAATTGGAGAACTGAGGTCTCGGGGCCGGTGTGGTAGAGCAGTGGGTTAAGTGACTGCCTGCAGTGCCGGTGACCCACGTGGGCGCCAGTTGGAGTCCCGGCTGCTCCATTTCCAATCCAGCTCCCCGCTAAAGCACCTGGAGAAGCAGCAGAAGCCGGTCCAAGTGCTTGGGTCCCTGCCACCCATGTAGGAGACCCAGATGGAGTTCCAGGACCCTGGCTTCAGCCCGGCCCAGTCCTGCCTGTTGCAGTCATTTGGGGAGTGAAGCGGTGAATGGAAGGTCTCTCTCCCCCCGTCTCTATAACGCTTTCAAATAAAATACATAAACAGATCTTTCAGAACATGGACAGCCAGACGGAGGTCTGAAGCAGCTCACGCTGGCGAGGGCACAGCCGGGGCCTGCCACGCAGGCCGGGGCGCCGGGTGGTACTCACTTCAGGGACAGGGAGTAGTCGTGCTTGCTGGTCTGGCTGTTCCGGACAAGGTAGCTGCACTCCTTGCAGAGCCGCAGCAGGTTCTCAGCGTCTCCTCTGCTGATGGCTCCGTGATACCATCTGGGGAGAGGGCAGAGTGCGGTCAGAGCCCAGCAGCGAAGGGGCGCCCGCAGCCCTGGCACCCGGTTTCCTTGTCCCAGGCAGGTGTGTCGATCTTCGTCCAGCACCTGCTATGTGCCAGCTCCTGGGAGAGGGCAGTGAAGGGAGCTCAGGGTCCCCTCCCCCGGGAGGCTCATGCCCTGGGCACCGCATGGCTGGCCCTGTGGCCACCGGTCCTTGGGGATGACAAGGCCAGGTCGCACATTTCAGAGTTACAGAGGGTACCGACTCAGGGGCCACCCTGTCTCTATGATACTCGTGGGCAAACCTCCTCACTCAGGACAGGGCACAGAGCGTGGGGCAGCTGCACTGTGCTCCCATCCAATGGCGCTGGCACAGGCTGGCCACGTGGGCATCCAGGTCGTTGCTTCTGGACCACACGGCAGAGGAGAGCAGCAGAGTCGGGGGTGGGAGCACAGGAGCACGATCACAGGCTCCTAACAACCCGCTGCTTCCATGAGGGTCTCCAAGGGGCAGCTGGTGCTGGGTGGGGCAGCAGCTGGGGGTCAGGGTGACTCCTGCACCTGGCCAAGCCTCTGTCCTTTATCAGGTTAGGGTCACCCAGGCCCTTCTTGGGCTTGTGGGCACAGCTGCTGCAGAGCCTGGGGGGCGGGTAAGGTCACCAAGTGGCAGTGCGGGCACTGGCAGAGAGAGCCTGAACCGGCCAACCTCCACACACGAGCCCCTCATCTGCACCGCTGCGGGCTCCTGCCAGCCACCGTGGGAGCGGGGACATGCAGGGCCTCTGCAAGGTCTGTCACCAGCACTGCCGTGGGCTCCTGCCACTTTCTAGGCGGTGCCCTCCACAGCTAGCAGCGCGGCTGTGACAGTCACCACCAGAGCCGAGAACGCGAGGCCTGGGGAGTTATGACCGTCTCATCTGTGGGCTGACTAGGAGGTGGTCACGGAGCTGGCCGACCGGAAGGGAAATGTGTGTGTGTGGTGGGGTGCATTTACTGTGCAGACCCACACGGGTTGTCATGGTTAACCCGAGCCCAAGCTGTGCTTGAGACAGGAAGTGCGGCTGTAACTGGGAGATGCACGCGGAGCTGCCCTTGTTTGGCGAGAGCATCTCCCGCGAGTCTGCGTAAGGCAGCCCCAGGGAGCGACAAAACCAGCGTTTCATTAGGAAGCTGAGCCATCCCCAGGGAAGTCCTGCCCACCGTGTGCCCTACCAGGGGCGTGGGGTGGGGTGGGGCCAGGCAGGCCCTCGGCCTCTGGGTACTTGTTAAAGGTAATCCCCAGGGCTAACAGGCTAAGCTGCTGCTTCCTTCCCCTGCGGCTCCCTCCATGGGGAGAGAAAAGCAGGGGACTTGGGGCCGAGGATCAAAGGAGAGAAGGGTCAAAGGGCACCGTGTCAGGGGTCGGGAAGCTGGCTGGGCACTGGGCAGCCTGGACTCCGGCACTCCTGGGGGAGCTGTGCCTGGATGCAGGAGAGGCTCCAGGCCAGGGCATGCTGGGGGTGTGCTGGCCTTCCCGGAGCTGCTGAGTCAGGGCACAACTGGGAATCAGGGAGACTCCGCCACCGCCATTGTCCCGTCCAACATCCGGTAGCTCACTCGATGTTTACTCAGTGCCCGCCTCACCCCTGATCTCACGGGGCTAGCGCACGGAGCGGCAGTCAACAAGCGCACAGGAAGCCACTTCAGATAGCGGCGAGTGCTACGCGGGAGTACTGGGGTGCGGCAGGGGCTGTGCCTGCTCTGCAGTGAGTGGTCAGGGGAGGCCCCGGAGAGCCTGGACTGTGAGAAGGAGCTAGTCATATGATGAGCCAAAAACAATACCTCTGTAGAGGGAACAGCCGGCACAAAGGCCCTGGGGTAGGAAAGACCTGGGGCCGTCCACATGACAGGTGGCGAGAAGAGCTGAGCAGGGTGGGTGGCGAGGCCCAGTGGGCTGAGGCCTTGTGGGCCAAGGAAAGACATTTTGTTTTATCCTAAGTGTGCTGGAGTGGATAAGACTTTCACAGAGACGCTGCTGGTATTAGCGAGGGAGAAGCCACAGAACTTGGTAACGCAGCAGATGCTGGCATAAGGCAGCACGAGGACTCGACAAGACTCCACTGTGCAGTGTAACTCTGCAGACGTGGCTGGTACGGCGGTACGGAAGCCCGGGAAGGAGCAAGCTCCCCGAACAGCAGGAGTCGCATTCTGAACGTGTTAACCATGAAGCGCCCACTCGGCAGTCGCGATGCCAAGCAGGCAGCTAGGGGTGGGAGTCGGGAGCTCTGGGAGAGGTGTGGGCTGCAGCACCGTGCCTGTGAGTCAGCACCAGGATCCTGGGAGAGACTTCCCGGGGGGAGCCCATGGCAGGAGGCAGGGGGAAACCAGGCAGGGGCGGTCATCTGGGGGCCAGGCAGGAGAGGGGCACTGGTTGGGAGGGCGGCCAGCTCCTCGGAGACACCGTGCACTCAGGTGACGGCTGTCTGCTGAGCGCCTGGTATGTGCCAAGCACTGTTCTAGGCGTGGGGAGGCAGTGGTGACCCAGGCAGGTCTCCACCCCAGGGCGTGTCTGTGTTGGAAGGGGGCAGCAGGCTATCTCCTCTCTCCCTTACGTGGACAGTTTGTGACCAGAAGATGGTTAGATGCCGACGGGGACAGTGGTGCAGGAGGCAGGTGTGCTGACCCTGGGCGCCAGAGCAGCCTTTTCCTCCAGGGTGTCCAGGCACAGGTGCGCCAGCCGGTCCTCAGCAACCACCCATCGGACCTGAAGGTGTCTCCTGAGCTTGAGGCCTCGTCAGCCCGGGTGGGCGGACAGGGGACCCTCTACCTAGCGCAGCAGGCCCTGCGGGAAGTGGCGTATGGGCGATGAGTCAGGACTTCTGGAAGGCCGGGGTAATCCTGGGGAGCAGGGATGATGAGGGAGGGAAAGCAGGCAGGACTCTGGACCTGGCCGAACCTTGTTGGGCGGGAATGGAAGAGGCAAGGGAACTGAGCAGCGTGGGCCTAAGGGCCCGGGGAGGGCAGGCCTGTGGACCGGACCCCAGGCCTCTGTGCATCGTTCCGTGCTTGCTGATGTCAACGTGCAGTCTGATCAGAAGTAAGCAAAAGGGCAGTGAACCAAGCTGTGAGCACGGGTTCAAGTCCAGCCCCCTGCTAAGACGCCTGGGAAAGCAGCAGAGGGTGGCCCAAGTGCTTGGGCCCTTGCACCCACATGGGAGACCCGGATGGAGTTCCTTGTCTACAAGCCCCAGCCATTGCAGCCATTTGGGGAGTGAACCCAGGAGATGGAAGATCTCTGTCTCCGTCACTCTGCCTTTCAAATAAATAAATCGATCTTAAAAAAACAACAACAAGAAGACAGACCTCGGCCAGTTAGCCTGCGTGGCTGCGACAAAGGATGGACAACCAGCGGGAGTGGTGGTGCTCCCCAGCATAGTCCAAAGGCAGGAGCTGGGTGGCCTCCAGGGCTGGCAGCTCGGGCCGACACTGGGAAAGCCTGCGTCCTGCTCTCTGAGCGACCCTTGCCCATGAGGGAGGCACTGCAGGTTGCACCAAACACAGAAGCCCCAGGCCAGGCCGAATACGATAGGCGCCACACGCCAGAAAGGCTCCCAGGCGGGCGTGCTGGTGGCTGCCAACCCTTGAGCCAAGTGTGTGCTGTGTGAGGTCGCACGGGGAGCAAGGGCGGGGAAGCGAGGCAGTGTGTGGGGTCAAGGGCAGGAGGCTGGGGTGCACTCCAGGCTGTGAGGCCCCAGCCAAGGCTCTGCACCTCCCTGGATCTGGATTTTCTCATCAAGGCAGTGACGGTGCGTTTGCTTGTGAAGCCAATCACGCACCCGAAGGCACAAAGTTCCTGGAGAAGCTCACTCTAGCCGAGGGATGTGGCATGGTAAGAAAGGGGAAAGGACTTTGGGGGCGACTCCCAGAGCAAATGGTAGGCTGGTGAGATGGAGTTCCACCCTGCAGGTAACAGGGAGCCCCCGAAGGCTGTGGAGCAGAGCCGGGAGATGATAATTACGGGTGGCCGAGGGCCCAGCCCAGCGCAGCGCTGGGGGCAGCGAGGAGCAAAAGGGCGTGAGAACTGGGGGCCAGCACGAACGGGACCTGGCCACTGAGCAGAGGGGAGAAACGCCTGGGAAGAGAGACGGAGAGAGGGGAGGTCTTGCGCAACCGGTATGCAGCAGACGTGCAGAAACAGGACCGCGGCCAGAAAAGAAACCCAGCTGACTCCAAGTCTCACGCTTAGCTTTTCAAGAACTCATCTGCTGCACGGTGAGGACGAGCAGTGCGCACAGCTGTGTGGGCCCTTCCACTCGCCCTCGGAGGCTACGCTGGGGACAAGATGCAGGGCTGGGGGCCCAGGCCTGTTGCTGACTGGTAGGGGGCTCCTGGTCTTCCACGAGCCTCAGGCCCTAGATGAGGGGGAAGCAGGGGCGGAGAGACCCCTGGAGCTCTGCCAAGCCCCGCCCCAGAGCACGTGCTGGAGCGAGGGGGGAGTCGTGAGGACACCACTCCTGCAGAACTCACATTTGCTTCTCCAGCGGCACAGCGGGGTCTACTCTCTCTCCCAGGATCCCGCAGAACTCGGGGCTGCCATGTTTGATGGGCTTGAAGCCCCCACCAGGAGCACGAAGCTGACGCCGCCGGTCCCGGGAAGGCGAGGGGGACGACTGCCGCTTCTCACCGCCGTTAAACTGGGCTGCGGGGGAGAGAAAGGTCGCAGTTACCAGGAGTTCAGCCTAAGGAGACGGGGGGCGGGGGAGATGCGGGGGGCCTGTCTGGCCGTTCCAGCTGCTGCTATGCAACTGGCAGGAGGCAGAGCTGCTGGCAGAGCGAGCCACGGCTGGCCAGATTCCGGCTCCTGAAGACAAGACACAGGTGCTGCCCACCCACACGGCACGTCTGAGGGGCTGTGTGTCTCCAGCGAGGGGCAAGGCCCCGTCCTCTGCTCGGTTCTCAGGGGATGAAGTTCTTCCTCCTATCCATTGTGCCAAAACCTGCCTCCAAGTGGCTTTTCCCCTCCTGTCCTGCCCGGGGCCACTCCGGCCACACCTACCTCCTTGCTCCCATGGAGCTCCACTCGGGTCCCCTAACGCTGCTCCTCTTCATTCTGATGGCCTTGCGTGGGCCCCTGGCACAGACTGCCTGTCTTGGACCTGGCCAGCATCCACCTGAGGCCAGCGCGGTGAACCGCATCTAACCGGCTTCCCTCGCCACCCTGGGCCCGTGGGGGTGCCGCTCACCCCAGGGCCCTGCAGATACCCCACAAACAGCTGAAACCAGAGCTGCCAGAAGAGCTCCTGGGAAAGAGCCAGTCCCCCTTTAGCCCACCTGTGGGCCTCAGCTTCTCTCTTAAGTACAGGAATAGCAATGGTACCTACCTCCTGCGGCTTCAACCAGGCGCCTGTGGGGAGCCGCTGCATAATATTTAACTTAATGAACTTCATAAATATTTACTTTTGGGACCAGCATTGCTCCACGGTGGGTTAAGCTGCTGCTTGCCATGCTGGCATCCTTATCACAATGCTGGTTCGAGTGCCGGCTGCTCTGCTTCTGATCCAGTTCCCTGCTAATGCACTTGAGAATGCAGTGGCAGATGGCCCGAGTACTGGAGCTCCTGCTGCCCACATGGGAGACCCGGATGGAGTGCCTGGCTTCGGCCTGGCCCAGCCCTGTCTGCAGGGCCCATCTTGGGGGTGAACCAGCAGATCTTTGTCCCCCTCTCTGTCATCTGCCTTTCAAATAAACAAACCTTAACAAGAAATAATTCCTTTTATCACTACCATGCCTGCTCAATGCAGATACAATACCAGGGGCTTCGTGTAAGGTAGCGAGCTGATCTGAGCCCCTCTGTGAAGCCTGCCAGAGACCAACTCTGTGCCCTGCCTGGGTGACTGAACCTCTCAGAGTCCCCACACAGCTGTGAAAAGGCGCCCAGCACACACAGGATGCTGAGCAGACCAAGCCAGGGCCGGCACAACGCCCAGCTGCAGGCCCACGTTGAGCCACAAGAAGGCAGAGCCTCCTGGCCAACCAGAACGCCAGGCCGTGCCTCTGACCCGATACGCAGCACCCAACCCTCGCTCCTGGAAGGCACTGGGGAAGCCTTGCCCTGATGGGTGCATGGCACTGTCCACCAGGACCCAGGAGCGGGCGTCAACCCGTTCTAGTTTCAGCCACTGAGCAACAGCCACCATCCGGGACCTGCAAACACTTCTGCCCCTCCAGGGCCCGGCAGACATCAGGGAGGGCCGCCCCATCCCCGGGGCTGTGCCCTGCAGCCCGACCTGGCAGGCAGCCTGTCACCTATGACCCTCCACAATGCGCACATACGTGGCGCTAGGCATAGGTCAAGGCCAGGGAAAAATCCCCACCTGCCGCCCTCTTCCAAGAAGCTTCCCCTGACCTCACCCCCGCTCCAAGCCCCACCTCCATCTCAGCCCATGGCACCCTGATGACCGGTTTCCTTGCTGGGTGCCCAGCGAGCCCGAGGGGCTGAACCACATGTGCCCCAGTCTCCACACCTAGCACCGGACCTGCCACATGAACAGGTGTTCAAGGGAGGAGGATTACATGAAGAAACCTAATGAGCTGCTGTTTTGCTTTATTGAGAAAAAATACCAGTTTTCATACCCGATAAATTGGATAAATCCTCCGAATGTCCTAGTCAACACTGTAATTCCCCACTGAATTAATTTATACATTCACTGGCAAGCTTAATAATAGAGCCATATAGTGTAGAGAGAACAGGTGGTGATGACTGACAGGCTTAATTAGGCAAATCATTTCACCTAAAATACAAATATGCAAACTCCCGAGTACAGCAAAAGAAAAAAAAATTAAGAACAAAAGCTCTAAACACAACTGCTTTCATTCCTTCTAATTAAGTTTCTCTTTAATCTGCAATTTAAAGTGGCAATTCTTTTACTTTAGTGATTTTTCTGCAAAAGATAAAGACACAATCCCTCCAAAGAATATCTGCGTTTAGAGAGAATGTGCTCCCCCGTGAGTTGTTGGGACGAGGGAGCCTAACTAATCCCACCTATAGGCAATTAAAAATGGAAGTCGGAACCCTGCAGGGGTGCAGCGAGGCCAGGCACTGGGGAGATGAGGCGCCGGACTCCGTCTGACTTCAGCTCCATTGACACAGGGACCAGACCCCTGTGACTGGTGGAGGGGTCGCCTGGCTCATATCCCCCAGCGCTCAGCCAGACGGCACCTCTGTCTCGTCCCACACACCTTCTGGAATGTTCTGGCCTGGAGACAGGACTCGTCCTTTAAGACCCGGCTCCTCTTCCAGGCTTTTGGGGCTCTCCACGTGGAATGGCAGACCTGACATCCACCAGTCCAATGACAGGAGATGACCCGAGGCACCTCCCAACAAGCTGGCCGTGTGGGCACCAGGCGAGGAGGAGAGGCAGAGGAGCCCCTCCAGGGTCTCGGAGGAGGGCTCAGGCTGTGGTGTGCATACAGGGGCAAGGGGACCTCCAGGAGAGGCTCCCCATTTCAGGGGTCTTCCTTCCCCACACACACCCGGAGGGCTGCCCACCTACTCCACTTTAGGGCGTCTGGAAGCCTCCTAGGCCTGGCACACCCCCTCCAGCAAAGCTTGCTCCAACCCCACCTGCCGAGAGCTCACAGCCCCTGGCGGCCCCTCCCCAGGGCTCTCCCATCAGCTGGGGTGTCCTAGAGGGCAGTGTCCAGGGCAGAGGATCCAGTGCCTCTCTGCCCGCTCCAGGCTCGTCTACCCTGAACTCACTGCAGTGCCTGGCACGGAGCAGGCACTCTGAAAGGGTGTGCCGGGGGCCTGCGTGTGGAGGAGTGGGTTAAAGCTGCTACCCGCAGTGCTGGCATCCCAAATGGATGCCGGTTCAAGTCCTGGTCACTCCACTTCCGATCCAGGTCCCTGCTAATGCATCTGGGAAAGCAGCAGAAGATGGTCCACATGCTTGGGCCCCTGCACCTATGTGGGGGACCCATATGGAGTTCCAGGTTCCTGACTTCGGATCGGCCCAGTTCTAGCCATCGCGGCCACTTGCGAAGTGAACTAACAGATGGAAGATCCCTCTCTGTAACCGCCTTCCAAATAAATAAGTCTTGAAAGAAAGTGTGTACCCAGAGAAATAAACGTATCCCCATGGGGACCACTTCCTTCCTGTCCAGTGCTTGGAGCTAGCCAGAGAGCAACTCCCCAAGCAGATTCTCCTGGGCTACACACTCGCTGGCTCCCCAGTGCCCCACAGCAAGGGCCTACTCCCCTCTGGGGGGCTTGTGGTCCTCAGGGAGCCGGCTCCAGCCTGACCTTCCAGGTGCATCTTCCCCTAGAAAGCCTTTGGGGCTCCCCCTGTCCACGGTGTCCCTTTCTTCACCATTGGGGTCTGCACAACTCCCTGCCAGTTTGTGCAGTGCGGTTCCAATGCTACCTCCTGGGCAAGCTTTGCCCCAAACCCCAGCCAGGACACCTCTGCCCTCTGAGCCCCGAGGCCCCTTGCTTACACCATGGCCCCTGCACTGGACGGACGCTCCACAAGACGGGGCTTTGTGCCTGCCTCCTCTGAGGCCCGCACGGCCGATATCCAGTTCCGTCGCACAGCCCTGGGGTTGATCCTCTGCCGCTGTACCCAACTATGTGATCCTGGGTGCGTCCTCTCTGAGCCTCAGCTGCCTTATCTCTGTGCCGGGCTGGGACAGCTGCCCAGTGGAGAGCTGTGGAGGGGTAACAAGGTCCAGGTCCCCCACTCCATGGTCACGGGTGAGCTCATAACCGCTCCTTCCATAGATCAGACGCCACCTTCTCTCCCCGGACTCCTGCTAGAATCCCCAAGCCGCAAGCACCACAAGACCTCCACTTGTTAATCAAGAAAGTCCACTTAGGAACTGGACCTCCACTCAAATGGTCCTACTGGTTTTGAAAAATGCCATACTCTTTACTTAGCACTTCCTGTGCGTGAGAGGCAGGGAGGAAACCTGAAGGGCAGCTTCTCTAAAAATCCACTTGTTTGCCTTGAAAGGAAGAGAGGAGACAGGTAGAATCTACCATCTGCTAGTCACCCCCCAAATGCCTGTAACAACTCGGCTGGGGCAGGGCTGAGCCAAAGCAGGGAACCCAATCTGAGCCTCCCACATGGGTGGCAGGGACCCAAGCACTTGGGCCATCACCTGCTGCTTCCCAGGGTGCACACGGACAGGACGCTGGAATCAAAGTGGAGCTGGTGGGCCGCCACTATGGCACGGTTGGTCAAGCCACCGCCTACAACACTGGCATCCCACACGGGCGCCAGTTCGTGTCCTGGCTGCTCCACTTCTGGTTCAGCTTCCTGCTGATGGCCTGGGGAAAGCAGCAGCAGATGGCCCACATGTTTGGGCCTGCACTCACATGGGAGACCTGGATGAAGCTCTTGGTTTGGCCTGGCCCAGCACAGGCCATTGTGACCATTTGGGGAGTGAGCCAGCAGATAGAAGATCTCTCTCTCTATAACTTTCAGAATAAATCAATCTTAAAAGAAGCGGAGCTGGAACTGCGACCTGGGCACTGCGACGTGGGATGTGGCGTCCCAGGTGTCACCTTATCTGATGCGCCAGCACTGCCCTGCATGGCTGTCCCCGGAGGTTGGTGCTGTTAATGCCCATGTTTCCAGGAATGAGGCCTGGTGTCAAGGACTCATGCCCCGCACAGAGAGCACAGGCTGCCGCACCAGGCAGCAGCCCCAGCCCTGGCGACCCCTGAGGCACTGTGCTGCTCTCCAGGCTTGGACCCTCCAGCTGCCCCTTGCTGGCTGGCCTGCAGCCTCCAGGAGATGGAGCCTCCTTCAGGCAGACTCAGCACCACTAAAGGAAGGCGTCGTGTGCAGCGTCAAGGGCTCGGTAGGGCCGCTGAGCCTCCAGGCTGGCTGTGAACTTGGCTCGCTTGTAAGCCGCGGGCTGACAGCAGGGCCTGGTGCTGGCTCACGGACCTCCTACCACTGTGGACGTACCAGGTCCAGAGGCTGATCCTTGGTGTGGAGGCCCAGGCTGGGACTCCCTGGTTGTCTGCTCTCTGGGCAGCTGTGACCCCGGGGAAGGTGGGGTGGACTATGTGGCCTCTGGCATCCATGAAAATACCAGAAACATTCACAACGCAGACACCTGCAGATGACAAACCGTTGACTGCCCACTTTCCAGTCACACACACCGTGTTGTGTCACCCGACCCTCGCCCACAGACACGGGTCTGCTAATCATTCCCGGGAGGCGTATGTTCTGAAAAAGCTACGCTTGCGCTTCCGATCTTTTTGCAAGAGAGTAAACCTATCCCACCCCCCCCCCCCAGGCAGATTCAGAGAGAGAGAGAGAGAGAAAGGTCTTCCTTTTTCCGTTGGCCAATCCGAAGCCAGGAGCCAGGTGCTTCCTCCTGGTCTCCCATGTGGGTGCAGGGCCCAAGCACTTGGGCCATCCTCCACTGCTCTCCCGGGCCACAGCAGAGAGCTGGACTGGAAGAGGAGCAACTGGGACAGAATCCGGTGCCCCGACCGGGACTAGAACCTGGGGTGCCGGCACCGCAGGCGGAAGATTAGCCAAGTGAGCTGCGGCACTGGTCAAGAATAAAGCTTTTAATTCTATTAATGAACTTCTTGTTCTTTTAATGAACTACCTGAAGGAGACTTCTATTGGAATTCCCACTTTACAGGTGGAGAAATGGAGACCCAGAGAGATGAGAGCCCTTCCCTCCAGCCAGGTCAAGAGCGGGCCTGGCTCTCCTCCCACGTAGGTTGTAAGACAGCATGCACCTCAGCAAATGTACAGCTCGTGTTTCCAGGATCGCCGACAAGAGGCCTCTGTGTTCACCTCATGGACGCATGCGGGCCCCAGGGCACTGCACTGCCATCCGGCGAGGGAGGAGCGGAGAACAGAGCTCCTCATTGTCACTGCTGCCCGGGTTCCAGGAAGGCCACCGGGCTGGGCGGGCAGGCAGGCAGGCAGGCAGGCCTGGCCCAGGAGGTGCAGCTCTGCCTTCCAGTCTGCGATCCCTTCCCGCAGGACACGAGGACTCCACGGGTGGGCGCCTGGCCACGGGCAACCCAAGGAGAAAGCCTGATGAGCACGACTAGATAACCCATAGGCAAAAGCCTCCTCAGCCGCCCAAGGCAGCCACCTTCACCTCCGTAGCTCATTTTGCAGGTGAAGAGACGGGGCTGCAGAAGTGACTTCACTCCCCCGAGGTCAACAGCTCTGCTTGAACTGGATGCCCAGCACAAATCCTGTCCACAGTGCAACGCGTTCTCAAAACAACTGCAATGACGACAGTGACGCTGAGGGCCGAGGGCCGACCGAGCGCTCACTGCGCCCTGACTCAGCGCCTGGCGCCGCCCCTTTTTACACAGGAAGAAATGGAGGGATCTGCCGTGGCAGCAGGGGGCTTTCTATCCAGGCGCCCTGGCCCAGCCCCACCAACTACACCCACCTGGGACCTGCTCAGGTCTGACGCGGGTGTCTTCTGCAGACACTCCCAGTCCCCAGGAAGTGAGTCTTCTCCCACACACAAACCTGGGACCTGCGTGGGGTGGGCTGGGAACTTGTGGAGATGAGTTGCTCCGGCAGTGTGGCCTGAGGGCCCACCGGCCAGGCACTGCCACACCAGCCTATCCACATGGCATCTGGAGCCGATCCTGACAGGCGGGGACACACTCTCCGCTCCACCTTGGAGTTCAGGCCGGACAAGGCCAAGCACAGCACCCCAGATGCCCTTCCCTGCAGGCTCCCTGCCTCGGCTGCAGACAAGTGCACAGCACATGGACCCCATGGTTCCCTGAGGCTTCAGGAGAACTTGGGGTGCTCTCCTGAGGTTTGATTTAGTTCATCACTTAACACCCCAGTGCTCACGATGCACAAGGAGGCACCGGGAGCTGGGTGGGGGCCCAGGTATGAATGAGGCAGGCCGGTCTCTGTCCTTCTGGACCGGATGCACAGAGACCTGTGACCTGCCAGTGACAGCCTCTCACACCTTGGCCTCTTGCCCCACACAAGAGCCAAGGGCACCTGCAGGAACGTTTCCACTTGTAGGTCACTCAACGAATTCACCCGTCCGTCTGTCAAACAGAAAAGCCGACTGGAAAAACCTGTCCCTCGGTAACACATTAGCCACAGGAAGCCTGCGATCCAGACCTCCCGCTGGAATCCCCCCTTCCTCGTCAGACCTGCTGTTCGCATGTGTTAAACATTAATTACAACTGTTACTCATTACACAGCACAGAGCTCCTGCTTTAGACGCAATTGCTCATTTCTGCCCAGGCCCAGGGCATGCTGGGTAGCTACGTGGGGCAGGAAGCATCCTGGGAGCCCACGGGGTGCAGCAGGCGGCTGTGGCCAGGGCGAAGGTTCCCCGAGGTAGTCTGAGGTCAGGCCTGTTTGTTCCCAGCAGCCGAGGGTGAGTTACCGGGCATGATGGGAATGGTGAGCAGACAGTGCCCATGTGCAGCCTGGGCACCAGCTCCTGCACATGTGCATCTGAGGCCCACGGCGCCACGTCCGGAGGCCAATGCGAGCAGGTGCACCTGCTTCTGCCTCAGCAGCCACCGACGCCACCCCACAGCCACCCAGGGCGAAAGGCCTTTTCTGCACTGGTGATAAACGCACAGGGGAAACAGCGTGGGCTTGGCAGCCTGACCCGAGTTCACTGCTGTGTGACAGTGGGCCAGCTGCTCACCCTCTCTGAGCCTCAGCAGAGTCATCTGTGTGGTGACAACGGAGCAACATTCACCCTGCAGGCCTTCATAGGGTTAACAGACGGCAGGGCCGCGGTTCTGTCTCCCTATTCCTCCTCACTTTAGCCTTATTTGGATTCAGACAACTGAGCAGGCTCAGTTTAGGGCTGTTTAGGAAGCAGGCACAGCTGAGACCTTGGCTTGGCCTTTCTCCACCCTTTCAGCCTTACTGGATGAGACTGGGAGGGTCAGGGGTGGCCACCCAGCATCAGCACAGCGACAAACGTGGCCGTGGCTGGAGCACACAGGAGGGGGCCCCGTCTAACCCAGGTGAGCCTGGGGGGAGGCTTCTTAGGAGGTGACACGCCTTCCTTAATGCAGCCCTGACCCTACACCTACCAGCCAGGTGTACTCAGGGAACTCTCGGGGGTGGGGGTTTGCCAGGTCAGCCACGCCAGCCTCACCTGGCCCTTCTGAACCAGCACTCTGAGGGCGGGGTCCCACAGTCACTCTAACACTTCCTCCAGGTGACTCAGGCTGGAGACTCCCGCTCAGGCACACCAACCACTTCCACCCCACAAGGGGAGGGGCCCCCACACCCAGGGGACCAGTGGCCCAACCTCGGGGAGGGGCCGAAGAACGGAAGACTCTGCAAACTTGTGAAGCAAACTGCTGCTAGGATTCGGAGGTAGGATTTCCTGGAGCACCGGGGCTGTTTCTGAGGCCGGCCCTGCTTCTCACTGCCAGGCAAAACAGGGAATGAGCCTCGTTAATGGGCCCTCGGCGGCCGCTCAGAATCTCTTTATGGATATGGTCTTTATATTAAATGAGATTTTATTTAATACAGCAAGCCTCCCCTGCACACCAATAACAAATCTGATAACGCACCAGCCTCTAGGGCTTGCTATGCCTTTTCAGCCCAATCTTTCCCCTGGATCTCCAGAGACCCAGTACGACCACAGCTGTGCCTATCCCCATTTTACAGCCGGGACAATGGAGTCTCAGGGAGACGGCACAGCCTGTCTGGGCCCCGAGGCTGCTGGGTGCTGAACATGGGACTGTCCGACTCCTTCTACTGCCCCAGGGGTCCCGATGTACAGGACAGCCTGTCTTAAATGTTCTGGGGCAGAGAAACGCGCCGAGGAGTTAGCACCCAAGTAAAACCGTGCTGTGCACAACACCCAGTTCGAGACATAGGTCTGTCTTCCACTTTTGCCAGCAGGCAGACCTGTCACCGGCTGCGCCCGGGACACTGCCTGAAAAGTAATTTCAACGGAGACAAATCTTCAGACGGTGAGTCACACCCCAAAAGACTGCTTCCTGAGGATCTCTAGCTAGAGAGCCCTTCACACACACCTCTGCCGCCCGGCTCCTCCACCGAGCACCCCAATTACCTGCAGCTCAGACTCTACTGCGAGTGAAGACACCCTTAGCTCCACCCACTGAGCTCATCTCCTGTGTCTGGCCTGGCTGGTTTGGCCAGGGAGTCTTCAGAAGCCCCCTGCCCCACCCCCCACCTCAGTTTCCCCAGAAGCACAGCGGAAGTGGGCCATGTGGAGCGGGGTCCCTCCCTGTTCTGAGGGGTGGCAGAGCGTGACCAGTGTACAGCACGACTCTGGTGGCTCCCGTGTGGGCAGGCCCTGCGCTCAGCAGGGACCTCGCCAGCGGCACCGCAGCAGCCGAGGCTGTGGGAGGTATGCACTGTGGGACAGCATGGGAGGCCTCCCCCAGTTCCAGTCATGCATGCTGGCCAGCACGGGGGAGGCGTGCATCCCACAGGACGAGGGCGTGGGCTCTGGAGCACTTGGCCAGCCACTGGCCAGCTGGTTCCTCCCTGTCTTTGGGCCTTAGTTCCCTTATCTGTGGAAGGAGACACTGGCCCTCCCAGAGGAGGATGAGCGCTGGCCGGGACGCTGCACTTCCCTGCAGTAGGGACTCCCTGTCGCACTTCCCACGTGCGGGCACCGGGGCTCCCAGGGCAGCTACAACCCCTGCCCCCTCCACCAGGTTTGCTGCTGCTGCCCGTGGGCCTCTCCCTCTGTGCAGCCTCCACTTGTTCCCCTCACCATCGGCACCACAAAGCCTGGGGCCGGGCAGACCTACCACCAGACAGGGTGGCAGCCTTCCAGGCTCCTTGGGCTGTGCACTCGTAGGTGGGCTCAGAGCTGTATGGCAGGTGGTGCTCCGGGAGAGGAGGCCATTTCTGGACTTCCATGGGGCCTCACAATGCACTGCTGTGAAGACTCCAAAGGAGAGGCCAGCACCATAGCGTAGCAGGTAAAGCTGCTGCCTGCAACGCCAGCATCCCATGTGGTCGCCGGTTCAAGTCCCGGCTGCACTTAAGATCCAGCTCCCTGCTAATGTGCTTGGGAAAGCAGTGAAAGATGGCCCAGGCAGTTGGGTCCCCGCACTCACGTGGGAGACCTAAAAGAAGCTCCTGACTCCTGGTTTCGGCCTGGCCCAGCCTCAGCTGTTTTGGCCATTTGGGGAGTGAACCTGGGGATGGAAGACTTTTCTCTCTCTCTGCCTCTGTCTCTCCCTCTCTCTAACAATGCCTTTCAGATGAATAAATCTTTAAAAAAAAAAAGATTACAATATAGGGAGAGCAGGGAGTGACTCAGCTAGCTCTGGCAGGTGAGATGGGGGCTGACAGCTTGATGGACGCCACAGAGTCTGTGGTGACACCTGGCCCCGTGTGTGTCCCGGGGACTAGGGCTGGGCTCTGTGAGCACAGGCCACACCAGTTTCTTGGAGTGAGAGTATGTAGCGAACACCCAGGCTTCCTGGGAGTGCATGTGGGATTTCTCACCCCTCAGCTCCGGTGCAGACTGAGAAGGGGGCTGTCAATCCCAAGGAGCTAGGACACCTTACAGCCTATGACAACTGGAGACAGAATCGGAGGCTGCGGGCAGCCCGATTGAAACCGGAGGTCATGACTGCATAGGCTGGGCCAGAGCCGCCAGCCTGGAAAGGCCGTGGTTCCCTGGCAAAGGGCCTCTCTGCACAGCGGCCGTGCAGGCAGCACCAGAGGACGGAGGGCACTGTGGCACCACAGCCAGGACACAGAGAGCCTGGTCTCCCCTCGCCCGTCTCTGAGCAGCAGGCTAGGGTCCCCCACTAGAATGAAGCCTGGCAGCACCCCTGCAACTGAGTTCGGGGCCAGCTCCCCCTGCTGCAGGGCCAGGCCAGCTTGCAGGCCTCCCCAGGGCGGGGAGGGACAGCTCATGACACACTGCCAGGTCCACGTGGAATGCTCACTGCTCACCTGGGCCAAAATCCCCGTGCCTCAGTGTTGGCAAGCCTGGCTCAGCCCACAGGGGCCCCAAGTGCTACATGCTTTGGAAACCTGAAACCACTGAGCAGCTTCCCTTCCAGGCTAAACATGCAGAAGCAGAGAATACAAGGGTGGAACACAGAGGAGGAGGATTCTGCCCAGCAAACTTCACACGACGGGCTCGCTACCCAGCCACGGATCCTGTACCCCAGGCTGCCAGCTCCAGGCAGTGAGCGCCCAAGAGCCAAGAGGGACCGTGTGGGCATTCCTGATGGGTACTGGTACTGCAGGGCCCAGCCAGGCACTCCCTGGCCACACGGGTGACTTTCTGAAGAAGACGTCCACACATATACACAGCCCTGCTACCTGACAGGTGGCCCTGCCGCCTCTCACTCCACTTCTGTTCAGGGCATGGGGACCCGCGGAGGTGCGTCTCGCCTGCCAATGCCGTGCCCCACAGCCTCTGCCCACGGAGCCAGGCAGGATGCAGTCCTGACCAAAGGCCAGTGTGCACAGCATCCCTCCAGCACAGTGCTGTCTCTGCCCCAGCAACCAGAGCAGAGCCAGGAGCACCAGCTCTGGAGCAGCAGACGCAAAGGGAAGTGACCTGACGAGACAGAGACAGGGACAGGAGTCCGCATCTGTCTTCTCTTAGCAGTCCAGGGTGTCAGATATGTGGTGACCCCGGGGCAGTAACCAGGGCTTGTGGGCTCAGAAACCGATGGTGCTGAGGCCTCAGGGTCCTTTGGGCAGAAGTGCGTGCGTGCGTGCGTGTGTGTGTGGGGGGGGGGGGGGTAAGGTTCTTGCCCGAGAACCACAGGAAAGTTGTGGTCTTGCAGTGGAGGTGCTTCTCACTCCCACGTCCACACACACCGCCTGGGGAACTTGTCAAAGCAGAGCCAGAACGCTGGGTGAAGTCATTGCTGGCGACACCGGCATCCGGTATCAGAGTGTCAGTTTGAGGCCCGCCTGCAGTACTTTCTATCCAGCTTCCTGCTCAAGTGCCTGGGAAGGCAGCGGAAGATGGCCCAGGTGCTTGGGCCCCTGCCACCCACATGGGAGACCTGGATGGAAGATTTCTCTGTTTCCTCCTCTCTGTCACTCCTGAAAATCAACTTTTTTTTTTTTTTTTTTAAGATCTATCCATTTATTCGCAAGGCAGAGTTACAGAGAAGCAGAGGCAGAGAGAGCAAGAGAGAGGTGTTACATCTGCTGGCTCATTCCCCAGATGACCACAATGGCTGGAGCTGTGCAAATCTGAAGCCAGGAGCCAGCAGCTTCTCCCAGGTCCCCCAGGTGGGCACAGGGGCCCAGGCACTTGGGCCATCTTCTACTGCTTTCCCAGGCCATAGCAGAGAGCTTGATCGGAAGTGGAGCAGCCAGGACTAGAACGGGCGCCCACATGGGATGCCGGCACTGCAGGTGGCAGCTCCACCAGCTACACCACAGCGCCGGCCCCAATCAATCAATCTTAAACCAATGAGACTTGGCTTGCACAGGTCTAGGGTGGGGCCTGAGGCCCTGTTCTCCTAGCTGGCTCTCAGGGGACACAGACACTGCTAGTCCAGGGACCGTGCTCTGAGCAGCGAGACAGCTGCCCTTGTGTGACCTGTGAGCAGCTGGACCAGGCCAGGGTGAGAGCCTGCACCTGCTGTTCTCACTACGTGGCCCTTGGTGTCCACTGGAATCGCCACAGGAGCCTGTCAGCCCTTTCATCAAACTGCTGTTTGCCCGGAGCCTGGAAGGCACCAGCTCCTTCCACACCCGGAGAGGCCCGGGCACCTTGTGGATTCCCGTAGGTCTGTGAAGAGAGGCAGCTGCAGAACACAGCAGAGACCTGTGAGCTCCTCCAGCAACAGGGCCACCTTGTCTTTGGCTCTCAGCCAGGCCCTGCAGTTGCAGAAAGGTGACGAGACAGGGTATCCTTGAGGCGCTCATGGCCTGACAGGCGAGACCGACACCTACAGAACTAATTCTGAGTTGGTGTGAGAAAGGTCCCCCTAGTGACGCATGCAGCCAACTCGACAGGCCAGGGGAGACAGGGGGTTGGGGGGTGAGGTGGGACCACAAGGAAGTCTGCAGCATACACGGCTACATTTGAGCTGGGCCTGCCACCAGGCGCAGGACTGACGTGGGTAGGGGGAGGCAGGGAAGGTGTCTGGGCAGGAACTCGGGCTCTGCACGTGGCACGCTGTGCCCAGGGAACTATGAGTAGCATATTCTGGGACAGCTCAGACATCAGCTGAGGGGCCCTGGACCAGGCCGGGGCTCCCTGCTGGGCGCTAGAAAGAGAAGACAGGTCTAGTAGTTTATGAACAAATTGCAGGTTCCCTAGGCCCAACATACCCCCAGGCCCTTCAATGTGGTGAGAGTTAAATTGCTGCCGCCTGTTGATCTTTTTTTTTTTCCCTCAAAGATTTATTTTACTTGAAAGGCAGAGTTAGAGAGAGACAGAAAGAGAGACAGAGAGAGTGAGAGTGAGAGCTTCCATCTGCTGGTTCACTCCCAAATAGCCTCAATGGCCAGGGCCGAGTCCGGCTGAAGCCAGGCACTTTGTCTGGGCCTCCCACGTGGGTGCAGAGGCCCAAGGACTTAGGGCATCCTCCGCTGCCTTCCCAGGCACATTAGCAGGGAGCTGGATGAGAACTGGAGCAGCTGGGACTCGAACCAGTGTCCATATGAGATGCTGCATCACAGGTGGCGGCTTTACCAGCTACACCACAGTGCAGGCCCCAAGAACTGCTTTGAGGTCTGGTTTTCTCTTAGTTTCTTAGAAAGCTCAGTCTAAAATCTGGACGCTTGGCTTCAGTGAGCAAGGGTGTCCTCCACAGGACCGAGAAAGTCAGCAGATGACAGCTTGGGCTCAGAACCCTGCAAGCCAGACCCAGATTTTGTCCTCGGCCTGGCCCCCCTCCCTCAGGGACCCACGTCATCTCTGAAGGCCCAGCTATAACAGGAAAAAGCACAGCCCATGCAGCTGGTAGAAGCCCCAGAGCCTGTGGCAGGGCAGGGGGAGACGGCTGCACAGACACCCTTTTTCCCATGGTGCACGCTTAGCGGGGCCCTACCTGCCAGGGCCGGGATGGTGACCCGGTTCCACTCCCACGGCTGGTCGTACTCGTCGGCAGGCCTGTCGTCGTCCTGGGGCAGCTTGCTCTCGCGCAGCCGGGGGCTCACCGTGCTCTCCGAGTCCGAGTCGCCGCTTTGGCCTTCGGGCTCATAAGGGGTGTCGTATAATTGGATGCCTTTGTGCTGGGACCGGACACTTTCCTGCCTCTGGAATTCTGCAGGCCAAAAGGAAGGAAGCAGAGATGTAATGGGCGTGTAGCATGTGCTTCCTCCCCGGGGATCCCCACCAGGGCACACCCGGAGTTCAGAGCCGCCGGCGGCCAGGGAGGCCAGCACTGGAGGGGAACAGGCTCCTGTCTGAGGTTTACAGCTCTCCTGCCCATGAAAGTGGCGCCCTGCTCTCACTTGTGCACAAGGACCACAGGCTCAGGGCCTTGCCTGCGTCAACCCATGGAGCTCGGTCTTTTTTGTTTTAAAAAAAGAAACATTTAGTTACTTATCCGAAAGGCACAGCGAGAACAAGAGAGAGAGAGAGAAAGTTTCCATTTGCTGGTTTACTCCCCAAATGCCGGAAACAGCCAGTGCTGGGCCAGGCTCAATCCAGTAGCCTGGAACTCCATCTGGGTCTCCCACTTGGGTGGCAGGGTCTCAAGTGCTTGAGCCATCACCTCTGCCTCCCAGGTGCATTAGCAGGGACCTGGATTGGAAACCGAGTAGCTGGGACTTGATTGGCACTCCGTTATGGGATGCCGGTGTCCTAAGCACTGTGCTGCAACGCTGGCCCCGATCTCAGTCTTAAAGGGCGGGCTCAGACGTGACCATGAAGCCACAGGTTTGCTCTGACACCTGCCCAGTTCTCTTGATCGACAGTTGAGTAGGGGGTTGGTCTTCCCCCCTGAGGCAGTCCCCAGCTGTACAAGAAGGAGACTGGGTCAAACGATCCCCAAGTTCCCACCCAACTCACATACTCACTTCAAAGAACCAACAAGCAAAGGATCTCCCCAGTGAGATCGCAGATGGCTCTTTTTCCCCTGCGAAGCTCCATGGATCTCTCCCCTGCCCCAGAACCCGCCCCGACCAGGCTGTCATCTGACAGACCTACACAGCCCCAGGTTTTGGAGGCATCCGTTTCGCTTCTGAAGGAGGAAGGGATGCCTGCAATGTTCCGGACAGGAGGCTAAGGCCTGGCTCTGGGTGGGCTGGGGAATGAGCACCCCTCTGGACGAGGCCCCAGCCGGGACATTCATGTTGGCTGCTGCTTGTCCTGGGAGACAGCAGTGCTGGAGAGACGGACGCTAGGACATGCATCAGGTGCTTCCTGGTCGCGGCAGGAAACGTGGTTCGCTTTGGCTCGTGACACCGCTGTGTGCAGGGCCCGTGCTGGGGATGCGGGGAAGGCTGGCTGGCTGGCTAGGCTGCTCTCAGGAAGCCCACAGGTGCCCGACTGCCAGAACCCTTGCAGGTACCGGGGATTGGGGCCCGCTGGCAGGAACGGGATGGCCTGGCAGCCGACAGGAGGGGCCGGCATGGCCTGTGGGAGGACCGGGCGTGCAAATGGAGGAACATGCTCACCACCTTCTTGAGGTTTTATTGTGGTGATGTACGTGACATTCACCATTTTAGCCTCAACAAAGGGCGCGATTCAGTGGCATGGATGCACTCGCAAGGCTGCACAACTGCTGCTCCTGTCTGCCTCACGGATTGTATCGTCTTCCCAAACAGAAGCTCCATCACTAAATACTGACTTCCCAGCCCCCTCCCAGCTCTGGATGCCTGTGTACTTCCCGTCTGACTCTGACCACTCCAACTGCCTCTTTTTATTATTATTATTATTTATTTGACAGATAGAGTTAGACAGTGAGAGAGAGAGAGAGACAGAGAGAAAGGTCTTCCTTCTGTTGGTTCACCTCCTAAATGGCCGCTATGGCCGGAGCAACGCCGATCCGAAGGCAGGAGCCAGGTGCTTCCTCCTGGTCTCCCAAGCGGGTGCAGGGCCCAAGCACTTGGGCCATCCTCCAGTGCCCTCCCGGGCCACAGCAGAGAGCTGGACTGGAAGAGGAGCAACCGGGACTAGAACCTGGTATCCATATGGGATGCTGGCACCGCAGGCGGAGGATTAACCTAGTGAGCCACAGCGCTGGACCTCCAACTGCCTCTTACAAGTGGAATCTGGTATTTGTGCAGCTGTGACAGCTTCTTTCTTTCAAATATTTATTTATTTTAATTGAAAGAATTAGGGAGAGCGAGCGAGCGAGCAGGCTGTAATCCACTGGTTCACTCTCCAGATGGTCACAGTGGCTAGGACTGAACCAGGCTGAAGCCAGGAGCTTTAGCTGGGTCTCCCATGTGGGTGGCAGAGGCCCAAGCACTTGGGCCATCTTCCACTGCTTTCCCAGGAGCATTAGCAGGGAGCTGGATCAGAAGTGGAGCAGCCGGGATATGGGATGCTGGCATCTCTGGCAGCAACTTCACCTGCTACGCCACAACATCGGCCCCAGGCTAGTCTTACTTAGTGTGATGTTTCTGAGTTTCTTGCGTGTTGCAGCAGCACGTGCTGGAACCCCTTCTGGCTAAGGCTGAGGAACATGCCACTGGATGGGTGCTCACTGTCCACCTGGGCTAGAACACCAGGTCCAAGGAGGTGGCACTGACACACTCACGAGGTTGCACAAGGAGGTGAGGGTGTGGAAGTGAGACTTCATTAAATGTGTGTTGGGGGGTGTTGAGAGTTGAGCCCTTTCAGCTCCCTCAATCAGGAGTCCTGATGGCTTAAGGACATGGCAGAAGCCCACACGGGGTATGTGCCTTGAGGAACAGCTAATGCGAGCTGGGAGGGACAAAGCCCTTCTGAGCAAGAACAGAGCTTTTAGGCCGGGCTTTATGATCCAAGGCCAGCTCAGAGGGCACATAAGAACCCCCGCCCTGCCCCCCGTGCCCCGTGAAACAAAACAGATGCTTCACATACAAAGAATGAATGAGAACAAAACCAGTCGGTGGTGCTTGCTGGGAGGGGGCCAGGGACTTGCTTTTTTCCCTGCTGAAAAGGGAGATTTGCAAGGGCTGGAGAGCTGGGGGGAGACACTTCGCTTGGCAAAGAATAATTTTCTCTCTCTAGACAGAGTGAAAAGGGAAAACCCTCACAGTGTGATTCTCAGGCGCCCTAAAATCACGTCTCTGTGAGATACCCCAGACCTTGGCAAAACGTGACTTCTATTGGGCCAAGTGAGAAGCCTGGCATTTTCTGTGCAGAGGGAGGAAGAGGTGATGAGAAACAAGAACTACACCAAGGTAGAACTTTGCTACATTAAGGTGAAGATGCTATAGGGACCGGTGCTGTGGTATACCAGGTTAAGCCACCACATGCGACACCAGCAACCCATAGAGGCACCAGTTTGAGTCCTGGCTGCTCTACTTCCGATTCAGCTCCCTGCTAATGCTCCTGGAAAAGCAAAGGCAGATGGCCCAAGTCCTTGGACCAGCCACATGGGAGACCCAGATGGAGTTCCTGGCTCCTGGCCTTGGCCTGGCCCACCCTGGCCATTGTGACCATCTTGGCAATGAACCAGAAGATGGATGATCTGAGTATCTCTCTCCCTCTCTGCAATTCTGTCTTTCAAATAAATAAAATAAATCTTAAGGAAAAAAACCCCAACATACTGTAAATCAGTAAATCTACTGACGTCTCCACGGAGCTGCTTTGCAGAGGTCTGGCGGTCAGCACTGCTCACCCCCTGGCTCTGAAGTGTCACCTGCTGTCGGGAGGATTCCCAGGGCTGTGGCTGCTGGACAGACAGCTGGCGAGGCCCTGCCCTGGGTAAAACACCGTCCTGCTCGCAAACAGGCCAGCACCACGCAGCGATTCACACACACATTTGCCACACTCTCACTCAGAGCCCTGTCCTGAACAGATGCTCGGCAGGCGTGGGTGGGATAAGCGAAGCAGAACTCAACAGCCAGAAGCCACTCCTTATCCCAGATTCCAGGGAGAAAGCACCGTGCCCAGGAGAGATGAGCATCCCATGCAAACAGCAGCCCAACAGGAAAACACGTGCTGTAGACAGATGTGCTGTTGGGTCAGAGGGACCTGCGCACACCCCTCTCCTCCAAGATTCACTGTTCCAGCAGCATCTGCACGCTACCAAAGCCAGGCTGGTAACGCGTGCGGTTAGGGCAGGGCTGTTCCGATGGCAATCACTCCATCCAGCCTTCCCTTGTATTACACGGTGAATTCAAATTTTCATTAAGGCCCCAACAATAGGCAACAGTTAAGTAAATTATGGCACGTTAACTGGATGGAATATTAAGCAGCCATTAAAATGATAAATTGGAAGATTATGGAGCTACGCGGCAGAGCGTGCATGAAATTATGCTAAACCGCAAAGTAAAATATGAGAGTGTTCGTGTGTCGAGGGCAGAGTGGATCGTGCAGGCTTTCTGAGCAGGTCCCCGGCACCGCCACACCCCAGGGGAATGCCGCACCACACATCTCGCCCGCCACGTCCAAACCCTGCTGAGTACCGACAAGCTGGAATAAAGGGGTGCGGGCCCGAGACAGCGTGGCAAACAGCTGCCGCACGGCGGGGAGGGGATTATTGCGTCGTTATTTCTGAAAATTGTTTTAAATAATGAATAAAGATGTTAGTAAAGCAAAAACATGTAATTAAGCCAGGAACAGGTGAAAGTAAATATGATTTTGTGCAGGGCGGCCTTCCCGGAGCTGTGCAGCCTCAGGAAGTAGCTGCCGCTGCTGGAGGGGAGAGCCCTATTCAGGGGGCAGCTCCTCTCCCAGGAGAGGGCCACCTCACCAGGCCAGCTCAGTGGACGTCGCTGTCTGCGGCCTAACGCCCAGGCCCGTCCCCCTCATTAGCCAGGCCGATCTGTGACGGCCCAGAGACTGACCTGACAGCGGCGCTGGCGACCATCTGTTTTAAGTCACAAGTTATTGGGGCATCACCATCTACACGCTCAAGGAAAACGCCCTTGAATGTTGGGTGGCAGGCTGTGTTTTCACGCCTCTTAGGCAGCGAGCAGAAACATTAAATTGACAGGGTGGGGATTTCCGCTGAACTCGGGAGCACAAAGGTTTTCAAGTGGGACGACGTGGGGAGCAAGGACGGAAAAACGGGGCCCTTTCCCTGCAATCAGAGCACGTCAGCAAGGCCTGGGCAGGTGCGCTGCTCCTGTGGCCGTGCAGAGGCCTGACCTTGGGAACAGACAAGGCAGGGGCTGCAGAAGGCAGCCAGGACCAGCCGGGTGCCACCCGGAGCCTCTTGAGTGGGTCTGCTGGGGGCTTAGAGATGCCCCGGGCTTCAGCTCTGCTCGGCACTGGCATCCCTTTTTTCAAACACAGACTTTACATTTTAAAGAAGTCTTAGGTACACAGTGAAATTGAGAGGGATTAAAGTTAGTGGAAAATGCATACTGTGGAAGAGCTATGTGCGGACTTCAAACTTGCATGCCTCTAAATAAACTGACCTCTTAGCTCCCTCTTCCCACAAACTTTTTGATGGTCCCTGGTCCAAACAAGCACACCGACCCGTTAGCAACATGCCCACCCTGTGACTGGTGCACCGACACAGCCTCATCACCCAGAGTCCACGGTGGACATCAGGGTTTTTATGATGACGCGTGTCTGCTCTCACGGTGTCTTGCAGTGCAGCCCCACTGCCCTGAAACCCTTCATCCCTCACCCCAACTCCTGGCAACTGCTGTTCTTTTCCTGAATGTTACGGAGTTGGAATCATACAGTATACAGCTTTTCAGATTGGCTTTTTTTTCTTAGTAACATACATTTAAGTTTATGTCTTTTCATGTCTTGTCATGCCTTGATAGCTCGTTTTTAAAAATATTAATTTATTTGAAAGACAGAGATATATATATAGAGAGAGACACAGAGGGATCTTCTACATGCTGGTTCACTCCTAAAATGCCTGGAACAGCCAGGGCTAGACTAGACTAAAGCCAAGAGCCAGAAACTCACTCCAGGTCTCCCAGGTGGGTGGCAGGGAGCCAAGTGCTTCAGCCGTCACCTGCTGCCTCCCAGGGTGTACAACAAAAGAAGCTGGAGCCGAAAGAGAGATGGGACTCAAACCCAGGCACTCTGATGTGGGCTGTGGGCATCTCAAGTAGTGGCTTAACCCCTGTGCCAAATGCCTGCCCTGGCTCATTTCTTTTTAGTGCTCCATAGTACCTCATGGTCTGGGTACACCGAAGTATATTATCCAGTCTCTTACTGAAAGACATCTTGGTTGCTTCCCAGTTCTGGCACTGTAAGTAAAGCTGTTATACTCACGTGCAGATTTCTGCAGGGATATTACTTTCCCAATCCCAGGTACAGGCTGAGTGTCCCTTAGCTGAACTCTGAAGGGTTCCAACATTTCCGAGTCTCAGAACGGGGGCAGCATTCTGGACGTGGAGTGTTCAGACTTGGGATGCTCGACCTGTAGTTTGGCTCCTGTATGCTAGGATACGAGCACGAGTGGCTGCTCCGTTCTGCCCTGCCAGCAGCAACGTGTGAGACCTTCTGCTGTGTGTCTCTTTTTCCCTGCTCCGCTGCCAGGAAGCTGAGTTAACTGTGACAGGGAACCTTAGTAGCTGTGACAGCTTAGGTAAGGGTGCATTCATCTGCCCTTTCTTCTAGATGGATTTTTATTCTTTTCCTAATAGCCTTGATATGTTTGGGACATGATGGACAGCCTCAAATTTGTATTTTGATAGAAAATGGACACCCATCTAAATAAATACATGATATAATTTATAGTATCTTTTATCAGCAAGGAGTTTAGAAGAAAATCAAACGCTTGGGGCCAGCATGTTGGCACAGTGGGTTAAGCTGTCAACTGTGACGCCAGCATCCTATATCAGAGTGCTGGTTCAAGTCAGCTGCTCCGTTTCTGATCCAGCTTCCTGCTAATGTGCCTGGGAAGGCAGCGGAAGGTGGCCCACGTGGGAGACCCTGATAGAGTTCCTGAATCTTGGTTTTGGCCTGGTCCAGCCTTGGCTGTTGTAGTCATCCAGGGGAGTGAACCAGAGGATGAAGATCTCGTCTCTGTCTCTCCTGTACTCTCTGGTGCTCTGCCTTTCAAATAAGTAACTATTAAATTAAAAAAATAAAAATCACAGTAGCACCAGACTGAGCGAGGAGCCTCCCAGGAGCTGTGGTGGCTGATGTTTGTTGTGTACAAGCCGCCGCCAGGCCAGCTTCCAGGACACCACAGCAGACAGGCATGCGAACTGTTCAGACAGCTGCTGGCGAAAGGCCCTCCCTGCTGACCGGGTGCTGTGATGGGTGTGTGAATTCAGGGGCCCCTCAGAGGCTGAGGATGGGCAGCCTAAGACAGCAGCTTCCCATGCATGCCCTTTGTAGGCCAGCAAGGGCAGGGCAGGGCAGAGCCTGGAGACAGCCCAACTCACACACAACACAAGCAGGAGCACCCCTGCCCCCGCTAGTCGTTTCCGGAGCTGTCCAGAAGCCAGGAGACTGACTAATTGGAGTTCTTGTGCCATCTCTTTTCCAGGCAAGCACAGCAACACCCAAGCCACAGAGGGTGAGCTCTGCGGAAGCAGGGGCGTGGAGCAGGAACAATGGCCATACACAGCGGCTGGGTGGCTGCTCCTTGGCAAATCCTCCCCGCCTGCTCTCTTGTGCTCGGCCCTGGGGTGAGGGAAAGGCCCGGCTGTGCAGTTAGCAAGCCTGAGTTTGCTCCCTTCCTTCACCCACCTGGCCAGGGACTTCTCGGGAGCCCCCTCTGGACTGAAGCACCAGAGGGGAGACTCTGCCTCCCCCCGCACCTGCTGCCAACACATGTGCTTTCATCACAGCGAACAAGGCCACGCAGGCCTAGGTGGCCGCACGGTTACCACCGCGTCAGCCCAGCCTGTCACTCTGCATCTTCCAGTGACCGCTTTTGCGTGCAGAGGCCGGGTCCTGGCGCCGTCCCCCGTGGAGACTCACTGGGGTGAACTCACTGCTGCTGAGGGCCCACGCAGGGAGAGACTGGGCCTCCTTTTAAATAAGCCACTCCCTAGGGAGACAGCTGTTTGTTTCTAGGTTGACTGCAAAACATGGTGTAGGCAACCTGCCTGGTTTTATTCCTCAAACAGCCATGGAGCCCCAGGGTCAGAGGCTGGGTAGCCATGCGGCGCTGGACCAGGTTTCTGTTGTTCAAAGAACTCATGGTTTAGCAGGAGAATTAGAATGCTGCCTCTGTAAACTCGGAGTTAGCAACAGGAGCCATGGAGGACCCGGCGCTGCCCTGGGCACTGGGAGGAAATTATTCAGCCCTGAGACGCAGCGACAAGAGGTAGGCAGGTGAGCGTCCCAAATGTGAAAATCCTAAATGCTCCAACACTCGAAGCTTTCTGGGTCCAGACATGAGGCCATGAGAGGAAAATTCAACGCTGACCTCATGTGACAGGACACAGCCAAAATGCAGGTGTATTAAAAAAAAAAAAAAACAAACAACTGTGTAAAATAACCCTCAGGTGTGTGTATAAGGTGTGTATGAGACATACATAAATTTCAGGTTTAGACTAGGATAGCATCCCTAAGATAGCTCACTGTGTGTGTGTGTGTGTGTGTGTGTATGCGAATATTCCAGAATGGAATAGAAAAAGGCCCTCCTGTTCTGGATAAAGGATTTTTAACACACAGTGCAGTCTTCAGTGCAGACAATGAGGCTCTGACAGGTGCAGAGTCTATGCTGGGCGTAACTGCTCCGGCTATCATCCCGTGTACGAGCACCGGCAGCTTGGTGGAGGCAGAAAGTAAATTCAGTCCTAAGGACTTACAAAGACCTCATGGAGGAGGTGGCAAGTCGTAGGATCTCATGTCCTTACACAAGGAGCCCCCTCGAAGATCAGGAACACCGAGGAGCCTGGTAGTGTCACAAACAGCGAATGGCAGACTTGGGCGAAAAATATATCCGATAGGAGAGGTGGGGACAAAGGCGACCGAGGCAGGACAAGCACAAGGGCGGCTGTGGAGGGGAGGAGGCTTGGAGGGCTTCTGAGGTTAAGTAATCAGGTTTCTGCTTACACACACACACACACACACACACAGCCCTGTTAGAAGTCGGCAGGAAACTCAGGGCATGGCCACTGGCCGCTGATAATGCTGGAGCTGGCCTGTCAGGCCTCCACCCTTCCCACAAGTGGGCCGAGGACGCCCAGGGCTCTGCAGAAGAGGACGTTCTTGGAAAGAGCCTGAAACATGGCAACACTGGCATTCCCACGGGGAGGAGGTGCAGCGGCCAGGGTGGCCCAGGCTGGCACTGGCAGCCTCAGGGTGGACATCGCCCACCTCCCTACATGGCAGAGAGGCCAGGGCCTCAGCAAATACAGCCAGCTGTGCGGATACTGACGGCATGGCCTGTGCAAGGCTGGCCCCACACTCGTGCCTCCTTCTAGTCTGCCAGGCATGGTGAGCTCCTGGCGCCCACTCTAATGCGATCCCACCGCAGGGGACAACTTTCACGCAGAACCAGTCAACCTGTGCGTTCGCATCCAGCCCCTGAAACACACACGGGCCCCTCCCCACCTGACTGACACAACGCCTTCAGCTCGGACAAGCTGAGCACCTGGGGCAGGGGCCATGTGCAGTGCCTCCAGCTGCTCTTTTAATTCTCACAGCATCTTTATGAGGTGGGATCTCCAGGTTGCCAGCATTGTAAGGATGGCCGCGGAGTGAGCCAGGAGTAGACAGCCTGGCTCCAGGGCCCATGCCCTCACCTGTGCAGATGCCTACACTGGTCAGCGCGGGCAGCAAGCCCTGGAGGAACCTAGACCCAGAGAGCTGAGGGATGCCGGGCAAGCCACGCCCCCTCTGTTGTCTCGCTGCTCATCTGGCAGGGTCACGGGGTCATCTTGCATGTGTATGGGGAGGTTATCTTATGAGAACCACATGCAGGTCCTGACATGGTCATACTTGAAGGAAAGCAAAGAGCCTGAGAAAGGACGGCCTACAAGAGATGGAGTCAGCACATTCTAGATGCTTACAGGGGCAGCCACCAGGCTGCTGGGCCCCTGCACCTGCTGGCACGAGTCAATGGTTGCACAGCGGCAGCAGGTGCGGGGGCCTGCCTCCCAGGGCAGGGCCAGGACCTCTCCTGGGCACTACCCTGCCCTCCCCCTTGCCACCTGCACACCTGGGGCTGGCTACAGAGCCACTGGTTCACACCAAGGGGGTGCTGCTGGCACCATGCCCTGTGCCCAGTGCAGTTGCCCTGGCGGAAGTGACTTGCTGATATCTGGCGAGCTCTCTGCCTGGCCTCCCTCCCTCTGGAACTGCTTCAAGAGAGGAGTCAGGCCTCCCAGGGACTTGTAGACAACCTTAGCCTACTGGAGCGTGAGGATGAGACTGCCAGCCTGGGACCAGCCTGGCCCTCTGCTCACCGGCCCTGTAGCCTTGGTGAACTGCCCAACACACTGGTGCTGAGATGCCTTGCAGGGGAGGCGAGAGGGGTCCGACCAGATGATGTCAGAGGCCCTTCTGACAGCACAGTCCCTCGAGTCTCTCTGAAGAATGGATGGTCACACATGGGGCCGTGGTGCCGGCTCGTGAGGGAGGAAGGGGACCTCTCTAAGAGCACCCATCCCACGTGTGGACGTCACTGACATCCTAGCCATCTGCCGCAAACTTCTCCAAAACTGAACCACACCCAGGATGGTTTGTTTTCTGCATCAACTGGGATGGCGTAAGGGGTACCCAGCTACTCGGTCAAACATTACAGTGGGTGTTTCCGTGAGGGTGCTTTGAGGTGAGGCCAGTGTTTACACGGGTAGACAACAAAGCAAATCGCCTCCCACCTGCCGCCACGTGTCAGTCTCAATCCACTGAAGGCCTGCACAGAACCAAGCAGGCAGGGCCCCTCCCTGTCTTCTCTCCCGGGTAAGAGAACTCCCCTGCCTGCCTCTGAACTGGCACAGTGGCCTCCTTCCTGCCATCAGACCGGAACCACACCCATGACTCTCGTGGTTCTCAGGGCTTCAGATTGGGTCTGGAAACTAAACGGCTCTCCTTGTCTTAGCTTGCAAACTCACCTCCCCATGGCGGGACTCACCAGCTTCCATAATTCTTGGAGCCAAGTCCTAACTCAGACACACACGCACATGTATGTATACGCACATGCATGTACACAGACATGCACACGCGCTGTCCTGGGTCTCGGGAGAACCCTAACTAATGCATGCCTCTACGCACAGTCCTTGAACTGGCTGCTTGTCTGTTCCCCACTTTAAGGGGAACGTTGTGGGGGCCAACGTTGTGGCATAGCGGGTAAAGCCGCCGTGTGTAGTGCTGGCATTCCATATGGGCACTGGTTCGAGTGCTGGCTGCTATAGCCTGGGAAAGCAGTGGAAGATGGCCCAAGTCCTTGGGCCCCTGCACGCATTCCCCTGGTGGAATGACACGGCGAAATACTTAGGTCTGCAGTGAGAGAACCACAGCTGATAGACACTCAGTGATTCAGAATGGCAAAGAACAGCACTATCCCTGACCAGAGGTCCCCAGTATTAGCAGTGCAGCCACTCCGGATCGAATCCGCTTCCCAAGAGGCACTACCACCCGTAGCACTTTCCACAGCCAGCCCCGGGAGCGGCGAACTGCAGCATACAATGGCCCACCTGCCTCACCCAGCCTGTCCCATGAAGCCATACCACTGTCCCAGACCCGAAGCCGAGGCTCCACTAACCTTTTTAGTAAATTAACTTCAAAACTCACAAGGAGTCGCAACGTATCTGCTGAGCAAAAGGGTGAGAACAAAGAAGCAAAACCTCGCTCCCTGCGCTTCACCTGGAGCATGAAGACCACCAGCTCCATGGACCCCAGCGACATGATGCGGGAGATCTGCAAAGGGCTGGACGCCAACAGCTGCGACTATGAGCAGAGGGAGCGCTTCTTGCTCTCCTGTGTCCACGGCGATGGGCACGCAGAGAACCTCGTGCAGTGGGAAATGGAGGTGTGCAAGCTGCCAAGACTGTCTCTGAATGGGGTCCAGTTTAAGCGGACATCAGGGACATCCATAGCTTTCAAAAATATTGCTTCCAAAATTGCCAACGAGCTAAAGCTGTAACCCATTAATTATGGTGTAAATTAAGTAGCGGTTGAAAGTGTTTTCCTGAACACTGATGGAAATGTATAGAATAATATTTAGGCAATAATGTCTGTCCACAGTTACCGTCACATCTTCTAAATCATGATATAAAGCCGGAGGACGAGCGCACGCCTGGGAACGGAAGCTGCCTTTTTCTACAAATGCACTACGTTAAAGACGTGTGACCGGGGGGTGGGGGTGGGGGGAGATCCGGAGGAAGCTCCGGGCTTCTGGCTTTGGATTGGTGCAGCTCCTGTCATTGCGGCCAACTGGGGAGTGAACTGGCGGATGGAAGAGTCTCTCTCTCTCTCTCTGTGTAATTGACTTGAAAGAGAGGGGGAGAGGGGGAGAGGGGGAGAGGGGGAGAGGGGGAGAGGGGGAGAGAGGGAGGGACAGTTTCTGCAGAGACTGGATCAACACAGAAGAGAAAAACCTCTATGAGGAGACCCCTTTATCACAAGGCAGGGATGACTGTCACTCTTCCTCCTGGCCCCAGCTGCTCAGCAGTCCTCCAAGAAGGACCTGCAAGTCCTCTCCCAGGAGACCTGACGGCAGCAACGCCATGGTGAGCCCAGGGGCTTCAGCGGGAGCCCCCACCTGCCAAGGTCCCACTGAAATTTAACGAGAAAGACTAACAGCAAGGCCCACAAAACCCTCGCATTCTTTGGTTCTGACTGCAGGTGGCTCCTGGCAGGCAGCGCCGGTCTCTGCATCACCAGGGGAAAGACAGGGGATGCTCAGAATCCAGGGCCCTGGCCAAAGCCAGGGCGAGGATCGGCATCGGCACAGTTGCGGAGCGGGCGCCTCACCATCTGACTCTCCCCCGCCAGCTCTCCAGCCCCACTGTCACAGCATGAACCCTCCCCCCGCCCCACGGTGTTTCCGGTTGGTTTTAAAGAGGAGTGGGGAAGGTGACCCAAGGACGCAGCAACAGGGGCCCTGAGGGCTGCCTGTGTCCACAGTTACCGTCACCAGCTGTCAGGTGGCCCCTCTACACTGCCACCCCGAGGATCACGTGGAAGGAAAGTTCTGGAGAACAGAGGCCTCTGCTGGGGAGCACAGCTCCTCCACGGGCCCTAAGAAGGCATCCTGAAGGCATGCGATTTGGCTGAGAGGGGTCATCACCCTCCGGAACAGTGAGCAGCGGCACTCTGAGGCTCCCAGCCGGGACAACTCTTTCTTGGTAGTGGCCTCGTCCCCTGGCTCCCCTCCCAGGGCCCCAGCCTGAGACAACACCGTCCGCCCCACAGATGCAAGTCCCTGTTTGGGACACCAAGTACCGAAGTCCCACGGCATGCCACACAGGTGGTGCAGGGGCTCAGAGACAAATCCAACACCGGCAGCGGCACCTCCTCCCCACCTGCTGTCAGTGGTGACAGCTCCCTCAGCCCGGGGCCTCGAGGCTTCTCTACCATGTTCTGGTAATTATGCATGCTCAGCTCCTGAGTCCCCCACCCCAGCTTCCGAGGGTCAAGTTCAAGTGCAACCCACCTTGCCACAGCTCCTGGATTCCTCGCGCAGAACCTGGCTCTCCAGGGGCTCAGTGAACCCTGGCTTTTTCAGATAGTGTGCCCTCAGGAAGGGCACTGCACCCACACTGCTGGAGGGAGCATCGGCTGACAACAGCCTTTCCAGAGGTAAAGTTGGCAGACTGAATAAAAATTAAAGACCATAAGGCCGGAAGTTCTGCTTCTAGAAACCTACTCCACAGCCGTACCCGGGCCCACGTGCAGAAGTACACGTGCAGGGATGTTTGCGATGGATGACGGAGCACTCTGGGCCCCAGCCACATCAGGACACCATCCCAAAGAAGTGATGGCCTTGCACGGGAGCCGTGGCAAGGACAGCGCTCGGCAGGACAGTGTTTATGCCGGCAGTGCGGATCGCCCGTCCCGCGGGCCATGCAAGGCCTGTGCAACTATCTGGTCTGGCCCTGCCAAGGCGTCCACAGCTAGGACCTGACATTCAATAAACCTGTAGCAGGCTCATTTCTAAGTTGAATGATGTTCCAAATATCCACATGGCCCTTGGCGGCAAAAAGGCTCCCCACCCCCGATTTACGTAGACAAGAAGCGTGTATCTGGGTACGGAGGGATGTGTGTGTCTGTAAGCAAATGAGTGAAGGCCTAAAAGACACAGAAACTGCTAGGACTCACTGCGGCTGGGGGCGGAGCTCCCTTTCCCCTCCCTCTGTGTGCTGAATGCTTGTTCGGCGGCACATATTTTTTAATGGGATAATTAAATAAGTGTGTAAAAGGAAGTTGCAAACGTGGCGCACGCAGACTGATCTTTTTAGTATTATAACTGCTGGTGACGGCACTTGTTGAGCGAGCCGGGCACCATGCCAGGAGTATCGCATTACCCGGGGATGGATGAAGAAACCGGGGCTGAGACAGGAAGGGGAGAGGCCACCGGCGCAGTGAGGAGCGGCCCTGCCCGCTGTCCTCGTGGCTGCATGCTGGGGGCCGCAATGCTCTCTCACCCACCTCTGTTCCCACCGTTAGAGCGCCGGCTTCCGCCTCTGTGATGACGCCTACACATTGTAAGTTTAGAAAGGAAGTTCAGGACAAACTACATCTTGGCTTCTAACTCTGAGATGCACATTTTAATTATGATAGAGGCAAAGCATCTTCAGGACGCACAGAGGAGCTGGATGAACACTTCCCTAAGACGCGGCCACGAGGACCAGCGTCACTGCTTCCTGGGGCCCAGGGTATCACTGCAAAGCTCCCCTCCTCTCTCAGGCTTGATGTCTTTTCTTGTAAGCCACATGTCAAGGTGATCCCTGCCATCTGACCCTGGTCAGCAAGCCCTGGGCCAAAACCCACCCTCAGATGGATGACAACCAAGTGGATGCCCTTTGGGGTGGCAGCGCTCAGGGATGACACAGGTGGAGACCGTGGGCGGATCAGAGGGGATTACCTGCAGCGAGACAAGCTCATACCCACAGCCTGCACCGGCAGAGGCTGCCCATGCTTCTAGAGATGGAGCGAGGGTCCTGACCCTGGCTAGAGGGGGAGAGGAAGGGCTGGGTCAACACCCCCCGGTTCATTCTTCAGCTGCTCGCCCATCAATAAAAACTGGTCCCTGCCCTAAAGAACTCACAGCCTAAAACCACTCAGGCGTGTCAGCCGCACATGGGCCACCAGGCTAAAGAGGCTCCGGCTTCAGTGCAGGGGCTGCAGGGGGCTACTGAGAGGGGAGCAGGGGTCTGTACCTCCCCCACCCACCACCTTTATTCCATCCAGGTTTGGGGGCTGGGCAAGTCACGTTCCTAGGGCTTTAGGCTGATTCTCATTGCTGCCCAGCCACCGTACATAGGACCCCAAGGACACCAGCACAGTCAGTCTATCGGCCACAGGTCTGCCAGCCAAGTGTCCCCTACTGGCTCCTGAAGAGTCGAAAGCTATAGGTGCCAGCGACAGCCACAGGGTCCTGGTGGCATCAGTGTGCAAGTAGGTACAGGTACATGTAAATCGTGCTCAGAGCCCCCAGCCCACCCTGGTCGGAGGGTTTTCCCTGCAAGGAGGCCCAGAAGGTACACACACGGGAGTGTCTCAGCCGACAGCAGGTGGAAACCTTAATTAAATGGCAAAGCTCATCAAGACCCATCAACTCTTCCCCTTCCTTCCTCCTGGCACCAGGTGAGGGCTGGACTCCCCTTCCGAAGTCTTGTGACCCAGCGAGCGAGAACTGGGGGAGCGTGCGTGTGTGTGCAGGGAAATCACAGGAAGAAACACGAACCAAGCTAAAAATACGGCAGCTCCAGCGCGACTGCTAGACAGAAAATATAACCCCAGCGAGGCAGGAAAACCAAAGTGGTACGAGACGGAAAAGATAAAGTTCCCACCCCAAAATAACCAGCGGTACAAATGTGGACTCACGGATGAGAACCGAGGAATCTCAGATAGGAGCCTGGGATTGCAGTCTGGCGTGGTGGAGAGGGTCTGCCCGTATTCTGGAATTTAGGGTTCTCATCCAACTAGAAGCTGATGTCGGCTCAAAAACCCAAGGAAAACTCAGAACACGAGGCTTGTCTGAAGTGCAGGGGACCTGTGGGGCAGGGGCTGGGAGCCAGGAGCTTGGCCCACTTTTCCCAGTGGGCGCCAGGCAGCTCCCCTTCCCCTTTGCAGCTTCTGCATCTGCAATGGGACGGAAATCCTCCTTTTCCACACTGCTTCTTCATTACTACACTTCATAGCTACGTACGGTTGTAGCAACACCATAGCATGAGAGAGGAGAAAGGCTCAGGGTCACCTGGCCACCGAGCTGGGTGACCCAGCAACTCCTCCAACCTCTCTGGGCTGCCCACTTCCCAACAGCTCCGTGATGTCAGTAGGCCCCAGCGAGGAACAAAGGAAGAGCAAATATTACCCTCTCCCGCCCCACCCCTCACCCAACCTTGAGCACACTGGAATAAAGCAAACGCAATTCAAAAACGTTCATTCCTGCCCCTTGGGTCCCAGGCATGGAACCTGTCGGCCACACCCGTAAGCATGAGACTGGGAGAAGAGGGATGAGTTCTGCCGCTTCCCAGCGTGGTGCTCAGGGAGTGACTGGCCCCAGGGGAGCCTCGGCAGCCTGTGCTGTGGTTCGGAGAGAATATTAACAGCAACTTCATGGGGCTGTTATAAAATTGAGCCAGACGAAGGTTAGACGAGAGGCTTGTAAACCATAACTCCGCATGCACATGTTCCCCATTAAGAGGGGAATCCACACACACGTGCGCAGAGCCGAGCCCGAGTTCTGGCTCACATCTGGGACCAATGAGCCACCAGCCAATCGGCACGCCTCCACCAGAACGTAGCCGTGATCGCGGCCTTGCACGGTGCCTGCGGGGGCATCCCCGTCCACCTTGGGATTCAGCAGTTTCGATACGTGGCCCCGAGTACTCTGTAACAAGGCTGCAAGAAGGCTTTGTGGGACCCGTTTTTGCACCACCCGCGAGGGCTTTGTGTTTTATTGTGATGTCACCGCTCCCAGCGGGATGGGAAATTTTGTTTTTTCTAGAGTGTTACATTGACTAACTCATCTGCTTGCATTTCCAGCAGCAGCAGCCGGGAGCCTACAACACCGACATGGGTGACAGCTGAGTGGACGCTGCCAAACTGCCCCACTCAGGACCGGGCGGGGAGGAGATGGGAAGGGACAGCAGCAGCTGTCACATCACAGCTGCTGCCACACCGCCACGCACTTGAGATCTCGCCCATGTCCCCCGACAAGAGGGAGGCGCCGGCCACAGGCCACAGGACCGCAGGGGGCTCTGGCTCATCCTCTTCCTGCTGAGACGAGGAGGCGAGGTGCCTCCCCAGGGGAGCCCCACCCGCCGCACCCTCCCGAGGAATCCTCAAACTCCTCTGCTGGGCAGACTCGCCAGCCTCTGGGCCTGGTATTTCAGGCACTGCCCGCCGCTGCCGACGACAGGGAGGCTCCACTTTTCCCAGTCTTGCTGCCAACTGCGGCCAGGGTAAACATGCGCATCTGCAGGCAGCGGTCACAGGGTGCCCCCAGCCTGGGGGATGACAGGTCCTCAGGGGCCCCACTGGAACGTCCACCACGCAGGGGTGGCGCCTGCCCTGTGCGCTTCCTCACTGACAGTATCATGTACATCCGTGGCAGGAGGCGCTGGGGGCTGGGGAGCAGAGAGAAGGGGGCAGTAGGAGGACAAGCTTATCCAGGAAAGTCACGGGCACCCGCAGGGGCCCTCGCTACATGCCAAGGAGGAGCTGGCAAGGGGCCCGTCTCTCCTCCCCATCCGAGCCGAAGGTGGATGTCCTCGGGACCCTCCGCCCTGCCCCCTTCAGCCTGCCAGAAGGAATGGCTTCAGATCAGTGAGTCTGAGGCCCAAATCACTGTCAGCTTAGACAGATGTCTTTCAACATCCACTGGCTCCCGTCCAAGGATTCCACAGAACAGGTCAAATCACTCTGCTTCCTGGGGGTTTCATTTGCAACTAATTCCTCTTAACCAGGCTTGCCAGGAAGCTCCTGCTGTTTAAAATCAGACGTACGGGTGGGGCTGGGGGGTGCAGAGCAGGGAGCTGATGGAGATTCTCCTCTGTGGCGGACAACCCGAAATGGCTGTTTTGAAAAGCGGCCAAGCCACTCTGCGTGCACACAGGGAGCTGCGGTCTGCAGGTGGGAGCCCAGGGAGGGCAGCCTCTGGGGAAGCCACCAGGCTACCTGTCCACCATGTGACCGAACATCTCATTTTGAAGGGGACCTGAACCCCACCTCTTCCTCACACCCAGTATCAGCTTTCTAAGTTTCCTGTCTGGATCACAGGCCTCATACTTGCCTGGGGCTCCCATGAAGCCTGCCTGGCCCTCAGACAGAGGGTCCTTAACTTGGGTCTGAGGCTCATGCCTAGGTGGGATCCTGGGATCCTGGATGTGGGTGTTCAGTCCGCATGGACCTGCGCTGTTGGTCTGAGGACAGTACTCAGATACAGAAGTGCTTCCCAACAGCTGACACCTAGGCAGGAGCCTACAGACCTTGTCTGCACCACACCAGCCGCCCCACCTCCCGAACGCTGGGCGGATTCAGGGTCTGCTGATGTGCAGGCATCCGGCCAAGGTCAAGGCCTGCTCCCCACCCGCCAGCAGCTCCTCTTTTCAACTCCCAAGGGCCTTGAAGTCCGGGCTTAGCTCTCAGCTCCTTCAGGTGCTGTCCTTAACCGCCCGGGGTGGGGGGCGGGGGAGTCTGTCCTTTGGTACCCGAGGCTGGTGCTGCTGTCGGAGTCATGTGCCCATTCCCCTCGAGCCATTGCCAGTGCCGGCTCTCGCTGCTCTAAGACTGCGTGTCTTCAATTTCTTATCCTGGATTCATTTTCTTGACCCAGGTTTTTGAGAGCAGAGGCTTTAAGGGATAAATCTGTGTGTCTCAAGCGGCCCTCGGAGCCTGCCTCGTTATCAGCAGGAGTCCCTCGAGCTCAATCACCCGATTCGGGTAAGAGCAGCTGACGGACGGGCCTCGGGATGAAGCCCCAGACCCTCTGTGGGGTGAAAGCAGCCTGTGAAGCCGCCCCAGGCACGTGTGCCCCCTGGTCCCCGCGGCCCTCTGGCTGTCTCTCCCACCACAGCCCGTCCCGCGTGACCGCCAGGACCCAGCCCAGCAGCTCTGAGACAGCGGGTGTGACCCCAGGCTCAGCTCAGGCCTCTGCAGGGAAGGCCCCTTCCCCCGCCTCGGGGCTCGGCTCCTTTCCCAGCCTCCTCTTCCCTCCGAACCTGTGCAGTCCCAACATCCCTTTCAGTCCTCATCCCGTGAAGTGAAGTCCAGGTGCCCAACCTGGATCCGTGTCTGCTGCCCACTGTAGCCTGGGCCTCATTTACGTCCAACGCCTGGGGGCCCAGCCCAGGGACTGGCCCAGGGGTTGTAAGAGGACCACCAAATGGACAAACCTCTCCTGAGCCACTGCTACCCCCTGCGCCGCCCCCCAGTCCTCTCTTCTTGTGGCTGACTTTTCGGGCTATCCTGCTGCCCCTCGGGCCACGCCCGCAGTCTCGCCCTTCTCCGACACAGCCTCCTCCTTCTCCTTGAGGCCAGCTGGCCGGTCTGGCAAACAACAGGTGTCCAGGGTGGACAGCAGCTTCCCAGTGTGTCGTGTGACAAGGGCAAGTGGGAGAAGGGACAACAGGGCCTTGGGGCCCCGAGACAGGGGTGGGCCCGAGCACGGTCGCGTTTCTTCCGCCGAGTCCGCGGCCGGGTGCTGGTCAATCTGCCGCAGCACAGCTGCTGCCCACCCACAGCAGCACCCACCCCCCCCACCCCCGCCTTCTCGTAAAGGGACACAGGATGAGGATGTAGAACCTTCCCACCTGAGCTCTCCGAATCGCAATTCTAAGGCACCAGGTTCTAGCAGTGGGCTGCAGGGGAGGCTCCAGGGCCAGGGGCCTAACGCGGTCCTCAGCCCGACTGCCCTCCTGTCGCATGGGCTTCCTGACCACAAAGGGCTCCATAACCTGTAACCATCCTACAACCGCAGGTACCCCAGAGACTCAGGGCCTGCCTCCGCCAGACAAATGCTGCCATGTAGCCTGTCTGCAAGCCCACCACAGCTCATGCTCAGAGAGCCCCGAAATCCTAGGCGTTTGCTCATCTCCCACAGAGAGCCCTGGGCCAGCTGGTTATCACATCTGCAGCCCCCAGACTCCCAAAGGGAGCAGGAAAGGCCATTTCCATTCCTGCGTACCTTCCCTCCCCCTCCGGGCTGGGCTCCAGGGACCCAAGGCACAGGACAGAGGGTGGGCCCTGGGGGAGAAGCGGGTGTGGGAGGGGGCTGGAGGGAGGCTCGGGAAGCGGAAGCGTGCATGTAGATCTGTGGGACAAAGCGAAGGTCTGAGCAGGAAGGTAACCTGATCCCCCAGGCCTGGGAAGCTCATCAGGGGCCAGAGCAAGGGCAGGATCCGGGATCCAGAATCCGGGATCCAGAATCCGGGGAGGCAGCTCTCAGACCTCTCCTGCTGGGCTGCCGTCTCCCCCCAAGGCCTTCCCCTGCTCCCCTGCAGGGGTGGAAGGCAGGGGAAGACACTGGCATGGGCCCCAGGAGCTGCTCATCCTTCCTCTAATGATGCACATGGAAATGACAGCCCTTGAAAGTACACACAAAATTATCCTTTAAGTAGGCATGGTGAAATCAGGCCTCATTTGGAAGCGGGCTTCTGTGGAAAGACATCCCCCTGGGAGGCCGGCGTGACTGCAGCTCGCAAACAGGCTTCCGGGGCGCTGAGTGGAGGCTGCCGACACCAGATGTCACACCCGGAGCGATGTCTGCCGGCGGCCAGGGACAAATGAACAAAGGCTCCCAGGAGACGGCAGCCAGCCTGACACGCAGCGCATGGGAGGCTTTTGTCTGGGTGACCCTGAGCGTAGCAGGATCTGGGCGTCCAGTGTGTCTCACTGCTCCCAGGGCCGCCCCCTGGGACAGGCAAGTGCCTGCGCTGCCGCACCGTCAGGTGGAGGCCCTGACTTTAGGGAGGGGAAAACTGAGGCCCAGCAGGATTCAGAGGAGCTGGGATTAGCTCCTGAGTGCTGTGGCTCAGCATCCTTCCCCTGCACGTCCTCCACCCCCAGCTCCGTGCGACCTGGCCATTCAAAGATTTACCCGGCCCTGGCGGTGAGACCCACAGTGTTGGGACCCTCCGCAGCCCCCAGGCAGGTCCCCAGGAATGAATGGCAGAGAGACAACAGATGTCCACTGCCTGCAGTGGACAGAGAGAGAAAAGACAGTGAGGGAGGAAGCTGGGGAAGATGCTGTAGGCAGATCTTGCTCAAGGCAAAGATGCAGGAGTTTCAGGAGACCCCGGGCCGGGGCCCTCTGTTACAGCAGGAGTTCTCTGGCCATGGGCCGCCAGCCCTAGGACCAAGGGCAGGGCCTGGGAATCAGCAACTCACCAC
Organism: Oryctolagus cuniculus; assembly: GCF_051225735.1. Taxonomy (NCBI): domain Eukaryota; kingdom Metazoa; phylum Chordata; class Mammalia; order Lagomorpha; family Leporidae; genus Oryctolagus; species Oryctolagus cuniculus. The sequence goes on from NC_142867.1 coordinate 200,989,820, forward strand.
TGTCTACCTACCTTGCCCTTGTCCCCCTGTGACCACAGTACAAGCAGACACAGAAGGATCAGGGTTGTTGGGGTGGTCTGCCCTTCAGCCTGACCCAGGGTTAGTTAGGGTAGTGAGCCTGGCCGACCAGCCTGAGTCTTCGCTCCTCTGTACTGTGTGCAGATTCCCCTAGGGGGCCTGTCCCAGGCCAGGTGGGCTGCTTCTGTCTGCAGTGCCGGGCTCACCCATCCAGACCACTGTGGTCTGGCCTCCAAAATCTGCAGGGGTGGCCCTCACTGCTGCCATATTATGTGCATGTTACCCTGGCCCTCACTGCAGTCCTACTAGGGGACTGGCACCTTGTCCTCCAAAATGGGTGAGCCCCTGCCAGGATAAGTTGGGGGTGAGGGAGCTCACAAAATAAACCACCAAAGCTGGCCTGCAGACACAGAGTGCTGGACTCTGTGTGACTTTGGGTGAGTCCCTTCACCTCCCTGAGCCCTCATCTCCCACCTGTATCACGTGGCTAGCACGACATGGCCCGCCTGCCTAAAGGACCAGTGCTCAGCGTGGTAACACCAGGAGCACGGGGATGCAGTTCCGTGCTGGCTTTTTCTTTTCTTTCATAGCATCAGGAAAAGGCTTGTTCTTTCCTTGGTTTTCGAGCTCAGCTCAGCCCAGAGGCAGTGGGCATTCATTTTTTGCAGCAGGTGGGAAAGCACTGGCGTGGCTTCTGCCTGGCTGGTCCCTGTGATCCAGTGGAGGAGTCAGACCCCCTGGGCAGGGGATGCCAAGCTGCACTGGGAGGTGAGTGTACTCGCGCAAGGCCTCTTCTAGGCGGACGGGGCGGGACCAGCCTCGCCAGCAGAGAGGAGCTAGCTGGTCGCCCAGCACATCTCCCTGGCAGAGGCACCGTCGTGTAATTAAAGACGGTAATTAAAGCTCTGCGTCTAGTGGCAAACCCAGGCTCTCTCCAGACACGAGAGAGCCTTCCTCATCCAAAGTGGGAAAACATACGAGGCTCTCTGGGGGCTGGGGTGTGCCTGGACACTTCTGACCTTCAGCCGAAGGCGGCTTGTCCGGGCCATTTCCTTCATGTGCTTTGACCTGGAAGCTTATCCAGGCAGGCTGGGTTGGACCCTCCTGGAGCTGCATCCTCTGCACATTTGCCTCGCGGCAGGGTGAGGCCAGGTGCTGGGGCCACTGGGGCCACAGGCAGCCCCCCAGAGTGGGAAAGAGGCCATCTGGCGCGGAGGCCAGGGGCTCGCTCTCTCCCAGCAGCCCCCGCCCAGGACACTGACTCATGCACTCAGCTGAGCAGTTGCCCTGCACTTATCCGTGGAGGCCTCTGCAGGCAGGAGGTCAAGAGAGATGAAGAGGAGGGAGGAGAGGAGACCACGTGCTTCCTGTTTCTGGGTCCCCAGCCCCCAGCTCAGGAAGGCAGGAGTGGTGGTGAGTGACTGCTGCACCCTGATCCCACCCGGCAGGACCTGGCCTGGGATGCAGGCTTGGGTTCATCAAAGGAAGAGGCAGGGGATAGGACCAGCGTAAACAGCAGAGAGAGACCCTGGCTCCTGCCCTGCACCGCTGCTCGCTGACCCTGCAGTCTCTGGTTTTCAGTTTCTCTGTGTTAAACAGGAGACAAACAAGCGCCGCCTCCAGGGTTATTCTGAGGATGAGATGAGATAATGTCTAAGAGAGTGCTTTGCAGTCCGTGAGAGGAGAAATAAATGCAAACGTGGATAGCAATAACCCCACGCATGGAACTGAAGTCCAGGTCCTGGGGGAAATGAGAGCTAGCCCAACTACCCTGACAATATTCATGAGGAATCTCCAACCCCACACAGGCTTCCCAAGCAAAGAGGTTTTCCTCATGGCCTCTTATGCCTGACAGAGGGGACGACCGTCACCCTCTGCAGACAGGAGGACCCAGACCGGCTCCTGCAAGGGAAGGGGGGACATGCCACACTCCCCCAGGACTGGGCAGAGGTGACAACTCTCAGGGCCTTGCCTACTGCAAAGACCGAGGCACCCATGCTGGAGAGAAGTCACCTGTGGGTCACAGGTGATATGGCTGCAGGAGGCTGTGCGTGGCGTATGTGGAGGCACCGTGGTGACCCTGGGCTGGGGCAGCCCTGCCCCAGCCATCAGTTTCTCTGCCTGGAAAACAAGAGGTTGATCAGACAAGCTGTGCAGTCAAGCCTGGCACTAAAATGCTCGCTTTACGAGGGAACATTTCCATGGACGGGACAGGCCTGAAGACACACGTGCAGGCTTTTCCACCAGCATCAGGGACAGCCCAGGTCAAAGTCAGCCAAAAACAAGACCGCGGACTCGACTGCGGCACCAGGACTCGGCGTCAAGTTCCCGGGATGAAACTGTGAGGCCTGTGGGTCTTAAAGGGGGTCCACGCTGGCCCGACCCCGAGAGACCCCACACTTCTGTGACTGCAGGGGACCCAAGTCCAGAGCATGGGGCCGGGGTCCAACAGGTGGCTGGGAGCTTTTTGCTGCCACCGAGAACTGGGGATTTATGACACCTCCTGGTCTAGATGAAAATCAGTTCCAAGTCCAGGGTCAGCAGGCTGAGTACATTAATAACAAGCCAATCCATCCTCCTAGTTCCTGGATGTAAATTATGAAAACAACGCAAGCATCACTGAGTCTCCTCGGAGGCTCGGTGCAAGGACACAGCTCGCAGTGCGTGGCAGCCTGCCGCACGGCCAGGGCTGGGCAGGCCAGTGGCCTAACCAAGCCCGTCCTGGCTGGGTGCTTTGCACCATTCTGAAGCCCCTGCAGCAAAACACAGGGACCCCCTGGGGTTCTGTTTCGGGACCAGACCCTCAGCCATCTTTTCCAACTCTACTCTGAAAGCCTGGGCTGGGGCTGTGCCTTTCACTGAGCACCAGGGGAAGCGGGCTGCTCTGACCAATGTCCGCCCCTAACCAGGCCCGTGGAGCCCACACACTCTGCAACCCAGTTATAGGAGAGCAGGACTGTATGCCCACACGGGACATCCCTGAACCCCACCAAGTGCACGGCAGGCCCCACCTCCCAACCCTAAACGGCCCAGCGCCCAGAACAGCAGGGGCTTCACAGACACACCAGAGTCCCCTCTCAAGCTTCACCCCAAAGAGTGGGGATAGGACTTGGGGCACAGTTGCTCCTCTACCCTGACTCTGACACTGTTCCCAAGTGTCCCACGCACCCCAGTGCCCATCTCCAACCATGAATCCAGATTCCCTTCCTCAGCAAAGACCCTCTGGGCAGAAGCAGCTCGACCCAAGCCAGTGGGAAGCAGCACGGTCAAGGAGGCGGGTGCTGTCACCTGCCAGCCGTTCTCAGGCCTGCAGGCTAGGGGGTCACGGCTGGGGTCGTGGCTGGGGTGGCCCCTGCTGGCCCCGTGGCCCACCCAGCTGGACCCTGTCTCCCACATGCACAGGCCCAGCCCCACTCCAGGAACCACTTTCCTGCCTGGCCTTGGGGACACAGCTCTCAGGCTGCCCGGGGGCTCTCTGATGGCCCCGCACAGTTGGTCAAGTCTCTGCTGCTGTGTTCTCCCAGGTAAAACAGAAACCTGGAGAGGGCAGCAGCGAGGGCAGGAGGGCACAGGGGCCTGGGATCAGCACCTCCTGAGCAGACTCTCGGGTCTGTTCTGACTCCAGGACCGTGGGCGTCTGCAGAAAGAGGCGGGTCAGGGAGGAAGCAAGCTGAAGCCTGGCTGACCCCCCAGGACAGGACAGAGGGCACGGGCCGCAGGGCTCAGGTGGAGGCCAGAGGCGGTCCAGATCTGGCATGGTGAGGGATGCTCCCATGAGGATGACAAGGGCTCAGGCTCCAGGGCCCGAGGGAGACCAACAAGGAGAGTGCAGAGACGTGAAAGCAGCCCCAGTGTGGGGGTGGGACGTCAGGCAGGGCGACAAGAGTGACATGCCAGGGCCCACACAGAGACCAGAGGCCTAGCAGAGAGAAGGGGTGCCCTCCCCACCTTCCCCAGAGCCACAGGCCAGCAGGTGGGGGACGGCATCAGGGAGGGGGACTCAAGATCCGAGGGCGAGGGTGGGAGAGTCTTCAAAGCCAGCAGGTTAAGAGGGGGTGTTCTTCCCAGGCCCATCCCTCAAACCCTGGGTGCTGACAGTCTTGAGGGCAGAGTCCCGGCCTGCCCCGTGATCCTGACCGCCAGGGCCTCCCGCTCCAGCAGATAAGTGACCAGGGCACGTGGCGAGTGCTGTGTCAGCAGGCACCAAGGCAGGGGACAGGGCGGTGAGGAGGACAGCAGCACCAGGGAAGCCTGCCCCAGGAGCCCAGCCCGCCTCCTGTGCGTTTTCGGAGGCCCGGTTATATGACCAGCCCGTGTCCTACAGGAAAGGCCAAAGGAGAGTCGGCCCTCTCATTTATCTACATTCATACCACCAGCTTCTAAAACTGCCCAAAGGGCAGTGTGAGGGACCTGTGCAGACCCAAGGCACCTGCTGAGTTCTGCCTGCGACAGAGACTTTGCATCCAAAGCCTGGCCCCCAACCTCTGTCCACAGCTTTGAGGTCCTGGCCCCAACACACTCCCTCTGCCTTTTCCTAACCCCCCTACCTCGCCCTGAGCACGGGACCCCAGCCCAGCCTCAGCTGGGACCACCCAGTCGGAACCTTAGCCCAGTTTCTGCAAGAAACACTTCTGACTGAAAAAAGGGACACAGACTGGAGCCTTCTCAGCACCCCTCCCAAGTGTCCCCACCAGGCAGTGACCCACAGGGAGAGGGGCCCGCAGTGGGCAGAGTGCCTATCCACCACCATGCTCAGCTCTCTCACCTGCAAAATGGAAACAATCGCACCTGCTTTTGCCTCAGGGAGACTGCTGGCCTCATCCATAAAAGGCACCCTTTAAATACAGGGCTCTGTCATCTCTGTACACTTCCCCAAGGCCAGCCTGAGCCTCAGAGGAGGGTACTAATTAATTAGCCAAATAACAGGGTGTGGGGTGAATCACTGCATCTCCTTCAGACTGCTGAGGGGTGGGACCAGTGGCCCCCTTAGCCTGCCCTGCAAAGCAGCCACTCTCCCCTGACCAGCAGCTCCCAGGCCCCTGGGCACGAAGGGCACTCCCCATCCCGCCCCACCCCTGACCTGGTTCTAACTCACGAATGTACCCAAATCTCCCCCCGCAGCCCTGCAGAGGCGCCCACCTGTGAGTTCAGTGACTCCTCCAGGAGCCTTCCTTCCACATCTCAGCCAGGTAACTGACACTCCTGGCTCCCCGTTGCAGCGCCACCCAGCCGCTCCCTCTCCTCGGGCACTGCACCCCAGGTGCCCACAGTCCCCCCGCAGCCCCTGCCTCAGCTCCCGCCTCAGCCCTCTGGCCTAGATGACGGTCACGGCCACAGAACCAGTCTCCCTGCCTCTTGCTCCTCACGGCACTAATCCGCCCCACACACCCAGGCGGACGCATTGTCCTCAACAACTTCCTGACCGCGTCCCATCCCTGCACTGCGTGACTCCTGACTGCCTCCACACCCTGCCCAACACACAGGGCCAGGAGCTGTGCCAGGGTCCACCGGGGCCCCAGGCCTATTTCGGGACAGAGTTTCCATCGGCTTCTGCACCTTCAGATCTTCTGCTGTCCCTGGGATCCCGATGTGCAGGGCAGGGCAGGGGCAGGGGTGCAGGTGGGCGCCTCTATCCCACATCCCATCCCTTTTTGTCCACCTTGTGTTCTGCTCTACAGCCCCCTTCTCTCCCAGCTGCCAAGAAGGAGGAAGGGCTCAGGGTGCAATCTGTGGGGGTCTCGGCCCTTAACTGACAGTGGTCTGCAGGACCCAATCACCACCCGGGGCCCTCAACACCCATCGGCCAGGCGCCAGCAGCACAGAGAAAATCCTGAAACTTTTAGGGTGTGGACTCCCCCACTGAGGCCAAGAACAGAGAGGAACAAGTGCTCATCCCCAAAGGCAGCACTGAAACCAGCCGACCTCCTGAAGGTGGCCAGGGCCCAGCAGCCAGGTCTCCACTCTGCCCTTGACTTTGAGAAAGCCCCTGACTTGCAGGCTTTGGTCTCCTGGGTTCCCCAGCGTCTGGGAAGAGATCTGATGGGAATCGGGGGTGGCAACCCTGCCCCTTGGTGAGTAAGCTCCAGGAGAACAGGGGCTGCGTTCACTGATGAAGCCCAGAGCCAGCCTAGTGCTGCACACAGCAGGTGCTCACCAACATCCACCAGGAGCAAAGGCACCGCCCTCCCCCCCCCCCCCCCCCCGACCCAGGCCCTGCTCCTTCAAGCAAGCGGGTCTCAGCAGACGCACGTCGTTTATGGTGAGTATTTGCTTACCACCTGTTTCCATGTCTTACATTTCTTCCCCATACAGCCTTGCACACCTATAACTCATTTACTGGGCCAGGGGATACGGGAAGATGGGTTGAGACCGGCCCTTCCTCCAGTGAGCTCTCAGCCCAGGGAGTTAGGGGCAAGAAGTACGACCCCTCCCATTCCCACGTGGTCCAGAGGCTGCAGAGACAAAACCAGTCAGAAGGCATCACAGGTTTCCCAGCTCCCAGCCTGGGCCCAAAGCCAGCTCCGTCCCCCTGCCCCATGCATTTAAGAAGCGGCTGAACTCGGACCTTCCAGATCTGGTGCTTCTGGGGGCTGGCTAGATCTTGGGGCTCCTGCCCTCTGTAGTCCTGTCCTGGGTCCTCGGAGTGAATTAATGCACTCATTCACTCAACCGATACTCACTGTGCACCTCCTGTGTGCCAGGTACTGCGCCAGGAACAAAACAGACACCTCTGCCCCGTGACACCCACATTTCAGAGGTGAGACCAACTATCCGCAGGATGAAATGTGAGTGAGACAGAGCAAATAATGCTAAGTGCTAAGTGCTAAGGATCAAGATCAAGCCGAGAAGGCAACAGGGAAGGCCTCGCTGGAAAGGTCACAGAGTCCACGATGTCAAGTTCGGCTTTGCTGGCCCAGCCCACCCTGGTCTTCAGGCACCCAGAATGGTGCCACCCCAGACCAGGTTTCCCACTTCACTACTGTGTTCCTTTGTCCTGTGCGACACAACTGCAGGCACTGAGTGCTGCCCCGGGTCCCAGTGTACCTCCCCCATGTGGTGGTGGGGGCACCCGCAGGGTAGGGACCCTCGTTGGCCCAGGGCTGGTGCGCTACCAATGATGGCTTCCCGGGCCTGTTCCAGGGTCTGCTGCGACCTCCCTGAAATGTGCTCAGCACTGAGTGTCCAAGGGGAGAGATGAGCGATTAGGGAGCTGCTCCCAAAGCACAGCCAACACGCCCCGCCCTGCAGCTCAGCAGGTGAGCACTGCTGGGCTGGGTGTGTGAGGAAGAAAGTCATGGGTGACTAACGTGAGATCTATTTACACTTGATCATCTCCTTCCTGCCCAGTGGGTAAGTCGTTCTGGTAAATGACAGACCAGTCGGGGCACTCCGCACGGTCCAGGACCGAACCTCCCACCTGCCTGGAGCCCCGGCTTTGCAGCTTGCTGCTGCGTGACCTTGGCTGGCACACACCCTGCTCTGGGAGGAAAGGACGGTTCCATCCTGTCACCCACCAGCTGGGGAAGCGCTATGCCCGCCAGGACAGGCTGAAGCCTGTGGCCACCTGGGAGAAGGCCGGCCACGTGGGGGCCTGCTGAGGGTGAGTGGCAGCAGGGCCACAGGGAAGTCACCAGGCCGGGAGCGGGGACATTTCAGGGCGCAGAGCTGCACACAGGGACGTGCTGGGAGCAGAGTCCAGGGCACTGCTGGGCTGCACTGGGAAAGGACTGAACGGAGGGGCCCAATACAGGAAGCCCGTGGCTTCCCCAGCTACCAGGAGAGCAGTGCTACAGAGACAGCAAACACGATAGGAGGCTGAAATTTCAGGGGCAGGGGCACACCCAGCCCCCAACCCTGGGCCAAGCCTCGAAGACTCCCTCCTCTGAGAAGCCCCTGTTGATCTGAGGGGCCTAACTTAGTCCACAACTGGAGGACAGGAGGGCTTGGCTGTCCTGACAGTGGAGGGGGCAGCGTGCGTGCCCCTGGGAGGGGGTCGGGGCCAGCTCTTCCTCATAACCCAGCAAGACGTGGGGGGGGGGGGCAAAGGGTCTCTCCTGCCAAGAGCAGCTGGAGAAGGCCACTGTGACCACAGCAGCAGGACCTCAAAGTCACCCCAGATCTGCTACTTCCTTGGGTCCTTGGGACAGCCCGGGAAGAAGGCAGAATCCGATGCTATGGCTGAGGGAGCGCAAGCCCAGGGAGGGGCCACGACCTTCCCTGGGGTCCCACAGCAGGCCAGGGACACAGCCAAAGCCAGTACCCCCCACAGGTCCTGTCTCCTTTCTCCCGACGCTGAGGCCAAAGCTGGAATAGTCTTTAACAGCACACATCATGGCTCTCAGAAAGCCTGCTGCCCCCAGAGAGACCACGCCAGAGGACAAGAAGACATGAAAGGTCATTCTGTCTTCTCTGGAAAATCGGGGCCTGGCCCCGACTGCAAAGGGCAGAAGGCGAGCCACAGGCGAGGGAGACAGCCACGTCCAGGCAGCAGCGCTCTGTGCGAGGTGACGGTCTTTTCATTTCCTCTTATTATGCCATAAAGCTGATTTAATAATAAAAACATGCTAAGGACTTTTTAATGTGTAATTGCTCACATATTAAAAATTACGTGAAAACACTTTCAGTGGGTGCTTGAGTGAGTCATCCAGTGGGATGACACTTGGAACGGGTTTATCAGGGATGCTGGGGAGGGGGCGGGGGCAGCCACCCCGAGAAGGGGGTGCTGGGAGCTGGAAATTTTCCAGTTCTGTCAGCAGACCCTCTGGGAGCACAGGACGGACGAGGGGGCTGCCCGGTCCCAGTGTTGGGACTTGGCATTCTCTTCTGTGAAATGGGTGTGGTGAAGGTTTCATATGTGTGAAACGCCAGGCTGCTGTGATTGGATGAGCTGATCCACGGGCAGTCCCTGCTGTGTCCCTGCCAAGGTGCCCGGCACCCAGGGAAGCCCACCACACAAGCTAGTGACCGTCACCTTCCTGGGGCAGCAGGCCCGTGGTGGGGTGGATCTTGCTGCAGAACCACCCTATGCCTTTCAGCTAACTCGGGCTCCATGATCCCAGCCAGTCTCTACGTGCTCCCGCCCAAGGCCTCATCTCCTGACACTCCTGTCCACGCCCTTGCTCGGGCTCCTCCTCTGCCCAGACTGCCAGGCCCAGCTCTCCCAGCGTCCCCACGTGGATGGCCCAAAGTGGAGGCTGTCATTCCCTCCTCCGAGCTCCTGGGGAGGCACCTGCCCATCTCAGCGCACCACTCCTGACCGCTGCAGGTCCAGGCCTGTCTCCCTGCCTCAGGGATGTTCCTGGAGTGAGATGTGGTGGTGGTTATCTGCCCCGGTTACTTGGTCCAGCCTCCGACATGGTCTGGCCTGGAGTCCTTATGATGATCCAGTGCATCCCAGAGGACCCCGTGGAGAATGGACAGAAAACTTGGCCTGGTTAGAGTCCGGTGCCCTTCCTACTGTGTCACCAGGTCCCTATGCATCTGGGCACCTTCCTCCTGGGACCCAGACTCAGGGAAGGAGTGGGTGCTGTGGCACAAGGGCTTAAGCCTCTGATTGGGACGCCCGTATCTCATATCAGAGTGCCTGGTTCCAGTCCCAGCTACTTTGCTTCTGATCTCACTTCCTGCTGATACATCCTGGGGAGGCAGCAGATGATGGCTCAAGTGCTCCCCACTACCGCTGCGTGGAGCCAAGGGACATAGAGCCTTGTCAGTTACACAGAACCCAGGTCAGCAGTGCCGGGGTCCAGATGACACACCTTACACTCTGCTTAAGATAGGGCCTCGGGCACTGGCTTCCAGAGAGGTGCAGAAGATGCCGTTTGGGAGGCCTGCGTCCCACATCCTGTGACTGCATCCCAGTCCCAGCCCTGCTTTTGATTCCAGTTTCCTGATAATGCACACCCTGGGAGGCAGCAGATGGTGGGTCAGGTACCATGGTCCTTGTCACCCATGTGGGAGAGCTAGATGAAGTTTCTGGCTTCTAACTTTGGCCTGGCCCAGGCCCTGGCTATGGCGGGCACTTGAGGAATAAACCAGCAGACAGAAAAATATCTTTCCAATAAAAATTGGAAATTAAATAAACATCAAACACCGAACAAATAGGGCCTCGAAAGTCAACCCAACAACTGTGTCCCCGGGCTGCCTTGGGCTGCTTACTTAACCTTGCTGTGCCCCAGTCTGTCCTTGGCAAATTGGGACTCCTACACTCCACAGGGTGCAGGCTGGTGAGGACCCAATGAGAACTGACACCAGGAGCTATGCAGGAACTCGGCAGCTGCCTCTATTGGTGCCGTTCCATCCGGCAGTGACACCAGACACACAGGGTTCACCACCAAGGTCAAATGGCTGCTGAGTAGCCAGAAGCAGCTAGAAGTGCTACTGATGGCCCAGTTAAGACCTCTGCTCTGCAGGGGTAACTGCGGCCCGCGGGCCATGGAGGGGGCAAGTGGCCACTTCAGATCTGCTCAACCCCAGCCTGAGTCTCTCTGCATGGATTCCTGTCCCAGACACGGTCTGCATTATGCAAAGGCCACCCTGTACCTAAGTCACACACGCGCACACATAGGCCACCCCACCCCACCCCAATGCAGCATCACCCCACAGGGGTCACTTTAAAAAGGTCAACTCTCACTTGTGTGCTCCATGGTATCACCAGAACCACACTCTCTCTTCCTAGAACACTGCGCTTCCCTCCCTGGAACACTGCTGGGCTGATGGCTCACCCTGGCCTGTGTCCACCCCGCCATCCGTCATAGTGGTGACAGCACACACAAAGAATTCCAGTCTCAGAGAGCTACAATGGGGTCCTTATAACCAGAAAATACCCTGTTTAATCACCTATGCCCTGAAAAGCAAAAAATGTGGGTGTGCTTGGCACAGCCTCCAGGCCAGGAGAAACGTGCTAAGCAGCAACTTGGAGGCTGCTCTGTGCAGACAGAACAAGGTCTTCATGGGCGTCCTGGGGAAATCCCACTGCCTGCCTTGCACCTGCCCATGAGGTATGCCCCCACCAAATGCCCAAGTCCCCCAGGATGATGCCACCCAGCCAAGGAGCTCCTCCTCCAGGTCCTCAAGGTGCCAGGCAGGGGCAGACCCTCCTGCCCTGTCCTTGTGTCTGGGAGACCTCAGCACCACCCAAGTCTACCCTGGGCAGCACAGGCCACTGCTGGCTTTCTGCCCCCAACTCAGGGAGTGTCTTTGGCAAGTCTCTCACCTGCCCTAGCCTCAGTTTTCCCATCTGTAAAATGATGCTGTTGGGTCTAGATGATCTCCAAGATCCCTCAGTGTCCTGACATGCTGACGGTGCCACAGCGTCCCAAAGTCCCAGGCAAGGCCTGCAGGAAGCAAGACTGGCCAGGCTGGAGCCCCCGCCTGGATCACTCAGTGGAGGGGGCCAGGTTACTGCAGGTCCAGAGCATCCATCAGGGGACCTGAGTCACTGGAGGACAGCAGATGGCCCTCCCTGGGAACCCCAGGCTCTGCCCCAACGCACACTCTGCAGAGTCTGCCTCACCAGCAGGAATTAGGGAGTTGAGATAAAGCTAGCCCTCGGCAAGGGTGGCCTAAGGCCCTGTGGTCACCTGTTTCCTGTCTCAGTGTCCACAGGGAGCACGGGGCTGAGAGTCCTAGAAGCAGAGGCTGGATTCACACTCAGATCCCTCACCAGTCGTCCCCCAGAGTCCGCACAGCCCTGTGAGCTAATGCTCAGCACAGGCCCAGGGCACACCGAGCAAGCATTCCGGGCCACTTCCTTTCCCTGCCTTCTCCTAATTCAAGAGAAATCAAGAGAAAGTGTTCACAGACATAGCATCAAACACTAGGAGGACCACAGAAACAGGCACCTGCATCGTGAGTCCCCAGACACACAGGGCCCTGACTCAAGGGCCTCCAGGCCCCGGGGAGCTCCCAGCCTGGTCCTGGCCACCTGCCTGGAGATGGTCAGAGGGGTCACCCAACGCAGCCAACAGCCCCCTTCCCCATCGTGTGGGGGCTCCTCCTCCTCCACTTGTCTTCCCACCCCTGCTGTGTGTGTTTGTGAGGGAGGGGCAACAACTGTCCCTCCTCCAGGCTGGAACAGGCCCACAGGGTGCTGCGTCCTCAGCCACACTCCTCTGGACCCCACACACGACTGCTGTGACAAGGCTTGGTCATCGAGGCCTGACCAGGACACCTGCCACGAGGGGGTCTCCGTCTCCCCTGAAAACCCACCAGGGACACCAGGCTTCTCAACACGGCTTCCAGCTCCCCAGATGAGGATTTCTGGGTATGCAGACAAGGATAATTCCATCTCTGCCAAAGATCTAGCCGGCCCCTTGGATCAGGCAACGAAAGCAGGTGGCCTAGCCCGGTCCACCTTTCATCGTGGCTGTTAGGAAGCTCCAAGTAAAGTTTCTTTCTCAAATGCTCCCTCTTTCTGCAGTCAGAAGTTGCTGGTAGCACTTGCTCCCTGCTCTCTCCATTGGCTTCTCAGTGGCTGCCTTTGGGTGACTGCACGGCAGGTGCTCTTGTATCTGGCCTTTCACTGTGCCCTGCAGTATTTTCTTGATGCAGGTGAAGCACAGCAGGTCAACGTGTGGGAAGATTTAAGACAGCACTGCCCAGGCTGGCCCCGCGGCTCAATAGGCTAATCCTCCACCTGCGGCGCAGGCAACACCAGGTTCTAGTCCCGGTCGGGGCTCCGGACTCTGTCCCGGTTGCCCCTCTTCCAGGCCAGCTCTCTGCTGTGGCCAGGAAGTGCAGTGGAGGATGGCCCAAGTGCTTGGGCCCTGCACCCCATGGGAGACCAGGATAAGGACCTGGCTCCTGCCTTCGGATCAGCGCGGTGCGCCAGCCACAGCACACCGGCCGCGGCGGCCATTGGAGGGTGAACCAACGGCAAAGGAAGACCTTTCTCTCTGTCTCTTTCTCTCACTGTCCACTCTGCCTGTCAAAAAAAAAAAAAAAAAAATATTGCACTGCCCAGCCATCACCATGAAAGCACGAGGCTTCCCTGCCTGTGAGGGCCCAGGAAGGTCCTCCCACTCTCTTCTCTGTAGGTCTCTGAACCCGAGGCTTGGCTTACCTGTCATGATCCTCTGGGCCTCGTAGGGCTCCATGTAGCCGGCACTCTCCCCCTTTCCTGCTTTGTTTTTGAGATCGTTCTTGGCATCGAAAGGATCCGAGTAGTCATCAGCTATGGTCACCTGCAGGAAGAAGACGGGGCAGCGTGAGTCCACCTTTGGCTGTTTTTGCTTCACTTTGGTTCGCAGCAAGCATCCGCTGGGCTAGGTGGGGCAGAGGGAGCTGGTGCTCTCGTCCTGCGGGAGCCCCAATCTCGCATGGGGTGACAAGTCAGACAATACACCCTGGCACTGCTCCAGAATGGGGGGGGGGGGGTCCTTGGAACCCGAGCACGCCGTCTGGCTGGCCCTGGGCAGTCAGGTGAGATCAGAGAGGCACCTGGTTGGCAGTAAGTACACGCATGCAGCACGGAGGCAGGAGCCTGCAGGGTATTTTCGGGGAAGGAGCACTGCTCAGTTCTGTGCAATAGAAAAAGTTGGAACGGAGATCAGAGTCCAGAAACACTGGCGCTCCCGCTCCTGGTGCGGGCTGAGGCTACGTGCTCGGCGAGAGATAATTACAGCGGCGCTTCATTGTCCCCAGATCTGGAGCGCAACCACGCCTTGGGTCATCACACAGCAATGTGATGAGATCAACACGCAGAAAGACGACCGTAGCCCCAGAAACCCAACAGAAGCACAAGAGCAGCTCAGCGATGGGCAGGCAGACAGACAGCAGCCCAGGGTGGAAGGGCAGGACCCAACTGGGGGCCCTCCAGGGCCTCTTCAGAGATAGGAATGCCAGGCCCCGGGATGGGCCTGCGCCAGAGAAAAGCTCCAAGGGACACAGAGTTACCGGGAGGACAGGGGGAGGGCGGGAGAGGGCTGCCTGGAGAACTCCAGGGCTGGGCAGAGACCCGGGATGTGGCCAAAGGAGGGGGGAACCACACAGGCCGGTGGGAGGGGACAGGATGGTCTGCATCCCAGCCTCAGCAGCAGTCCCTGTGCCTGCCCTCCAGGGTCACGCGTGCAGACGGGGCTAAGGAAAAGCCGTCAGTCTCCGGGCTGTGGCCACCCAGCTGCCTCTCTAAAGAGGGGTAGGTCAGCATTTCTCTCCACCCCGGGGGTCCCAGGAATTGTTATTTAAATGGAGGGTTTAATTAGAAACCGCAGGAGCCTCCTCTTTCTCCCAGCTCCTGGAATGTGAAGCATTTGAGGGGCTGTAAACCCAGGGGAGGGGGAAAAACCCCCTTTGTCTGCCTAGTAAAGGGTGGCTGGTGGCAGCAGCCTGGCAGGGTGCATGCGGATGATGGCACGGGCAGCTGCTCGGGACGCTATGCTCACAGGCAGCAGCTCTGTCCCTGGCGCGTGGCTGGGGCAGGCCAGGGATGACAGGACAGAGTACACGGCGGTCAATGCTCTCAACACAAGAGCAGGCTTTGGAGTGGAAAACCCTTGCCTGGAGCCAAGGACATCGGAGCAGCTGCACCCCGGCTGCCTCCCAGCAGGAGGCACTTCCAGATGCAGACAGTGTGCTCAGGGCCCTGCTGGGGGCTCCCAAAGCTTCAGTGACACCCGGCTGGGAAGGGGTGAGGGTGAGCGCTGGCTTGGCCATGCCTTTCATCTGCTACTTCTGCTTTGCCATGTGCAAAACACATTAGGCAGAAAATGACACAGGGACAGACATCTGTCCGACAGAACGGCTCAGATGCCGGTCAGGTGCAGGGTGAGGGGTCTCAGAGTTCAAGGGACCCGAGGATGGAGACCAGGAAGCACCTGACGTGGCCGGCACCGACTCTCCGCCCTTGTCCCCCAGACAATTCTGCTGTCACTTTTCCCCACGAACAGCCTCCATGTGGTCTAAAGGAGCAAATATTTCTCCAAGAAAATCATCGTTTCGGAGGGATTCGCTGGGGAGCACAGAGAACCAGGAGGGGGACCTCAGCACGCCAGCTTTTTTGGAAGGGCTCTGCAATCTGTCAACACGGGGCCTGTGGGATGGAAGCCGTATCTTTGTTCGCCCTGGGACAGGCGCTCTGGGACGCCTGAGATTCAGCAGGCGCTATCTGTATTTTCTAATTAAAGTGAGATCTGAGCTCAGGCTGTCACAGGGCCCCCAGCTGCCTGCCCCGCTGACTTCCGTTTCAATAAGAATTTACAAATCCTAAAACTCGCAAGAGCCCCTGGTCTCTGCTGACATATGGTTCCCGTTATACCTGCCGACAGCCGAAAAACCGTTCCATTTAAGAAAAAAAAAAAGTTTAGGATTCTGTTCGTTTAAGAAGCAAATTGGAAGGTTCCTAAAATGGATATTTAATCAATTTGCTTTTGAACTTCAAAGTGAGGTTGGTGGAGGGAAGGGAATTGGAGGTTTGAGAGCCTGCAGCCCGGAAAGCAGGGTGTCTATCGCACCATCCAGCCTGGCTTAGGGAGAGACTGAACCAGGTGTTAGGAGAGCCAAGCAGGCCCTGGGCCGGAGGGCTGAGCCCCAGCCACCGTCCAAGCTGCCCAGGGCTCCCCGTCAGGCAGGACGGCCCCGGAGGAGGTCTGAGTGAAGTTTGCTGCTCCTCTGAGTTTTTAAAAAGGAAGGGAAGGAGTCCCCCGCCCCGAGGTGGGCCTGAGCCCTGCCGGCTGGCTCCAGCTTTGGTTCAGAATGCCCCAGTTAGGGAACAAGTGCCCTGAATCTAACAGAACAATCCAGCCAGAAGGGAACCAGCAGGGATTTCTCAGCAGACCAGGCTACCTGGGCACAAGGCAAGTTTTCCTTTGATTTCAGTCTCAGGCTGGCCAAGATCTGACATCTGTCAGATCCCTTCCTGTGGCCTGCATGTTCGCATGGGGGCAGATACAGGAGTGACTTGGGAACCCAGGCTGCTGGTGCCATCCTGGCTGAGGATTTACAGGGACAGCTGCGGCAGGCAGGGCAGGCTGTCGAAGGCGGCTGCCGAATCACTTCTGGGATGGGCACCAAAACCCTGGCCAAAAACCCTTCCTTCCTAACAAAACCACAGACCCCAGGTCAGCCCAAAGCCCCTACAGGACTCCCACAGTCTCCTCTGGAGCCAGCCGCTGGGCCTGGAGGCCGGCCCTCACCCCGACTCCCGAGGTGGTGTTCCAGATCCCAGCTCAGCCACTGCCTCCCTGATGTGCTACAGACAAGCCTTGGCTCTCTGTGCTCCCTCTTTATGTTGTACACACGCTGTTGGGTAGAACTCGGCCCCTTCCAGCTTCTCGGGCTCTGGCGACTTTATCGCAGGAGTTTAGTTTTGTGATAGGAAGTAGTCGTCCTGTTCATCCCCAAAGAGGAAACCTTAGAGAAGTGGGTGCTGCCGCTTGGCCACACTTCCCTGCACGCTGGGGAGTGCTTTAGTTGCTTTTGTGAGACAGCTGCACCTGTGTGGGGCCCTGAACCCACACCCTGTGCTCCCTGTGGGAATGCACAGTGGCGGAGCCACTCTGAAGTGGGATTCTGGGCAGGATCTATTAAACCCCCAAACGCACAGAGTCTGACCCAGGCATCTCATGTCTCAGTATTTATTCCCCAGTGTGCACAAGGAGACGTGGCCAAGGATGCTCAGTGAAGCAACCGATGAGGAGGCATGAGTGACTGCTGTGAATAGGGGAACTGCTACGCATACGGTGTTAGTTCCATAATGTGGGATGTGATGAGGTTTAAAAAGAAAACCCATCTCTCTTCATGGCTTTGAATGGAAAGAAAGGAGGTTGAAGAATGGTAATTGTAACATGCCACCTATCCAAGAAAAAGACAACAGAAACTTGTATCTCTCTTCCTTGAAAGACAAGGTCTGGGGAGAAGGATGCTCCAAACAGACCTCTCCTCTGGAAGGAGGGGGATGGGCGTTGGGCAGAGTCAACGTTAGCACTGCCAAACAAGGAGAACCTCTACCTGCTATTTTATGCAAACCTGAACTTGCTGTACAGCGTTCCTCACTCCCCGGGCTAAGGCACCTGCATCTCCCATCACAGTACCTGAGCCTGACTCTGGCTTCCTGCTAACGCATACCTGGGAGGACCTTGGGACTCCACCTCTCAAGGGAGAGACCTGGATTGAGTTCCTGGCCCCCAGCATCCTCCTGGCCCCACTCCAGCCATTGCAGGCATTTGTGGAGTGAACCAGCAGACAGGAGCTCCCTCTGTGTCTCCCAAATTTAAAAGAGCAACAAAAAAGCATTCAGTAGACAGGCTGCTTCTCAAACCTGCCTGAAGGCAGCATGACCTGCAATGCTTGCGAAGAAAACAGATTTCTAGCCCCCAGTAATCCCCATATTAAGCATGCAAGCCAGGCGATGGTTATCAGGAAAGTTTGGGAAACAGCAAGCTGGAACCCGCCCCTCCCCCACCAGTGGACCGGCAAACCTCCAGATACGCTGGAATTCCACTTTTCCCAGCTCCTTCTCAGCCCTGTTCCTCAATGCAACACCTGTCCTACTTCCTGCCCTGGAGGTCAGCTGGTGTGAGAGATGACCCCACACACCTTGCGAAGGCAGGATGCGGAGCCTCAGGCCTGATCAGGGAGGAGAGGGCTCTGCAGGTGAGACCACCACCCTGCCCTGGAGGGGAGCCAAGGGCCATTCGGGGCAAGCTCTCTGTGCCAAAGTACAGACACGTTCAGGTCAAGTCCACCTGGCCCTGGGCAAACTCCTACAGGAAGAAGGGCTGGTGGCAGCGTCAGGAGGAGCCGAAGAAACCCACACTGTCTCCGCTGGTTTCTCCCCGGCCACCTCCTCGTGCCCTGCTGTCCACGGCAGCTAGCCACGCCAGGGCAGCCCCAGGCCTCCCCTGGGCTGGCTGGACAAGGGGGTCTCTGTGCTGCTCTCCCCTCCTTGCAAAGTGAGGGGGCTGCACCCCCACAAGGCCCCAGATTCTCCCCAAGCCCATGATTTCTTTCTGTTCTGCTCCATGGCGAACTGCACGTGCATACTCCTGAGAAGGTTCTCCACGGTCCCGGTGGGACCGTCTTCTCACTAAGGTACCATCCAGGCTGTCCGTCAGTTTTCCAGTACTGGGGTCACAGATCCTTGGGAACCTGATCTCTGACAAAGCTGAGGCTCCCACAAAGTGTTGCTTACCTTACTGAGAGGTCACAGACCCCAAGCCAACCAAGGCCCCTTTCATCAGAGCCGTTTGCACCATCGGGGAAGGCTACACACTCTGCATCTGAGCAAGGAGGCCAGTGCACAACCACAGGGTGCCGACCCCATCGTGACTCAACACGTGTTACCCACCTGGCTGGAAACATGTGTGACACACGTGCAGCGGGCCCGCAGGGTAATGAGAGCCAGGGCTCTTTGGCACTCAGGAGCAGAGGCATGGTGGCCCTCTGCCTCGCTCGGGATCAGGCAGGCTCCTTCAAGGGGAACTGACAGTAGGTGAGGGCACCAGGCGGCCACTGCAGCTAGAAGGCCCCATGCCTCTGTCCCTGTCAGAGGCTGGGCAGGCCCGGAGTAGTCCTGGTGCTCTTGCGGACCCTCCGTGATGCAGACCCTGGCAGGCCTGAGGGCCCCAGGAGACAGCCTCCGCTGCTGTGCCCAGCAAGAGGAAGTACTAAAGAAACCTGGGTCTGGAGGGTCTGTGGGCGGCTTATGATAACCAGCTGGCTGGTGGGGAAGTGGCTGTGGACAGATATTCTGCGCGGTCCTGGGACCCACAGAGCCAAGTCCGGTGGTTCAGCAAGGACACAGGACAGCCATTAAAGGACACCTCGCCTGAGAAAGGGAGCTCCTGCCAGAGGGTGTCCAAGCGGCAGCTCTAGGACAGTTCTGCCACGGGTGGAAGGTCAGCTAAGTGGACGCCCCCTGGATCGTCCCAGCACAGACTCCACTCAGGCACACAGGCCAGAGGCGCAGCATGAAGGAGTGCAAACTGAAGGGCGAGAGGCACGCACCAAGGGCACAGCCGAGCAGGGACAGTCCACGCCAGTGGGCCCTGGAATCGGCTCTGCCGTGGCCTCGTGAGCCGACCCTGGGCAGCCCACTTCAGCTCTCTCAGCTTCTGCAGATCACCCGCAAAACGACACAGGGCCCAGCGATCAGCCTGCTCGGCTTGCTGTGAGGGGTAGAGGAGGCGAATCAGGAACCACCTGTGAGATGTGGCCGGGGTTTCTACAGAAAAGGCTATGTTCTTAGCACAAGGCAAGGGCACCTGCTGAGTGTCTAGGACCTGGCCAAGTGCACAGACTCTGCCCATGACAAAGTGAAAACGGAGGCAAAGACGCGAGAAGAGACCCTCACCCAGGCCCCTGTGATGACAGAAAAATGCTGCAGTAGAGGATGACAACAGCTGTCCTAGTTCTCAGCACGGAAAGGAAACTTCCTTGCTTTGATGCTCTGGGTAAGGGGCACCTCCTGGCTGGGGCATGTGGCCAAGGGGTGGAGAACCTCTCGGGACCCTTGCGCCAGCCCCCTGGGTGTGGGAGGCAGCAAATGTGTTCCCCACTTCTGTCCCATGTCCGGGGCTCCACGGGCTCCATGGAACCCGGCTGTGACACCACACAGGGCTATGGGGACGCCACACAAGCCAATGCTCTCTGCTTGCCTCTCTGCATCCTAGGCTCTGACCATTGTGGGCCAGCTCTCCTTACAGGCATGCCAATAAATCATTTCTGACGTGTAAGGAAATTAATTTGGGGAAGATTAATTAGCTCCATTCCTGCAGTCAGCTGTAACTCCTGAAATCAGAGAGGAGGGGGGCACTTCTCCACCCCACTTGAGACAGCTTCCCTTGCTTTCTTTAAGGGCTGACTCAGTTACACAGCTCTTCCCCACCCCCCAGGGCTGTGCCAGCACTCTTAAGGTGGCCGTCCTTGTGTTGGGCTAGGATCCGCCTCCCCCTGGCCCCTGGGGCTCCACAGGAAACCTGCCCCACCTCCAGGAGGAGAGGGGGGTCACCACTGGTCTTTCCAGTCCTGCCCCTCCCACGCCACAGCTGCTTGTCGAGACACCTGCAGGCTGCAGCTTGTCAAGGAAAAATGCACTCCAAATTACAGCCTCCGCCAGCTCCCCTGGGCCCTGCTCTCCTGCCCCCCACCTCCCTCACATGCACACCCCACTCTCCTTCAGTTTAACCGGCTGGGCAGAGCCCAGGCCTGCCCCCTGCTTACCCTAGAACCTCACTACCAGGTGGAAGGGTCAGATTTTCAGCCATCTCGCAGGCAGTGGGAGACTCTGTTTTGAACTCAGCAACAGCTCAATCCTAGAATCTCCCAAGAGCTCTCAGCAGGGCCTCCAGAGAGGTCAGCCCCCCCCCCCCCCCGACTGCCACCTCCCTGGACAGAAGCTCCCTCAGGCCCGTAGTCCTGGTGGGAGGTGGGCTGCTTCCTTGCACTGTTTCTCACGCTCTTGCTTGTGCATGGTTTGTGCAAAGAACTCTGGCCTGCCACCCTACCCGTACCATGAGAGAACAGGCACCACTGTTTGAATAGTCACTGGGAATAGATCAGGGATGAACTTAGCAAGGTCAGCGCCAGAAACAGGTAACCAAAGCCACGTTTTCTAACTCAAAGGTCCACACTGCTTCTGCAATACTCATGCAACAATTTTTTCTTATAGCCATCCTTAAAATTCTTGGGGCATAACCACCCCCCGGGAGAACCACTGCCCGTCACTACAGCCAGCTCAAATAGGAGGTGGGCCCGAGGTACACCAGGTCCACATGGGGTCACATCTTGAAAGCTGCGACCCATGGTCACCCTCCTTCCCAGACAGTCCTTCCCCTTGGACTTCCTGGGGCTGGGCCACCACGGAGAAAATGCTCAGACCAGCCCCAGCCAAGCAGGGTCAGAGGAGGGTTTGCCTCTTCTTTCTCCTGCAGGGCTAAGACAGGAAAAGGGAGGGGAACAGACCAGCCAAGTGCAGGTACACGGGCAGCAGATGGCTCAAGTCGTCGCCCTCTCTGTGCCTCCACATTCTCATCTGTAAAATGGAGCTGGCATTCTGGGGTCTGGCACATAGCAGGTGCTCAAACAACGTCACCGTCATCTCAACACAGCCCTAGTCTGATGGATTCTTTAGTCTTATAGAGGATACCTAGTTCTTGAGGAGGCACTTGGCCATTGACAGAGGCAGGCCCTACAGAAGAATGGACGAAGAACCGCTGGGGGTTTCCAAGTTGACAGGTGACACCAGAACTCTTGGGGACAGGGTGACACAACCCGACTCCTGCCAATCCCAGGCACAAGAGAATCTCACTCACTCATTGACCTGCGTACTTATAGCTGGCCTGCTTCCCAAAAGGGGCACGTGACAGCTTAATTCAGGGCATTTTTCCATCCTGCATGGACACGGCCGGTCTGTCCCCCGCTCACTTCCAGGGAAAGGATCAGGAATGCCCGTGAGGCTTTCTCACGGGTCCAAAGGCTCTGGCACTAAGAACAACTCCAGTGTGCTCACAGGAAAAGTATGCAAACCCAAACAGCAGCGCCCAAAGCCAGGGCCCCTCCTGCACAACAGGGTACTTCTGACAGCAGGCACTCGTGCCCCGTGTGGGACCCAGGGGTAAGCAGGACCCCCTGAGGGGCCTCACCCACCGTTTGCTTCCGGAGCTCGGCGCTGAGAGCGGGCTCTGGACGGGTGCAGTGCGTGGGAACCAGCGGCCGAGTGCAGGAACCTGGCTCACTTCTCTCCGAGTGGGGCCATCAGGATGATTCATGCACAGCTCCCACGAGGCAAGCCGGGGTGTCTGCAAGACACCAGCTGCCCTCCCTGGACAGCCTGAGGACGGACAGCGGTGACCACAGTCAGCCCACTCGCCCACACTCAGCTTCACGGACAGTGGAGGCTCAGGCCAGGTCGGTTCACTTTTGGAAACCCTGTCTCGGGGAGGTCTTTGTCACGTGCAGTCACCCAGGCTAACAGACTGTCCCCAGACCCGGCACTTGGGAATGTCACCTGTGTCAGTGCTGGTGTTGACTGCTGTTTATGGCCTGTCTGTGCACGCCAGGAAGCGGGCTCTGCGCAGGGATGTGGCGGTGAGGACCACCAGGCCTGCTCCCCCACTCTGGGCAGTGCCCGGGCCCCCAGGGAAGATGGGCACACATCAGTTTCATCTCCCTGGTGAGGGCTGCAGGGTCGAGGGCAGCAGCTCCTCAGCTGGTGTGTACCAAGCAGAGGCGTCAAATGCACAGAAGGCCCCTTCGCCTCCCGTACAGGCCCCAGGCTCCTCAGGCACAGAGCCTGGAGCAGGTGGTTTCTCCGAGAGGAGGCACAAGGTTGGGACCATGGGCTGCAGAGGGAAAGCAGCCAACAAGGTGGGCAAGGAAACACCGGGAAGCCCAGCCCGGCCCACACCTCGGAATGACCCTGCCAGGAGCAGACGAGATGAGGGCTGGACACTCACCCCTCCGTGTGTGTGGGCACAGGTGTCCCCATTCTCAGCTTATGGGAAAAGCCCTTGGGCACAGAGATGTGGTGCCCAGCCGGCTGGAAAAGGCCCTGACAGCATGTGTTGCTGGGGCTGGGAAGGGTTCCAGGGGAGAGGTGGAGCCGGCCAGGGGCCTCTCTGGTAAGGATACCCCAATCGAAGCAGTGTGGGCCAGGCAGACTGTCCCGGGCTCCTGTCCACCTGGCCTCTTTCCTGGCCACGTCCCTGCTTCCCTGAGCCTGTCTGTGCTGTGAACACAGAAGAGGATCTCAGTGCCCATGTCCTGCTGGGGGTTCTCAGCAGACTGTGGGCTTGCAAATGTGAAGCCCCTCCTCAGTGCAAGTGGTCTCCCCACACAGCCCATGTGCCGACTCTCCTGGGCTGTCCCCGGGATCACGCAGGGACCTCCCTGAGGACACCCCTGGGCGAAGCCAAGGAGGGCTCTTTCTTCCCTGCAGAGGTCTCAACATTGGCCTGGTGGCTGCAGGGAGAACTCAGAGCTGCTCCTTGGACCCGAGTGCCTGTGCAGAATGTCTGGAAGGTATGGGCCTCTCCAGACTGAGTCTATTGTAACCCCCGACCCCCCCCCCCCCATTCTCCCGCTGGAGATGCCGGAAATCTGGGCTCGCTCCCCCACCATACCACATGCCTCCAGTGACACCTTTCCCCACACCACCTAGACCCCAGCTTTTTTTTGTGCAAACCTGTCCTGCTCAGTCCCCAACCAGGAGTGCAGAAGGGGAGGAGACACCCTGCACAGTCCACACAACAGGCCAGAGGATCTACTTACTGATTCAAACAGGGGGCCAGTGCTGTGGTGTAGTTGCCGGCTGTGACACCAGCACCCCAGATGGGCACCGGTTCAAGTCCCAGCTGCTCTACCTTCAATCCAGCTCCCTGCTAATGCACCTGGGAAAGCAGTGGATGATGGCCCAAGTGCTTGGGCCCTGCCACTCACATGGGAGACCTGGAAGAAGCTCTTCACTTGGTTGCTACTGTGCCACAGCTCCTCAGGATCAGGGCTGGGGGACAGACTAGTGGGCACAGGATCACCGAGCTTTCCAGACTCAAGGGACCCCCTCTACTCCTAGAGCCTCCCTCCATGCCCCGGGTCCCTGGTCCCATCCCAAACGATGCCCATCTAACCTGTCATCATATAGTCGATTCTAGGCCACGGCAGCCTTTGCTTTGAAGACCCTATGTGCTTCCAACAGCTGGGGGAGCCCAGTTGGCTCTGCCCACCCCCACCCCATGTCCTGCCCCAGCCTGGAGTAAGAGGATGCAAGCCAGCGAGGGAATCAACACAGCACCCACTTCTTCCTAGCAGAAAGCCAGACATCCATGTTGAAGACAGCACAGATGCAGTTGTTTGGGGCCCATGTTGTGCTATAACGGCCGGTTCTAGTCCCAGCTGATCCACTTCTGATCCAGCTCACTGCTGATGCACCTGGAGAGCAATGGAAGATGGCCCAAGTCCTTGGGTCCCTGCACCCAAGTGGGAGACCTGGAGAAAGCTCTGGATCATGGTTTCGGTCTGGCCCAGCCCTGGCCATTGTGGCCACTGGGGAAAGAATTAGTGGATGGAAGACCCACCCGCATGTCCCTGGCCAGTAACCCTGCCCTTCAAATACATAAAATAATCTTTTACAAAAAAAATTTTTTTTAAGGCAGCACAGACAACTGTGTTGTCACTCGAGGACTTGTTCACTTCCAGGCTGTGTGACCTTGGGCAGGTGATGTGACTACGTGGACCTCATAAGAACAGGACTAAGACCAACCTCATGGGGTTGCTGCGACACTTAAATGACTTAATATCTGTCACATGCTGGGGTGGGCATTGTGGCGCAGCAGACTAAGCCGCTGCTTGCGCTGCCAGCATCTAACATCAGAGCATTTCAGAAAGTTGGAGTCCTGGCTGCTCCGCTTCCGGTCCAGCTCCCTGC
This sequence comes from Oryctolagus cuniculus, assembly GCF_051225735.1. Taxonomy (NCBI): domain Eukaryota; kingdom Metazoa; phylum Chordata; class Mammalia; order Lagomorpha; family Leporidae; genus Oryctolagus; species Oryctolagus cuniculus. Next base: position 201,014,199 of record NC_142867.1, read on the forward strand.
TAATGTGTCTGGGAAAGTGGAAGATGACGGAAATCCTTGGGGGCCCGCCTCCCATGTGAGAGATCCAGATGGAGTCCCAGGCTCCTGGCTTGGGCCTGGCCCAGCCACAGCCATTGCAGCCATTTTGGCAGTGAAGCAGTTGATAGAAGACTGGCTCTGTCTCTACCTCTCTCTCTCTTTCTGCCTTACAAATACATGAAAGAAATCAAGAAAGAGCCTGTCACACTTAGAACAGTGCACACAGCCCACGGTATGCACCATCTCTGTGCCCAGCACATTTGCCCGGCGTGTGCACCTGCACCCCAGCCTGCACAGGCACGTGTGCACATAGGCAGACACGCATGTACTCCTGAGCACTTTGGCACTGCGTGCAGGGTGATCTGCTTTCCCTACAGGGGCTGTGAGGTCAGATGTGTGAGCTCCAGCAAAGCTCAGGGGAGCAGGGCGGACTGCGGCCTGCCCTACACAGAACAATCCAGCAAGGGGAGTCCGGCCAGAGCACTGACTCACAACTGTGGCCAACGAACCCAGTAATCTGCCTGGGCCTGGCTCTCCCACACCCCTGCTGCTCCTGCTCACAGAGTACCAGCCCGGCCCCTCCCCCGCCTCACCCTACACACGCTTGGCCTGGGCTCCGGAGACAGGTGACCTCAGACCCAATCTCAGACCCCCTGGCCCTAGAAGAGAACAGTGCACACAGCCAGGTGTTTGTCTCAGGACAAACCTTCTGCAGGCCAGGCAGGTAGCTCTGCCTCCTTCCTCCAGGACTCGCCTTCACCATTCCCTGAGTGGCTTCTCTCTCAAAGCCCAGCTTCCTCGCAGAGGGCTGCCAAGAGCAGAGGAAGCACTCTAAGTGGGGGCCCTGGGGAGGGTGAGGGCCTGGCCCCATGCACTTTACTTCCCGGGTTAAGTACCATGGACACTTATGTTAAAATGCCAATACATCAGGGACTGTGACATTTATGGTCCCCAGGGCCAGCTTCAAGGGTATGTGGCCCTGTGTAGTCCCACAGAGACCTGCACTTATGTTAACGCTCTGCTGTCAGCGTCCTGAAATTCTTCATTTTGGAATGAGGGGTCATGCATTCTTACTCTGCATGGGGTGGTCCCCCAAAATTGTGGAACTGACCTAGGGGGCCCCCCTACAACCAGAAGTTTTTATGGGGAGCTTGAAGTCAAACTCTAATCCCCTCCTCTCACTCCAGCTGGTCGCCCTTAGCTAAGCCACACTGCCAATACCTCGGTTTTCCCACCTGTAGAATGGGAAGGGTCGCTATAACAACAACTGAGGAAAGGAAAGACACAGGATGCCGACCACCAGCAGATACTCCATGGCCCTTTGCCCCCACCCACATTTTACAAGGGAAAGAACAATAACAATCAACAAAGACAAGGAATGGGGCAGAGGGACAGTCTTCCAAGTGAACTAATTTAGCTCCACTAAAACCCCTGGGGCAGGAGCTTGGCACAGCACGTAGGATGCCCACAACCCACATCAGAGTGCCTGAGTTCCAGGCCCAGTGATTCTGCTTCTGACCCGGCTTCCTGCTAATGCACACCCTAGGAGGCAGCATGGGATGGCTCAAGTCCCTGGGCCCCTGCAACCTGGATGGGATATCTGGATGGGGCTCCTGGCTCCTGGGCTTCAGCCACCCAGGGGGAAGAGATCTCTTTCTCTGTGCCTTTCAAACAACCAAGCAAGTGCTGCCTCTCAGGGTGCTCCCTAACTTTAAAAGGTCCACCTTTATCAGAGATCACGAGGCTTTTTAGGGGAAGCATCAGACCAGTGAGCATTTCTGTCCTTTCAACCTCATTTTATCGACAGCCTCTCTGTGGGCCCCAGGGGCTGGTACACAGGCTGTGGCTTCAGCTCCCCGCCTTCCCCGCCCCACTCCTCCCCCTGGGCCAGCACGGGGCGTTCTCTAGGAAACACCCACACAGCACCGACTGCAGAGAGCTTCCTGAGCCAGGCACAAGGTCACATCCCCTTCCCAAAGGAAGGCCATCAATCACCTGCCACACCGGAAACATTCTCTTCTTAATGGGAACAGAGGTATCTTGAGCTGAATTCCAGACTGCTCATTGCGACACAGCAAACTCTGACCCCCTGCTGCTGGGCAAATCAAGTGCACAGCAAAGGACAGCTCCTCGCTGACGGTGCAGCTGTCACAAGGCATCCCCAGCAAACTCCCAGCTGCCTCTCTGCCGAGACCCAGGCCCCTGTGACTCACAGGCACCGAGCCCCACGGCCTGGGGTCCTGGGAACCTCAGCCCAGGCCCGCAGACAAGCCTGAATGCTTTTGAGCAGGGGTGGAGGACTGTTGGCCGGCAGGCTGCATAAGGCCATGAAGTGGTGGGGTAGGCCCTGCCAAGGCAAGCGCAGGTGGGACTTTTAGGCAAACTTTTAGGCTGACAGCTTCGTGTGGCCGTGAACGATGTTATAAATGCCCAAACGGCCCTCGGTAGGAGAGGGGTTCCCACCCCTGCCGCAGAGGACCGGCAGGTACTCCATCAGCTGGCGTTCAGCTGAGAAAACCGAAGCTCAGAGACGCTCAGCGACCTCCTGGAGGCCCCGGAGGCCCCAGCGTGGCTGGTGTCACACCAGCGCGCTGGCTCTCCTGGCTCCTTCCTGGCAGCAGCACCAATCTCTGACGGGAGGCTTGACAGAAAGAAGACGCGGCTCTGCCAACTTGGCTCACAGGTGCCAACCTTGGGCAAGGGCCACCCAGACACACCCGTCATCAGTCAGGCGCTGGGAGCCACCCTTCCTCTTCTTCAGCTGCCCCGGGACTCCACACACCTGCACCTGCCCAGCCACACCTGGGGAAGCAGGGCTTCCGCCTGCAGTCTGCACTTGCTCTTCGGCTTCCCGCTCTCGCCCTCCTCCACCCTCCTCCACCCTCATCCTGCCTGCCCGGGGGATCCCACTCGCTCCACACCCCCAAAACAGTGCCGCACGGAGGAGTCCTTGTTCCTAAACTAGAGGGAAGGCACGCCAGCACGGTGAAGTTGCTCAAAGCAGCAGCCCATGAATAGCCCCAGGCACCTCCTCACCATACCCCGGAAACTTTTCTTTTTTAATTAATGTAACTGAAAGGCAGAGAAAGAGATCTCCCATCTGCTGATTCAATAAATGCCAGTAAAAAGCCAGGAGCTGGAAATTCAACCGCGGTCTCCCACTTGAGTGGCAATGACCCACGTACTGGAACCATCACCTGCTGCCTCCCAGGACTTCCCACCAAGCACCTGGAAACTAAATCCTAATCACCCACCAAACGCCCACTCCCCATCCCCGAAGCCTGGCCTGTGGAAGCCTCTACTCAGCCCAGGAGACACTGGCAGCCACAAGGAAAACCATAACCTCAGCCCCCGGCTTCCTTAACAAGAACACATCCTTGTACCCTGCCCTGCACACTTCGAGTGTCTCAAACACACTGCCTGTTTTCAGATGACTGTAAAGAAAACCCGTTTTTTTTCTTCTTCTTCTTTTTTTTCCATGAAAACTGACAAGAAAAGGGGATGTTGGGGCCAGCGCTGTCGTGGTGCAGCAACCTCTCGGGACGTCTGCATCCCATATCAGAGCGCTGGCTGGAGTCCCCAGCTCCTCACTTCCGACACAGCCAGCTCCCTGCGGATGCTGTGATGATGGCTCAAGTGCTTGGGCCCCTGCCGCCATGTGGGAGACCTGGATGGAGTTCTTGGCTCTTTGTCTCAGCCTGGCCCAGCCCCAGCTGGGGAGTGAACCAGCAGATGCAAGATCTCGTTCCCTCTCTTGCTGTCACTTTGCCTTTCACATATATATATATATTTTATCTTTTAAAAGGAATGTGATAGCAGAATTTGTTCATTTTTCATGATAGGGTGAGCCCAACTGGAGGTAATACCACACACATCCACACTGCAGAATTCTGGCCGGGGCCATCAGCCTGCAAGCAACACAGGCCTCACAGCTCAGAGGTGGTGGTGGTGGTGCCGGAGGGGGGACGAGCTTGGAGCAGTGCCCTCGTGAGACAGCCAAAGGCACCCCTTGCCCTCATGGGTGCCACCGAATGCCCACTTCTTGGTGATAACACAGGTGTCATGGGCCACCTGGTTGGTGGGAGGGGGCCCTGCCAACTCACAGGTCTCTGAAGCAAGCCCTGGAGCTCTTCCAGCAATGCCCCCAGCTAGCTAAGGGGGAGCCCAGACAGGGCTCTTGTGCCAGTCGTCCTGTCCCCACGGCTCATCATGTCATCCCCTGACAGAGAGGTAACAGGGCCACACAGAAGGTCCCAACCTTCCCCGCCAACCAGGGCCCCCTAACTGGACCTACCACACCCCAGCCTTTGAGCCTGTGGACTGGCCTGGGCAAGCCTGCTTGGTGAGTGAGGTGGGAAAGGTTCCCAGCCCCGTGCACAGCCTCCTCCACCCAGGGAAAACTGCTGTGAGACGCTGACACCCTCCCAGCACCGCCTGCTGCATTTGGGAACCGCTTTCCAAATTGGCTTGGGTTTTCAGAAGAAAATTGGATCCCCATTCCTAGGGCATGTAACAGGTAAAACGGGTTCCGCCATTGATGTGTGAGCCCCCGTAATCATGGGGCTCACCCTTCGCCATTAAGAATATTAACCTCGTTCCTGGCCCAGCGATGTCATAAACGCAGGGGGCCCCATGGAGGGGGGGGGGCTCTCTTATGGCCCAGAGGCTCCTCTGCCAGGGGAGAGGGCTGGGTGAGCACCTCCCACCCTGGGGGCAAGCCAGGAAGGCACACAGCCCTGAGCGAAGTCCTCTGACACCCATAAAGCTGACTGCAGGAGGACAGGGAGGAGATATAATGTCACAACTTGTCACATGCACGCGGGACCGCCTCAGCCGCCCGGGACTTAAAGTGAAGCTGTGCTCCTGTGGTCTGCAAAGCTTCCTGTGGCTGACCAGATGGCGGGACGTGCTGACTTGGCGGCTTCCACTACAGGTCCCTCCACTGCACAAACCAGCGGGCTCCTGGACAGCCACATCAGCTGCGGGCCCTGCAGTTTTTTTTGTTTGTTTGTTTGTTTGTTTTTTGAAGGAAGATTGATTTATTTATTTGAAAGGAAGAGAGAGAAAGAGAGAGAGAGGAGAATCTTCTATCCCTAAATAGCCACAATAGTCAGGGCTATATCAGGCTGAAGCCAGAAACTTGAAACACCATCTAGGTCTCCCACGTGGGTGCAAAGACCCAAGCACTTGGGCCATCTTCTGTTGCTTTCTCCAGTGCATTAGCAGGGAGCTGGATTAGAAGTGGAACAGCTGGGACTCAAACTGGGATGTTGGTGTGGCAGGTGGATTAACCCACTGCACCACAGCACTGGCCCCCGGCCCTGTGCTGGAAGAGCTCTTGGTCACCAAGACGGACAGCCTGGACTACCTCACAGGTGTGACTGAAGGTGTCTGGGGAGATCTGAGGAACCAGGGGCAGATGAGCACAGAGAGTAGGGTGAGGATCCATGGGTAGAGGGTATGGAAAAGATTTCAACTTGCCTTTAAGAAGAACGTCCAAAAGAGGATATTTGGGAACCAATGAGCTTGGACACTTCCGCGCACAAGGCAGTGGGGCACCGGGCAGGCAGGAGGCCCTGGACTGAGACCCTCTGCCACCTGAAACCCCCAGGCTCCTCCTGGGAGCTTCACCGTGCCCCAAAGCAGGGGGCCAAGGGGGCCGGTGTTCAGGAGCTGGTCCTTCTCTCACTTTCTCCAGAAGCCCCAGGCCCTGCTGCCATTAGGGACCAACAGGTGCCACTCTTCCCCAGGCGCAACACCTGGGGATGAGATGCAGAACCTGGTATCTCCAGGGAGGCACCCAGCCTGCTCAGTGGGGAAGCGCCTCAGCCAAGACAGGCCCTCTTTCTCCAAGAGCGCCTGGAAGGCAGGGTGCTGCGGGGGCAGCATCAGGTCACCCTGAACTCACAATGCTCACGGCAGGCCCAGTCCCGAGGACGGAGGGACAAAGATGCCGAGTGCTCCCCCCACCCCTTGCAAGGAGGGGATGGTCTAGGTAGGCGTCAGCACATCTCTTCTGGAAAGAACCAAACAGTGGCACTTTAGGGCCTCTTGGGGCTCACGGTCTGCAGCCACACATAGGAGCAATTGCTACATAAACAGGCAGCAGCCAGGTCTGGCTCAAGGGGCTGTAGGTTAGCGACGACCCCTGCTCCAGTCCAAAGGCTGCACACCAGCACCACCGGGGAGCTTGCACAACCTTCTGAGGCTTGAGCTCCGCCCCCAGAGAGTCTGGGCCAAGAAGGGGGTTGGGGTCAGTGCTTTCCAAACCATCCCCGAAGCAGGGCTATGGTTCATCCACGATGGACAACCACTGGCCTCTTGGCAGCAGCAGGTGTGTGCCGACACCTCTCTCCCATCTCACTGCTTCCCAGACCCGGGGAAGTGACTCGCACAAGTCGTGCAATGAGTCGAAAGCCAAGGAGTCTGCCAGCAGGACCGCAGCCCTGGGTTGGCAGGTGCACGAGGACAGAACCCTACCCCAGAGTGTGGGGTGCAAGGGCCTTCCTGCTCTCGCCCCACTATTGCAGACAAACACTAGCCATGTTCACCAAGGCACAGGGTGCCGACCTTGCAGACTGTGACCCAAGAAGCCAAGAGTTCCCCAAGTCCCCCTCCTCCTCCCAAGAAGCAGCATTTTAGCCCAAGTTTTAAAACAGTTTATTAGCATCTGGGAGGAACAAAAGGCAGCTGTAAAACTTCTGCTTCTTCAGCCCTAACGAGCACAGCCACAGGAAACTCTTTACCAATGACACCACTGCGGACCTGCCAAAACGTGCCGCCGGCCCAGGGCTCGGCCCACGCAGGGCTCAGGCGCAAGGAACCCCCGAGCCCTCGGCGATGTTGCAAGACCTCGGCTGGGGCTGGGCGGCCACTGAGGCGATGATCTCAGCGTCTACACGAGCAGCTGGGCTTCAGCAGTTCGGGCAAACCCAGGCACCCCCAGGGCCCTACGGCTCTGCGGGTGGCCGAGAGCCTGGGAGCCCCAGACCCTCCCTCTCTCCACTGAGCCACGGGGACAGCCAGGCACTCCAGGGAGCAGGGACGGGACCAGCACACCAGCAACGCAACAAAGGCTGACAGTAGCTTCCAGGGGCTGTGCTCCGAGCTTCGGTCACTCCCAACAGTCCTACGTGTGAGAGCTCGCAGGCTGGCCAGGGACAGCCGTGGGCCCACAGGCAGCCCTGACACCAGGCGGCTGGCCCAGAGCAGGGGCTCAGGAGCAGCATTTCACAGTCTGTCACACTCCAGCAAGACTTTTTCAAAACATCTGGCTCCCTTCCCACAGACTGAAAGCAGTATCCCTAACTCCTGACAAGTTGAAGACGTTTCTAAAAACCAGCTCAAACGACATTTGGAGAACTCCAACAGCTCCCAGAATCTTCCCCGCCCTGGTGTTATAGTCTGGGTCTGGCTGGCCAGCCCCGACTCTGCCTGACCCCTCGCCCCTCCACATGTGTGCCTGAGCCCATGCATTTCACCATGGGGTGGGGGGGGTGCACGGGTGCCAGCCTGGATAGGATCTCCAGACTTTATACCCAATGGAGCTGGCAGCCCCAGGATCCAACCCTCTTTCCGGGTATTGCACTTCAGAGTTTACGGATGGTTCCAAGTCTGAGTGTCACCTGCTATTCTCACATATCTAGAAGTTATCTTCCCATGATTACAGAGATGCCCTAAACTGGGGGCTCCTGGGCAAGGTCCACGCATCTTTGTGGTCCCTGTGTCCAATGCAATGTGAATGAAAAAATAAAGTTGATAGGGCCGGTGCTGTGGCGCAGTGGGTTAATGCCCTGCCTGAGGCGCTGGCATACCATAAGGGCGCCGGTTCCAGACCCAGCTGCTCCACTTCCAATCCAGCTCTCTGCTGTGGCTTGGCATATCAGTGGAAGATGGCCCAGGTCCTTGGGCCCCTACACCCATGTGGGAAACACAGAGGAAGCTCCTGGCTCCTGACTTCGGATTGGCACAGCTCCGGCCATTACGGCCAACTGGGGAATGAGCCAGCAGATGAAGACCCCTCTCTCTCTCTCTTTCTCTCTCTCTCCTCTCTCTGTGTAACTCTGACTTTCAAGTAAATAAAATAAATCTTTTAAAAAATGACATTTATAATCAAGGAAATGCGCTCAGAGAGGTTAAGAAACATGCCCAGGGTCACAGAGCACAGGGAGGCAGCAGGTCTGCCAGGCTCCCCCACCCCACCCCCCACCCCCGCTTCCTCTTGCCCTCACCCCCAAGCACAGGGACACTCTCCTCTCTGCTCCCCGCAGGGGTCATCAGCCAGCCTGGGAGCTGCCTGGGCTTCTAAGAGGCAGGGGGACAAGGCCAGACTGCAAGAGTGACAGGGGGCAGGGGCTCCCCACAGAGAGGTGGTGGGCAGAGGCAATGAAACCCCAGCAGGGCATGGCTGCCAAACAGAACAAAGGCAGGAACAGGGACGGGCTGGGAGCAAGGAGCCGGGAGCTGGCTGAGCAGACAGGGCTGGCGGGAGGGTGGCTGGCCGGGGACAAAAGCCCAGGACAGGGTTCTGCACGAGTTGTCTCCATGCTGCTGGCAGAGTACACCACTGTGGGATGTTGCTGTCCAGCCGGCCGGCCTCCAAGGCTGTCCCCAAAGCAGGGGACTGGACGCCTAAAAAAACACAACTCTTTCCTGATTCGCCACTGCATCTAAATCAGGAAGACCTTGCAAAATGGGTTCCGTTACCAAAAGAAAATGCATTTTGCATTTAAGCCCCAGAGCAGGCTGAATGCCAGACTTTCTCATGCTGACAGGGGCTGCTCTGGCCCTGGCCTGTGTGTGCCGCTGCTACTCAGGCTGTGAGATCCAAAGAGAGGGTCCAAGGCCTTGCGCCTAAGGCCCTCGGCCCTTTCCTGCAAGGATGGGTCTCATGATTCTTGGGGTTGACCACCTGCAGCCCCTGTACTGGCCCACACCCACAGCAGAGAGGACAAGGCCCCCATAGGCCCCGCTGCACTCTGTTGCTTCCTGGCCACACCAGTCCAGCTTTCTAAAAAAAGCTCTTCACCTTGCACATGTTCACATTAAACCAGCGCTCTGGCACGAGGGGTTAGGCCACGGCCTGCATTGCCAGCATCCCACATGGGCACCGGTTCAAGTTCTGCCTGCTCCACTTATGAGCCAGCTCCCTGCTAATGCGCCTGGGAAAGCAGCAGAGGATGGCCCAAGAGCTTGGGTCCCTGCACCCACATGGGAGACCAGAATCATGTTCTAGGCTCCTGACCTCAGCCTGGCGCAGCCCCAGCTGTTGTGACCATTTGGGAGTGAGCCAGTGGACGAAAGAGCCCTTTCTCCTCTCTAACTCTGCCTTGCAAATAAATACATCTTTAGAAAAAAAAAAAATCTCAACAGGCCGGGTGCCCAAAAACTGCTCTGATTTAAGAAATACCCAAGAGAGGCTGGCCCCTTGCCCAGGGCCAAGACACCATGGGCCCCAGGGCCTACCTCAGCAGGGGCAGTGACTGAATGTACCCAGCTACCCAGCAGGCACTGAGGCCACTCAGGTAACCCACGGCTGAGGGTGAGGAGGGGGAAGGGGGCAGTTCAACCCTGGGTGTCGGTTTCGTTTTGAGCCAGGAGCAGGGATCGGGGGTCCGAGGCAGGGGTGTTCGTGGTCACCTAGTTCCTGCAGTGTGGCTGCTCCGGGGAATGAACTCCTCGAGACTTCAGAAACCTGGACGGCGCCCCACAGCTCGCTCTCCGTGACTATGGCTGCGGTGCCCACGGCCACACCACTGTCTGCAGGAGCCAGCTCCTTCGGAGGCTCAGACCTCGCTGTGGGCAGAGGCTGCATGGCCAGGTTCAGAGAGGCAGGGAGGGCTCAAGGCAAGACGGGGCAGGACCAGGCCGCAGCCCCATGGGGCCCCAGCTGGCACCGAGTCTGACCTGTGCAAGCCTCAGCGGCTTCGTGAGCACAGAGAGGATGATCATGGAGGTTGCTGGAGAAGAGAACGAGAGCACATGTGCAAAGTCACACGTTCGAGTTATCGCTCATGCTGGGGCTGCCTCAGAGGCACATCAGCACCCATGGCACGGTGGAGGGCGGGCTGCCGAGGGAGCCCAGGACCAGCCCCCAGCTCTGCACCAGTGAGGGTGGGTGGGGGTGGTACTGGAGAGGCCAGTGCAGCTTCCTGGGGGATGAGGTGATCTGTCCTGGGCCCAGGTGGGAGTGTCAGCTCCAAGGCACGTAGGGGAATGGCTCAGAGGTGGGAGGGGCATAGTCCCAGCGCCTGGGCACCTGCTACCCACGTGGGAGACCCAGACAAAGATCCACGCTCCTGGCTTCAGCTGTTGTGGATGCTGAGGAAGTAAACCAATGGATAGTCTCTCTGTCTCTCTCTCTGCCTTTCAGATCAGAAGAAAATAAATAAATATAAACATTCAAAAAGAGAGATCAGTCTACGCTACTGAAAAGTTTGTAAGCCAGCAAGAAGCTAGCAATAGAGTGTGGGGCGAGGTTAGAGGCTCTGATGCTGAACTCAGGGCCTTTACTCCAGCCAGAGAAAGCGTCCCAGCGCTGAAGCAGAGGCGCGTTGCGTGCTCAGGACACAGGACAACAGGTGTGCAGGGCCAGACAGCCATGCAGCTGCTGCCCTCAGATGCTCAGAGGGAGGTCAGCTTCCAGGGGCCTGGGCCTGGGGGCACTGGGGCAGAGGCGGTCTGAGGACACATCCTCCGTCCTCCTTACTGGAGCCCTTTTCTCTCTGCACTCAAAAGCTACACCGTAGCTTCTTCCAAGCAGGGATGGAGGGCGAGAAAGTGCAGTTACCACCAGGTAACGAACTGAGCCGAGCTCTGCGCGTCCTGGTGTTTGGCAAGGCCCCTTCCACCCTGAGCGCGATGAACCTGCCTGTCACCTCTGCCCAGGGACAGCCTCTTGTCAAGCCCCCAGCCCCCAGCCTCCAGCAGCAGACCAGGCACAGAGGCATGACCCACAGGTGGGGGAGAAGAGATGAGTTCACACAGCTTCCCCATGGGGCCTGAACTGGGCCAAGCCCACGCTCACCAGGCAGGATGGGGTGATGGGGGTAGGGGAGGCAGGTGCACTTCAGGAACGGGCACAGGTGCAGGTGCACAGCCATCAAAATTCAGTGAGGCCAGGCTGGCGCTATGGCCCAGTAGGCTAAGCCTCTGCCTGCAGTGCCAGCATCCCATTCGGGCACCAGTTCTAGTCCTGGCTACTCCACTTCCAATCCATCTCTCTGCCATGGCCTGGGAAAGCAGTGGAAGATGATCTGTCTTTGGGCCCTTGCACCTGCATGAGAGACCTGGAAGAAGCTCCTGGCTCCTGGCTTCAGACTGGCCCAGCTCCAGCTGTTGCAGCCATTTGGGAAGTGAACCAGTGGATGGAAGACCTTTCTCTCTGTCTGTAACTACCTCTCAAATTAATAATATCTTTAAAAAAAAAAAAAGCTGTATTGTTTAGGAAAAAAAAAATTCCAGTGAGCTCTAGGTGTAGCAGGTAGGGAGTGGGTGGGGCCTGAACACCAGGTTACAGCAGCTAAACACTATCCCAAAAGGCAGTGGGAAGGAACTGGGGCTTTGGGGGAAGCTGGGGGGTTGGTTCCGAGGGATGCTTCCACTGGAGGGATGTGATGTCAGCAGAGCTCATCGCCATACGGTACAGCAAGGGCTTCCTGCTTGCCAACACGCAGCCGTTCCAAGTCAGTCTCAAGCACATGTTTTTAGACAGCGCTTTGGGCCTTGGTGGAGACCACCTCATCCTCAGCCTGTTTCCTTTCGTGTTCTTCAATTTTCTCCTGGGTTGGTGCCTATCAACCTCCCGAGGAAGTCATTAGCTGGAGCTGCCGGGGGTTCTAATTATAAAGCCCGTCAGGAGCGCCAGGGCAGACAAGGGAGCGTGCCGCGACGTCTGGCTTCCCAGAGGCACCGCCAGGGATCAAGGTCCGGGGCGCAGGCCCTGGGGCGGGGCCGCCCGGAGCACACGCCTTGTCTGTACAGAGCTGGGTCAGTGAGAAGTGGCAATCCCAAGGGGACCTCCAGGAAGGCTGCTGCAAGCATGAAGCCAAGAGGAGCTGAACACAGCATGTGGCACACAGTAGGAGCTTCAGACGTCCTAGTAAACCCAGAAGCCACCCACTACGCTCGTTGTCACCTAGTTACAAACCTCACCTCAAACCGCTCACCCGCCCTTTAATCACCAAGGGGCAGAGCTGGGTAGGAGGAAGCCAGGCTCCGGGGTGGGGTGCGGGAGGCTTCCTGACTTCAGGATGACTTTCCCAGCCCTGAGACAGGAGGTGGAAATCCCCTTTCCCTTTCTCTCTCTCTCTCCCCCCCTTCCCTCTCACTCTCTCCCTCCCCTCCCTCTCTTGGCCTCCTGGGGCAGCTGAAGTGCCCGAGGAGGGGCCAGCACTTGCCCGCCCGCAGCTGCAGCGGGCGTCTGAGAGGGCATCGGCCTCTGCAGGAGAGGCTTTCCCATCTGTCGCTGTCCTTCGGAAATCACTTGTGACAGCTCTTGGAAGGCTGGGCCAACAGAGTGGCTAGCACAGTGGGGGCCCAATTCCAGTCTGGCCAGGCACTGGCTTTCTGGGGAGACCTGACCCAGCCTGGAAGTCGAATGCCTATTAATTCCTGCCATGCTAGCAAAGTGCCTGCGGTGGGCCGGGCCCCGGGGTTGCCCTGGGTCCCTGTAGGGACAGAGCCCCATCAGGCCATCAGAGCCTTTGAAAACGGCCCCCGTCTGCCACTCACAGCCCCGGCTTCCCCATCAGACCCCACCTGTCCTTGCCTATTGCCACGATTCTGGCCAAGCTCCGCCCTCTGCCTGGAGGTCTTTTTGTTCTTCCACTTGTAACCACTTTTCAAGGCCAGACAGAAACCTCTTCCCACCTCCCCCAAGGAGCCCTCCCAGAAACAGTCTGCCGGACACACTGTGACCTCCTGTCTTGTCTTTGAGGGGAACGCCTTGTGCCTGCGGCTGTGTCCCCAGCTTCTCTTTGCCTACTCTGTAGCACCTCTGTTCTACACTCTCCACAGTGCCCAGACCAGGGGCCACCCGGTGACATGCAGGGAAGGAACCGTAACCCCTTCCCCTTTAAACTGGGTAACTGCTCCTGGGACTGACAGCTGGACTGTGCATTTCCCAGTCTAAGCACAGGGAGCTGCACCCTGTCACAGTGCTCTCCGGGCAGGGTGAGGGGCAGCCACGGAGCCGGCTTCTGGAGCTGGGGTAGAGGTAGAGGCAGTGGCGAGAAGGAAATCCATGGTCAGTGGAACCTCCCACCCCCAGCCCACAGGCACCATCCGCTGCGTCACAAGTCCTGAAAGGGCCAGGCTGGCTGCTCTGAATCCTTCCAGAACGCACTGGCACAGTAGGGCCAGCTCCCAGCGCAGGACTCCCAGCAGGGCTACAGCCCCCGAGCTGCAGCCAGCAAGCTGAGGCGGTGGCCTGGAGAGGCAGGCAAGCCCTGGCTCCGCCTGGCAGCCCGCGCCGATCTGCCACTGCACATAAATGACAGGGAGGAGGCCGGTGGCCAACTGGCTTCAAGGCCGGCCCTGCCCCTCCGCGGCACAAGGAAGCGCTTTGTGCGGCCCAGCACCTCATTATCTGGCATCTCAGTCACGCTGGAAAGGGCAAATAATGGGGTGAGCGCGCCCCATGTGGCGCTCTAGACGCCCCTCCCTGTACACACCCATCCTTGAGTCCCCACCGCCTACAGGGCAAAGCCTCAATTAACTCCTTGGTATTTGCAGCCCTTCCATCTGGCCGCAGCAAAATCTTTCCAGAAAATTCTCCCCTAGTCTCAGTCGTAAAGCACTTACGGAGCAGCTCCCACATGCCAGGCAGGTGCTGGAGGAGCTGAGGGAGCCCTGAAGGCCCACTGGCCCTGAACCCAGTGCCAGTCACACACAGTCCCGGGGCTAACGCGGTGCACACTGCAGGTGCTACTCAGCACTTGGTAATCATCACGGCTCCCACCTGCCGCTGACAAGGGCGAAAGCTGCCCTTCCCAGGTGCTCACCCAGAAGTCTGACCACCCCCTGAGACAGGCAGCCCAGTCGCCTGGAATGTAGGGCGTCCTGGCTCTCTGCGGGATGCTGGGTTTCTCCTCTAGGCTGGAAGTTCCTGGAAGTTTTCAGACTCAGGGTTGCAAAGTCTACCCAGCCCCCGATCAGCCTCACTAAGGTCACTCATCTCACTGGCATTCCTGGGCCCAATGTAGGGCTCTCACTGCAACTGCAGGGCCAGCAGACACAGGAGCCACAACATGATGTGACTGCTCCCGCCATAGAGGGACGGACACAGGTACCCACAGACTGGAAGGGCGCGCGGCAGGGGGCGCATCCTGAATGGGAGGGCAGTTGAGCGGGACCTCAGGCCAGGGGTTAATAAAGGGATGCTACGGGCATGTGACGACAGAGGCCTGGAGGGAGCCCTGTGTCCAGGTATAGCGTGAGAGGTTTCCCGCTGGCTGGCATGGAAGCAATGGCACAACAGGAAGCTATGGGTATGTGACGACACAGAGGCCTGGAGGGAGCCCTGTGTCCAGGCATAGCGTGAGAGGTTTCCCGCTGGCTGGCGTGGAAGCAATGGCACAACAGGAAGCCTCTCCAAGAGGTGAGGGGCAGCTGGAACGTCAGGCCATGAGGCTAAGACACGCCCCCGTCCGGGGCCACTTTTGGCCAATACAAGACGGACGGACCAGGAGGGTGCAGACTCAAGCAGTATGGCCTATGAGGGAGGGCGGCTTTGCTCTGACGGCGTCTGAAAACGCAAGGACAACGCACACTTTGATGACACCATGAATGCCCGCCTGTACCACAGCACCAGGCTCTGGTGGTGGTGTCGGGGGACAGCCCTGCTTCTCAACATGGGAAAGTGGGCAACGTCTGAGTAGCCAGGGACTGATCAAAGATCTGCCAGCACGTCTAGGCCAGAGGGGGCTTGCAGCACACCAAGGGGACAGGGGCTGGGGCTCTTCTCACAGCCTGGACAGACAGGGCTGCAGAGAGAGCCCACCCATGTGAGCTGTGCAAGCATGCAGAACGGTGCCTACCCTTTCTTTGAGACCTGGGACTGGCAAGGCTGTGCTTCTGCAAAGAAGGCACCATCGGGACACAGCCACACCTGTGCCTTGGGTTCCACGGTCCCTTCCACTCCACGAGGACAGAAGGAAATCCCTGCAGCAGAAACCGTATTGCCGCAAAGCCCAAGATATGTGCGCCTGCTGACCTGATTAGACACACAAGAACTCATCCGTGCCAACCGGAGCGGGCAGTCCCCTGAGAGCCACAGACTCCTCCCCGGAAGGCCCTCAGAGCAGGCCTCGCATTTTTCTTGTAACATCTGAGGGTGGTAAATCTTCCTCCCTCTGGAGTAGGTGTAATTTTTGGAAAGTGCTCAAGGCTTCTCCAACCCCATTCAGGTGAAAAGGTGGGTGATGCCGCCCAGGAGCGAAACGCGCAGGCTTGCCAGGGGCAGGACGCGTGCCTTCCACACGGGAGGAACTGCAACCGGGGAGAAATGTGGTTTCATTAGAGTGTTGTGCAACTTGATTTCTTGTGTCGTCTTAATTGGGGACAATAATTGCCTGGCGTTTGGGACTCCACCCAGGAATGAAAAAAAAAAAAAAAAAAACACCAAACCCTAAGTCACTTGTGCCTTGTGACTGGCTCTTCCGAGATACACCTGTGGTCCAGGGATGGCTGTTAGGGGCCTTGGTGAGAGAGGACACCTGGCCACCTTAACAAATGCAGACACCATGGCCCAGAGAGGGGCGGGGCCTTGCCCAAAGTCACCTGGCCACAGGACCTCCAGCTTCAACTCTGGCAGGTGCTCCGGGTTCTGTGCCCACTGTGTAAACAAAATACCAGTACATGTTTTCAAGGAACCCAGTCCCTGGCCTCCAACCAACACAGGGATGTCCACAAAAACAAAAGCAGGTCTTGGGCATGTCCCCAGGCCTCTCCGTGTCTCTTTCCTTGCATGAACGCTGGAGACCACCTTCCTCCCAGAGTTCCTGGGAGGATCACAAGGAGGGGGTGCACACCGAATGCACCCAGCAGAGCACAGCACCGAGCAGGTGCTCCATAGGAAGGCATGACCAGTCCCAGGCTAGAGACGGAGCTGCTCTCCAGCTGTGGCAGTGCAATCTCCTTACCCACACACACCCCGCTGGCACAGGCGTCACTGGGCACCTGTCATGTGCAAGGCCTCCCGCAGGGAAGTCAGCGGAGGGGGAACTGCAATCAGCCTCTGCAGCGGCCGGCCCAGCCCTCCTGGCAGCCACCGGCCATGAGGAGTACAATCGTGAAGAAGCTGGGACAGGCAGGGCCCACGAAACAGAAGCAAACTGCTCTTGCTTTTGGAGGCAGCCAAGAGAGCGGTCTTCTTCCAGAGGGGCACCCGAAGATCCCCAGGCCACCCCCGATCCGGAGTAATGCCGGTGAAGCCCTCCACTCGGGCCCTTCTCCTTGCGTGGAAAGTGGGAGTTCAGTGAGAGAGGGTGTGACTTGCAGCTTCCGGCGCCTGACTGTGCAATTCCCATACAGGTCCCCGCCCCAGCTGAGGCCGTGGCTGCCGACACAGGCAGATGATGTCCGGAGAGGGCACAGGGCCGGGCGCTGGCACCCATGAGCAAGCCTGGTGAGCTTATATAACAAAGGGCCTGTCACCACTTCCTGCAATCCTCATCGCCAGCATTCCAACACAATGAGACACTCTCAGCCCTGGCTTTGAAGTTCAACAACTCATTCAGATGGCCCCAGTGAAATCTCCCGCTGGGAGGCCACAGCCAGCACTTCCTCACCTTCCCTCCCTTTTCCCCACGATGGGCTGGAGACCCTGCTTCTTTTAAACTTACATTAGCAATGAAGCAAGAACACTACATTTGTCTTTAAGGGCTGCAAGCTCTCCCAGCCTGCCTGGGATGACCCGTGCTAAGTTTCCTGCCAGCCCTTTATCTCCAAGGGGGGTGGAGGGGGAGAGGAATACAAACATGCCCATGCCCTCTCCCTGGGGACCCCTTGGCGCTGGAGTTACTCAACTCGGCTCTCAATGGCAGAGTTCAGAGTTCGGCTCACCAGTGGCGTATGTCACGTGTGATGAGCCAGTGCCCATGGCTGGATATTTAGGGAATTCCCAGCTTTTTAGATTTGTTTTTTTTTTCCAAATGCTGTAGGTGACTTGTACTTAGTCAATCTTTTCATTCTCTCCTCAGGATAAATCCCTAAGAGGGACCCACTGGGCCCCAGAGCAGCAGCCGCCAGTCAGCTTCTCCACGCTGCTCTCTCATTGTTTCAGCCCCTTTTTGTCACCCAGAGCCAAGCCTATGTCATTTTGGGGGCAACTGTGATTGACTGAGTCCTTTCAGAGCTGCCTCCTAGGCTGACTTCAGGACAGGGAGGAGCAACCCCACTTTAAAGATGGAAAAGCTGGTTGGGAGAGGTCAGTTGACTCAATCCAGGTCCCAGGCCCTCACCATGAACCCCAGACTGACCCCTGGCAGAGCTCTCTGGCCGCCCCACAGGCCTGGAGGCCAGGGTTTGAGCACACAGGGGTACCATGTGGGCTTTTATGATCGAGTGTGTGACAATGCGCAGGGCACATGCTTGCTGCAATGCCGGGTCGCTCTGCGGTTTCGGGTCCACCTGTCCTGAACATCCAGCCCCAGGCCACTTCAGGCAAATGCCACAAGGCCGTTAACACAGGGCTTAAGTGGCTTCTCTCTCATTTAGCAGCGGGGAAAGTTCTCTTTTACTGGGAGATGGCTACAGGAGGCATTGACAATGACAATGGAATCCACTCTGTGAGTTTAGACTGCGAATACAAACTCAACTTCAGATTCAAAGGAGTCTTTGAAATTCACATATGCGGATCTTCCAAGGAAGCCAGGCCTCTTCCTAGCAGGGAAGCCCCCCATTTCCCTTTCTGAATGTTTTAAAGTCTGGAGAAGACACACAAACAAAGGAACTTTTCATTTGGTTTCACAGATCCAAAATCCCTTCCCCATAACTACAAAGGTTGCCACCAGAAATGTCCCAGTGTAAAATAACTCTGAGATGGGGCTAAGCCACAGCCTGCAGTGCTGGCATCCCAGTCTTAGCTGCTCCCCTTCTGATCCAGCTCCCTGCTAATGCCCCTGGGAAAGCAGCAGAGATGGTCCAAGTGCTTGGGCCCCTGCACCCATGTGGGAGACCCAGAAGAAGCTCCTGGCTCCTGGCTTTGGATCGGCCCAGCTCCAGCCATTGCGGCCATTTGGGGAGTGAACCAGGAGATGGAAGATCTCTCTCTGTGTCTCCCACTGTGTCTGTAATGCTCTCTCTCAAATAAGTAAATAAAATGTTAAAAAGAAAAATAACTGAAAGAATAAAAGTAGACCACTAAAATTTACTTTCAGACTAAGAAGTATTTGAGTGCAAATGGAACCACAAGCCACTGAACTTCAAGTTCTCTCTCCTAAAGTGTCTGCTAGTGTGTATGCAAACAGGTGAACCCAGAAGAGACCGGCAAAGCAAAGGAACTTCATCAAAAGCACAGGGGTTCAGATATGTCAGCAGCAGCAGGCGTGCAGCCTGCATCCCAGGCAGGAGTCCACAGCCTGGGAGGCAGCAGTGATGGCTCAAGTCATTGGGTCCCTGCCACCCATGTGGGAACCCTGGACTGAGTTCTCAGCTTCTGACTTTTCCTGGTCCAGTCATGACTACGGCAGGTATCTGGGGAGTGAAGCAGCAGATGGGAGCTCTCTGCCAGTCTCTCTTCCTCTCAGATCAGCCAACCAACCAAATTATTTAAAAAACAAAAACAAAAACAAGCAAACGTGTATGCTATCTTATAGCCACTTAGGAGTGACAGATGGAGGGCCGACGCTGTGGCACAGCGGGTTAATGCCCTGGCCTGAAGCGCCGGCATCCCATATGGGCGCCGGTTCTACTTCCGGCTACTTCACTTCGGATCCAGCTCTCTGCTATGGCCTGGGAAAGCAGAAGATGGCCCAAGGCCTTGGGCCCCTGTACCCATGTGGGAGACCCAGAAGCTCCTGATCGGCGCAGCTCCAGCTGTTGTGACCAACTGGGGAGTGAACCAGCGGATGGAAGACATCGCTCTCTCTCTCTCTCTGCCTCTCCTTTTTCTGTTTAGCTCTGACTTTCAAATAAATAAATCAATCTTAAAAAAAAAGTGACATGATATCAGGGATTTGTTTCTAAAGATATTTTCTGGAATAACCATTCTCTAAGGGAAAGTGTTTCTAGCTGAGCTGGACCGAGCAGCACTGGAAAGAGACGGAGGAAAGGAGGTGTGTCCCCACCCCACCAGCCTTGTCCCCACCCCACCAGCCGCAAGCCCAGCTCTCCCTGGAGGCTCCCTAGAGACCACCCAGCACTCCTCCAAAGCCAGGGCAGAAAGACCACACCCCCCTTACTCTTCGGGGGTGGTCAGAATTCAGAATCCAGGGAGCAGAGGAGTCTCCAGGTGGGTGGAGGATGGGGAGGGGTGGGGGAGGGAGGCTCTGGGCTGGGTGTCTGCGCTGACAGCCTTCAGAGTGCAGTTCAGGCTGTCTCCAGGTCCTCAGGAAGTGATGAAGCCAACTCCCTCCCCCTTGTCACTCCACAGTCACACCACAGATGGCTGGAGCATGCTAGTGTCCCTGGGTCTTTACAAAGCAGGGCCAGAGCGGCTGGACTGAGCCGTGAGCGCTGGCTGACAGGCCTGGCCGGGGCCCTCGTGGGGGTTCTGAGAAAGCCCAGAAAACATCCTCATCAAGGCTCTAGGAACCTGACGGATCCTCAGCTTCTCCCGGGGCGGGGACCCCTTCCCAAGGCCAGCATCAGCTCAGGGCCCGCCCTCCCTCCCTCTTCTCTCCTCCTGAACTCCAGCTTATCCCCAAAGCTTGCTTCCCAGTGCCCTGGCTCACCAGGACATCCTGGAGCAGCTCTAACCCTGTGAACCGCTTCTCTGCTGAGCCCTGGGACACACCAGCCTGTACCCCATCTCCTGGGTCCCGTGCACTGACGCCCTCATGCCCCGACAGCCTGTAGCTCTGCCCTCTCCTGCTCCGAGTGTCTGCAGAGACAAGCAGTGTGATGTGCTCAGGGCCTCCTGTGCCCACCCTCCCACCACCAGCAGGAGGCGAGGGGCCCACGCACGGCCACTCCCCGACCCAGACTCCGTGCCTTGGGCGTGCGTTCCGTCTGCCTCTGACAGGAGGTGGACAAACGCTCGGCTGGATCGAGTCACCGACAAAGTCCAAGAGAGGGCATCTTGGTTTTGACAGCAGCCATCCAGAAAAATCCATCCTCTGACACACGCTTGGTCGGTGCCCCCCGATGGGCCGGTGCCATCTGAGAGCAGCAGGGTGGTCTGCTGCAGGGCTGGGCCCAGGCCCTCCCTGCCTCTTGCTAGAGGCCCTGCTATCTCCTCCTGGGGTCCCACGTGCCCCTGGTCGAGCTGCACACACACAGCTTCTCAGCCTTGCTCCACCCCCTCTCCTTAACCACACCAAGCTGTGGCCTGGCTGGATCTCCTTCAGCCACAGGGGCCATCACAGGACCCCCTCCCAGAACATCCTCCTCTCAAACACCAGAGGGTTTTTTTTTGTTTTTTCTTTCTTTCTCTAACTAGAGTAAGACAGCGAGAGAGAAATCTTCCTCTGCTGGTTCACTCCCCAGATGGCTGCAATGGCCACCAGAACTGGGCCAGCCTGAAGCCAGGACAGGAATTCCATCTGGGTCTCCCTTGTGGATGCAGAGGTCCCCATACCAGGGCCATTCCTTGTCGCCTTCCCTGGGTAGCTGGGTCAGAAGTGGAGCAGCTGAGACTCCAGTGGCTTGCTCATACAGGACGCTGGTATGGCAGGTGGCGACTCAGCATGCTGTGCCATGATGCTGGCCCCTACGCCGAGGATTGAAGTACCCCAACCCACTTATCCGTGAAGGTCCAGCTCCAAAGTCACCTCCTCCATGAAGCCTTCCTTGATGCTGCTTTGGCAGCATTATCCCAGTGCAGAGTACCTGGCCCGCACTGGACATTTCATCCACAGCAGAGAGCTGTGGTTTCTAAACGGCTCTGGCTTCGTGGTTCTGAGGCCACCAGGTGACACAGGGCTGACCTCTGTCAGTGTTATCTACATCTATGTCGCACAGCAGTTAAGGGGGTGGACGCAGGAGCCAGACTGCCTGCCTGCACTTGACCCCAGCTGCAGCTCTGCCCATTTCTACCAGCGGCACCTGTTTGCCTCAGTTTCCCTATCTTGGGGATCAGTGAGTCAGTGCAGATTGAGGCCCCTACCGCACAGTGGTAACCCCAAGTAGAGCCTGGACTTCTCTCGAGCTGCGGGACATCAGGGATCAACCAGAAACTGACCTACTGAGACAAAGATGGGGCCACTCTGGGAACAGCAGCGGCACCAGGCCAGAAAGGGCAGCAACACTGGCTTGACAGTGGCAACTGAAGTCCAGAGTCCAAAGCTGGACTGAGACTCGGGACAGACTGTGGCCAGTAACACAGAAACGCCCCCGCCCCCCATCCATCTGTGAAAACACTCTTGCTCCCTACCCAGCCTCCTGTCTGCCCAGGTACTTGCTCACACAAGCTCCGCCCACCCACTCAGAACCTGGGCCGGCAGGATGTCTGTTCTCTTAAACAGATGTCTGTACTCAACCCTCACAGAGACCTGACACATGGACCCTCATCCCCCAATCACTCTGCTACCTGTGAAATGGGCCTTTTCATAGCCCTGCCTCTGAGACCGGCCGTGAGGCTCCAGCATGGACTCTTCCTGTTGCCTGCAGTGTGAGGCCCTGTGGGAGTGGACAGGAAATGCCATCTGTTATTACTGTACCCATGTCACGTGGGCCATTCCACCTGTCCCAGGCCACCAAGCTGCCAGGCACTAGGACTAGGGCTTGGGCTCAGGACTTCCAACACTAAAGCCAGCGTTCGGTTCACGCCACCACGGAGGGACACCCTCAGGGTCCTGCGTGTCTGCAACAGCCACTAGGGCACCCGTGGCCCCACACCAGGCCACTCTCAGCTGGCCAACTGCTGTCCCACCTGCTACTGACACAGGCTGACATTCTGGATGGTGAGGCCACCCGTTAGCTACTCCTGGCTGCTCCCCCGCTCTCCTTGCTAGGACCCCCTCATCCCGAAGCCCACCTGTGGCGCCTACCTTGACCCCCATCCAGTCACCCGTCTGTACCAATGTGGCCCACCCATTCAAAACCTCTTCTAGCCCCCTCCTCCACACAGCACTTTCCAGGCTGGGGCCCCATCACTGTTGACACTGAAGGGCCCCTGCCCTGAAGATAACCATCACACATCTGAGGGTTCTCACTGGGAGAAGCAAGGTTAGACTGGTTTGACTTGACCTCAAAGAATCAGAGCAAGACAGCAGGAGAACCTGCAGAGGAAACATGTCCAGCCCAACACCAGGTCCTAAACAGACCTGTACTAAGTTGCAGTGAATGCCAGAAAAAAAAAAAAAGAAATTCAAGGCTGGGTGTTGTGGCTCAGCGGGTTAAGCCACCAGCCACCACTTGGGACGCCCGCCTGCATCCCATAACCGAGTGCCTGGTTCAAGTCTAGGCTACTCGGCTTGCAGTCCTGGGAGGCCCCAGGTGATGGCTCAAGTGCTTGGGTCCCTGCCAGCCATGTGGGATACCCACATGGAATTCTGGGCTCCTGGCTTTGGCCCAGCCTAGTCCTGGCTGCTGGGGGGCATTTGAAGAGTGAACCAGCAGATGGAAGATTTCTCTCTCTCTCTCACTCTTTCAAATTAAACGAACAACTTTGAAAAGAAAAACAACTTTCAACCACAGTCGTGCAAAGGGAGCTGGCCTGGGAGGTGACGGACCCGCTCATCACTGGAAGTTTGCAAGCACGGACGGCACAGAGGGGCAAATCCCTCACGGGTTTCGGACAGCAGCTTGCCTTGCTGGCTGCGATCACTGTCATCGGAAGAGCTTCCAAAACTACTGACGCCCAGGCTGTCTCCCCGGAAATCACCGCTCAGTTACGCTGGGCCGGAACCCAGGGAACTGGAATGACAGAAACATAAGCAGCTCTCGTGGCGGACACTCGGTGCAGCAAAACGGGCAGGCTCCTGCAGCTTCTGAGGACCGTGGGAACGCTGCGTGGTGCTCACGGGTCCGCTCGTCTTTCTGGATTTATTCCCCCAGAACACGCCAGGCCCTGGCCTGCTCCTTCAGCGTCATTTCATTAAGGTCAAAACCTCACCACGGACAAGGCAGGACAGACCTTCCCGACAGCAAGCTAACAGCCAGCAAATGAGCCAGGCAGAGGGGTCCAGACAAGGGAGCTCACTGGCAGAAGCCACAGGAAACTGGGGTTGTGGGGGTTGGAGAAGAACCCTGTGAATGAATGAATTTGAATTGGGTTTTGGCAGGGGCGGAACAAAGTCAGCTGTCAAATCTCACCCACAGTCTCCTACCCACGGGCTGCTCACCCCCACCCCAGACTCCAGGGGGAGTCCGCCCCACTCGGAGAGCCGCTTCCTTGTCTCTGTGCTGCCTTAAACTCTCTGGGTCTTGCGTTAGAGATGCCTAGGGGCGCCAGCGCCACGGCTCACTAGGCTAATCCTCCGCCTAGCGGCGCTGGCACACCGGGTTCTAGTACCGGTCGGGGCGCCGGATTCTGTCCCGGTTGCCCCTCTTCCAGGCCAGCCCTCTGCTGTGGCCAGGGAGTGCAGTGGAGGATGGCCCAGGTGCTTGGGCCCTGTACCCCATGGGAGACCAGGAAAAGCACCTGGCTCCTGGCTCCTGCCATTGGATCAGCGCGGTGCGCCGGCCACAGCGCGCCGGCCGCGGCGGCCATTGGAGGGTGAACCAATGGCAAAGGAAGACCTTTCTCTCTGTCTCTCTCTCTCACTGTCCACTCTGCCTGTCAAAAAAAAAAAAAAAAAAAAAAAAGAGATGCCTAGGGGCTTTCCAAGACTCCCCCTGGGCTCTGAGTTACAGCTGGGGGGCGGGATCTATTATCTGATTGTCCCCAAGCCTCAGCCAGGCACCGGGAACAGGGTTGGTATCTAAAACATGTTCAGGGCAGACTTCTGAGCTCCATGCCCCTCTGTCCCTCTGTCCATAAAGCCCAGAAACAGAGTCCCAGTTAAAGCCACCCACAGCACACCTGAATGGCCCAGCCTCTGGGTCCTGGAGGAGGAGGAAGAGGTGGAGGTCGACTCCTGCAGGGGTGAGGCGAGGCTCTCCTGGCCACGCCCCACCCACTGCACCCAAAGTCCCGGTGCTAATACCCAGTTATCTCCCCCAGGTGTCAGGAGGTGAAGGTACAATAAGTTGCCCACCAGAGGCATCATTTCATAAAGACCCGCGTTCACCATGATCATAATCGCTGATGAGACCTAAACACAGTTGGGCCGAGACGGAGTCCAAATATTTAAGTCTGAAAAGGCACCTGAAGAAACACAGACAGATCACGGGCCAGCAGAGAGGAGAGGACATCCAGAAACACACTAGCCGCTCGGAAACTAAAACTGCAATCCTCTCTTGGCACTGTGTAACCAGACTGCAGACAGATGAAACGTTCACCGCAAGAAAGGAAGAAACCTCGCGGCCTCAGCACATGGGCAAAGAGTGGACGGAGTAAGGACAGCTTTTCCACCGCACACTCGAAGGTGCGGCGACAGTGGGCAGCAATTCACTGTAAGCAACAGAACACAGCCAGACAGAGCCACAAAACAGGCCGCAGACTTTCAAAAACAGCAGGTAAGGGGCTGTCTCCTTAATCCACGCGGTACCCCGCATGGAGACGGATGGCCAGGAGATAGAGTGGATAATTCTAGAAAGGCAGCATGATCCGTCAATGCCTGTGTCCACTGGTGAGCCCAGAAACTGCGATTTGAAGTCAAGCGCATTTGAATTCCCAGGATTGTGCAAGAACAGGAGTTTGAAGCCTGGAATACAACCAGGAAAAAGGGCATCAGGACTTTTACTGTCTGGTCCAAACAATTCGACTTCTCAGAACCAGTCCCAGGGAGACACTCACACAGCCCCCCGAGGAATGAAGCCAGAAAGGTGCTCATTACAGCGCTGGCTGTGGGATTAGGAAACCCAGGAAGAGCTGAAATTTGCAAACAGAACACAACGTAGGCATTCAGTGGGGGCTGTTAACTGTCCAAGATAACACGGGCACTGGTCAGTGAATGTCTTTAAGGGAAACGAAAAAATAAATACACGCAGTATTAATTTTTGTGCAGGGAAAAGTGACTAGATGGAAAAACAGTGAAACATTAATGTTGGTTTCTCTGAATTATAGAATCAGGGCTGGTTTCTATTTCAGTTTCCCTTGTCTGTGTTTGCTCTAATACTTGTCTGAATTTTATCATAAGCGGGAAACAAGTGACCGCAGAGATAAACACCGAAATACACCTCTAGGTCCAAGTTCTGCGAGAAGCAGGCTCGGAGCACTGCCCCCTGGCACCAGCCCCACACAGGAGGGAGGCAGGGGCTGCACCATTCCACAGATGCCACACGGTCCCCAAATCACATGTGTGGCTGTGGAATGCAGCAGGGGGATTACGGGGCCGTCTGGCTCTCATTCGACAAAATGTTCAAGTCCCACCGTCAGCAGCACCACAGCCTGGAGCAAGCCGGAGAGTTGCACTCCTCCCAGCTCTGCTGCAGACAGGTAAACCCCCTGTGAGCAGGCAGCAACGCAATGCTCTCCGTAGCAAGACAGCCACGGGGTTCCCCTACCCTTTCCCCAGCTCAAGTGTCCAGCGCAGCAGCTGGCCCTTCACACCACACTCCTGGTCACCTTCTCCACGCCCTGCTCCATGGCAGGCCCCGGGCTCGGGCCACACTGAGTGCCCCCAGCAGAGGCCCCGTCTGATCTCGGGTGTGGGTGTGGGTGTGGGTGCGGGGTCCCTTCTGCCTGGGATGTCCTGTCCATGCCTTCTCTGGACCCGCCTCCGTCCACAGGCCTCCTCTTCCTGGTGGTTTCCCCATCTCCTCCAGAGCCCTAGCCTCTGGCCATCCACGTCCTCCGCCAGTCCTCTGGAGGGCAGAGTGCACCCGAATCTGCATCCCCAGGACTCAGCTGCTGAATCAGTCTCCTTGGCTGGGTTGCAGCCGCCCCGCCAATGACCGCCCGTCCCCCTGGCTGCTCAGGACAAACCCTCATAGACACCCTCGGCTCTGCTCCTTCTCACGTTGCACCTGTCAGCAGAGCCTGTGGCCCTCCCTTCACAGCCCTTCCCCACCCGAGCTGTTCGCGTCGTCTCCAGCTCCAGTGCCTGCGTCCTAGGGGTCTCCCCACTTGTCCCCTCCACCCCATCCTCCGCTAAGCAGCCAGACCCAGCCTCTTCACACCTGGGCCAGCTCCTGTGGCTCCTCTGTTCAGACCCCTCCCTGCACTGACTTCCCAAAGCTACAAGAAAAGACCTGCTGCATCCCACCCAAGACCCCCAGCCCCTCCTCGTCTGCTGTTCCTGAACTTCCCAGCCTGGCTCCTAGGGCTCTGGCCTAGAATCCTCTTCTCTTGGAGAGCCACCCCGTGACTGCCACCGAGTCCCTCAGCC
Organism: Oryctolagus cuniculus; assembly: GCF_051225735.1. Lineage (NCBI taxonomy): Eukaryota > Metazoa > Chordata > Mammalia > Lagomorpha > Leporidae > Oryctolagus > Oryctolagus cuniculus. The sequence goes on from NC_142867.1 coordinate 201,040,754, forward strand.
AAGCCCTCTCTGGGCCTCCGTATAAAGCTGCAGCTCCCACCTGGCCCCCAGCCCCTGCTCGACTTCTCCCCATGCCCCCCCACGAGGGATGGACTTGTCGGCTTGGGGGAGCACGGTGGTTTGGCCTCCACTCCCTGCGCGGGTCCCAGCACGTGCAGGGAGCAATCCACAGCACATGGATTCAGGGGCATTCAGCAACGGGTGCTGAAGGAGCAGACGAGTCAGCAGGGACAGGGGGCTCGGCATGAGCTCCTGGGGGCCAGCCTGCAGGTCATGGCCCAGCAGTGGCCAGCAACACCACCAGCTGGGAAGACAGCGGCCTATCCTGGAGCTCCGTTCTGACCGTCACCGCTTGGAAAGCGCTGGGCTGAGTCACTCCCCGGGCCCTGACTAATTCTCTCCCAGGCCCCGACCCACCTCCCAGCTCCTTCCTTTGCAGCATAATGGGAAATCCAGAGAGCTCCCCTTGGAGAAAATGGAAAGGAACTGAATGATTGAGGGGAAAACGCAGGTCTTCCTGGCCCGGCAAGTGAGAAAGCCCAAACTCTCAGGAAGTCAGTGCCTCTGAAAGTGAAACATTAATAGAAATATTACTGGAAAATACCAAACAGGAAGAGAAGGAAAATTCCATTGTGGAAGCAAGGGCCTCTGTCGAAGTTCCTTAATCCTCTCAGCAAAGTGTTTCAGAATCAAAACACAGAAAGAAACGGAAAGCAATCAGGCTGTCACCCTTCCTGTGGGCTGGGGCTTTGGCCAGGCCACCTCACACCACCCCAGCGCAAGGGCACTAGGCTCGGGATGCACACACCTCCTCCTCCGAGCCTCTGTCTGCCCATCTGTAAAATGGGGCCCATCTGTAAACAGGGGCCGCTGTTGCGGTGCAGCCACTTAAGCCGCCACTCGTGACACTGGCATCCAACACGGGAGCACTGGCTGGAGTCCTGGTGCAGAAACCGGTCACTCACACCACGGCAACAGAGGACTTCTATAAAGATTCAGTCAAGCTACAAATAAGACAGAGAACATCGAGGCATGAGTCTGGGCAGCCTGAGGTGGTCACCCAGGGGTTAAAAGCCGAGTGGGGGGGTGGCACTGTGGTGCAGGTTAAGCTGCCACCCCCACGCCAGCATCCCTTCTCAGAGTCCCCGCTGCTCCACTCCCCATCCAGTTCCCTGATTATGGCCTGGGAAAGCTGCGGAAGACGGCTCAAGTGCTTGGGCTCCTGACACCCACGAGAGACCCGGATGGAGTTCCAGTTTCCTGGCTTCAGCCAGGCCCGGGCCCAGCCACTGTGGCCATTTGGAGATTGAACCAGCGGATGGAAGGTCTGTCTTTCTCTTTCTCTCTCTCTCTCTCCATTTCTCTCTGTAACTCTGTTTCAAATAAATCCAATTTTGAAAAAAGACACAGCTCTGGATCTGGCTTCAAATCCCATCTCCACTGTCTCTGTGTGACGTGGGACCAGTTAGCTAACTTTTCTGGGCTTGGTTTTCTCACCTCTAACAACAGGAACAATAGCAGCATCAACGTCAAAGGACTGTGATGAGGAGCAAGTTACGTGAACAGCACTTGGCTCAGGCCATGTGCAATAAAAGTATTTGCCAACACTACTATCGTAGACGGCTCCATTAATTCAAGGGACTACTCCTTCTCTACTCAAAACGCCTCCTCCTCCAAGAAGCCTTCCATACTTCTCCAGTTGAAACGAACCTCTTCCTTCTGCTTCTCCTCTGGTTCAACAGAATCAAGACCCTGCCCAGAACAGCTTCTGTGCCAGGCTGGCCCTCAGCTCACCCGCGCCATTTCATTTATCAACAAGTTCAATCTGATTCAAACAACTCTGTTTGCCAAGCCAGCTTTCTGTGTTCCCAGCCGGAAGATAAGCTCCTTATGGGCAGGCACTTCTCAGCCCCTGGTTCATCTCTGTATCCACAGCTCCTGACAGTGGCCTGCGCATAGCAATTCTTCAGGCACACAGGCCAAAGAAGTTCAAAGGCACAGGCCACGGCAGCCTGTCTCTGCCCTGTAGGAAATGCTTACACATACACCCCCCAGTGTGCAGACAAGCCAGCAGGTGCACTCCCACCAGACAGTGCCATCTGGGCTGCTGCAAAGCCACAAGGCCCAGTTTGGGTCCTAAGACCAAGCCTGCTGACCTGCCCCTCCCCCACAGGCCACTACTTCCTGACTCTCCCTGCATCAGTTCAACTCAGGGGGGTGGGGGTGGGGGGTATGACACTTGACCATGTGCAAGTTTGGCTTAGCTGAGGGATGGAAGGAAGCCACACCTGTTTCACATTTGCTCCTGAAAGCCACTTTCATGGGTCAGAAATGCCTTGGGGGCAGGGAGAGGGAGGGGTCAAGGCCGGGGTCATCAGTCATGTTCTGAGATTGTCAGATTAGACAGGGCGGCCATCCGATCTCCAAAGGAAACTCAAGTTCCTCACTGATTAGGGCCAAGGCACCAGCTGGTTCGTCCTCAGAGCAGAACACACACACAGTTTCGCTTGTCCTCGGGGGGCGGGAACGTTCAGTGTCAGAATGAGAAGACGTGACAGTTACAAGACACACGGGCTATGTGGCAGTCCCCTGGGAGCACCAACTCTGTGTGCAGAATTCCTCTACAAAGTAACTCAAGCACTGCATTAGCATCTCATTCACGAATCTCTGAGGCAGATGGGCGAGACGGGGAGGCAGCTCTGGGCCTCTCCTGGGTACCAAAGCCCAGACCCTCGGGAAGGGGGACATCAGGGCAGAGGGAGGTAAGGGAGGGGACATGACCACACATCCCAGTGGACACCTGAACCCTGCGCTCTCCCTTTAAACTGTGTGGAGAATCAGGGAAAGGTGTAGCGGGTTCTGAATTCAGACTGCCCAGGTGCGACCCTTGCTCCACTATTCGGTAGCTGTGTGACACCAGGCAGATCATTACGTTTCTAAACCCTAGCTTCCTTATCCACAAAATGGGGGTAATATGAGGGTACTTCCAAAAGTTCATGGAAGAAGGGATTAAAAGCTTATTTCAGGGCCAGCGCTGTGGCATAGTGGGTAAAGCACCAGCCTGCAGCACTGGCATCCCATATGGGCACCAGCTCGAGTCCTGGCTGCTCTACTTCTGATTCAGCTCCCTGCTAATGCGCCTGGGAAAGCAGCGGCAGATGGCTCAAACACCTGGGCCTCGGCCATTCACGTGGGAAAGCCGGATGGAGCCCCACACTCCTGGTTTTGGCCTGATCCAGCCCCAGCTCTTGCAGCCCTTTGGGGAATGAGCCAGTGGATAAAAGATCTCTATCTCTATATCTGTCTTTCTGTCTAACTCTGCCTTTCAAATAAACAAATCTTTTCTCAAAAAGTTTATTTTGGTGCAAAAAAAACACCTTGAAATCTATGTGCAATTATTTCAAAATCCACACACTCCACTTCTTAAAGTACGCCTGTACCCCCACAGCACATGACAACACGAGGCCACTGACAGACGCTTGGACGCCCGCCCTTTGCCCCAGAGCCCGACCTCTCCCCCTGACTCCTGGCCGACCCTGGGACCCCTTCAGGCAACAGTGCAGGAGGAGGGACGGTGTGCCAGGCTCCTCCAGGAACCTCACGGGTTTCTACTCTTTCTTAGGACCGGACCCAGCCACCACCAATGTGGTCATGTGTGGAGGATGAGGGGTCGCTGGGAACAGCCCAAGGCCATCCTGAGCCAGCCAACCAAACATGCAAGGAAGCCCTGCTGGCTTGGCAGGCAAGAGTGAGCCCAGCTGAGACCAGAAAAACTACTCGGGTGTGCAAGCTCAAGGACTGTAATTGGAAGCAGAGATTGGAAACCACAGCCCACAGGTCAGCTGCCTGTTCTTGCGAGTAAAGTTCTATTGCAAGACAGCTATCTCCACAAATCTGCACTCTGTCCGCGGCTGCTCTCATGTGACAAGGCCAGTGCTGGACAGTGGTGATGTGGAGCCTATGGCCTGCAGGCCTAAGGCTATCTACTAGTCAGCCTTTTAAGAAATCTTTGCTGTGGGGCTGTCGCTGTGGTGCAGCGGGTAAAGCTGCCACATACAGTGCCAGCATCCCATATGGGCGCTGGTTCCAGTCCTGGCTGCCTACTTCCGACCCAGCTCTCCGCAATGGCCTGGGAAAGCAGTAGAAGAGATGGTCCAAGTCCTTGGGCCCCTGCACCCACGTGGGAGACCTGGAGGAAGCTCCTGGCTTCGGATCAGCGCAGCTCTGGCCATTGCAGCCATCTGGGGAGTGAGCCAGTGGATGGGAGATTTCCCTCTCTCTCTGCCTCTGTCTCTCTGTAACTCTGCCTTTCAAATAAAGTAAATAAAGCAAGAAAGCAAGAAAGCAAGAAAGCAAGAAAGCAAGAAAGAAAGAAAGAAAGAAAGAAAGAAAGCAAGAAAGGAAGGAAGGAAGAAAGGAAGAAAGAAAGAAAGAAAGAAAGAAAGAAAGAAAGGAAGAAAGGAAGAAAGAAACCTTTGCTGCTTGCTGCTTTGGGGTGGTTGCTCAGCAGCCACAGTTGATAGCACCCCCACACCTCCTCTCACGCAAGGGCGAGGTGAGCAGGGAGCCAGGGGAAGCACTGCATTTGTCCGCAGCACGTCTCTCACTTCCAAGGCATGGGACTGCAGAGGGGAGAGTGTCCCAGGCCAAGCCGCAGCCACTGGGTCTGGCCCCTCCTTGCCCTTTCCCTCAATGACATTTTAACTGGAGCCTGTGGCTGTCAATCAAACAGGAATGACTGACAACTCCGGTCCAACCCTGGCTTCCATCAAGCTTCACAAGACGTCAACGATTTTCTGTAAAAGGACCAAGACAAGGCACAAGCCCCCAGAGCCAGGCATGGGGGCACAGGTTCTTCCCTCACGGGCTCCAACCTCCCCGCCCACCACCTGCCCCGCTGAGCCTCCTGCCACGCTCTCAAGCCACTTGGCCCCTCAGTGCACAGGGAGCCTTGGCGGGGGGATTAATTCCCACTCATCCTGCCAGGGTCAGCTCAGAGGTCACCTTCTTCTGAAGGCTCCTGGATTCCCCAGGGTGCGGGGGCTCCCAGCGGCTCTGCACTCCTCAGGTTGCCATTCCGTCTCTGGCTGCACCTGTCTGAATAGCCCTAAGAAGCTGGCCCGCTCAATCCTTGGAACCCACAGGGGATTGGTTCTGGGACTCCCCACGGACACCCAGATCCAAGGGTGCTCCAGTCCCTGACCTCACATATTTGCATATAACCTACACACAACTTCCTGCATACTTTCAATTCTACATTAGAATGCCTAATACAATATAAATGCTATGTAAGTAACTGTTATACTGCATTGCTTACAGAATAAAGATCCAAAAAAGTCTGCCCAGGGTTCAGTACAGACACGATTCCCACCCCACCCCCACTATCTCACCCCGCAGCCGGCCGCCTCTGCCGAGTCCGCAGTTCTGGATCCCCCCTCCTCCCTGCGAGCTGGCTACCACTTACTCCTCTCTGAATGCCCCGTCTAGCAGACAGCTCCAAAACTGCTGGATGTTAAAAAAAAAAAAAGTTAGACATGATATTATTTATTCTGTAACTATGGCAAACGTGTTATTTAACTCAACTCTGTGGATGCTGACAAAATATAAAGTGTCAGTCCACACGAGCCTGTGTTTAAACCTGGGGAAAACTGATGTCATGCTACATCCCAACTTTCTCCGTTGTGGTGCAAACAACATTTACTTCATTACCATAAAAGCAGCAAGACTTCAGCAGAAGACCTAACTGGATACGTGTCCTGGTGGGGTCAGAGGAGGAGACCTACCAAGGCCCTGGCCGCTTCTGGCACTATTGTCTTCTGCAAAGCACAGCTTGCCCCTGCTGCAGTGGCACCTGTCTTCCCCGAGGCTCGGGCGTGCACCATCTCCCACCTGCACCGCAGCCCCCAGATTTTGGTTTCCGGGCAGGAAACCTCACCTGAGGCCCTGAGCACATCCTCCCTGGCTCCCCAGTCTTAAAGGGCTCGCCTGGGGGACCCCACTCTGGTCCCCACCTCGCTCCTGCCACAGCATATAAGCTCTGGTTTGTGAGCACATGCCCCACACTGAGGTCTTATTTTCACACACACCTATCTATGGTTACACACGTGCATGCGCACGCACACACACACACTTATCTTGACCTGCAGCCCGTCACTGTCCCAGGCCCTGTGCTGAAATCCCACTTCCAACTCTAAAGCCACCCAGTACCCCTGAAGACCTCCCCAGATTCTCAAGACTGAGCAACAACCCACCGAAACACATGACGGAAATACACGCCACAGCCTCCCCTGGGCTCACGCCAGAGACTGCTGACGAGCCCTCGGCACCCTGCACATCCTCACCTCATCACACACACAGTACAGTACCAGGGGCTCGCCGAGCACATCACCACTGCGAAGCTGGCCAAGGCCTAAGCAGGAAGAAATGATTCTAGAAGGAGAAATGCCAAGACTGGATGCTGATGGTGGGGGCGGGGGGAGGTGGCCAGGTGTGTATGCCCCAGCACTTGCCTGCGAGAAGGGGGTGGACACCCCTAAGTGTGTGACGGGAGGCAGGACAGGGGCCCCCAAAGACAAACGGTGGTGGGGCTGCCACGGGAGGCACTGAACGGAGGGTCTGTTGACCAGAAGCTCCAGCTTTCACACCCCAGTAGCCCACTGACGCGAATGCAAACACAAGGGGTGGGCATTATGGCCCAGTGGATTAAGTCACCATCGGAGACACCTGTGCCCCCCTACCTTCCTGCTAATGTGCCTGGGAGGCAGCCGAAGCTGGCCCAGGTACCCACCCACCCAGAGTGCCTTGCGCCCAGTCTTGGCCTAGCTCAGCCCTGGATGTTTGCAGGCACTTGGGGGAGTGAACCAGCGGATGAAAGGTGAATCTCACTCTGTCACTCTTTCAAATAATTCAGTCATTAAAAAAAATAAAAATAGATAAAAAAAAAAAAAACAAACAAACACAGGGCCTGGCACCCAGGCGTCCAGCAGAGACCCAAGAGTCTCAGGCTCTTCCCTCATAACTGATCAAAGGGAGCTGGGCTGCAGCCCAAGCCAGGTGCGAGAAGCAGGTTTTCCTGGATCCATGGGTGAGGGGCAGGTTCAGGGCTGGAGCTGCAGGACGCCTGGCCTTCCAAAAGCTGTCTGGCTGGAAATACTGTGAAAACCAGACCGCCTCTGACTGCCTGGGGCAGGGGGAGACTGGCCACACACAGAGGACAGGGACGGGGCATCCAGAGTCTCCGCGCCCCCAGCTGACCCTGACCAGAAGACCCAGGGCGAGGGGTGAGAAGTCTACGCTGCATTAGCAGTTCTCAAAGTTAAGGTCGCAGGATCAGCAGCCAGAGATTGTCCTGCAACTCGTCAGAACGCAAACTCTCAGCCCCTTTCCCCCCAGCACCCACAGAGGGTCAAACAACATACCATTCTGGCAGCGAAAGCCCTTCCCCGGCCCCCAGTGCTCTGCTGACCAGGCCTCCCTCACCGGGGCCTTCTGCCCTGCCAACCTGTCCATCCCAGACACTGCAGCTCCACCTGCACTTCTTAAAGCACCAGGCTCTCTCCCGCAGCCACCCACGGGCAGAGCCCCTCTGCCAAGATAACGGCCCCGCCTCCGAGGTGTACCCCCTGAAGCCTAAGTCACTGGCCTCTTCTGTCATCATTACTCTCCCGGTAAAGCACAAGCTGAAGGAATAACACTTCCCCTATCCTGGCTCAGCGGCCTCTGCCACAGCGTTCATTACAGAGGTCAGCTCCGCGAGGGGCCCTGCTCCCGCAGCCAGGGTAGGGCACCGAGAACACCCACAAGAAATATCTGGAGATGGACTTGAGCCAACTCTTCAGCACACTTGACGGTCTAGCCATAAAACGCACTGCTCCTCTGTGCTGTATTTCAAACAGCTCTGGTTGCAACTGGGCAAAAAAAATGCTTATTGAAGCCCTGAAAGCTACAAAAGACAACTTCGGGGAGCAGGAGGGAGATCTGGCCTCTTCGGGGTGGTCGCGGGGGCAACAAAGGGGCTGCAAGGGACACCCCCAGGTTCTCCAGGTTTGTTTGTACAACAAACAGCTCCCAGGCCGGGCCCAAGACTGCAAAGAGCCTCTTTGTGCTGAGCCTGCGACTCAGTACAAGCCCAGGGGCTCCCAGGGAGTCTGCCCCTTCCCAGGGTGGCCACCTGGCTCCCAGCTCCCAGCTCCCAGCCGTGGAGGCGTGGCATCCCGGGCCAGCAAGCCCAGAGTCCAGGCTTCCCACCGGTCTCCCCACACTGGCTCCTGGGAGAGAGGTGGAGTCCAGTAGAGACCGCCCATGCCACCCTGGGCAGGCCGGCAGGGGGTGGGGTACCCTGGGGCCCCAGGCAGAAAGCTTGGAGGAGGGGCGCCCCCTTACTCCTCCCTCCTGGAAAACAAGAAAAGATCCCTTTGCAAGCACCAGCTGGCAGGTAGGAGGCCGCCTCCCTCCTGTCGGGACACCCAGGCCCAAAAGGATCCCCGGCTCTTTATCAGTCTCCCCAGCAAAGGCCTGGGTCCAAGTTTACCTTGGGGAGAAGAATGCCGGGAGAACAAGAGAGGCAGCGGCCTGACAGCCACGCAGCCCTGCCCTAAGGACCCCGCGCTCCCACTGGGCCTCAGATTTAATCAAAACACTGCCTTCCACCAGAAGTAGACAGAACAAGTATTATTTTATGGGGAAAGGGAGGGCTCCCAGGAGTGGGAAGGGAGGGCTCCCAGGAGTGTGAAGGGGGAGGAGGGGACGGAGCCTGGCTGTAATTAGTTGGCCTGCTTCAAAGGAGGGGGTCAAAACGGCCGGCGACATCGGGAAGGGGCTGTCACCAGGCGCCGCTCCGGCCGGGGCAGAGTGGTGGGGGTGGGGCCCGGAAGGGAGACAGTGACAGCAGGAGGAGCCGACGGGCTCGCGGGGAGCGCTCTCGGAGGTCACGCACTCCAACCGCACGAGCACGCGTGGGGGTTCCCGGGGCAGCCCCAGCACAAAGGGCCGCCCGGGCTCGGAAATCTAGCCCGGGAGTGGAGTGGGCAGCGCCGGGGGGGTTAGAGAGACTGACGTCACAGGTTTACAGACGGCCGGTCCGCGTGTGCCACCAAGCCTGCCGAGTGACAACGGGCGAGGGCTTGGCCAGCCCCAGACCCAAGGCAGATGGGTGCGGAGTGGGGCAGGGGCGTGCCTCGGGCTGTGGGTTCAGAGAGGGGCGCTCAGGGGCAGCAGGCGGATACCGAGCTAGGAGAGTGCCGAGGCGCGCTGCGCGGCAGCCCTGGCCGCGGCTCCCAGCCCGACGTGGGCTGTGGATTCGGCTTCCCCACGCGCGGCGCCCTACCTTGTCCTTCTTGCCGGCCCCGCTCTCCTCGGCGGCCGCGGCGGCACACTTGTTGAGCAGCTTCTTGCCTCCGCAGGCCGTCGGGCTCCAGGTGCGGCCGCCGGAGCAGGCGCCCCCCGCAGGGTCCCCCGCGCTGCCGCCGCCGCCACCCGCGGCGCTCTCCACTTTGATGAGGCGGTGCTTGGGGGAGATGTAGCGCACCTCGGCCGGCGTGGCGGGCCGCCGCTCGCTGCTGCTGCGGTAGAGGTGCGGGGAGCCCGAGGACGACGACGAGGACGCCGCGGCGCCGGCGCCCGAGGAGGCGCAGCAGCAGCCGGCGGCGCCCGACGCGGACGAGGCGGAGAAGGCGCGCTGGCCCCCGCCCGGCTCCCCGCCGCCGCCGCCGCAGTAGTCCAGGCGGCACATGGCGCGCAGTTTGCGCAGCGACGAGCCCGGCCCGTTGTAGGGGTCCTCGAAGTCGCGCTCCTTCTGCGCGCGGTAGGCGCGAATGAGGTCGCTCGTGCTGCCGCTGTCGTCGGGCAGCGAGCCCGACGAGGCCGAGAAGCAGGAGGCGGCGGCCGGACCACAGGACGCTGAGGCGGCCGAGGCGGCCTGCGGCACGGCCTGGGGGGGCTGCGAGGGCCGCTCGCCTCGGCGCCGCTGCTCGCGGTAGTCCGGCCGCGGCGGCTGCGGCGGGCTCTTGGTCTTGCTGTTGCCCAAGCTGAAGTACTTGTTCAGCCACTTGGCCATGGCGAGAGGCCGCCTAGGGCCGCGGCGCGGGAGCCTGGTCCGCCGCCGCGGCCATTCGGGGGGCAGCGCTGCCGCCCAGGTCCCTCGGCGCCCCGGCCCCGGCGAGGGGCGTCCGGGGCGCCCGCTCCCGACGCCAAGTTCAAGTTCTCGCCGCCGCTGCTGCTGCCGCCGCCGCCGCCGCCGCCGCCTGCCGGCAGCTCTGGAGCTCCGGCAGCTGCAGCGCCGCCCTCCGCCTCCGCCGCGCGACTCCCGGGCTTCGGATCCCGCGCCCCTCGCGGGCGCGTCTCATGGGGGTCCCGGCCCGCCGCCTCGCCGAGAGCAGAAGGCCCGGCGCCTCCCGCCGCGGCCGCTCCGGCCGTGCGCCCCGCCGCGGCGCGCGCTCCTGTCCCGTCCGAGACGCAGCCTCCGCCGCGGCCGGGATCCGCTGCTGCTGCTGCTGCTGCTGAGGGAACTTGGCGTCCTCGGCCCCCGCTTCCTTCTTCCCGAGAGCGCCGGGGCGAGCCCGGCCCCGCAGCCCGCGGGAGAGCGAGCCACGCAGGGAGGCAGCGGCGCCCGCGCGCCCGTGCCCCCGTGCCCGTCTCGGCGGCGCCTGCCGCTGCCGCCGCCGCCGCCGCCTCCCGAGCCGCCGCGTGTGTGACACTCGGGCCGCCAGCGCCCGCCCCGCGCCGCCGCCCCGCCCTCCCCGGGCCCGCGCGCGCGCCCCGCCCCCAGCCCGCCCCCGCAGGCCCGGCCCTCCAGCCCCGCGGCCCAAGCGCCGCCCTCGGCTCGCCCGGGTCCCCTTCTGCACGCGCCACCTCCCGCGGCTGCCCCGGCGCCAGCCCCTGGGTCGTGCCCGAAAGCGCTGGGGTCCCGCGGCGCCACCGCCTCCGCCTCCGCCTCGGGCGAGAGGTACCCGGGGCCGAGCCTGCAGCGCGCAGAGGCCGAGCCAGTGCGCGGTCCCCCGGGACTGGAGCGCCGTGCACCCCGGGGGTCCCCACCGTCGGGGCCGGGTGGCGGGGGTGGACGAACCAGGGCTTTGGCTAGTTCACAGTGTGGTCGGTGCGGAGGAAATGCGCTGTGGAGGGCCCTTGGGGACAGCGAGCCTGTCGCCCTTCTTAAAGGCACAGCGACTCCGGTTCAGCCCCCGTGTGCCGGGTCTTGGGAGAAATCCATGCTAATGGGTAAATTAGCGACCCAGATGACGGATGCGGCCGGGATAGGCGGCGGCCGCCGCGCCGTGCGCCAATCGGAGAGCGAGGCTAAGGGGCGGTCGGAATGTTTGCTTACCTTTTCACCTCTGCGGAAGTCGGGCCTTTAACCCTGCTCACTGCCAGCCTGGCACAGCGGGCTGGAAGCGTCTAATACGTTGGTAGGCGGTGGCGAGGCTCCGTGTCATCCCCCTGGAGCCTTGGAGGCCCAGAGGAAGGTCACAGGGGTGGCTGGGGCTCCCATTCTCAAGCGTGCTGGCGCCATCCGATACCATTCCCACCCGTCTCTCTTCTGCGACTTCGAAGCATGCTTTGATGGTTAGCCAGAACGAGGGTAGAGCTTGCTCAGGGTGCCCCTTTGAAACGCCGGGGCCGCCCGTGGCAGGCCCCATGCCCGTGCTGCTGAGAGATACCGCTGCCAAGGGCCCGGTGCTACTTGATTTTCACTGGGCAAGCATCAGAATATGACTTAACCCTAACGTGTTGAGAAATTCTAAGAATGTGGATTTCCAAAACAATAGCCCAGAGAGAGCCTCTGTGTTTACCACCTGTGTATCACAGATGGGCTCTGGGGGAGCTGATGTGCCCTTTGCCCTATAGGAACAGTAGGAGCTGACATGGCGGACAGCAAGGTGAGGAGCTCTTTCCTTAGGGACTGTCTGCTGGCCACGCTGGAGGTGGAAGACAAACTCTGAGGCCCCATCTCTCTCAGAGCTCTTCCCTCTTCCTCTCTCTGTGGCCCCGGACTCAGGCCTGCAGCCCCAGGGAAGGAGTGGCAGAAGCAGCTCCAACTCGGGCCTCTTGGGGCTACTGTGCTGTGACCACTCAGGCACCCTTGAAGCAGGGACTGACTGCCGTTCCCTCTTTGGCCAGACAGGGCCAGCATCTTCCCCGCGCAATTGGATTTTCCAAATCTGCCCTGTGATCCCCGGAGTCACTGAAAGCATCACCAACTACACAGCCCGCCACTGCCCAGGATCTAGCCACTTAGCATTTCAAGGAAATAATCTCTCTCTGTGTGTGTGTGTGTGTGTGTGTGTGTTTGCTGTGTCTGGGAAATAGGGAGGGGACCTAGAAGTTGACCTGGCTAAGATGTTTGCTTTGGGTATCTCCAGACTTAAATATCTCAAATTACCCTTTAAATCACTCCTAGCTGCACAAGCTCTTAATTATCCTGCATGTGGGGAGCCCCCAGCAGAAAACCTGAAAGACAAGGACATCCTCTTTCTAAGCCCCGCCTAATCCAAACACAGATCCTCTCCAGCTCCCTCCCTTCCCGATTCCGTGTCTAGACTGAGGAAGGAGGAGCAGTCAGAAGGTGCGGCTCCTTTCCAGAGTCTGGAAACTGTTCTGCTGCATGTGGGTTGCACTTGGACTCGTTATCTCTGCCTTTTCCAAAGGCTTGGGAAGGGAAGTTGTATTTTACAAGTGACTTTTTTCCGTTTGGCTTTCAGCAGGCTGTGAGGTCAGACCTGCTGGCTGTCCTGTGTGACACCTCTGCTGGGGTATAATCGCCAGCCAGGAGGGTTGTAATGCTGCAATACTATGCCAAGCACTCCCCGAGCACTCGTGGGCCTGCGTGCCCTGCAAACGCTCTGTTTGTAACTTGCCTTCTCCACCTCTCTGCAGTCTGGTGTTATTCCCAGTCTGCAGATGGGGCGGCTGGCCAAAGGGGATATTGACTTCAAGCAGGCAAACGACATGCGGTGTTTTCCCTTTGGGAGCTTGTAGAGACATACCCTCTGTGCCTCAGATGCAGGAATCATCATTCTGAAAAGTGCAGACAGGCTTCCTCAGGGAGATGCCAGAGAAGCAGTGGTGTCAAATGGTTTAGGGAGACAGAGACTCGCAGGTAAGAGTCAGCCATGGCGTGGTCAGTTAAGCCTGCCATCCCATATGGGCACCAGTTCGAGTCTCAGCTGCTCCACTTCTGATCCAGCTCCCTGCTGACAGCCTGGGGAAGCAGTAGAAGATGACCCAAGTGTTTGGGCCCCTGCACTCATGTGGGAGACCTGGAAGAAGCTCCTGGCTTTGGCTTCCTTGCAGCCCTGGGCACTGCAATCTCTTCTGCCTGGAATATGTCCCCCAAGTGTCCCCAAGGCTCACCCTCGGCTTCTGTCAAGTCTCTCTTTGAGTGTGACATGGTCCATGAGACACAGTGGCTAGAACGGCCACCGCGAGCAGCACTCGCCACACCTGTCCCTGTTTCTGTGAACATTTCTCATCTCCATTTTAGCCCTGCTTGCCTATTTCCTTATTGTTCTTTTTTGTTTGTTTGTTTTTTGTTTTTTGACAGGCAGAGTGGACAGTGAGAGAGAGAGACAGAGAGAAAGGTGTTCCTTTGCCGTTGGTTCACCCTCCAATGGCCACCACAGCCGGCACACCGCGCTGATCCGATGGCAGGAGCCAGGAGCCAGGTGCTTTTCCTGGTCTCCCATGGGGTGCAGGGCCCAAGCACCTGGGCCATCCTCCACTGCACTCCCTGGCCACAGCAGAGAGCTGGCCTGGAAGAGGGGCAGCCGGGACAGAATCCGGCACCCCAACCGGGACTAGAACCCGGTATGCCGGCGCCGCTAGGCGGAGGATTAGCCTAGTGAGCCGCGGCGCCGGCCCTCCTTGTTGTTCTTGTTTAGTCTTTGCCTTGACACGTGACGGGGCAGGGCCTTTGCCCCTCTGTTCACTGTGTGTCTCCACTGTGCAAAACACACAGTAGGCGCCTGCTGCTAGTTGAACGCATAAAGGCATTTGAGTGGTGGAGATGACACTGGGCAGAGCGCTGTGGGCCACAATGGTTGTCTGTTCAGAGTTGGTTCTGGTGACTGTTAGCTTTGGCCCAGAGGTAGCAAGCGTGTCCAATTTCTGGTTTTATAGACATGGGTAGATGTAGACCTAGACATAGGTAGAGATATAGATATGGATAGTTATGGATATGTGGATGGATATATGGGGTGAATGCCATGATGTTTTGACGTTCACATGCATAGTGAAATGATTTCTCTAGTCAATTCTAGCCAGTTGGTCTAGCTATTATGTCACAGACTTGTGGTTACTTTTTGTGGTATATGTGGTAACAGCACCTAAAATCTCAGAAATTTTCTATTTACAACACAATGCTATTAACAATCATCCTCACGCCATATGTGAGCTCTCTCAATGTATTCATCCTGCACAACTGTCCCCTTTGGCCAATGTCTCTCCAGCTCCCTATCCCACCCCTAGCCCTGCCCTGGTGGCCAACATGCTGTTCTGTATTTCTATGCATTTAGCTTTTTAAATTCTTAAGATTATTACTTTTCAGAAGAAGCTAGCTGATTAATCTGAAAGAGAGAGAAGACGGAGAAAGAGAGAGCACGAGAGATCTTCCATCTGCTGGTTCGTTCTCCGAATGTCTATAGCAGCCAGGGCTGGGCCAGGTGGAACTCAGGCTGGGTCTCCCGCGTGGCTGGCAGGGACTCAAGTACTTGAGCCATCACCTGCTGCCTCCCACGGTGCACATCAATAAGAAGCTGTATTGGAAACAGAACTGGGGCCCTAACCCAGGAAGGGACTCTGATGTGGGATGCACGTGTCCCAGGCAGTGGTTAACCACTGTGCCAAATGCTCATTCCTCCATGTATTCAACTTAAAAAGAGAAAATCCACATGGAGATCATGCAATGTTTTCTCTTTCTGCGTCTGTCTGATTTCACTTATTATAGTGTCTTCCAGCTTCATACATGTTGTAGCATGGGCTTTTTTTTTAAAAAAAAGATTTTATTTATTCATTTTTTGAAAGCAGAGTGCCAAAGAGACAGATAAAGGGAGAGAAAGAGAGAGATAGAGATGGATCTTCCATCCACTGGTTCACTCCCCAAATGGCACCAATGGCTAGGATTGGTCCAGTCTGAAGCCAAGAGCCAGCAACTCCATCCTGGTCTTCCACGTGGGTGGCATGGGCACAAGCTTTTGGGCCATCCTTGCTGCCTTTTCAGGTGCATTAGCAGGAAGCTGGGTCAGAAGCAGAGTACCTGGGACTTGAACAAGTGCTCTGATATGGGATGCCAGTATCCCAAGCATGGCTTAACCTGGTGTTTCACAGTGCTGGCTCCAGGATCTTCTTTTTTAAGGCTGAATAATATCTCATTGTGTGTGTGTGTGTGTGCATGAATGTATGTGTATGTACTTCAAAAAGTTGATGGAAAAATGAGATTGAAACCTGTGCATGATTTTTTCATAACATGCATTTTCTATAAGCTATTTGTAGACCCCTCATGATGCTTGGATTTCAAAATTTTTGTATCAGAATAAATTTATATTTTGATTCTATTTCCCACAAATTTTCTGAAATACCCACACACATATGTATATATGACAATTTATTCAAATCCTCAAATACCTAGGCTGTTTCCATGTCTTGGCCATCATGAATAATGATGCAATGAACATTCATTTCCTGAGTGTAGACCCAGACATAGACTTGCTGGATCATGCAATTGCTCCATTTTAATTTTCTGAGTCACCTCCATACTGTTTTCCATATGGGCTGCACAGTTTGCATTCCCACCAATAGTGTACAAGGGTTCTCTTTTCTAAACACCTTCACTGGTTTTCACCCATCTTTTTGATAACAGCCATCCTAACAGATCTGAAGGAGTCTCTCATTGTGATTTAAAATTTTTTTTTTTAAAATTTGGGGCCAGTGCTGTGTTGTAGCTATGAGCACTGGTTCAAGACCTGGCTGCTCCACTTCCAATCCAGCTTTCTGCTGTGACCTGGGAAGGCAGTGGAAAATGGCCATGCTTGGGCCCCTGTACCCATGTGGGAGACCTGGAAGAAGCTCCTGGCTCCTGGCTTCGGATTGGTGCAGCTTCGGCTGTTGCAGCCAATTGTGGAGTGAACCATTGGATGGAAGACCTTTCTCTCTCTCTTTCCCTCTCTTTCCTCTCCCTGTGTAACTCTTTCAAATAAATAAATAATGACCTGGGCCATCTACTGCTTTCCCAGGCCATAGCAGAGAGCTGGATCGGAAGTGAAGCAGCTGGGTCTTGAACCGGTGCCCATATGGGATGCTGGGGCTTCAGGCCAAGACGTTAATCGGCTGCTGTGGTGCACAGCACTGGCCCCTTGCTCATTTTTAAAATTGGGTTATTTGACTTTTTTGCTGTTGAATTATGTGAGTGAGTGCTGTATGTATTTTGGATGTTAACCCTTTATCAGATGGTTTGCCAATATTTCCTCCCAATCCATAGGTTGCCCTTTTATTCTGTTGATTGTTTGCTTTGCTACACAGTAGCTCTGTGTTTCAATGTAGTCCCACTTGTTTATTTTTGCTTTTGTTGCCTGAGCTTTTGGTGTGATATGCAACAAAATCATTGCCAAGGCCTGCATCAAGGAGCTTTTCTCCTCTGGGTTCTTCTAGGGGTCTTACAGTCTCAGGTCTGTTGGGGGTTTAATCCATTTCTGAGTTGATTTTTGTGCCTGGTGCAAGATAAGAACCCGAGATCATTCCTCTGCCTGTCGATACCCAGTTTTCCCAGCACTCTTTACTGGAGAAACTTTCTTCTCCCTGTTGTGTGTTCTTCATGCCCTTATTGAAAATCAGTTGACTGAAGAAGCGTGAGTTAATTTCTGGGCTCTCTATCCTCTGTTGCGCTACGCGTCTGTTTTATGCCAGTACCACACTGTTTTGACTTGCTGCGTTTCTGAAGCAGATGTGTCCTGGGGTTTTGTTATTGGATGCAGTCCTTTAAGTGGAGAAGGCAGTCGGTAGCTCATCCCTGTCTTCCCAGCACCTGGAGGGGCCTCCAGGAATGTGGCGGCTCCCAATAGCCCCTTCCACGTGAGCCCCCGTCCTGCTGACAAGCAAGCCTGTCCCCAGTGGTGTCACTGAGCCAGCTGCTGTTCTCTCCACATCAGGTATAACTAATCTTAGGAATCTCATTATGGGTGGAAAGATAATCCTCTCCATCTAGATTAAAGGCTGTGTTTTGACCATTACTGCGCATTGAGCATTGAGCCGACAGTTTAATTGAGCTGTTTATGCCGCTGCCTTCATCTCGTCCCAGAGAATTTACAACTAATTCCAAGTGTCTCTGTGAATTAAGTGGGCCTCTCCCAACATGCTTTGCCTGTGCCAAATCCCACTTGTCCTCGTGTTCCCCAATTATGGGCTATCGCACACAGCTGTCTCTGGCCAGGGCCACTTGCAGCCCACTTCTTTCTTGAGGTGCCATTAATGATACAGCTCTGAGGACAGCCATACCCCAGGATAGTAATGGAAAAGGGGAATGGTCAGGCCTGGGGCAGGACAGAGTGGACCCCCATCGCACTGACCCCTTCAAGGTCCCCTCCTGGCAACCAGCTGACAGGAAGCCTCTAACAAGAAGATGCGTGCCTTTGGCATAGTTTAGCGTCATGGAAAGAAAAAGTTCCAGACTGAGGTCAAGACGCCTGCGTTCTTATCCTGCCTTCCCAGTGACTGCTGGGGCCCCGGTTTCCCTATCTGTAAAATGGGAGCTGCAGACCCTTTTTCCTTCTGTGTTCTGGATGTGTCTCAGGCAAAGGTCTCCAGAGTTGGAGAAAGCAAAACCACACAAAGGACATCCAGGCAGTAATTGGGACACACTTATAGCTGCATTGTCGCTCCCCGTCTTCGTGGGGGAACGACACAGGACCCTGCGTTGTTCTTCTGTCTGCTCGGCCCTCCCCGGGTTTGCTGCTGGTTCTTCCCGGGTTGGCTACTGTCCCTTCCACCTCCGTGGAAGGGCGGTTCCCCCTGGCCACATTCCCCACTTCCGCGGGGGAGCGGCACACCGCTGGCCGGCTCTCTCGGGGGCTGCACAGGTGTTCCCTCAGATGTTCCTGGTGCATGTTGTCTCTCTCCTCCTTTATAGTCCTCTTCCACCAATCCCAACTCTGCTACCCACACGCCGAGTACGCTGCTCTCCTCCAATCAGGAGCAGGTCCCACAGTTTATTGGTTGAACTGGAGGCAGCTGTGTAGAAGCTGTTTCCCTTCTCAGTGCCATATTGTGGGAAAGCAGATGCATAGAATAAGTCTTAATTCCAGTAACTTAGTCTAGTCCGAGTTGCTCCCAGTTGCTCCCCACACTGCATGTTATTTATTGTTTATCTGAAATTCAGTTGTAATTGTTGTTCTGTATTTTCTCCAGTGACCCTGCTCAGGGGTCCCTGTGGAAGAGAAAGAGCCCCACCCCCAACCTCTGCTGTGGAAATGGATGAGAGCAGCATTTCTCATCCCTACGTCAATGACTAAAAGCTTATAAAATACCCAGTGATCAGCTGTGTTCCAAAGCAACTCAAGCAGAATATCTTGAGGTGAATTCAGGTGTTGGGTGTTTTTTATTTGTTTGTTTGCTTGTTTTAATAAGCTCCCAGGTGAATCCAAGTTTGAAGATCAATGGACTAGAACAGTGGCTCCCAAAGTGAGGAGGCCCCTGGACCAGAGCAGCAGCCTCACCTGTGAGCCCATTGGAAATGCAGATTCCAGACTCTCGGAACCAGCAGCGGGGCTGTGGCCCTCTAGGTAGTTCTGATGGGCATGAAGGCTCGAGGGCCAGTGGGCTGGAGGATCCCGAAGGTTCGTCGGATGCTGGTGGGGCTCTGCGCGGAGGGGCCCGCTCTACAGGTTGGCACTGGGAGAACAAATCAGCTGGATTGCTTTGCGGGGATGCATCTGCATGGTCCACCAGCCTGACATCTGCCATCTGCAGCATGACTTACGGAGGTCGCAAATCCACTGAGCACAGTGGCTTTTTCTGTCCCAAACAGCAGGCTGATGACAGTCTTGAAGGCACCCACTGGCACCTGGCACTTCCTGGCAATAGGCCAAGTCATCCAGCAACAGCCAGAAGTTAGGCCAGGAGGGTTTGGGGGCACAAGGTCTGGGTCACCAGAAGCCCATGGTCAGGAGGCAGGAACCAGCCCGGGTCCCCAGGGGAGAGGGCTGGTGGCAGGGAGGCTTGGGCCCCCCCACCCCACCCCCCGGGGACGTCTTCCGGGGCTGGCTGGGCAGGACCAGGCCTGGCTTCTGTCCAGATGGGGGCAGACTAGAGCAGGCAGGTGTCAAAGTGAACAAAGCAGGCTGTGCTTGCTTTGTTTTGCACTGAGAAGCTAGCGCTGATGGAGGGCAGAGCTGTCCGTCAGCAGCCGAGGCAGGCACACTCCAATACAAGCAGCCTCCTGGCGTCACCCACTGGGCTTCCTTCTCTGAGGGGGTCACAGCGCCAGGTGCCCAGGACCCGTGAGCCTCCTGTCCTGTGAGATGTGGGGGGGGGGGGGGCGGGCAGCAGGGCTGGGTATCACTCAATCACTCATCCCCACCCCGGGGTTCGCTCTGTGCCTGCCAAATACCAGGCCCCAAGTGTGTGCATTGTTGAATTCCATCGAGATCCACCACGTCTTAGTTCCTAAATACGAGTTTCTACCTAGAGCTTTAATAAACCGCACCGCGGAGGGACCAGCCATTCCCTGTGCCAAAGGGCACTGCGGCCTTGTGGAATCCTGCGGCCCCGCCTGCTTCTTGCTCCCTTCCTCCCCTGCCCGCCTTCGGAGTGTGTGTCCTTTCTGTGCCCAGACTCCCGATGTGACACCGCTCAGCCTGCCCCCCCCCCCACGGGCTGCGCACGCTGTCGCCCACACAGGAGAGAGGACCTCACGGCCACTGTTGAAACCCCCAAGATCACACTGACCTGGGCGGGCGAGGGGGCTCACAAAACAAACCATGCCGAGCTCCTGCCCGAGTGAAATCTTATTTGCAAGCCTGCAGCTGGGAGGCTGATTCATGTCTTCAGCCTCGGACCCCACCAGAAACTGCTCTGATGCAATCCCCATCCTTTCGCGTTGGCTGTAATATTTAAAGGCAGTTTTAAAAGTCACTCTCCGTGCATAATTCCCTCCCACCACACTTTGTTCTTTCTTTCTTTCCTGAGTTAAGATGGTTGCCATGTTGCCGTCTGAGGCTAAGCTAAATGGGGTGCACTGGTCTCTACCAGAATCCAGAAAGAGCTTATGCTGCCAACGCCCCTCTCTCTGTTGTCTCAGCTGGGAGGTGGGGCGGGGGTGGGGAGGACCTGGGCATCCCCCCCTCCCTACGGCTGCGTGCGGGATGTCCAGTCCCCTCTACTAGCTCAGACCCAGTGGTGGAGGCCTGCCTTGTGCAGGGCCTCTACATTGGAGTAGAGGAGTCTTGGCATTAGATTGGAATTTTCCTGGCCAAGTGGTCTGATCCCTCAGCGGGAGCGGAGAGGCCACCCAGCCACGTTCCAAACCAAGCCCTTGCCAGGCCCACAGGAAGCCAGGTGGCTGCGGCAGCCGACAGAGCATCAGGACCCCAGGAGAGTCCTGCAAGACGGGTGGGCACCGCCCGGGGAGGCATCGGGATTTCTGAAGCCTGCATGCAGTGCCCAAGTGCGGGAATCCCCACCACCTGCAAAAGCCCGGAGGAGGAACTGCTGGGTCGCCCAGCGCCCCGTGGTGCTGGTGGGGGGAGGGGCTCTGTCTGCCCAGGCCTTGGAGCCCATCCAAGCCCTGGAGTTCTAAGGTGCAGACCAGGTGGGTCCAGGCGCAGGGGTCCAGGGGCCTCCCCGCTCCCGAGGCTAGGGTGGCGTTTTACCCACGCGCTTTAGGTCCAGACTAGCAAAGCCCTGGGAAAAGCATTGCTCCCCAAGCCTCCGGCTTCTATCTCTATGTGCAGCTCCATTGCTGTCTCCGTTTGCTCCGTTTGCAGACATTTCTGTGGCATGCAGAGCCTTTTAATGTTAGCCTTGGGCACCACCTCAGGAATCCACCTGTCCGACGAGCCAGTTTTGCTGTAAAGACACAGCTCTACTGCTGTGTGGGGCAGGGGTACCCACACTGCAGGGTGCCCCAGAATCGCCTGGAAGGCAGTGTGAGGCTGTTCACTCCCAAGACCATGGGAAAGTGACACCACAGCTAGGGGGCGCTCAGGAGTCCCCGGATCCTGCTGCAGCTTGGCTGGGGGCCCCCTCTGAGAACCTCTGCTTAGCATCCGAGCCAGGCCTGCACCCATGAGTGGGAGCTGGCGGGATCCGGCATGGGAGCATTTCTGAGGTTTCACTGGCTGATAGCCCGAGAGTCTGCACTGCAGGTAGGCCAGCAGGGTCCCTGCAGTGTCCCGCCCTCCCCCTCACCCAGTCTAACGGGTTCTGCAGATGAATGGGGGTTGGGAAGGAGGAGGGGGAGAGAACACACCGGGACGCTGGAGCCCGGTTGGACTTTGCACGGGCAGCAGGGACATCGGCCACTCGGAGACTTGTGGGCAGCAGTCAGGCACCAACTTCCACCCAAGAAATCCCAGGCTCCGAGTGGCCCCCTCGGAAGCGTAGACCCCTGTGAACCCAGGCGTGTTGCTCATGGCCCCTCCTCTTTCATTGTTGCTCTCTTTTGTGGGCGGGAGGGGTGGGGTAGGTACATTACAACTTTTTCCCTCTACCTTTTATTTTGAAAAATGTCAATTGCAGAACAATTGCAGGAACAGCACGGTGAACCCCTGACCCTTTAATTGTTAACGTTGCACCCTGTCTGCTCTCCCTCTCTCTCTTCCTACTGAAATTTGTTAATTCATCTGAGAATTGCTTGGAAATGTGTGGGTTTATTTGTGCTTCTACGTATTTCAGTTTATTTCCAAAGAACAGCCAAACAAAGGGCATTCTTCCACAAAATCACCATAAAAGTGATCACAATGAGAAATTTAATATTAATACATTGCTATTTAACTAATATCTGGCTATTTTCCCAACTATTTACAAAAATGTCCTTTGTATGCTTTTTTCAAAAAAAAAATTAGAATCCAATTCAGGATCACTTATACATTTGTCACGTCTCTTTTGTTCTAGAAGTAATTTCAGTCTTTTTTTCCCCCTCTCTTTTAAAAAATTTACTTATTTATTAGAAAGAGCAACATAGGGAGAGGGACGAGAGATAGAAATAGAGATACAGATAGAAAGAGAGAGATCTTTCTTCAGCTGGTTCACTCCCCAAATGACTTCAACAGCTGGGGCAGGGCCAGGCCAAAGCTAGGAGCCAGTAACTCCATCCTAGTGCCCCCTGTGGGTGGCAAGGGCCCAAGCACTTGAGCCATGCTCTGCTGCTTTCCCAGGTGCATTAGCAGGGAGCTGGATCGGTATTGGAGTAGCTGGAACTCAAACTGGTGCTCCGACACACAGCATGTAGCCTCAAAGGCTTCGGCTTAGCCCAGCGCCGTGCCCCCATCCTGCCTCCCCCACCGCTTACATTGTTGAAATGACCCGGGTAGGAGTGGAGCAAGAGGAATGAATGTAGGCCGTGAAGCCCAACGGAAGTGAGTTCAAGTCCTGACCCTGGCTTCTGGCTGATTGACCTTAAACCTATCTGTTAACCTTCCCAAATCCTGGTTCTCTCTTTGTAAAAATAAAAGGACCCCTGCATTCAAGGGCTATAACTCATGGAACTGAAGAGCCTAGCAGAGCCCCTGACATGTAATTAATTATAAATCCACACATGGTGGCTGTCATCAAGTCCTGAAACACCAGGCACCCAAGTAGCCCACTTTTGCTTCCACACACCTCGCAGGTGCACCCTTCCGTGCTCTCCCCGTCTCCCCACTCCACGGCACCTCTGTTGCCACTGCTTCCTTTCTATTGCCCACACCCTAATCTGTCCCATGCATACCACCGCGGGGTGCCTAAAGCCTGGCCTGGCCATCGTATTCTCCTGGCTTCCTTCTTCCCCATCATGGGGAGTCTCATTGCTGGGCACCCAGCACCCTCTGTGGTCTCAGCTCATCGCACCCACCTGGACACTCCCCTACACTGCTTGCCATGGGAAGTGTGGTTACTCTTGATTTGGCTGCTAGCGTGTTCTCCCCCTTTCTCATTAGCCAGAGGCCCTTTCCTTTCCTCCATCATGGGGGCGGACGCGTATGACAGCGAGGGTGGGGTTACAGCAGCAGCCACTCTGGGCATTTCAAGTCAGAAGGGAGTTAATGAAGGAGAGCAGGTGCTTGCACAACCTGAATTGGCCCAGCAGCTAAGATACCCATGCTCCATAATGGAGCGCCTGGGTTTGAATCCGGGCTCCAGCTCCTCACTCCCGCTTCCTGCTAATGCATACCCTGGGAGGCACCAGACAATGGCTCAAGTAGTAGGGTCCCTGCCACCCATGTAGGATAGAGACCCGAGTTCTGGCTGCTGGCTTGGGCCTGGTCCCAGACCTGGTCATTGCTAGCATCTGGGGAGTGAACCAGCAGAGGGGAGCTCTCTGTCCATCCATCTGTCTGTCTCTCTGTCTCAAAATAAATAAATAAATAAATAAATCTGGGAAAACAAAGGCAGAAGGAAATCTAAACAAGCAGGTCAGAGAAGGCCACTGATTCTATCACTACTTTTGTCACCAGCTTTCATAGATAGGAATCAGAAGGAATTTGGGAGCTACGGGGATGCTCATAGCTGCCTCCAGTGTTAAGGCCTGTGACTTGCAGCCCTTGGTTAGGGTTAGGGTTAGGGTTAGGGTTAGAGAACACGGAAGATGTCAGGTCTGCCTGGGCCCAAAATTTGATATTAGCCAGAGGAGTCAAGATCTGGCTTCTGCCTTCCTTCTGCCTGCCAGATCCTGACAGGTGCTTCCCGTGTGTGTGTGTGTGTTTAAGATTTATTTATTTATTTGAAAGGCAGAATTACAGAGAGGCAAAAGCAGAGGCAGAGAAAGAGAGAGGTCTTCCATCCATTGATTCACTCCCCAGCTGGCTACAACAGCCAGAGCTGGGCAGATCCGAAGCCAGGAGCCAGGAGCTTCTTCTGGGTCTCCCACGTGGGTGCAGGGGCCCAAGGCCTTGAGCCATCTATTTTTTTTTCTTAAGATTTCTTTATTTATTTGAAAGGCAAAGTTACACACACAGAGAGAAGGAGAGAGAGAGAGAGAGAGAGAGAGAAACATTCCATCTGCTCGTTCACTCCCTAAATGGCTACAACAGCTGGAGCTGGGCATGTCTGAAGCCAGGAGCCAGGAGCTTCTTCTGGGTCTCCCACATGGAAGGGGCCCAAGCACTTGGCCATCTTCCACTGCTTTCCCAGGCGCATTAGCAGGGAGCTGGATTGGAACTGGAGCAGCCGGAACTCGAACAGCATCCATATGAGATGCTGGCACTG
Source organism: Oryctolagus cuniculus (assembly GCF_051225735.1). Taxonomy (NCBI): domain Eukaryota; kingdom Metazoa; phylum Chordata; class Mammalia; order Lagomorpha; family Leporidae; genus Oryctolagus; species Oryctolagus cuniculus. The sequence goes on from NC_142867.1 coordinate 201,065,138, forward strand.
CAGGTGGTGTCTTTGCTCGCTATGCCACAGCACAGGCCCCATATTAACCACATCTTACACTCCCTGCACATATCCACAGGGGTATCACATGGAACCAATGGACTGCTTACTCAACGGGGAGGCGGAAGTTCTCATGGGCAGGTAATTGAAGGAGCGAGAGTGGACGAGAGGACTGCTATTCAGGTACCATCATCCAGGAATAAGGAAGCCTTTCCAGAGAGTATGGTCAGGGTGGCTCCAATGTACTTGGCCAGCAGGGATGGACCTGGAGTCCTAGGCTGTGCACCCCCCAGTGGCCACAAGGGGGCGGCAGAGGGCACAGTCCAGGTGTCAACCTGTTAGGGCCAACACCAGGCAGTCAATCAGCTAGCCCAGCTCTGGCTGGAAAGGAGACCTTGGCTGCACAGGGTAAGGTGGACCTACAGTCAGAGGTCCTGGGAAGCAGAGAGCCTGGACCAAGAGGCAGAGAGAGCCAGAGGATGGATGCTGGATGGTGAACATCAACAAGCATCATGAATAGGAGACAGACCCTCCAAAATCAAAGCAGTGAGCCAGCTTCAAGAGACCCATGCATTCTGCAAAGAGGAAGGGGAGGCCTCAGAGCGCCTTGGTGAGGGGAGCAGGAAACCCAGGCCTGGTGTAGTTGCAAGGAAGCAGGAGTCTTGGTCGCTGCTCTAAGCCTGTAGGTGCTCCATCCTGGGTCTGTGGTCCCTAGGCTCGACCTTCTCCTCTCTGCACCTCCAGTGTCTCACCCTCTACTGATAGGAATGGTGTCTGGAAATTCAGAGACCAGCTCCACCTGTGCGCCGTGACCGTCAGCCTTAAGTTGGTTCTGTTGGCGGCAAAGACGTTGCTTCACTAAGCCTGTGTGCACCTGCCCTCCTTAAAATGTTGATGGCCCTGACCCAGGAGACTGTGGATGAGCCAAGACCTTTGTAGAAGATCAGCGGTCTAACTTTCAAATGTTCCAGTCCTTGACAGCACGCCGCCGAGTGCCCCTGCGGCCCACTGTAAATGCAATTAATTTTGTTCTAACATAGCTTTGAGGGCATTTTCAGAATATGGCTCTGAAGATTATTTTGCTAATTTAATTTGCAGCGCTTATGGCTTCTTAGACATCATTGTACATAGTTAGGAATACCTTGAAGGGGAAGAATCTACTCACTGTTTTTAAATACTGCAAAATTTTTATGATATGAAATTTAACCATTTACAGAGCTAACATATGCTAGATTTCATAGGCTTTTGGAAAGTTTTGCTTATTTTTATTTATTTGAAAGATAGAAAGAGAGACAGACATACACAGTGAGCTCTCCTATCTACTGGTTTACTCCTGAAATGCCTGCAATGGTAGTGGCTGGTGCAGGCTGAAGCCAGGAACCTGGAACTCACTATAGGTCTCCCATGTGGGTGGCAGGGACCCACGCACTGGAATCATTACTGCTGCCTCACAGAGTGTGCGTTAGCAGGAAACTGGAATCAGGAGTGGAGTCGGGGGCCAGTGTAGTGGCGTAGTGGGTAAGGCTGCAATATCTACAACATCGACTTCCCACATAGGTGCTGGTTCGAGTCCTGGCTGCTGCACTTCTGATCCTGCTCCCTGCTAATGGCCTAGGAAAAGCAGTGGAGGATGGCCCAAGTGCTTGGACCCCTGTACTCAGGTGGGAGATCCAGATGAAGCTCCTGGCTTCAGCCTGGCCCAGCCCTGGCTGTTGCAGCTCTCTTGGGGAATGATTCGGTGGATTGAAAATCTCTTTCTGTCTCTCCCCCTCTCTCTGTAACTATGACTTTCAAAATAAATAAGTGAATCTTAAAAAAAAAAAGAACCAGAGCCGGGGTTTGAACCCAGGTACTCCAATATGGGATGCAGGCATCCCAAGCAATGTCTTAACTACCAGGTCCATGCCCACCCCTCCTAGTCATCATTTAGCTACATTTTCATTTGGTATCGTGGAGTCAGTAAGAATTTCTGCAATGCATACAACATCTGTTGAGAGGGCCTCAGCCTGGTTTCTCTGGCCCCTGATAAGGAAAATGCTCTTGCTGAGACAATGGGGAGATCCCATTTCTTGCAGTTGGTCCATTTGTCTCGTGTCTGCTGGGCTAGGAGCCTGAGCAAGCTCTGAGTGCAGCAAGAAAAGGAGGGCCCCTCCCTCTCAGAAGCTTCACGTTCAGCCAGTCCTTCGGTCCAGCCGCTGTGTAGGTGTAGGCAAGCTTCGGGGTGGCAGGATGGCGCCTGGCCCGGGGGTTTTCTAGAGATGGCCTTGTACTACATGCAAGCCCGATGCCAGCCCCAGGGCCAGGCTGCCCACAGACACAGTCGACAGCAGCAATGTCTGGCCTGAGAATTGGTTTTCTCTTCCGGATAGTTCCTTCCCGGGCACATTTTTGGGAGCGATGAACAGGTGCATCCTTCTGGAAGGATGGGCAGGTGCTGGGGCGTGAACTGACTCTGCGGGGCGTGCTCTACAGCTGAGGGCAGGTCCCGAGGACCGCCCTGGATTTCCTCTGCCTCTGACTCATTGCAGATCTTGCCGGTTCCTCCTCTGGAGGTGAAGGTTTGGCCGCCACTCTGCTCTGGTCACTGCTGCTAGACCCTGCTTGGCTGGAAGCTGGAGACGTCCAGAGAAGCTTCGCAAAATCCCACCAGCCTTCCCCAGCCCTGGGTCCACCCCGAAGACCCAGGGCCCCTCTGTGCATTTCCCAGCGGGCGCCACGGTCTCTGGATCCTGTGCTATGCTGGCGTCCCCTCGCCCATGTCTTTATTGAGTTGTGAAGGGAGCTGATGCCTTCCCATCCCAACAAAAGAGAACCAGCGAGCCAGCGTGAATCGGAAGACACAGTGACCTTGAGCGCAATGAGCACCATGTGGGCTTTTTTTCCATTCCTGTGTCTGGGGGGATGGGGAGGGTGACTGTGTAACAAAGTGACAGTGAGTGATTTGCTGACAGTTCATCAGGGGCGCTGGAGAATGCCAAATGACTCATGGAAGCAGCCAATGAGGAACTGAGAGAGAAGAGGGAGACAGGGGCTTCACAGCACTCCAGGGGAGGTTAGCCAGAGACGTCGCCTGCTTGTAATTGGGTCTCAGATGAGCAGGGAGACTTTTTTTTTTTTTTTGCATAGTTTGGGTGTATTGTTGTTTATCTGGAATTCAGATTTAATTGAGCACCCTGTGTTTTCTCAGGCCACCCTAGCCCAGGGCACAGAGCTTCTCTTCATTTCCCAAGTCCCCACACTTGTCCACACCCCGGCCCCCCCAGGAAGCACCCCCCTAGTCTTAGCTTCTGGAGTCACACGGAGACCCCAGGGCAGCTGTGCGTCCTCCCTGCCCCCCCACCCCAGCCCGTGGCGCTTTGCACATTTCCCCACTTGGCTTGTGGTCACTTACAAATCCGCTTCTTCCACTGGACCAGGGGCGACTCCAGGGCAAGGTCTACCTGAGTTTCTTTTGTTTTTAAAAATGTTATTGATTATTTATCTGAGAGAGAGGCAGAAAAAGAGAGAGATCTCCCATCTGCTGGTTCGTTCCCCAAAGGCACAGCAGAGCCAGGAGCTGGGAACTTAGTCCGCGTCTCCCGTATGGAAGCACCCGACTATTCGAAGCATCACTTGCTGCCTCCCTGCGTCTGCCTTAGCAGGAAGCTGGAGTCCGGAGCCTCCGATGTGGGATGCGAATGTCCCAGCTGCTGCGCCAGACGGCTGCTCCCTGTGTCCATATATTTTTCTCCACGACCCTCAGAGAGCTGTGCCTTAGCCTGATGCACAAAGGCACTTCAAAAGGGTCTTGGGAAATGGAGTTAAAAGCTATGTTTATTTTGGTGCAAAAAAAAAAAAATCTAAGCATATAGAGGTCTTTGAACCATTCACGGAAATGCATATTATGAAAAAACTATGCATGATTTTTTTTTGCACCAAAATAAGCTTATCATTTAATTCTATCTTCTCACAAACTTCTTGAAGTGTGCTGGTCTGGTGGGTACTCTGAGAATGTTTCCTGAATGAAAGAATGATCAAAACCCACATACTTCCTGCTGTAGTGGGCACTCTGAATGTTTGCAGGATGAATGAATGAACGAATGATCCAAGCCAACATGCTTTGAGTGCTGTGGGCCAGGTGTGGTTCCAAGCCCTTTGCATGGCTTTAGGTCCTTTAATGTTCTAGGAATCCTTTGCAGTAAGCACTGCTGTCATTTCCAAAAGATTTATTTATTTATTTGAAAGAGTTACACAGAGAGGAGAGGCAGAGAGAGAAAGAGAGATTCAGTCTTCCATCCGCTGGTTCACTCCCCAGTTGGCCTCAATGGCCGGAGCTGCACCGATCCAAAGCCAGGAGCCAGAGCTTCTTCCAGATCTCCCATGCAGGTGCAGGAGCCCAAGGACTTGGGCCATCTTCTGCTGCTATCCCAGGCCATAGCAGAGAGCTTGATCAGAAGTGGAGCAGCTGGGACTGCGCCCATATGGGATGTCGGCGCTTCAGGGCAGGGCCTGTGCCACAGCGCCAGCCCTTGTCATTTCCATTTAAACACAGGATAAATGGATGTACAGAGAGGCTAAGTACCTTGGCCAAGGTCAAGGGCAAAGCTGGCTTTGAACCTAAGCAGTGTGGCTCCACCTCTGTAATGAATAAACAGGAGTAAGAGAAGGCATGACTGAACAGAGGCCAGAAATGGGTATGAAACTCAGGGAGGGGGGATGAGCGTAGTGGCACCGCGGGTGAAGCCACCACTAGGGACACCCGAGTGTCCCATATCTGAGTGCTGATTCACCCTGGCCTCTCCACTTTTGATCCAGCAGCGTCCAGCTCCTGCTCTTGTGCTGGGAGGCAGTGGACGATTGCTCGAGTACTGAAGTTCTTGTCTGCCATGTGACAGACCCTGGTGGCCCTTCTGGCTCCTGGCTTCAGTCTGGCCCAATCCTATTGTTGTGGGCACTTGGGAAGTGAACCAGTGGATTAAATCTCTCTCTCTCTCTTCTCTCTCTCTCTCTTGCTGCCTTTCAAATAAATTTTTTTTTAAAGTCTGGAATGACTTACAGCGATCTCTATTTCTTAGGCTTGAGTGGTGGAGAAATGCTGGCACCATTCTGTGGGCAGGTAACCTGATAACCTAGAGCCACGAGAGCTGTCTCGTGCTGCCGATGACTGCGACCGAGGGCAGGCTGTGCAGCTCCTGAGCTTCCATCTGCTCTCGGGACCAGGCCTTAATGACACAACTTCCCCCTGACTCCACTGGACACTTCTGCCAGGACAAGGTGGGATGCGAGGGCCACGTGGGGGACATGGGAGCCATGTCTCGTCGTCTCAGCAGCCGTCAGCCCCTCGTTACAGAAAGAACTCACGCTGCTCTTTTCAAAGAACTCAAAAGCTCAGAGAAGCATTTGGAGCAAGGAAATGTTTAGCCATCATTCCATCACCCAGGGGCAACCACGGATAACATTTTGTCTGCTTCACGTGGCCTTGGGTCCTAAGGGAGGCCAAGTTCTTTAAGCTTGGAGAAGAGCTACTCATTTTCACAGCAATCAGTAGCCAGCTGAACAGAGCTCTCAGGTTCTTAAATGCGTCATTCTTTGTGCTAGTTCACTCCTTCCAAGTGTCACTTTGAGTGAAAAGCAATTAATTATAATGGAAAGGCTGCTTGGAGACGACTTATAAAATTATGTTAATATGGAGAGTGGAGGTAGGAGAGAGAAAGAGAGAGAAGGGGGAAAGAGCTGATGGGTAAAACAACTAAAGCCTATTTTATTTCATTTTATTTATTTTTAAAGATCTTATTTTATTTATTTGACTGGCAGAGTGACAGAGAGAGAAATATCTTCCATCTGCTGTTCACTCCCCAGATGGCCGCAATGATCAGGGCTGGGCCAGGCCAAAGCCAGGAGCCTGGAGTAGGTGGCAGGGACCCAAGCACTCAGGCCATCTTCTGCTGCTTCCCCAGCACATTAGAAGGGAGCTGGATTGGAAGTGGAGCAGCTGAGACCTGAATCAGCGCTCTGATAGGAGCCGCCAGTGTCGCAGGTGGCTTAACCTCCTATGCCACAGCACTGGCCCGCTGAGGTCTATTTTCATGGATAATTTCCTTTCCTTGCCAGTTTCAGAGTTGTGGATCTATATGTCTATGAAAAGACTAGGAAGCTGTTTTGTAGTCCCAATTTGTCAAAATCAGTAAAGCTCAACTGAAAGGAAAGTTGATAGAGCAGCAGCAGTGGCAGCGGCAGCAGGCCTCTGCTAAATGTCATTAACATTTTTTTCTTTTTTAAAGATCATTGCTCTATTCGTTCAGGGGGGAAATAAAAATGATGGATGTTGAATTTTATCAAATGTTTTTCTGCATCTACTGAGATGATCATATGGTTTTTGTCCTTCATTATAATGATGTAATGGATCATTTACTGATTGATTATTGATTGGTTTATGTATATTGAGCTATCCTTGCAGCTCAGGGATAAATCCCATTGCATCATGGTGGATGATCCTTTTTTAAAAAATGTTTATTTTATTTTTTATCTACTTGAACAGTAGAGAGAGAGTGAGAGAGAGAGAGAGAGAGAGAGAGATCTTCCATCTACTGATTCACTGCCCCAAACATCTACAACAGCCAGGGCCAGGCCTGGCTGAAGATCAGGCGCCTGCAGCTCTCTCTGGGTCTCCCACATGGGTGGCAGGGGCCCAAGCACCTGAGCCGTCATCTGTTGCCTCCCAGGGTGCATTAGCAGAAAGCAGTATCGGCTATATCAGGGGCTGAGTAGCTGGGACTTGAACTGGCCCTCGGATACAGGATGCAAGTGTCCCACGTGGTAGCTTAACCCACTGTGCCACAAGGCTCACCCCCTGGATGACCCCAGGAGTGTACTGTCGAGTTTGGTTTGTGGCATTCTGTGGAGGATTTGTGCGCTTGTATTCATCAAAGATATTGCTCTGTGATCTTTTCTTGTGAAGTCCTTGTCTGACTTTGGTTTTGGGATAATTAATGCGGCTTCATAAAGAGTTTGGAAAGATTCCTTCTCCCTCCGTTTACTGGAATAGTTTGAGAAGAATTGCTATTAGTTCTTTAAAAGTTTGGGAGAATTCAGCAGCGAAGCCATCTGGCCCTGGGCTTTTCTCTGTTGGGAGACTTTTTACTGCTACCTCCATCTTGTTCATCCTTTTTGCGCTGTTTAGGTCTTCTATTTCTTCTAGGTGGAGGCTGAAAGAATTGACCTCACGGAAATCTAAGAGTGCTCCCAAGATGGAATTAAATGGTAAGTTTATTTTGGTGTGAGAAACTTGGGAATCCAAGCACCCCTGAGGATGGCCTGGGGGAATAATGCAGGGGGAGGGTTTGGTGCCCAGTAACCACTACAGCTGCTCTTCCTAGGGTGGAGGAGGGAGTGGGCTTCTGCGTCTTCTCTTTATTTATTTATTTGAAAGGCAGAGGGACAATGACAGAGACAGACAGAAATCTTCCGTCCACTGGGTCACTCCACCAGGTGCCTGCAGCAACTAGCGCTGGGCCAGACCAAAGCCACGGTTCTGAAGTTCATCCAGCTCTCCCATGTGGGTGACAGGGACCCAAGTATTTGAGTCGTCACTTGCTGCTATAGGTGTCCCAAGGGTGCATTAACTGCTATGCAAATGGCTGCCCCAACTTCTCTTGGTGGGGAGTTGGGGATGGGGAAGGGTCACACTTGGAGAGGAAGTGGGCTGTTGTCTACCTACGTTCTGATTCCTTGTTAATCTAGGCTTCCAGTGACTTGATTGGGCAAGGGCTGTGTGTAAGTGTATGGGGGGGGACATACAAGGTGGGGAAAGCTCAAAAGAGAAGAAAAATAAACTATTTATTAAACACCTACTGTATACTAGACACTATGCCTAAGCACTTAAGGAAAAAGCCAGTTTTGCAAAAGGGTTTAAGCAATTTGCCCAAGTGTGGGGAGCAATTCGGACTAGACTAAGTTACTGGAATTAAGACTTATTCTATGCATCTGCTTTCCCACAATATGGCGCTGGGAGAGAAGAAAACAGCTTCTGCACAGCTGCCTCCAGTTCAGCCAATAAACTGTGGGACTTGCTCCTGATTGGAGAGCAGCGTACTCGGCGTGTGGGCAGCCGAGTTAGGATTGGCGGAGGAGGACTATAAAGGGGGAGAGAGACGGCATGCACCAGGAACATCTAAGGGGAACATCTAAGGGGAACACCTGTGCAGCCTCCGAGAAGAGCCGGCCGGCGGTGTGCCGCTCCCCTGCGGAAGTGGGGAATGTGGCAGGGGGAACTGCCCTTCCACGGAGGTGGAAGGGATAGTAGCCAACCCGGGAAGAACCAGCAGCAAACCCGGGGAGGGCCGAGCAGACGAAAGAACAGCGCAGGGTCCTGTGTCGTTCCTCCACGAAGAGGGGGAGCGACACCAAGCATCTGGTCCAGGCTTATCTGCCTGACCGAGGACACCCTCCGTTTTGTGTGGACCTATAGGAAGAATTCCTCCATCCCCTTCATCAAGAGTTCGAGTCTAACCTTGCACGCATAAGGTAGGGTTTCATGAGGCACAGTCTCCCCACCATGAAAAGTCAGAGATTTGCCTTTTGGGGGTGTTGAGGGGCTTCCTGCCAGTGATAAGGAACTGTGCCATCACTGGCTCCCAGCAGCAGTCGGGGCCTCTCCCAAAGGGCCCGCAGCTTGCAGACTCTCCTAGGCCACTTGGAAAGCAAGCAGGCCCCGTGGTCCCTGCCTGGACTGACTGAGGCAAGCCTCAGCCTGCAGGCCGAGCCTGGCACACAGTGGGGCAGTGGGCCGACTGCTGTCCGTGGCACCCACAGAGCCACATTTCTTGCCAAACAAACTTGAGTTTCAGCACGTCCAGAAAGCACAGGAGCTGTGAGAGTGGCTTTGCTGTCAACTCTGCCGCTGGGCCAGAGGGCCTCCTCGGCAGTCCGGCAACACAGCAGGTGGAGGAGACAGGAGGCCTGGCCACTTGGGCCCCTGGGGAGCTGACGCTCTCTGAGGAGCATGAAGGGTCACCCAACACCAGAGGACCGGGGTGCGGCAGGACCACTGTGCAAGCCATTCCAGGTGATGGAGGTGAGCTTTTGGCAGGTGTTTCACCCGGGAGACCTTAGAGCTTAGTGGGCGAGGAAGGTTTCACAAGTGACCTGGTCTACAGCGAGTGTACCGATGGGGAAACGGAAGCCCAGAAAGAAGGGGACTTTCCTGGGCCACATGCTGGGGCTGGGGGCGGACTAGACCAGAGGAATGCAATGTTCTTTCCATTTCCCGGGTGCCCTGGTTCTCTCAGTGACTGAAATTATGAAGGGTTTATCTGTGTGAGACTGGTCTGCTGAGGGACCTTTTTGCTTTCAGTCAACCCTGTGATGTCTTGAGAATTTCCCTCTGAACAGAGACCTGTCGTATCTTCTTGATAATAAGAATAGGCCAATCCATCATCTCTACCAACAGAACATTCTGCACCCCAAATTTTGGTTTCTGTGCCCCAGTCCAATGCCTACATCTATATGGATAACCCATACCAGCCATCTCTACCTCTTTTATGAGGGTAATTCAATATCCTCATTGAATTTAAAGATATTAAAAGATAGCTTATTTTGGTGTAAAATATTTTTGAAATTCATGCATACAAGGGTCTTCAAGAAGTTCTTGGAGGAACCGGTGCTGTGGCATAGTGGGTAAAGCCTCTGCCTGCAGCACTGGCATCCCATATGGATGCCAGCTCAAATCCTGACTACTCTACTTCCCATTCAGCTCTCTGCTATGGCCTGGGAAAGCAGTGGAAAATGGCCCAAGTGCTTGGGCCCCTGCACTCACATGGGAGACCTGGAAGAAGCTCCTGGCTCCTGGCTTCAGATTGGCCCAGCCAATCCAGCTGTTATGGCTATTTGGGGAGTGAACGAGCAGATAGAAGATTCTCTCTCTCTCTCTCTCTCTCTGTCTCTCTCTCTGCCTCTGCTTCTTTGAAACTCTGTCTTTCAAATAAATACATAAATCTTAAAGAAAAAGTTCTTGGAAAGTCCATATTGTGAAAAGCTATGTGAAGATTTTAAAGTTTTCTTTATCAGAATAAACTGTCTTAATTCCATTTTCCATGAACTTTTTGAGGTATCCTGATATACATCATATTTTTCCATGTCATTTGTGATAGGCTTTTTTTTCTCCATTGTATGTACCAAAGTTTATTAATAATCTAGAGGTCAGTCCTTAGGTTTTTTAAGTTTTTTATTTATTTATTTATTTTGACAGGCAGAGACAGAGGGACAGAGAGAAAGGTCTTCCTTTGCCGTTGGTTCACCCTCCAATGGCCGCCACGGCTGGCGTGCTGTGGCCAGCGCACCGTGCTGATCCGAAGGCAGGAGCCAGGTACTTATCCTGGTCTCCCATGGGGTGCAGGGCCCAAGGACTTGGGCCATCCTCCACTGCACTCCCTGGCCACAGCAGAGAGCTGGCCTGGAAGAGGGGCAACTGGGAAAGAATCTGGCGCCCCAACCGGGACTAGAACCCAGTGTGCCGGAGCCGCAAGGCGGAGGATTAGCCTATTGAGCCGTGGTGCTGGCCTATTCCTTAGGTTTTTAAAAATTCTGTTTCTTGACACATGTCCTAGCTTGTTGCAACCAATACCAGACAGGAAGTGATACACAATAGTCTCCTCTCCTGATTTTCAGGGATCTGTGCCTAGAGTTTTCTGATAAGTGGGTGTGGCTGGAATTACATATTCTTCGTCTTGTTAAGGATTTTTAAAAATTACATTCCTTTTAGGCATTTATTAAGATGATCACATTTTTTCTTTTTTATTAAAGCAATAAGTTATAAAAATAGATTTTCTGATCTTGAATCAGCCTTGTTGTCATCATGAGATATTTTTCCTTTAAATGTATTGCTTGAATTGATTTGCCAATATTCAACTTGATATTTTGGCAAATAGATTTATATTCTGCTTTTTCTGTGTACAGTAAATGTTTGTGCTTGGCTCAGTATCTTAAGTCACTTCTGGTTCAAACCCCAGCTACTCTGCTTTCAATCCAGCTTCCTGCTAACGTGTATCCTGAGAGTATCCTCAAGTATTTGGTTTCCTGCCACCCACACGGGGGACCTGGATGGAGTTCTGGTCTCATGGTTTTGGCCTGGCACAGCCCTGGCTGTTGCAGGCATTTGGGGTATGAATCAGTGGACAGCAGAACTTTGCCTTTCAAATAAAGTGAAAATATTAAATAAAAAGTTTTTAAAAAGCAAATGATATAAACAATAAAAGATTTGGTATGAATTCTATTTTAGATTTGTGAAACAAATTAGGGAACATTTCAGTTTTTTGTGCCATGGAATTACCTAAATACCATAGGAGTAATATAGTACCTGAAGCTTAAAGCAGTTCACCTGGGGGGCCAGCACTGTGGTACGGTGAGTTAAAGCTGTGGCCAGCAGCGCTGGCATCCCCTATGGGTGTCAGTTCGAGTCCCTGCTGCTCTACTTCCTATTCAGCTCCTCACTAATGCACTTGGGAAAGCAGCAGAGGATGGCCCAAGCCCTTGGGTCCCTGCACCCAAGTGGGAGACCCAGAGGAAGCTCCTGGCTCCTGGCCTTGGATTGGCTCAGCTTCAGCCCTTGTGGCTATTTCAGAAGAGGACCAGAGGCTGGAAGGCCTCTCTCTATATATATCTCTCTCTGTAACTCTGTCTTTTAAATAAACAAAATAAATCTTAAAAAAAAAATTCACCTGTAAAACTATGTGGGTGTGGTACCTATTTGGAAGGGTTTTTTTTTTTATTAATTTATAAAGATGGTTTAGTTATATTTTCCTTTAATTTTGAAAGGCAGAGTTAGAGAAAGAGAGAGAGAGAGAGAGAGAAATCTTACATCTACTGGTTCATCTCCACAAATGGCTCCAACAACCAGCGTTGGCCCAGACCAAAGCCAGGAGCCAGGAGCTTCTTCCAGGTCTCCCACGTGGGTGCAGGGGGCCAAGCACTTGGGCCTCCACTTTTAGCAGGGAGTGGGATCAGAAGTGGTGCAGCCGGGACCCAAACCAGCGCCCATATGGGATGCTGGCATCACACGGCTTCACCCCTGTGCCACAGCATGGGCCCCTCCGGAGGTTATTTTAAAAACAGCATTTATAGGCTTTCCCATTTTTACATGTTCTTTCTTTCCTCAAAATAGTTTGGTAATTTATATTTTTCTTTCTTTCCTTCTTCCCTCCCCCTCTCCTTTTTTTTTTTTTTTTTTTTTTTTTTTTTTTTTTTTTTTTTGACAGGCAGAGTGGACAGTGAGAGAGAGAGACAGAGAGAAAGGTCTTCCTTTGCCGTTGGTTCACCCTCCAATGGCCGCCGCGGCCGGCGCGCTGCGGCCGGCGCACCGCGCTGATCCGATGGCAGGAGCCAGGAGCCAGGTGCTTTTCCTGGTCTCCCATGGGGTGCAGGGCCCAAGCACTTGGGCCATCCTCCACTGCACTCCCTGGCCACAGCAGAGGGCTGGCCTGGAAGAGGGGCAACCGGGACAGAATCCGGCGCCCCGACCGGGACTAGAACCCGGTGTGCCGGCGCCGCTAGGCGGAGGATTAGCCTAGTGAGCCGCGGCGCCGGCCCCCCTCTCCTTCCTCTTCCTTCTTCTTCCCCTTCCTCTTCTTAAGGTTTGTTTATTTATTTGAAAAGCAGAGTTACAGAGAGGGAGAGACAGAGAGAGAGACATCTTTCATCCTCTGGTTCACTTCCCAAATGTCCGCAACAGCTGGAGCTGGGCTGATCTGAAGCCAGGAGCCAGGAGCTTCATCCAGGTTTTCTACATGAGTACAGGGGCCCAAGCACTTAGGCCATCTTCTACTCTTTTCCCAGGCCATTAGCAGGGAGCTGGATCAGAAGAGGAGCAGTCAGGTCTCGAACTGGCACCCACAAGGGATGCCGGCATTGCAGGTGACAGCTTAACCTGCTATGCCACAGCACCGGCCCTGGTAATTTATGTTTTTCTAAAAAATTGCCTATTTTAATTCAAATATTGAAACTCCTTTAGAATCTGTCATTATGTTTCTTTTCTAATTTCCATAACTGTTTGTGTTTATTTCCCTCTTTTTTCCCAACATGGGGGACTATGATTTCTTTGTCTCGATTGTTGATCCTTTTTAAGGGATTTGCCCTTGGATTTATTTATTAATTCTACTTTGTGTGCATGAGCATGTGTGGCATGGCACATATGTGTCTGGGTGTTTAATTCCTTAACATCTGTTTTTACCCCTTTTATCTATTTTATTAGATTTAATTGTTTTCATGCCACTGTTTTGAGCTGAACAATGAGTTTATTTTCATGTTTTTCTTATTTTAAAAACTAAAGTATTTAATCCCAAGTGTTTTTCTCCAAGTGCAGGTTTAGCTGCACCCCAAAAGCCATTTGAGCATTGTATTTGAACATGAGTAACAATAAGGTTGGATCTAGATTTTTCTGTTTGCAATCTTTTCCATCAAATTCCTCAGCTGTTAGATCATTTTCTTCTTGACTATTTCAGAGAACTCCGATGCAACTTAAATAAAACTTATTTTTCTCCCGTTCTGATGAGCCTGTGAAAGTTGTCTTGTCTTCACCTGTAGCACATAGCTGGAGCCTAGTGAATCGATACTGACTAGCTGCAACATTTCACCAGATTGCATCAAAGAACACTTCTCATTCATTTAATTTTGCCTGGTAGTCTATAAGGCCTTTTGATCTGAAAACTGCAGTGTCTGTTCAGTTCCGAGGCATTGTATTGTAATTTTTCTTTGATTCTTGCTTCTCCATCTGCTGTGTTCTTTCTCTTTGGTATTCCTAGTAATATCTGGATTCATCATTGGAGTCACTTTTAATTTCTCTCGTCGTCTTTCAGTTCCTGGAGCACGCCTTGTGTTTGTCTTCCAACTCACAGAGATGCAGGCTCTGTGGATTTAAAATTCAGCAATTGTGCTTCACAGTTCAAAGCAATCTTTTCTCATCTAGCGCCTTTCCCTTTCTCACAGATGTGAGCGGCACGTCTGTGTCTGCCTGCTGTGACACCGACACTCACTCTGTCTTGCTGGAATTGGTTTTTCTTTCGGCTGCTCTGACACCATGCCCGCCTGGTCTCCTGCTGCCTGACGGCCAGTCCCTTTCAGCCTCCTCTCTGGGCAGCTCTGAAGTCTGGAAACACGTCGATACTCGGGCCTGGGCCCTCTTCCTTTGCCCGTCCGCACAGTCTCTGCAGCGACCTGATGCCGAGTCGCAGCCTCCGACAGCCGCTCTCCGCCGATGGCCGCCAGATCTGTGTCTTGCCCGATCCCTGTGACTTGCCCGGCTCCACCTGAACAGCTCCCCTTCGCGATCTAGCTGGAAGATCTCCGGCTTGGCATGGGTAAAGCCAACTCTTGATTCTCCCTTCCTAACCAATCTCTCCCCCCCGTCCTTTCATTTTCACTGAAGAGCTCAAACACTCAAGACAGAAATACAGACGGCACCCCCTCCTGCCTTTCTCTATGGCCCCGGCTGGTCTTCACGCAGGGCCTGTTCGTTCTATCTGCAAAACGTGTCCTGCGCTCCAGTCCTGAGCTTGCCGCCTCTCTCAAGCGCGCTGACCTGGTCCTGGTCGTGGCGATGGCGCCCTGGCAGGTCCTTGCACATCTCCTCCTGTCCCACCGCAACCTCCTCTTTATGCAGAAACCACAACGATCTTTACAAAACACAAGTCAATGCAGAAAGTGACATGACTGAAATGCAAACTTTCCTAAAAAGACGCAAACTGCTGGAACTGGCTCAAGAACAGATAGAAAATCAGAACAGGCTATCCTAAGCAAAGGCACTGAATTTTAAAGAAGGAGCCCAGGTTTCCTCACTGGCGAATTCTTCCAGATGCTCAAAGCATAATTCACACCAGTGGTTCACAAATTCTTCCCCAAAACGAGAACATTTCGCACTTCACTCCTTGAGGCCGGTAGTATCAGATACCCAAGTCAGACACACACGGAACGAAAGGAGACGGCGGCGGCTGGCGTGGTGCAGTGGGTTACGCTGCCGCTTGTGTTGCTTTAGCATCCCACATCAGAGCACTAGCTGGAGTCCTCGCTGCTCTCCTTCCCACCCAGCTTCCTGGGAAAGCAGTGGAAGGCGGCCCAAGTACATGGGTCCCTGCCACCCATGTGGGAGATCTGGATGGAGTGCCAGGCCCCTGAATGTGGCCTGGCCCGGCCCCCACCATTGCGGCCATTTGAGGAGTGAACTTAGTAGATGGAAGATCACTTTCTCTCTGTCTGTCCCTCTCTCTCTCTGTCACTCTGTCTTTCAAATGAAACTAAAATAAATAAATAAATAGAAAACAGAATAATATCTCTTAAGATATTAGCTCAATAGGCTAATCCTCCACCTGCGGCGCCGGCACCCCGGGTTCTAGTCCTGGTGGGGGCGCCGGATTCTGTCCTAGTTGCTCCTCTTCCAGGCCAGCTCTCTGCTGTGGCCTGGGAGTGCAGTGGAGGATGGCCCAAGTCCTTGGGCCCTGCACCCCATGGGAGACCAGGAGAAGCACCTGGCTCCTCGCTTCAGATCAGCGCAGTGTGCCGGCCACAGCGGCCATTGGGGGATGAACCAACGGAAAAAGGAAGACCTTTCTCTCTCTCTCTCTCTCTCTCTCTCTCTCACTGTCCACTCTACTTGTCCAGAAAAAACAAACAAAAAAGATTCTAGATGTCAAAATCCTCAATAAAATCCTAGGAAAAAAAAAGAATGTAATAACGTAAAAAGCATCATACAGCACGAGCTAGTGAGATTTATTGCAGGAAGGCAAGGTTGGTTCAGTATCTAAAAGTCAATCAATTTAATACACTATATAAATAAATAAAGTATAAAAACCACAGGACCATCTCAACAGAGGCAGAAAAGCATTGGACACCCTTTAATGATAAAAACACCGAAGAAACGAGGAATGGAGAGTAACTTTCTCCCCTTGATAAGGGTGTTTATGAAAAGCCCACAGCTAGGATGATGCACAATAGAAAAACATTGGAAGCTTTTCCACTGGTGTCAGGAACTGGAAAGGAGTGTCCACTCTTGCCATTTCTTTCAATATAATACTGGAGGAAATAGCCAGGGATATTAGCTGAGAAAAACAAACCGAAGGCATCCAAATTAGAAAGCGAGAGAGTAAAGCTAGCTCTACTTGCATGAAAGTAGGCACTAACCAGTATATAGAAAATCTTAAGGGACTGCTAAAAAAAAAAAAACTATAGAGATAGTAAAGGGGTTCATGAAGGTTACAGGATGTAAGATCAGTCTACAAAATTCAGTTGTGTTTCTATACATTTGCAAGCAAGAATACAAAACTGAAATTAAGAAAATAATTCCTTTTACAGTCACATCAAAAAGAAAAAAATCACTGAGAAATAAATTAAAAAAGAAATGCAAGACTGTTTACTATAAAACATCATTGAAAGAAATTAAAATAAATAACTAGAAAAGTTCCTTTTAATAGAAATTAAAAATAAAATAACTAGAAAGCTATTCTATGCTCATGGATTAGAAGACTTGATATTGTTGAGAGACTGCCCAGCTGCTCCCCAAAGTCACATGGGAATGCAAGGAGCTCAAAATTGTCAAAGCAGCCTGAGAAAAGAAGAACAAAGTTGGAGAAATCACAGTTCTTTTTTTTTTTTGGACAGTGAGAGAGAGACACACAGAGAGAAAGGTCTTCCTTTTTCTGTTGGTTCATCCCCCAATGGCCGCTGCGGCCGGCGCACCATGCTGATCTGAAGCGAGGAGCCAGGTACTTCTCCTGGTCTCCCTTGGGGTGCAGGGCCCAAGGACTTGGGCCATCCTCCACTGCACTCCCTGGCCACAGCAGAGAGCTGGCCTGGAAGAGGAGCAACCTGGACAGAATCCGGCGTCCTGACCGGGACTAGAACCCTGTGTGTCAGCACAGCAGGCGAAGGATTAGCCTACTGAGCCACGGGCCGGCCAAAATCACAGTTCTTAATTTTAAATTTCCTACAAAATCACAGCAATTGAGACTCTTGGGTACTGACTGGTGTGAGTATAGAAATATGGATCAAATGGACCAGGATTCAGGACCCAGAAATAAACCTGAACAACGGAGGCCCCTGAACCCCACGGGGCTCCCCTTCTCACTGAGCCAGGGCCAGGAGAGGAGTGGGCAAGCAGTGATGGCAAGATATTCATCCCAGCAGCCATTCTACAGTGTTCTAGAAAGACTGACATTCAAAGTGATTACAGCTCTTTCATTTTTTAATCCGAAATAATTATAGTTTTAAACATTTTGGTCAAAGGACAGCTTCAGTTATCACTAAATTTTGTCAACAGAATGGAGAGAGGCACGGCTCTGACAGGTAATAATGACTGTGCACCGTGTGCCAGGTCCTATCCCAGGCTCTGCTTGTGTTAACTCCTTTAATCCATGGAACAGGCCGATGCAATTGTACAAGTATTACTCTTGTCTTAAATGTGTTTCAGTTTCTGAAGCACAGAGGGGCTTAATACATTGTCCAAGGCCCTACCATCAATGGGTGGCAGCTTGGATCAGAACCCAGGGAGACTGGCTCCTGGGCCTGTATTCCAGGATATCCCAGATCACGAGGCCTTACTTTCTTTGGATTTTTCCACTGAGTGGTCATATTTATGCATTTGAGGGGTGTATGTGTGTGTGAATTCTCGTATGAGAATCTGGGAGTCGGAACAAATTGGGAAGCCTGTACTCACCTGTTAACTCCTTCTCTCCCTCTCTGAAATTATACAAATCAGAAAATCAAATCCTGGAGAGGCACAGTGACTTCCCAAAGTCGCAGTGTGAAAGCAGGGCGGGGAGCTGGAAACCCACACCTGCACTTTTCCCAGCGTCCCCCTCAGTCCTCAGTGAACTCTACACCCGGTTCTAATAGTTGTAGTCTCTCTCTCTCTCCCCCTCCCTCTTTCTCAGCTCAAAGATTCCCAGCCCGAAAGTGCTTGCATGTCCCTTCCCAGTGGAAGTCATCCCTGGTCATAATTCCATCAAGAATCCACCCTTCTCTGTCACTGTCTCTTTCTCTCAAATACATAGATAACTTTTTAAAAAATAAAAGAGAAGAGAGTGCTGTCAAATTACATGTACATGATGATGTCGATGTTCTTAAACTCAGTCGAGAGGCCTGGCAAGATGCTCCATTTATGGTAGTTCCTCTGGGCTAAGCATAGTTACAGTTATCTTCTTCATCCATTTCCCCAATATTCTTTTGGGTCATAGTTTTGGGGGCTGAGAAGTCCTGGACATGGCACTGACATCCGCGTGGCTTCTGGTGAGGGCCTCGTGCTGCTTCAACTCATGGTGGGAAGTGGAAGGGACCACATGGGAGGGAGGAGGGGATGCAGGAGAAAGCTGAGGAGGGCAGGCTCACTCCCGGGAGAAAAGCATTATTTCACTCACGAGGGCTCCGCCTTATGACCGAAACACCTGCCCATACTGCTGCACTGAGGAGGTCGAGTTCTAACCCATGAACTTTGGGGAGATACTGTTAAACCATAGCAAAAAAGGTAGAAGACTCTTAACTTCCTTCTATCATAGCAAACCTGGTTTTCTGCAAGGGACTTTTGCAGTGGGCATAAGGAGCCCAGCCTGGGGTTGGCTCCTGGGAGCTGGAGCTCTGGGCCCAGCCTACTGCAAACAAGTGCGTGTCCTGTGACACTTCAGCATCTTTGGGCCATAGCTGGTTCTCAAATGGTGATGCCGGGTCATCAGCCTGGAGGCAGGGAGCTGAATCAGCCCTGGGACTTGGAGAAGGAGAGAAATGGAAGAAAATGCTTACTAAGTATCAGATCTTTCTAAAGAATTGATGTCTCTTTGTTCATTGACCCATGATTGCACCAAGTGCTGTGCCGGGTGGTGGGAACCAACTCTAAAGCAGACAGACCTGGCTATCTGGGGGATTATAGTGAAGCAGGAAGACAGACATTGGGCAAAAAGTCACCCAAATGCAGAATGACAAAGGTGGCAGTGGGTGACAAGGAAGAGCTATTGTGAGGGAGCTGACCAGCCTGTTACAGGGTTGAAGTTGGACAGGTGAATGAGGACTGGGCCAGCTGAAGGGGGACAAAGCTTCTACGGAAAAGCAACAAGTATAAAGCCCCTGAGTTTGGAAGGAGGTGGGCATGAGCCAGAGACCAAGCCAAAAAGCGAGTGTGAGTGAGATGTGGGGAGCAAGGGCGTCGGGTTTGGTGCTGATGCCGGGAGGGAGGCTGGCTGAGCCTGTTCCTGTGGGCCTGGTCCGAAGCAGAGGTCTTGATCCTAATCTTGGCATTCTTTTATCTTAGAATATGAGCTCCACTGACCCAGGTCTTCTGCTCTGGACAATCTGATTTATCAGATTCAACAAATCCAATAAACATCCAGTGTGCTCAGGCCTAGGCCTTGTCCCCATCCCCCTGGCCCCTGTCTGGGGAGAGAGCAGCTGCAGGGGCAGACACTTTATTAAGTGACTCAGCAGTGAGACAGGGTGAGCTGTACAAGCAGGGCAGGGGCTGACGTTCCGCAGCGGATCTGACAGTTATGGGAACGTGTCGTGTTACTGGCTGCATCTTTGTAATGCCTGTCATAGCCATGTAGGAGGGTTTCCAAGAAAAAAAAAACAATTTAAGCTGAGCCTTAAACAATGGTAAGAGTTTTTATTTTCAAGACATATATTTTTTCCAGTGTAAAAATATACACCCCTAAAAGAAGACTGGGGAAATGGATGAAGAAGATAATTGTAACTATGCTTAGCCCAGAGGAACTTCCATAAATGGCCTAGGGAGCATCTTGCCAGGCCTCTCGACTGAGTTTAAGAACCTCAACATCATCGTGAACATGCAATTTGACAGCACTCTCCTCTTCTATTTTTTAAAGAGTTATCTATGTATTTGAGAGAAGGAGACAGGCACAGAGAAGGGGAGGATTCCCATTTGCTGGTTTATTCTCAAAATGTGCAACTGTTACTGCTGGGCCAGAGCCAAAGCCATGAGCTGGGGACTTCATCCAGACTCCTGCGTTGGTGGCAGGAAGCAGACTACTTGAGCCATCACTGCTGCTTCCCAGAGTCTTCAAGAGCAGGAAGCTGGGGTCAGGAGCCAGAGCGGGGAATCGAACCCAGGTCCTCTGATGTCTCCAGCACTCAGCTAAGTGCCTACCTTGGCTCCCTCTTCTTTCATTTCACATGTCAAGGGGCTTTTTCTCAGTTATTACATGTTATTGAAACATGGTATTTAATGACTACTCAATGTTCTATTCTTTGGATTTGTATAACCACCTCATTAGTCATTTTGGTAGTTCCCAAATGTAGTCTGTCTTGTTGCCAGTAACACAACACAACAGACAGGGTAAGTTATAAAGAAAGGGGGTCTATTTTAGTTCATGATTCTGGAGGTGCAAGGTCAAGGTGCTGTACTTTTTTTTTTAAGATTTATTTGAAAGGCAGAGTTACAGAGAGGCAGAGGCAGAGAGAGAGAGAGAGAGAGAGAGAGAGAGAGATCTTCCATCTACCGGTTTACTCCCCAAATGGCTGCAATGGTCAGAGCTGGGCTGATCCAAAGCTAGGAGCCAGGAGCTTCTTATGGGTCTCCCACATGGATGCAGGGACCCAAGCTCTTGGGCCATCTTCTACCATATTCCCAGACCATAGCAGAGAGCTGGATCAAAATTGGAGCAGCTGGGACTAGAACCAACGCCCATATGGGATGCCAGCATTGCAGGCATTGGCTTTACCCACCTCATCACAGTGCCAGCCCCTGCATTTATTTTTTAAAATTTATTTATTTATTTGAAAGGCAGAGTGATAGGGAGAGGGAAAAAGAGAGAGGGAGGGTAGAGAGAGAGAAAGAGGGATAGAGAGAGAGAGAGAAGAAAGAGGAATCTTCCACCTACTGGTTCACTCCCCAAATGTCTGCAACAACCAAGCCTGGGCCAGACAAAAGCCAGGAGCCTAGAACTCCATCACCCACCACATGGGTGGCAGGAACACCAAGTATTCAGGCCATCATCTGTTGCCTCCCAGGTGCATTAGCAGGAAGCTGGATTAGAAGCAGAGGTGGGGTTTAAACCCAGGCACTCTCATATGGGATGGGAGTATCCCGTGCAGCAGCTTAACCCACAGCACCACTACACCAAAGGGGCTGCGTTTCATGATGCCCTTCTTGCCGACAGAGTCCCAAGGCAGCACAGGGAATCGTACAGCAAGAGACAAGCATGTGCGCCTCTTCTCATCTCCCTCCCTCTTTTTATAAAGCCACCAGAATGCGATCATGGGGCCTCCACCCCAGTGACCTTAACTAATCCCAATCCAAAGCCCATCTCTAAACACCATCGTCGGATTAAGCTTCTGTGCTCTTAATCCCTCCCTCACAACGGGGGATGACACGTCAGCACATGAGGCCTTGCGGGGCACTCAAACCACATCCAAACCCCAGCAGTTGCTGTTATGAACGGCAGTAAAATGAGCATCATTTCCTTAGGGCAGAGTCTGCGGAGCCGAATTGCTGGGTCAGAGGCCGTGAGCACTTCCGCGGCTTTGCGCACTTGTTGGCCAATCACTCTCCCTCTGGCAGTGTAGGAATCCCTCTCTCTCACTGCACACTTGCCAACACTGTTTCTCCCTTGCATCTTTGCCCCTCTGATGGAGGGGGACAACACCCTCTTGTTGCTTTCTTTCATTAAGGATGGGTCTGACCTCAACCTGCAGAGACCAAGGCATGGGGAGCTGGGGGAAGGGCAGTGGAGAACAGTTTGAGGACAGGCTGGCATGGCCTCTCCGAAGCAGCTCTGTGGAAGTGTCTGGAATGTTTGCGGGGATCCCAGAGTAGCTGCCTCCTGTCATTGCTGGCTTGAGCACCAAGTGCCGCCCCGGCTCAGGACACCTGCACTCGGAAGGAGAGCAGCTGCCTGAGGCAACTGCTTGCCCCAGGAGGAGCTTGGGAGCAGCATTGTCCTCCTAAAGGACAGATGCCCACTCTGCCCAGGGTCTGCAGTGAGAGAGGGAGTCTGCTCTCATCATCTCTGGGAAGAGCGACAGAGGGGCAAGTGGGAGTGGGGAACGATGGAGAGTCCTTGGGAGGCACCATCAAAAGTGGGCCTCTGTATGCAGCGGGAGATGGCCTGCAGTGGTTCAGCCTTTCTGGAGGGCAGTTGGGAACACACCTCACACTGTACAGTAAGACTCATATTTAACTCAACAATTTTACTGATGAGTGTATCAGAGGGGCTGGCACTGGGGCACAGTGGGTTAAGTGGCTATTTGCTATGCCAGCATCCCATACTGGAGTGCTGGTTCTGGTCCCAGCTGCTCCACTTCCAGTCCAGCTCCCTGCTAATACATCTCAGAAAAGCCATGGAGGATGGCCCAGCCTTGGTCATTGCAGACACTTGGGGAATGAGCAAGCAGATGGAAGACCTCCCTGCTCCTTGGGTACTCTGCCTTTCAAATGAAAATATAAAGCTTTTTTTTTTTTTTTTTAAGAAATGTGTTGGAGGAAATAAAAGGATAAGAATGCAAAACTGTGCGAAGAAGGAAGTGTACAGAGGGAAGTATTAGCCTAGTAGGGTAAGCCTACGCCTGCGGCACTAGCATCCCATTGGGCACTGGTTCATGTCCCAGGATCCAGCTCTCTGCTGTGGCCTGGGAAAGCAGTAGAAGATGGCCCAAGTGCTTGGGCCCCCGCATCCAGCTCCAGCTGTTGCGGCCGTTTGGGGAGTGAATCAATGGATGGAAGAATTTTTTCTCTGTTGTCCCTCTGTCTGTCTGTAACCCTACCTCTCAAAAAATAAATAAAATCTTTTTTAAAAAGTCTTTTAAAAACGTCTTTAAAAAAAGTGTATGGAAGGGGCTGGCATGGCGTAGCTACTTGTAGTAAGAGCATCCCATATGGTTGCCGGTTTGAGTCCCAGCTGCTCCACTTCTAATCCAACTCCGTGCTAATGTGCCTGGGAAAGCAGCAGAAAATGGCCCAGTGCTTGGGCCCCTGCACCCACCTGGAAGAAGCTCCTGGCTTCAGCTTGGCCTAGCCCTGGCCATTGTGGCCATTTGGGGAATGAACTAGTGGATGGGAGACTTCTATCTTTCCCTCTCTCTCTCTGTAACTCTGCCTTTCAAATAAATAAATATAAATTTAAAAAAAAGTTTAAGGTAATTGGAATAAAAAAATAAGCTTATTTTGCTGCAAATATTTTTTCAATTCCATGTGCAGTTTTTTCATAATTCACATTTCCCATGAACTCTATGAAGATACCTTTTTTTTTTAAAGGTGTAGCAGTATTTTTTTTTTAAGATTTTATTTATTTGTTTGAGAGGTAGAGTTACAGACAGCAGGAGGGAGAGACAGAGAGAAAGGTCTTCCGTCCGCTGGTTCACTCCCCAAATGGCCGCAATGGCCGGAGCTGTGCCGATCCAAAGCCAGGAGCTTTCTCTGGGTCTCCCACATGGGTGCAGGGGCCCAAGGACTTGAGCCAGGTCATAGCAGAGAGCTGGATTGGAAGAGGAGCAGCCAGGACTAGAACTGGCACCCATATGGGATGCTGGCACTGCAGGCGGAGGATTAACCTACTGTGTCACAGCACTGGCCCCTGAAGATGCCTCTTATACATGAACTTCAAATTTTTTGCACCAAAATAAGCTCATATTTTAATTTTTTTTATTTGACAGATAGAGTTAGGCAGTGAGAGAGAGAGACAGAGAGAAAGGTTTTCCCTCTGTTGGTTCACCCCTCAAATAGCCGCTACAGCCCGAGTTGCGCTGATCCGAAGCCAGGAGCCAGGTGCCTCCTCCTGGTCTCCCATGCGGGTGCAGGGCCAGAGCACCTGGGCCATCCTCCACTGCACTCCCAGGCCACAGCAGAGAGCTGGCCTGGAAGAGGGGCAACCGGGACTAGAGCCTGGCACCCATATAGGATGCCGGAGCAGCAGGCAGAGGATTAACCTAGTGAGCCATGTCACCGACCCCTCATATTTTAATTTCATTGCTCCTTGAACTTTGCGAAGTACCCACCTATGTGGATGCTCCCACCTTCTGGAAGCCTTCACGTCTTTTCTGTTCTGGGTATTCTGTCTGTCTGTCTGTGCATCCACTCCCACAACAGCTGTGGGTAGATGTCAACTTTCATCTGTGGAAACAGAGGCTCACGGTCCAACGACTTGGGCAAGATTTGAACCCGGGTCTGCCTGCTCCACGCCCGTCCTCAGCCCTTCTCAAGTCCTCGACACAGCTCACCGTCTTCTGTCCCCTCTAGACTGAGAACTTGGGCAACAGGGACCGTTTCCAATTCAAGTCTGGACCTTCAGGGGCTAGATTAGTGCCCAACACAGGGCAGAGGCTCAAGATAAACTTGGATGGGTTGAAATATAGTGTGTTTGTGGGCATATTAATAAACTGCTCACTGGAAGCACTGAAGGGGAAGATCAGCAGGAGTCTCTGGGCAGTGGCAGGAAAGGAGACTTCCTCTGCCCTCGCTGGCGGACTCTGGGCCCACCTCCTGAGCCAGCTTGTTAATTATCCAATGACCCCAACCTGGGCGCGCATGCATGCATGCGTTTGCTATGCAGGCACTCCAGCTCCCCCCACCTGCGACTCTCTTAAGAGGGGCGTGGGCTCCTTTCATCCCAGCCTGGAGAGGCCCATACTTCCCCACCTGGGCTTCCCCCGGGGCAGGGCCAGGCCCGAGTGTGCTCACGTGTGTGCACTTGAGCCCAGCGTGCCGTCTTCTCAGAGCTCACCCGGCCAGACGCACGGCTCTCCTCTCCGCTAATGCAATTTATATGTCTGAGCATGAACAGCGGATTTGTGAGCCTTCAAGGCGACGGCTTTGGAAATCACCGCGCCGGGCTGGGCTTTTTAGGAGACTTGGGAGGAATTATTTCCAGTGGTGCCGAGGCTCGTCTTGGACAGAAGCAGGGCATGTTCTGGGCTCTGAAACCTGTACCCACTGCACATCCTCCTCCAAGCCCTTCCCAGGGTTCCTTTTAAAACAATGGAGCTGCACAGGGCGATGGAATAAGGCTCCTTTAACAGGGTTAGCTCCTTAGGGAGGTGGGGAGGGAAGGCGTCATTCAGGGCTGGGTTCACAGCCGGCCCTGGGTGCTCTCAGGTTGGGGTGGGATGACTGGGGGTTGGGGTGGGGAAATCGGTACACTTTATAGTCTCTGGATCTCAGCTCCCCCCACCCCCCTATGAAGCTGAAACAGATAGCTAGTGGGCACCGGGAGGTGGTGTCTCACATTGCAGACTTTCATGTCCCCTGTGTGGCCTCGGGCAAGCTACTTCCCCTCTCTGAGTCTTGTTTCTGTTACTGCAAATTTGGGGATAACGCATAACTCCCCTGCAGGATTTTTTTTTCTGAGAGGTAGAGTTACAGACAGAGAGAGAGGGGTCTTCCATCTGTTGGTTCACTCCCCAAATGGCTGCAACAGCCGGAGCTGTGCCGATCCAAAGCCCCGGGCCAGGTGCTTCTACCCGGTCTCCCATGTGGGTGCAGGGGCCCAAGGACTTGGTCCATCTTCCACTGCTTTCCCAGGCCATAGCAGAGAGCTGGATTCAAAGAGGAGCAGTTGGGATGTGAACTGGCGTCCATGTGGGATGCCGGCAACCACAGGCAGAGGCTTAGCCTACTGCACCACAGCACTGGCCCCTGCAGCAGTGTTTTGACCTCAGTTATTGGTTGTCTTCCACCTGCCCGTCCCTATGCAGATGTTGCCCTGCGGAATCAAGTTCCAGCCGCCCAGTGCTCCCTGCTTCCGGCATTTCTCGCGTGTCGTTATCCGTCTTCCTCCCTCCCAAGACACGGATCGCTGTCATAGTGGATTTTGAAAAGGATGACTTCTTGATCTAGTTGAGGAAAGAACTCTAAGAGAAAGCAAGCTAGCGGCCGTGGAGTTCCGCGCCGTTCTCCTATGAGCCACAGCGGCTGAGCAGCCAGGACATTCTCTCTCTTCGTGATTTCCCTGTCCTGCGTTGTGGGCCTGGAAAATGATAGATGCCTGAAATTGATTAGGGTAATCGATGCTGTGTGGAGCATTTGCACGAGATGGATGTTTCATCTGCCAGATGTGAGCGTTGGCAACGGCTTGCTTGTTTATAAAACCCCTGAGATCCCATTTGTATCAGTGACTAATGTTTGTGCGCAGAGCTGTTTGCAGAGTTTCAGAAATGCCTATTTATCCGGCACGTCCACCTTCCTGCTTTACTTCCCCATTCATCACGAGCCGGCGGCGCGCCTCTACATTACAGAATCAGGGTTTTATTAAATCGCCTTTCTCCTTGACCTCCGTGATATATGGGGGTGGTTTTACTTTGCGTTTGCAGCTGGCCTCCCGTCTCGCCGCCTCCTCTAATTCAGGATTCACATGTGGCCGCCGTCCACTCCCGAGGCTCTGGCTATGTCACTGTCCCTGCCATTCGAGCTCTAATCCCCTCGAGTGGCACCTAGAATCCTCCCCAGTCTGGTCCTTCCTACTGTACGTCTTACCAAAGACCCCAGCCCGGACAGCAACGTTCCAGTTGTAAGTGACAGAAACTCAAGCTGATGAGTTATACCCATGGGTATTTACTGAAATGGACCACACAAGACCCAGAATTGAACCAGTCCGGCTCTGGGGATCTCGGAGACTGGAGCCAGGGTCTCCCACGCCTTTGGCAACTGCCGTCTGTCCACTTCTGCTTGTCTTGTGAGCTGCTGCGTTCCCTCCCACAGAGAGGTTAATGCTGCCCACTGGGCAGCCTCACTCTACGTGGAAAAATGTGTGCTTCTTCCCCACTGTGTGAGGGGAGGGAGGCTGAGTGCCTAGCTCGGGTCACGTGCAGCCCTGGACCAATGAGAGTCATGGGAGCCATGGTTGACCCAGCTGAAGTCACTGGCCCCCACTGCAGCCAGGAGGGGAGGGCACAGAAGTATACTGGGCAGTCAGGGTTGTAGCTGCCAGCCCTTCCCTGCGCCCCCGGCCACAGCGCCTGTCGCATTCAGTGCTCACCGGACATCCAGGCTCTGCACTGGGCTCCCAGCCTTTCTCCAGCCCAGCTCACAGCCTGGAGGAAGCAGGTCCAAGCAGATCATTACCGTGCAGGGAGCAGAGAGTGATGACTGAGACAGGCTCAGCACACGTCAGAACTCAGGCAGAAGCTCTCCCAAAACCTGTTAGGTCCAGGAACTTTCTGGAAGCCAATACCTGTCTTTGAGTGAGGTGGGCATGCCAGGGGCACCCCAGCATGAAGGTGAGGTGGAGAGTGCAGGAGAGGTGGGCCCAGCTCAGAAATGCCTCAGCCTGGCCTTGGCGCTTGCCCCAGTTCCTATCTTCCACAGAATGGATGGGATCTGAAATTGCCGCACAGTCTCAAGGCCAAGTTCGAAAGTGCTCTTGTCTTTTCAAATCCCTCAGTGGCAAACCACAGCTTTCTTGGGGATTCTGCGGCATCTGGCAGGGCGTTCTGTTGCGGACGCTCACACTCTGCCTGGCTTTCAGTTATGTATTTACACATCTGAGGTCCTCCGTTACATCAAAAGACCCAGGCTCGTGGGCACAGGGCCCTGAACGTCCTTCTCCCTCACACGCAGCGTGGCTCACGCAGGGCCTCACTCAGTGCTCAGAAAATAATGGAGTTGTGATCACTCGGCTAATTGGATGGGAGCTTCCCCCTTGGGAGTCACTAGTGAGATGACACTGGTTTCATGAAAGTAGAAAGAATTTAAAAAATCACCTATCAACATTTTCTCAACATACCCAATTATTATTTTTTTTTGCCAAAACAAAAAGAATTTATGAGTTTTAATGATTATAAAGTTGACAAATATGCATGTGGAAAATGTAAATGATGTATAAAAGCAGAGAGAAAGAATTGTAAATCACACGAGATGCTGTCTCCCAGAGGCAGTGACTGTGAACATTTCAGACAACAACCTTGCAGCCATTTCTCTAGTCATCGAGCTATTGTTAACAGGTAACTTTGAGACAGTAGTAACAAATGCAACAGAAGCTACCCCTCAGAGTAACAAGTTCACACAAATTTAACCATTGAGGAAAATCTGTTTTTCCTCTCAGATAGCCTAAATAGTTCTCTGTGTTCCTTGAGGGATTAAACAAACCCTCAATATTTGTTCTCAAAAGTTCTACTTGCTCCTCTTGTATTGAGATACCTACAATACATTTCACCCTTTAAAGCGTACAAGTCAGGGGGCTGGTGTTATAGCCTGTTAAGCCACCACCTGCGACGCTGTGCATCCCATATGAGCACGGGTTTTGGTCCTGGCTGCTCCACTTCCCATCCAGGTCCCTGCTAATGCGACAGGGAAAACAGCAGATGATGGTCCAAGTGTTTGGGACCCTGCCACCCACATGGGAGGCTGGATGGAAGACTTCTCACTCTCTTTCTGTAACTCTGCTTTTTAAACAAATAAAATCAATTAAAAAAAAAAGTATACAATCCAGTGATGTTTAGTACATGCTCAAGGTTGCACAGCCGGCACCCTGATCTCATTCCAGAACATTTCTATGGCCCCAAAGGAAACCCCTGTCCTGTAGCAGTCCCTTGGCACTGCTCTCCACCAGGCCCTGGTGACCACTGGTCTACCTTCCACGCTTTGGACTTTCACGGAATGCTACACTTGGTGCCTTTTGTGACTGGCTTCTTTCATTTAGCATAATATCTTCAAGATCATTACTTCCGTAGCATGGGTCTGGACTTCATTCCTTTTCAGGACTGAATAACTTTGCATAGTGTAACACCACCTCGTGTTTATCCAGTTATCAGCTGACAGACATTTGCATTGTTTCTACCTCTTGGCTATTACAAATAATGCTACCAACATTTGTGTCAAATTTCTATTTGCACAAATGAGGGGACTTCAGAAAGTTCATGGAAAATGGAATTAAGAGATACATTTAAGGGCCGGTGCTGTGGCGTAGTGAGAAAAGCTGCTGCCTGTGATGCCAGCATCCCATGTGGGCACTAGTTCGTGTCCCGGCTGCTCTATTTCTGATCTTGCTTCCTGCTAATGGCCTGGGAAAAGCAGTGGAGGATGGCCCAAGTGCTTTGGTCCCTGCCACTCTGTGGGGACCTGGAAGAAGCTGGAAGAAGCTCTTGGCTCCTTGCTTAGGCCTGGCCTACCCCTGGCCATTGCAGCCATCTGGGGAGTGAACCAGCAGATGGAAGCTCTCTCTCTCTTTCTCTGTCTGTCCCCCTCTCTGTAACTCTGACTTTCAAATAAATCAGTCTTTTTAAAAAGGATCAATTTATTTTGATGCCCATATTTTTTGAATGCATGCATAGTTTTCTAATAATCGGCATTGTGAGCTTTCTGAAGACCCCTTGTCCTCACCTTTCTTGGGTATATCCCTAGGAGTGAAATATCTGGGTCGTAGGTAACTGTACTTAACATTTTGGGGACCTGCCAAGCACTTTTCCCAAGTGGCTGCAGTGGTTCTCTTTCCCAGGAGCAGTATATAAGAGTCCACTGTCTCCACAGCCTCAGCAACACTTGGTAGGTCTTCCTCTTCGATTCCAGCCGTCCTACTGAGTGTGGGCTAATATTTTGTGGCGGTTTGATGTGCGTTTCCCTAATGACTAATAATGTTGAGTAACTTCCTGTGCTTCTTGGAAATTTGTGTACTTTGTTTGGAGAAATGCCTATTTCTTTATATCCTTTGCCCATTTTATAATGGGGATTTAAAAAAAAAAACACTATTTATTTATTGTCACTTTCTTTGTTAGGCAGAAAGAGAGAGAGAACTCCCATCGCTGGTTCAATCCCTAAATGTTGGCAAGAGCTAGCGATAGTCCAGGCCAAACCCAGGAGCCTGGAACTCAACCCAAGTATCCCACTTGGGTGGCAGGGACCCAAGTACTAGAGCCATCATCTGCTGCCTTCCCAGCGTATGCATTAGCAGGAGGCTGGCATGAGAGCCAGAGCTTGGACTCGAACCCAGGCACTCTGCTGTGGGATGTAGGCATCCCAAGTGGCATCTTAATGGCTGGGCCAATCGTCTGCCCCGGCTGTTGATATTCATTTGTGAAAATGCTCTCCCACTCTCAGGCTTGTCTCCTCACTTTCTTGGCAGTGTTCTTTGAAATACAAAATTTATTTATTTATTTTTTTGACAGGCAGAGTTAGACAGTGAGAGAGAGAGAGAGAGAGAGGTCTTCCTTCCGTTGATTCACCCCCCCAACTGGCCGCTACGGAGATACGCCGATCTGAAATGCAGGTGCAGGCACCCAAGCACTTGGGCCATCCTCCACTGCCTTCCTGGGCTACAGCAGAGAGCTGGACTGGAAGAGGAGCAACCGGGACAGAATCCAGCACCTTGACTGGGACTAGAACCCGGTGTGCTGGTACCGCAGGCGTAGGATTAGCCGAGTGAACCGAGGTGCCGGCCAAAATTTAAAATTTTTGATGAAGCCCAGCTCACCTGCTTTTCTCTCCTGTCAGGGCGTGTCTCACCCCAGGCACTCACAGGTGAGAGTAATTGATTGATGTGACCCACCCCAGCCAAAGCCATCTGGTGCACGAGGACCCCTATGTCCTCCCGGCAGCCTGAGCACCTGCAAATACTGGGATTTCTTTTTATCCAAGTTCCTCCTGTGTTTGCTGTGCAAGATGTTTTGGATCGACATCAGGTCTCACCTTGACCTTGGCTTCTGTGGTGAGGGCTCTGCTGCTGCTCCTTCTGCCTCTGCCTGCTCCTGACCAGGCTCGTCGTCTTGCTCACAGCTGGTCACGTGCTCCCTTTTCTCTCTCTACTTTCAAGCAGTAATATTGAGAGTGGGCTTTGGAGGGATGCAGACCTGGGTCGGGTCTGGCTGGGACATTTGTAAGCTGGAGCCCTTGGAAAGATGAATTTAACGCTATGGTCCTGTTTTCTCAGCTGTCCCGTGCGGATCATTAGATTGTGGTGTTGTATCAGTCCTTTTTCTCTTGCTAACAACACAATGCCACAGGCTGAGCAAGTCGCGAAGAAAGCAGGTTTATTTGGTCTCGAGGTTCTGGAGGTCAAAGGTCAAGGGGCTGCATCTGCTGATGGCCTTCTGGCTGGCAGAGTTCCAGGCGGCATGGGCTGTGTGGCGGGGCGGGGGGGGGATCACACGGTGGCAAGACACGGAGAACACACACGTACACCCGTGTCCTCTGGTCTCTCTCCACCAGGAGCCCATCAGGGGGGCTCCATCCCCTTGACCTTGTCTAATCCCAATGACCTCTCCAAGGCCACACTTCCCAGACCACGTGCAAGCCACAGCGAGTATCTTCTCCAGGTGTTCTTGTGAGGCCCTCGGGAGATGTCACTGACATCTGCTGGCCCCTGGGGTCCCACCACCACCTCAAGCTCAGCCTCAACCAGCCCAGCTCACCATCTGCCCCTGTACTGGCTTCCCTGTCTTCTGCCACCCTGGCCCCCAGCCCCTCCACTTTGGGGTTCTCGCCACCCAGCCTTGCTCTCTGACAACGACGACCTCTCACACGGGTCCAACGTCACCAGAGCCTTTGTGTGCCCAGGTTCTTGTCCTTTCATCGTGGACCCGGCCCTGCCAACCCTTCTTCCAAAATGTTCTTTCCACCACCCCTTCTTCTTCCCACTGTCCCCTGCCCCTGTTCTGGTTTCATCCTCCCTGGACTCTTAACAGAGGGACAGCCCTGATACCACACTGATCCTTGCCTTCGGGTTCAGCCCTCACAGAAGCTAGAATCCCAGGCACCTTTCCTGGCTGCACATCAGCCTGGCAACATACGGGGAGGAGGAAGGATGGGGCCCTGATTCCACAGCAGGCGGGTTGTGGACTTGCCAGGGGACCTGGGCAAACTCTTCATGTTCCATGGACCTCGCTCTTCCCATCAATGGAGTGGGAGGAGGAATCTAAAAGTCTTGCAGGCCCCTGTCAGCTCTGAAGCGTGGTGATTGATCACTTGTGGTCTCTGCCAAAGCCAGGGCTCATTCGTGGGGCTTCCGGGATGTTCTTCCAGCCTCTCAGCCTCCTTCGGCTGACTTGTCTTCCAAGGTGAGCTATCCAGACCCCATTTCCTGTCTCTGACTCACTCTGCTTGGCCGCCCTCATAGCCCATGGCGTGTGTGCATGGAAGTCCACTTGCAATCTGATGGTTGGCAGAGCTTCTGCTCCGGTCTTCCGATCTTTGCAGGGAGCCTTGGCCTCTGCCTCTCCCATTCCACCGCTGATGACCAGTGGGACTTCTCTACAGCATCAGCCTGACCTGTTACTGAGAAACCACCGGCTCTCCAGGGCCCCAGGAAGTGGGGGGCCCCTTGGCGTCCTTTTCAAGGCTCCTGCACCCCTCTTCAGCCTGTTCTCAACCCAAGTGCTCCATGCAGCTGCCCAAAGGAATGGCCCCTCTGTTCTTTGGCTCATCCTGTCTCTTCCGCCTGGATTGTGCCTCTCCCCCTCGCTTCTCTGCCGTGAAATCCCACCCACCCACCCTCCGGGCCTCCCAACAGCCTCTCCTTCCTCAGAAGCTTTCCTTGGGCTCCTCAAAGGAATGCGCTGTTGCCTCTGCATCCCCACTGTGCTGTCAGTCAGCAGAACAGACGCACGTGCCCGCCTCCTCGTGGGACAGAGGCAGAGGCCAGTGCTGACGGAGGCGGGTGCTCAGCACATGGGTGCTACCCAGGACAGGTCTGTAGATTCAGACAATCGCTTCCCTCTGGGTTGCTGGCTTTGCCTCCCTCCCCAGCGGGGCGATCTGAGAGGCCCCTTCCCATCTGCCCAGCACAGACAGATCTTCCTGGAGGGCCAAACCGCATGCGTGCTCACACATTTAAACACGGGCAGGAAGAAGCGAGACCCAAGCACAGAGGCACCTGCTGGCACAGGGAACTTTGGTGGAATTCCCAGCAAACACCCACAGAAGCAAGTGGCAGGTGTTGCCCAAATAGGGTTCCGACTGGCTGAATGAGAAAGCAGAGCTTCTCCGTTCCTGCGCCGGCACCCGAGACCAGGGGGCCCCAGCCCCTCAGCTCATGGACACAAAAGTTGAAGCCGTAAGATCAGCCAGGAAGTCCCAGCAGGACAAAGAAAGAACCCATGGCTCTCTCTCCCGTGGGCCTGGGCTGTGGGGTTTTGTGAGTATAGCTGTCATTCCTAGAGGCTGGAATTCCTGGAACAGGGAGTTTCTGAGAGCTACATGGATAAGATCTGGAAATTGGCACCTAGCTTTGAAATTCCAAGAGGGAAGTCACTGAGAAGGTATGGAGAGAAAGAATGAGATAGGGACAAAGAAACAAGCAGAACAAAAGAAAGAGATAAAGATGAAGAATGATCGAAGACCCACAGACAGGTGGGCGTTTGTCACAGTGATTAACGTGCTGCCTGGGACCCCAGTTCCGTATCAGAATGCCTGGTTCACTTCGGATTCCAGCTGCCTACTTATGCGCACCCTGGGAGGAAGCAGGTGATGGATGGCTCCAGCATCACCTTGCAGGACCTTGCTGTCTGCAGTCTGCATGGGACACCTGCTCCTGATGGCGACCTGACCCAGCATCAGCTGTTGTAGGCACTGGGGGAGTGAACCAGCAGATAGGAGACCTCTATTTGTCTGCATCTCTCTCTGTCTTAAAAAAAGAAGAAGAAGAAGAAGAAAAAGAACAGAAAGACCTATAGACGAAGAGACCAAAAGGGACTCGGGCAGCGATGAACAGGAGGAAGGCCATTGCCACACTGAGAGATGGCGGTTGTGAGGGGTTCTCAGCAGAGCAGAGGGCCCATCAGGTGCAGAGAGCGGGGGAATGGGAGGAGGGTAGATCATCCCATGTCCTGGGAGGAAGGTCCCGTGGTTGGTGAAGGGGAAGAGCTGGGCAGGGGTGAGGCAGGGAGGAGTGGAGATGCTGCCGCCCTCCTACCCTTTCTCCTGTGACTGCTGGGTGAGCAGCCAAGCTTCATGGATTGCTGCGTTCTGAGTGTCGCTCTGGGGAGTGCATGGAGGTGGGCTGATGTGGACTATCACGGAGCACAGGGTCACGGACTCTCACGGAGCATGGTCATGGACTTATCGCGGAGCACGGGGTCACGGACTCTGACAGAACACGGGGTCACGGACTCTCATGGAGCACGGGGTCACAGGGTCACAGACTCTCAGGGAACACAGGGTCACGGACTCTCACGGAGCACAAGGTCATGGACTCTCACGGAGCACGGGGTCACGGGCTATCACGGAGCCAGGGTCACAGGGTCACGGGCTCTCAGGGAGCACGGGGTCGTGGACTCTCAGGGAGCGCAGAGTCATACTCCTTTTCTCCCTTTAGCGCAGAGAGGGGTCTCCCTGTGAGCAGAGCTTCCCAGAGCCCCCAGCGTTTCTGCTTATCTGTGGCTCTGCGTGAGGCCAAAGGAGCATCCTTGACAATGACTTCAGGATACAAAAGCGCCTTGGATCCTTCGGACCCTAAGGGGTTCCTGGAAGGTTGCCGTGCAATCTGGGGACCAATAAAGGTCGGAATCCCCAGGGCCCTTCACAGACGGCCCAGCCAAGCTCTTCTTTCTCCCTTTCCTGGGATCCCCGGCATCCTTCGGGCTCAACACTTCTGGAGGAAGTGCAGGACGAATCCCGGAGGACGACTGCCGGCTGAGCCGCGGTGGACGTGCGCAGGGGCGCTGGCCGCGCTTGGCTTTCTCAGGATGCTCAGGGGCCTGAAGTGCAGGTTGCACGGAGAGCCCTGGGACTCCACTGCCGGCAGGCCTGGAGGACTTCCTGGAGGCTTGGGGATGGGCTTTATTTGGGAGGAGAAGACAGAGGGTGGAGCCCAGGGGATGGCTCCCGGCATGCCCTGTCTGGCAGGCAGCACTCAATTCAACACACACTTTGTCTCCTCCCATGTCCCACGGCCACCCGAGGTGACCTCAGCACCCCCGGCTCACCGCCGCCTCAGCCCTGCCCTCCCAGGGTCCTCTTTTCTTTTTAATATGAAAATAAAAAGATTTAATTAACACATAATAATTATACATCTTTGCGGGGTACAGTGTGATAATTTGATACGTGTTTCCACTGTGTAATGATCAAATGAGAGTAATTAACATTTCCATCTCCCTGCCCATTGATC
Source organism: Oryctolagus cuniculus (assembly GCF_051225735.1). Lineage (NCBI taxonomy): Eukaryota > Metazoa > Chordata > Mammalia > Lagomorpha > Leporidae > Oryctolagus > Oryctolagus cuniculus. Next base: position 201,100,126 of record NC_142867.1, read on the forward strand.
ATTTCTATCAGGACCCTTTACGGTGTCTCTTTGAGTTCTTTATAAAATATCTAATGGTATGGTAAACCCTAGTCTCCTCACTGTGCTACAGAACCCTAGAACTTTCCTCCCGCCTGACACTGTGTTGTGATGCCCGCTGCTCAGCCCTCTCTGTCCCTCCCACCTGCTCCCCGTCCCAGCCACCATTCTACCCTCCACTTCCCTGGCATCTGCTGCCTTGGCCTGCACACCCGCAGGGCCATGCTCATCAGGACAGCAGCAGTGAGTCCTCACGGAGCACGTGTCCCACGCCAGGCTCTCCCTACATGTTACCTTGTGTTCAGAGGGAGGGGACTGCGTGGCAGAGGGCTCCGGCTTGGCCCAAGGTCATGCAGGTCCTGAGGAGCAGAGCTGGGGTTTGCCAGGACTGATCCCCAGCTGGGGAGTTCCCCCACCCCAGAAACCTCAGGGGCCACAGCTCGATCTTCCCCTAAGGAGACCTCTAGGCCCTTTTAGCATCTCCCCCGCCCCATTTCAATCAGTCTCTTCACTGCCCTCCGAAGCTCCAGTCCTGCTACTATGTCAGCTTCTAGGTGGATCCAGAACCTTCTGGAAGATCTGCAAAAGTCTTCTTCTATAGGAAGTGGCTCCTTTGTTTAGAGAATCTCCTTTGAGAAGCTTCAGCTGAGGCAGGATGGTGGGTGGGTGGGGGCTGGGACGCCTCTGGTTAGGACCGTAGGAGAGCCCCACATGGCTGGGGGCCCTGACTCACAACCCCTGGAGGCCTCTCCCCTGTGCTGTGTGAGTGCAGCCCTAGGACTGAGCCTCCATCTCCAGTGGGAGCCTCAGCAGGGCTGATCACAAAGGGTGCTCTCCCGCTCTCCCCGTGGCGAATTGGGGAGGGGGAGCTGAGTCGGACCTCTCCATTAGGTCTTCGTGCACCTGCGAAATGCAATCCAGAGCCCACGTTTTGGACCACAGGTGTGCCTTCTGCCCTGCCTCATCCCCCATCACTCCACCCCTTCCACGTCAGCGCCTGGCTCTGTTCAAACACTGAGCACCGTCCAGTCCCACACCCGCCTCTGCACCTGTTCTGCCCCCCAGAGGGAACGTGCACCCGATGGGTGCCCCTGCGGCCTGCTCCTTCACCCCTTCTGCACACTTGAAGGTCATCCCCTGGAAGGCCTTCCCCAGTATGCCCACTAAGACGGCACGCCGGCACCCTCCGCTTTACGTTTTCCTCGTGAGCGCTGATCATTACCTGATGTCAAAGCATAATTTCAAAGGAGTCAGAAGCAGGTCTGAGCCAATGACACAGTTAACTCAGTTGGTGTGGGAATCAGCAGAGCTGGCTCTGGAGCGGTGTTGGGGGGGGGGGTCTTTAAGTCAGCGGCGATCCCTTAGAGCCCGGGGCCTCACCAATGGCGAGCATTACTCCGCCAGCACAGCGCTGTCCTACGGGACTTCCTCCATGGACAGAACCGTGTGTGCCTGCGCCATCCTGCAAGCCCCTGCCCGACCTGGCTGTCCTGCTCTTGACATGTGGGTGGTATGACTGAAACATAATTTTAAATATTTAAATGCAATTTTAATTGATATAATATATAGTTACCATAGGTACTGATGTATTAATATAATACAATTTAAATAAATTAATGTATGGCTGCCTTCTATTTAGTTGATTAATATGAAGTTAATGAAGTGCAGTTTGGTGACCGATTGTGGCTACTGGCTAGCATGTTTGATGGCCTGGTCCTAGAAAGTCAGATGTTGATTAGGCAGTTTGTTAGGCAATGCTGCGGTTGAGAGGATCTTATTCTCTCTTTCAAAAAAAAAAAAAAAAAAAAGGAAAAAAGAAAAAGAAAAAGAAATTTGTGGTGTAGCAGGTGAAGCCGCCACCTTCAGTGCCAGCATCCCATGTGGGCACTGGTTCGAGTCCTGGCTGCTCCACTTTGGAGACACGGAAGAGGTTCCTGGCTCCTGGCTTTGGACTGGCACAGCTCCAGCCATTGTGGCCATATGGGTGCGAACCAGCGGATGGAAGACTCCTCTCTTTTTCTCTCTCTCTGCCTCTCTTTTTCTCTGTGTAAATCATTCAAATAAATAAATAAATCTTTTAAAAATTATCATTAGAAAAGATATTTAAGACTTTAATTTTGACATATATCACTCTTATGAATACCTGAAACTTAAAATGATACCAGAAATTGGTTAGGATTTTTTTTTTTTTTGAAAGGTAGAGTTATAGACAGTGAGATAGAGACAGAAAAAAAAAATATTCCCTCTGTTGGTTCACTCCTCAAATGGCCGTTATGGCTGGCGCTGCGCCAATCCGAAGCCAGGAGCCAGGTGCTTCTTCCTCGTCTCCCATGCGAGTGCAGGGGTTCAAGCACTTGGGCCATTCTCTACTGCACTCCCGGGCCACAGCAGAGAGCTGGACTGGAAGAGGAGCAACCGGGACTAGAACCCGGTGCCCATATGGGATGCTGGTGCCGCAGGCTGAGGATTAACCAAATGAGCCACGGCGCCGACCCCTGGTTAGGATATTTTTAAAAATAACTACATTGCTTCAGCCCATTCTGACTGCAGAAACAGTGAAATATTCACAACTAACCCTCCGTGCACCCCCACGCTGTGTGCAAAATGGCCCGGTGCCCAGCACTGTTGAATTCCACAGGTTTATTCCCCGATGACATCTCCTGCTTTCCACCCTGTGGCTACTTGCTCCTTCACACTTAGAAAAACTTTCAAATATGTAGGCTAGTTTTGAACTGCATTTTTTGTCTTTTTTTTTTACTTAACATTTGGGGCTCGGATGAGCACTGTGGTACAGTAGGTGAAGCCCACAGCTGGGGGCCTGGGATCAAGTCCATTTCCAATCCAGCTCCCTGCTTGTGCACCTGGGAAGGCAGCATATGTCGGCCCAAGTGGATGGAGCTCCTGGCTCCCAGCTTCAGCCTGGCCCAGCCCTTGTTGTCGCAGGCATTTTGGGAGGGAAGCAGGGGATGAAAGAGCTTTCTTTCTCTTTCTTACTGTGTTACTCTTTCAGATTAAAAAATAGTTGGGATTCGTCCTGCCAGTGTCACAGCGGCCAGGGATGTGGTGTCCCATTGCATACGTACACCATGATTTTCCTACTGGCCCGTCAGCACGTGTGTTCATGGATATTCAAGGGAAGAAGAGGGAGAGTGGAGGGAGGATGCGGCACCTCCTAGCCCACAGGGTGTGACACGGGATTACACCCTGGAGAGAGCAAAGGCAGACAGGCCTGGCCCTGCTGGACAGGAGGCCTGGGGTTCAGGCTGCCACTGAATTGCCTCTGAGGGACACAGCAGGAGATCCTTCAAGCGCGTTGAGCCATGAGAGGAAAGCTTGATTCACCTGATGGAGCAGGGACCCTCGTATCCTGGCTCCTCGTGGCCCCATGGACCACGTGATGCTGACCACGCCGACGTCCTTGTCAGTGTCTCTAACACACCCACAGTGAGGTTCACAGTGCTCAGGAAACAGCCTGCCCCATTGGTCTTCTACATGTATTTATTTGGAAGTCAAACTTATAGAAAGAAAGGTGTGTGTGTGTGTGTGTGGGAGAGAGAGAGAGAGAGAGAGAGAGAGAGAGAGAGAGAGAGAGAGAGAGAGAATCTTCCATCTGCTGGTTCACTCCCCAGATGGCTGCAACGGCCAGCTCTGGGCCAGGCCGAAGCCAGGAACCTGGAGCTTCATCTGGGTCTCCCACCTGAGTACAGGGGCCCAAATACTTGGGCCGTTTTCCACTGCTTTTCCCGGGCAGTTAGTAGGATTGGAAGCAGAGCGGCAGGGACTCAAACCTGCACCCATATGGGATGCCAGTGCCGCAGGCGGCGACTTAACCCACTGTGCCACAGGGCCAGCCCCTGTCTTCTACTTTTAGTACCTTGCTCTGCTGAAGGTAGTGGGAAGGACTTTGGGGAAAGAGGAAAGGGCCTCATTTTCATGTTTAACCCTGACACTTCTATGTATTTGCTGCCTCATTGCCTTTTGTCCCTCCGAGAGTGAGCTTCGCGGTGGCAGGCACCTGGCTCTGCATTCTGTAGTACCCCAGCGCTTGCAAGGGGTGCCCAGAGCCCAGCAGGTGCACCCCAGTCCCTGTGGCTGGAGTCTCATCAAAACCCAGAGCAGGGAAGTCCCCTGGGGGAGCTGGGCCTTACAGGCAAGCCCGTTGGTCTTTAGAGGGGCAAGCCCAAGCATTACCTTCGACAGCTGCCTTATCCCGCAGAGACTCCCCCGCAGTCAGCCTCAGCCCCGGTGGAGTTTCCAGCTGCGGTTCCTGTTCCTTGGGAAATGAAGGTCCAATGAAAGGAAGGGGCTGGAGCGCTGTGGGGGAGCCAGAGGCCTGGGAGACGGTGACAGAGTGCCGGGCTGGGGAGCGCCAAGACACGCAGAGCCTGGCACCCAGAGGACTCATCAGAGGAACACCAGTGTCTCCTGGGAGCCCCAAGATGCCAGGGAATTTGATGTAGTGGTCAAGATTCTGGTGAAGACACCTGCAACCCACACCTGGGTGCCAGGGTTCGATTCCCAGCTCTGGCTCCCGACTCCAGACCCTGGAAGGCAGTGATGATGCCTCCAATAATTGGGTCCCTGCCACTCACGGGGGAGACCCGGATGGAGTTCCTGGTCCTGGCCTCAGGCTGACTCAGTCCATATCATTGTGGGCCTTCTGGACATTTGGGGAGTGAACCCATGGATGGGAGTTCTCTTTGTCTCTCAAGTGAATTAACACTACTAGTAAAATAATAGAGAAGACCCAGGCACTTACACTTTACTCTGGACAGCGTGCTAGCCAGGATAGACTGATGGCAGCAACCATCAGCCCTAAAACCCCCAGGTCTGATGTGGTGAGTTCCCAGGACTCTGTGCCCGGGGCTGCAGGAGCAGCTGGAACTTGAGCCGGCACCCATATGGTCTGCCAGCACTGCAGGCGGTGGCTTTACCTGCTTTGCCACAGCGCCGCCCCCCTCCCCCCCTTTGAACCTGTGCCCATCTTAACAGGTGAGAGGTGTTGTGCATTTTTTTTAAATATTTATTTTAAAGATGGAATTATGGAGGGGGGGCAGGGAGAAATCTTTGATCTATTGGTTCACTCCCCAAATGGCTGCAATGGCCAGGCTGAAGCCAGGAGCCAGGAGATTCTTCTGGGTCTCCCATGTGGCACAGTAGCCCAAGGACTTGGGCCATCTTCTGCTGCTTTCCCAAGCCATTAGCAGAGAGCTGGATCAGAAGTGGAGCAGCCGGGACTCCAACTGGTGCCTACATGGGATGCCTGCATTGCAGATGGCAGCTTAGCCCTCTGTGCCACAATACTGGCCCCACATACTTTTTGTTTTTCAAAGGAAAAGAAACATCTTGCCACTGCAGGTTGCTCTGAACCTCCTGTTCACGGGCCAGCAGCTTGTGATGCCGGCATCCCACATCAGAGAGCAGGTTCGAGTCCCGGCTGCTCCATTTCCCATCCAGCTCCCTGCCAGTCACCTGGAAAGGCAATGGAAGATGGCTCATGTGCTTGGGCCCCTCACCATGTGGGAGACCAGGAGGGAGTTCCTGATTCCTGGCTTTGGCCTGACCTAGCCCTGGCTTTTGTGGCTATTTGGGGATTAAACCAGTGGATGGAAGAACTCTCCCTCCTTCCCACTCCCCCCCCTCACCGTCTTTCTCTCTCTTTCAAATAAATAAATAAATCTTTTTTAAAAAAAATAACCTCATCTTCAGAGCCTCAGAGCTTCCACAGCAAAAGTGGGAGAACACCCACACCCAAACACAGCACACAGTAGGTCTGCAGGCATCACTCCCTTCCTCCCCCCTCTCTTTCTTGTGTGTTGCCCTCACAGCCTCCAGATCAGGTTGGGCTGCACACGCCACACATGCGTGATGTGCCATGCCTTGAAATGAAATCCTCCATTAAAAATGTTTTAAATTTATTTTTATTTATTTTAAAGGCAAAGAGACAGAGACAGACAGAGAGACCTGCTATCTACTGGTTCACATCCTCTGTGCCCACAGCATCAGAGGTTGGGCCAGGCCAAAGCCAGGAGCCTGGGACTCGAGTCCGGTCTCCCACATGTGTGATGTGAGCGATGACCTGCTGCCTCTCAGGATGCGCATTAGCGGGAATCGAACCCACGCACTGTGATACAGGATGCCGGCAGCTCCAGTGGTGTCTTAATCTCTCTGCCAATTGCCTGCCCCAGAATGCAATTGTCTTTGTTAAGAGTCAGAGCCGGGTGCTCGGGTGGGAGGGACTCTCCTGCAACACCCAGGGGCAGCTTCATGGAGGGGCTGGCGACAAGCAGGGCAGAAGGCAGACAGCAGTTCGCAGGTGGAAGGGAATGGCCGTAGGGAGAAGAGGCCCCTGGGGAGTGGGCAAGTCTCAGGGATTCCAGGGGGCTCTCCCCCAGGCTGCCCACCCCCACCAGCCAAGCCGAGCCCCTTCTTAGGGCTGGGGAGCAGGAGTCTTGTGGCTCCTTCTCAGCCCTGCAGACCACGCTCCCGCCTTGTGACGCTGTCCTCAATGCCAAGACGTCGTCTGCTCCCTGGCCCCTTCCTTCTTGTCAGCTCTGATTCTTCCCCCAGCTCCTGAGCAGTTTTTTTTTTTTTTTTTTTTTTTTTTTTTTTTTTTTTTGACAGCAGAGTGGACAGTGAGAGAGAGAGAGAGAAAGGTCTTCCTTTGCTGTTGCTTCACCCTCCAATGGCTGCCGCAGCCGGCGTGCTGCAACCGCCGCACCGTGCTGATCCGATGGCAGGAGCCAGGTACTTCTCCTGGTCTCCCATGGGGTGCAGGGCCCAAGCACTTGGGCCATCCTCCACTGTACTCCCTGGCCACAGCAGAGAGCTGGCCTGGAAGAGGGGCAACCGGGACAGAATCTGGCGCCCCGACCGGGACTAGAACCAGGTGTGCTGGAGCCGCAAAGCGGAGGATTAGCCTAGTGAGCCACGGCGCTGGCACCTGAGCGGTTTCTAAGGGTGAGGTCCCGGCTGATTTCTGCAGGTCACACCCTGGTGCCAGCCTGCTAACGAGACGCCAGGGAAGGGGCTCTCAGCAGTCAGCGGGGCGAGCGGCTCTGTGACTGCAGCCCCTGGAGGAGTCCCGGCCCCCGCTCCCTGGCCCGGCAGCAGCTGCTCCTTCCTGGCTGAGCTGCATTGATTCAAGCTCCCGCAGACACGGGGTTGAGGGGACCTGATGGTATCAGGCGCAGGCGTCAAGGGTCCTTCTTGGATGCGGGCTTGTGTTACAGACAGAGCTGCGTGCGATTTGGAAAGAGGCAGTTACAGTTACGGGCTAAGGCAGTGCGGCCGAGATGCGCTCTGTTGCTATGGGAGCTGGGAGGAAGACATCAATCCAGCTTCAAGACGAGGCTTTGGGGAGACTTGACAACCTCGCTGGGGAGATGGGCCGGGTGAAGCCACTCCAAGAAGCAAACCTTCGGCGATGTGTCCTCAGAGGCGCCGGAGATGCAAACTCGCGCTCTAGGTACAGGAAGGAGGCGGCGTTTTTTCCCACTTGGGAATGAGGCTGACCCCAAGTGCTCCTGGATGGAGCGGGGTTTGATCCAGGATGGAAGCAGAAATGAGTTGGAACTAGGAGAACTAGGAAAGAACACAGTGGAGTCCCAGGGCGTGAACTGGGCAGTACGTTGGGGAACAGCAGACGATCCAAGGGGGCTGGAGCTTTTTGGTAATGGGGGGCCACAGAGGGTGGCCATTAGCTGAAACACAGAAGGCCCAGGTGGAGTGAAACCCTGTTAAAGGCGGTTACTGGGCTCTTGGGCTAGAGGTGTGGTGGGGGTGTCTAACTGCTGGGAGAGCAGCTGCTTGGGGCATCACCACACAGTCCTGCTTAGCCCTTGCTCAGTCTTTGTGAAGATGCCCTTAGCCTGGTTTCTTGTGTCTTGTATCAACCGAGTGTCTGTTGTTTTAGGAATCAGAAAATCTCAAATTAGGCAGGAAAAGCTATCATGTCTTTAATATTCAGTTTATTTGAAAAGCAGAGAGAGAGAGATCATCCATCTACTGGCCCATCTACTGGTTCACTCCTCAAATACCTGCAACAGCCAGGGCTAGGCCAGGCCAAACCCAGGAGCCAGGAACTCAGTCCAGACCCCACTTGTGGCTGGCAGGGACCCAAGTACTTGAGCCATCATCGGCTGCCTCTCAAAGTGTGCATTAACAGGAAGCTAGAACGGGGAGGGGAGCCAGGACTCGAACCCAGGCCCCCTGGTGTGGGATATGAGCATCCCAAGTGGTGATTTAACTGCTGTGCCAAATGCCCTCCCCAGAAAGAACGCTTATTTCAAGCTTCCTGTTGGGTTGGGAGGCTTCCTGTTGGAGAGGTGGGGGAGAGACAGAAGTGGAGGAGGAAGACTAGTGGAGGAGGGGGAGATGAGGGTTGGGTTCTGTTTTTTAATAAAATTTTTCTGCAGGAACAGGTCCATTTTTAAAAAAGATTTATTATTATTTGAAAGGCAGAGTGACAGAGAGAGGGGCAGAGAGAGAGATCTTCCATCTGCTGATTTACTCCCCAGATGGCCAGGACATCCAGATCTGGACCAGGCCAAAGCCAGAAGCTAAGAGCTGTATCGTGGTCTCCCACAAGGGTGGTAGGGGCCCTAGTACTTGGGACCATCATCTGTTGCTCTCCCAGGTGCATTAGCAGGAAGCTAGATGGGAAACAGAGCAGCTGGGGCTTGAACCAGCACTTCGGGAAGGGATGCTGGCATTGCAAGCGGCAGTTAACCCACGGTGCCACGAAGCCAGCCGTCCAGATGTATCAAGATCAGGGTGTCCATGGTGGCTTGTGGGTGGAGCTGTCAGTGGACTGCTGAGGGTACAGGCTGTGGACACAGGTTTAGGCGTTCAGTAACATACAACATACGTTTTGGTCAAGGATGAGCTGGACCTGTAAGATTACAATGGAACTGGGAAATTTCTGTGGCCTGGTGACTCGGCAGCCATCAAAACATCACAGCACAGTCCTCACTCACGTGTCTGTGGTGACACTGGCATCAACAAGCCTGCTGCCCTGCCAGCTGTGTGGAAATATTGTGCATGCAGTTACGTATGCGCACGCAATTACGAACAGCACATCACCCTTGATGGCGATAATAAGCAATTATGTCACTGCACCGTGCTTTTTGTCATTATTTCAGAGTGCATTCCCTCTGCTCACATAAAAAAGTCTGTTGTAAAACAGTGTGCTGTGTTACCTTGGGGGTGGCTCACGCATCTTGCGCTTAGCCTCGTGTCTTGACTGCTTCAAGACTGGAGGCCACATTCATTGAGCGCCGGCCCCGTGCCACGTGGGTGTGCGCCGTACTCTCCAGCATACCTGTACAAGGGTGGAGTTGCTGGTGATGCGGTGGTCGGAACTTTCCCATCACTAGGAGAGGCCTGGTGTTACTAGCCAGTGTGCTCTTCTCCGTGTAAGAGACACCATCCCGGCTGTGACTGGCTCAAGTCTGAAAGGCGATGTGTTGGTCCATGGAAGTAGCAAGTTGAGAGATTGGTTGGTCCTGACAGTAGGCATGGCTGGATCCAGGGGTCCAGTGATGCACAATGATGCCAGGCAGAGTCTGTCTGTCTGTCTGTCCCTCCACATTTCAGTTCTCCTGGTCTCCAACATCCGTCTGCACATCAGCTCTCTACCCTGATAGGCTCACGGGAGGAGGCCACGTTCTGCCAGCTGCAAAGTCGGCCCCCGGCTGGGTTTGAGTAAGAGTACAGGTGTGCTGAGGCCGGGGCGGGGCCACCGTGGTGATTGACAGTTTCTGTGTGGCCACGCGGAATGGGGAGACAGTCACTTCCCACAGCAACAGTGGTCCCGGTCAGGGCGTCTTCCCCACACAACTGATGTGTTGTGGGGCAGCTGGAGGAGTGGATGAGATCACTGGGAGCCGGACAGAGAGGAGAGAAGAGGGTTAAGGCTCAACCCGGCCACAGGCAGGGCAGGAGACTGGCCAGGAGGGGCTTCTGGGAGCTGGGGTGCTTGGGAAGGGTCCAGGTCAACCCAAGCCCTGGGCGGAGACATTTCAAGGAGGAAATGAGAATGTGAAAAGTGGACCAGTGATGTGGAGGTGGACACGTGTCTGTGATGTAGCAGTTACGTCATTGGCAAAACTGGAAAAGCCAGGCAGGGATGGGATGGGAGCCACAGGAGAGAGTGGGAGACACAGGGGTGGCTGAGCCTGCGTTTCTGTTGTTCTCTTCATGAGAAGCCTGACCATGTGTTAATGCTCAGGGGAGAAGCTGAAGCTGCGGGGAGGGGAAGGGAGTCTAGAGGAGCTGGGCAAGGCCAGAGTCAAGGCCAACGGCAGCAGGGTTACCTCTGTCTCCCCAAGACCGCGTACACACGGCTGCACGCCGTGTAGTACACACAGTGCGTCTTGTTTTCGTCTTGGTCAGTTACCGTTTTATCCTATGCATTTCCTACTCACAATGTTATATTCACACTTCTTTTTTTTTTTTTAATATTTATTTGAAAGTCAGAGTTACACAGCAAGAGAAGGAGAAGCAGAGGAGAGAGAGAGAGAGAGAGAGAGAGAGAGAGGGAAAGAGGGAGGTCTTCCATCCACTGGGTCACTCCCCCAGCTGGCCGCAACAGCTGGAGCTGTGCCAACCCAAACCAGGAGCTTCTTTTGGGTCTCCCCTGCGGGTGCAGGGGCCCAAGCACTTGGGCCATCTTCTACTGCTTTCCCAGGCCACAGCAGAGAGCTGGATCAGAAGAGGAGCAGCCGGGACTTGAATCAGTGCCCATATGGGATGCCGGCACTGCGGGCGGAGGCTTTACCCGCTATGCCACAGCGCCGGCCCCCACACGTCTCTTTAAAGTTCCTTTCCAAATCACAAAAATAAGACATGTATACGGTGAAGCCAAATGCCAGGTATTCAGACAGGAACAGCAGATGAAAAGTCAAGTCTGCTCTGCCTGCCGCCCGCCAGCCTTCCTAGAGGTAACTACTTGTTATCGTTTTCTTGGGAATTCTTCCAACAATTTTTAATGCATATACAAGCGTATCAGCGCATGCATTTTTAAACAGAGGAGAGGGATTCCGCGGCGCAGATTGCTCTGCACCTTGCCTTTCTCACTCACTGCCATGTCTTGGAGCTACTTCCTCCTCAGCATATGCAGAGAGCTCATGTCTTTTCGAGAGCAGGTTGGTGTTCTATTGTGGGCTGCGGGGAGGGCTTGTTCAGCCCCCTCTCTGTGGCAAGGCTCTTCTCTTGTTTTCTAATCTATTGCCGTTAAAAAGAATACTTCAAGGTATCTTTTTATGCATTCACTTTTGTGCCTAGGTGGAACTATTTTTGCACATGACACTCTTAGGAACAGGATGGTGGGAGTTCGGTAGCTATTTTTAAAAGTGTGGTGGAGGATGCCAAAGTGCTCTCCGAAGTAGTCCCATAAATTAATATTGCAGAACTTGGCTGGGAGACACACAGGTGTTTGTTACATCAGCGTCCGTGTGTTTTGGTGTGCTCGGATAATTTATGCATGTGCACCAGAGGCCACTATACTCACACATCCAGGAAGAGACGATACATATGACCCTGTTTTGCCAAGGGAGCATTAAGAAAATTAATCTTCGCCCGTCTGAAGGTTAGAAAACGGTGTCTGCCTACCGTTTCCATTGCATTCACTTGATCACGAGGGTGGCCGATGGCTGCTTCGGGGAGCTGCTTTTCCCATTTCTATTGAGTCATGCTTCTTTTGTGCCAACAGAAGATTTCGCATCACGCTAGCGCCCTAATTTACTTAACTATCTTCTGGTGGGTTATTTATATGGCTGCTGAACAACTGTGAACATCTTTGTACAGGAAGCTGTTTTCTCTTCTCCTTTCAGACCTTCTTCTCCAATGTACCATTCTAGAAGATGAATTGCTGGGTCAGCGGCGTGGACATTTTTACGACTCAATACATATTGTCGAATTGCTTTCTGGAGGGGCCGGGACAAGGCTCCTAGCCGGGTGCCCCCGTGTGATGGGACTCTTCCCAGCATCGAGGTCGTGAATAAAATGAACTTTTGCTAATTGTACAGGTGGAAAATGGGGCCTCTTTTGTTTGCATTTTTTTTTTATTACCGAGGAGGTCGGCTATTCTAGTGGATGTTTGCTTATAAACTCCATTTTCATCCTCTGAACAGCCTGTTTCTCTTCCCCCTTCGCTGTTCCTTTGACTGAGGGCACATCACATCCTTATACAAAGGAAATGAGATGTTGTCTTATCTGGGAAACGTCTATTTCCTCAGGCCGCTGACCTCTGAGAAGTTACTGACTGCGATCAGATTATCAGCCTCAACTCTTGCAGGAGGACCCGGGGGAGGGAGTGACTGACAAGACGGGGAGAAGGGGACGAGAGCAGGGCTGGGTAGCCGTGGCAGCAGAGACGAGAGCCAGAGCACCGGGAGGCGGGTGGGCAACCTCCGTGAGCCAGCACGGACACTGCTGGGCCTGGGCAGCGCGGAGGACGTGCTGGGCTGAGGGCGCTCCCCGGGGGGGGGGGGGGGGCTGTGGCATGCTCCAGAACGCCGGGAGCAGGAGAAAGGTTGGGATGAGGGAGGACTTGGTCCAGCCCCGGGTGCCCGGATGTTGTTGTTGCAGATGATGTCGTTGCACAGTCTCTGTTCATGGGTTTGCTATCTAGATTCATTCTTTTCATTTGGATTTCTTTTGTTCCTAATTTTTACTTATAGAGGGGTTTCTTTGATCCCTCTTCATGTATACATGTGTTGTATGTATCAGTACCATTGATGGCTGTGGGAAGCATGCATGCGTGTGTGTGTGTGTGTGTGTGCGCGCACATGCACATGCACGCCTCTTTGAGGGGGTTGACAATATTTATTTTTGAAAAAAAATTTTGGCTGTTTTTTATTTATTGATTTCCAAATCATCTTTTTTTTTTTTTTTTTTTTGACAGGCAGAGTGGACAGTGAGAGAAAGAGACAGAGAGAAAGGTCTTCCTTTTGCTGTTGGTTCACCCTCCAATGGCTGCCGCGGCCGGCGCGCTGCGGCCGGCGCACCACGCTGATCCGAAGGCAGGAGCCAGGCACTTATCCTGGTCTCCCATGGGGTTCAGGGCCCAAGGACCTGGGCCATCACTCCACTGCACTCCCTGGCCACAGCAGAGAGCTGGCCTGGAAGAGGGGCAACCGGGACCGAATCCGGCGCCCCGACCGGGACTAGAACCTGGTGTGCCGGTGCCGCAAGGCGGAGGATTAGCCTAGTGAGCCACGGCGCCGGCCCTCCAAATCATCTTTATGATGAATTACAAGGCTTTGTTGTATTTTCTAGGAATATTACTTCTGATTTGTCATTTCCTTTCCTGTTGTTTGTTTTCCACTTGTGATTATGGAAATGAGACCCCATATAAGCTGGCTGAGTTTTGACAGACGCAGATCCCTGTGTAACCCCCATTTCTGATATCCTGGAGGTGTCCCTGTGCTGCCCACTGCTTGGATTTGCCTCCGCACGCAGCAGTCTCGCTTGTTCTGGGGTCTCGAGTACACGGAGGTGTCAAGCGCGGGCTTTTCTGGGCCTGGCTTCTTTCACTCAGCGGAGCAGGTTAGGCTTTGTCCAGGTGGCTTGGCTGATGCTTGCTTTCTTCTCACCGTGGGGCCATACTCTGGCGTGTGGACGTGGCGTGCTTTGTTGACTTGTTCCCCTGTCCATTGACATTCGCATTGCAGCTAACATTCAGCCATTAGGACAATGCTCCCATGGGCACTTGTATCCAAGTCCTTTGGTGGATGGACATATGCTTTCATGTTTCTTGGGTTAAGATCCAGGAACGCAATTGCTGGGCTATATGGCCAGTGTCTGTTTCACTCCCACCAGCAGTGTAGGAGGTCCTAGCTTCTCCATGTCCTTGCTAACATATGGTGTTGCATGTTTTAGAATTTTATTCATTCTCGTGGACTGTTGGGCTATCTCCTAGCTAGTTCCCTGATGGCTTAGGAGATTGAATACTTTTCTTTTTAAAAATTTTTTTTGAAGATTTATTTATTTATTTGCAAGACAGAGATATAGAGAGGAGAGAGAGCGCGAGGTCTTCCATTTGCTGGTTCACTTCCCAAATGGCTGCAACAGCTAGGGCTGGCCAGGCTGAAGCCAGGTGCTTCATCCGGGTCTCCCACATGGGTGCAGGGGCCCAAACACTTGGGCCATCTTCTTTTGCTTCCCCAGGTACATTAGCAGGGAGCTGGGTTGGAAGTGTTACAGCTTGGACAGGAACCGGTGCCCATATGGGATGCTGGGTTGCAGGCAGCAGCTTCACCTGCTCCACCATCATGCTGGCCCCCATAGCTCCTCTGACCTTCTGCTTGACTGGCTACTGTCTGGGGTCTGGCCCCGAGACTGGGGTCCTCACAGCCTCTGCCTTCCAGCCCTGCCTTGGAACTCCTGGGAGGAGCGAGTGACTGGAGAGCGGTTTGCTGGGTTCACGCAGGCCTCATTTGGTGGGACGGTTGGGAACGAAGGGGTCTCTGTTCTGGAGAACTGAACGCGTTCCTGGGAGGGGAGGAACCCTGGCTAAGACTGAGCCAGTGCTCCAAGGAGGATGCCGCGCTGGGTCCTTCCTGGTAACCATGGGGATGGAGGGCCGTGGGAGCCTGCGGGAGTCAGGCCCCATAAAATAGTTGATGGCCGGCTTGGAGATGAAGGGCCCGCAGACACCCTGCGACACCTGTAATTTATGGGGGTAATCAGAACTCCCCCTGAAGGAAGAGGAGCTGTGACTCCGAGCCTTGGGGGTCTGGGTGTTTAATGAGGTGCTGGGAGCGTGTGAAGATTTCCATCCGAATGAGTCGCCCATCTAGGATGGTCCTGAGGGATGCCACTTCTCTGAAACACTCCAAGCCTGCGCGCCCCACATTCGGGGGCACCACGGGAGGGGCGCAGCAGGGGGTGCAGGTGCCAGAGCCTGCCCCTTCTGACCTGTCAGCCGCTGCTTGGGTTTGAGTGTTCAGGTGGAAACTGAGTCCCTGCCAGGAGACGTTAAGAGGTGGGACCAGGTGGGCCTTCTCAGAGGGGATTAGGATGCCGCCCTCAAGAATGGATTACTCCATTCACATGATTAAGGGATCAATGGGCTAATGGGTTATCTGGAGAGAGAATCTGCTAGGAAAGGCAGTCTGGCCAGGTCTTTGTGCACTTCCTGTCCCCCAGCTGTGTCTGCCATCACAGATGCAGCCCCTTGACCTTGGACCAGCACCAGGAGCCAAAGCAAACCTCTGGTGTGTGCAGTTGTGTTACAAGCAACAGAAAGCAGACCGAGATAGCTAGCTGCCAGCAAGGAACCGGGAGCCGGGAAGAACTGAGGCTGGAACGATGCTTGCAGGGGTGGCCCTTGAAGCCCAGAGAGGTCGAGGGACTTATTCAGAGTCACACAGTGCACGGGGTCGCGGGCGCTGTGGCTGCGAGCGGAGAGGGCTGTTGAAGTCTCCACCAGAAGAGCCTGCGTGATTCCTTCTTAAGCTGCGGAGGGCAATCCACAGGGCACAAAAGACACAAACAGCATCTCTGGGGCTTGAAAGCTTGCATATTTAAATTGCTTTCCTAAATGCAAGCTATGTATTAGCACATGTTTTGAATGCATAATGGCTGGCTCAGCAATTAAGAGGGAGCCTGTTAATAGGGGTGACTGACTCAAGAAACAGATTAAAGATGGCGTCCTGGTGCCTTTAAGTTGAAATGGCTCAGCATCTGCGAGTGCAGGAGCCTGACACAAGATGCTGGGTGGATGTTCGCTGAACCGAGGGGCAAGGCAGGCTGGCCCTGGCCCGGGAACTCTCATTCCCTCCGCCTTCTGATTCTAAAGGCAATACATGGTTATTGTAGAAAACTGGGGGAAAAAACCAGATAAATACACAGAACTACAAGAAAGGCATCCATTAGCCACTCCACTCAGCCTCCCTAGAAATGACTGATCTTAACATTTTCTCCTCATATTATGTGTGTTTAAAAGCTAGGGCCAGCCTTAGTGGTTTGCATTACGCCTTGATCTAATTCACCATTTAATAGTCTACAAAGAACGGGATCCAAGTAGCTGCTTGATATTCCTTTGAAAGGTTATGGCATAATTTATTCACCTGTTTGTAGGTCATTTCCAAGTCCTCACTATTATAAATAACATGATGATGCATGTCTGGGTGCGTAAATCCTGGGGCCACCTCGGCTGTGCCCTTGTGCTCTGTTCCCTGCAGGGGCGGGGTCTGAGAATCCCGGTCCTTCCTGTCCCCTGGCTCAGGCAGGGTGGGCTGTAGCCTGGCCCTGGCCCTGGCCTTGGCATTGCAGCCTTAGCAGGTGAAGCTGTCCCAGCTGCATGGAGGAGGAAGCCTGGATCCGTAGGAACTGCCCAGGTCTGGGCCTTTGGGCAAGGTCCTCTGCCGTTCTGTGCCTCAGTTTCTATTTTCTACCTGGGTCACTGGAGTTCGCTTTTATATTATTTCCAAAACCCAAGAAGCTCATTATGTCCAACAGAGGTGTGAGGAGCTGCTTTGCTGGAGGATGGAGCCCTGCCTGACTGTCCTTTCACACGACAAAAATGACGGGGGGTCTGGTGGTGTGGGTGGCGCTGTGCCAAGTGCCGGGATAGAGGATGGCGCTTCCCTAAGCCAGGCCCTTTGCTGGGAGGGGGTTGGGGTGCCAGCAGGCATTGCTATGTAACCAGGCCAAGGCTGACCCCGCTGGGCACCTGCTTTGTTTCCATGACTTTCCTGATATATGTACTTGACGGGGCGGTGCCTACACGAGCTGAATGGCCTGGGGCTCCGCTGCCTCCCAGGGCCAGCCTTGATGGATTCCACCAGGCCTGCTGGCGCCTAAGCCCTGAAGGACCCTGCGGGCCCAGGGTGGGACCTGAGACCTCTGTCCTTTCAGTGGCTCTGCCGCCCTGTCGCCGCAGCTTGTGCTCACACAGCTCGCGCTGCTGTCACTGGCCCTGCAGCTGTCTTGGGTCCAGCTCCCGCCACGCGCTGGGCACGCTCAGAGCCTCACATGCACCATCCTGCTCAGTCCCTCCAGCTGGAGTCCCCATTTCACAGATGAGGAAGCTGGAGGCCAGGAGAGACAAGAACCTCCTCCACGGTTGCAGGGCTTCCAGTCTCCTGAGCCCTTGTTCCCGTTCACTGCATGCGCTGCCGTGGGGGAGTCCCAAGAGTTCAGCACAGTGGCACGACTCAAGTCTCTCCCTGGCACGGGATGCAGAGATGCTCCTGTCCTCGGCGTGGACCCTCCCGTGCGCCCTGCCCTCTGCCGAGCCATCCCAGCATCTCCCTGCTCACGAAGGGGCTGTGGACGGGCTTGGTCTACAGGAGATGCTGGCTCCAGGAGGGAATGCTGTGCTTCTGACCCACTGGGGCCGAGGGGCCCAGGCCACGTGTCTCTAAACTGCATGTGCGAGCTGCAGCTGCCACAGCCCCTGCGAGCCAGGTGTTGCAGGAATGTGTTTTCCAGCTTTCAATCCAAGTCCTTGTCCCCGCAGGAGATGAGGATTCAAAGCAGAGGCATAAGTAAGGTGCATAAAGGAGAGCGGGATTTATTTAAAGCGATAGAGTGAGAATACATCCAGGCGTGAGTGTGGGTGACCCCTTGAGAAGGGACACCTATCGGGAGAGGGCAGAGAGCTGTCCCTGGGGGGAGAGCGCATGAGAAGGCAAGAGAAAGGAGGGCGGCTCCCACAGCCAACCCCTTATGGGAACGGGTTTGAGTCCCGGCTGCTCCACTTCTGATCCAGCTTTCTGCTATGGCCTGGGAAAGCAGTGGAAGATGGCCCAAGTCCTTGGGTCCCTGTACCCACGTTGGACACCCGGAAGAAGCTCCTGGCTCTGAACTTTGTGGCCATCTGGGGAGTGAACCAGTGGATGGAAGACCTCTCTCTCTGTCTGTCCCTCTCTCTGTAAATTTTGTAATTCTACCTATCAAGTAAATAAATAAAATCCTAAAAAAGAAAGAAATAAAAGAAAAGAAACTGGGTGTACAAGACAGAAATTGTGGGAAAATCTTCCAGCTCATTTTCCCCCAACTTCCTGCATGCCTGTGATCACCCAAACCTCAACAACTGCCAGGGAGAACAGTCTCCAAGGCTCCTGCCTTCCAGACTGAAGAGAGAGCAGGCGGTGAAGGGAGAGAATGCCTGACTCCAGCCACTGGCTGCTGTGTGACAAGGATGGCATGGGTGGTAAACGGATTCACTGGAGCAGACAGAGCTGGCAGAGAGGTTCATCAAGACCATTACAAAGAAGCAGAGAGAAAGCAAGTCAGGCAGAGGCTGAGTCCTACTGCCACACGAGGGGCATCTGAGGGGCATACCTGGAGCACCAGCCCCTTCTTAGTTAGGTTGCCTGTTGCTGTGTGCTTGCAAGCGAGCAGCAGGCAGGACAGCCAGAGGCTGCCTGTGCAACAGGGACTACAACCCAAGAAGCACACTTGGAACTGCAGCATCTCCTCAGTTTGGTGGTGGTGGGGGTTCTACGGTCTAAGAAGTCTTCCCAGGTGGGTGATTTGCATCTCTGGGTGGAGATGGGGAGTTTATATCCCCTTTATATTGGGGGACTCCACCAAATGCCCTGGGGCCACCCTCCACCCTCCCTGCCTTGGCTGTCAGTTGCCCGAGTGTAAAGCTTCGTTGCACATTTGGGAGCTGAAATCCACAAATCCATCTCCCTACACCCAGCACCTGAAGGAGCGTGGCCTGTGGCTCCGGGAGTCCTGCGTGGTAGGGGGCAGTTATTGTGTCTGCTGCTCCCCGCCCCCCCCCCCCCCAGGGCAGGGACCCTGTCTGTCACTGGGCTGCTCAGCCCCGTGGCTGGCAGGCGCTGGTGTCTGTCTGGCCGTAGGGACACAGGCAGGCTTCCTGTGGTAGTGCTCTTGCTCTCCCCGGTGTGAACTGGATGGGTCTGGGGAAGCCGGGTCAGAGCACACCGGGCGTGTGCTGTCAGCTTCTGGGTCTGTCTGTGCGGCCAGGCTGGGCATCTGCAGGACGGGGGCCCCGTGGGACTCCTCGAGCGTCCACAGCGCTCACTGCCACGTCTGCAGAGTCAGCGCCCGTGAGTGTCTCCGTCTGGCTGCTGTCATGAAAATACAATGAGCGGCCTGAAAACCCCAAGACACCGGCAGATTCTGAACCTGGTAAGGGCCTCTTCCGGGCTCCCAGAGCACCCTCCTCTGTGGTGGAGGGGACAAAGGAGCTCTCTGGAATCTCTTTGGTAAGGACGTTGATCCCACTCATGAAGGCTCCACCCAGTC
Source organism: Oryctolagus cuniculus (assembly GCF_051225735.1). Classification (NCBI taxonomy): domain Eukaryota; kingdom Metazoa; phylum Chordata; class Mammalia; order Lagomorpha; family Leporidae; genus Oryctolagus; species Oryctolagus cuniculus. The sequence goes on from NC_142867.1 coordinate 201,119,377, forward strand.
CCCTCCCAGAGTCCTCACCTCCCAACACCATCACCTTGGAACCAGGAGTTCAACACATGGGTTTCGGGGAAGGCGGACACTACAGGTGTGCTGCAGGTGTGCTACAGGTGTGCTGCAGGTGTGCTGCAGGTGCACTCGAGGGCTCCCCAGGGCTGTGGGGACACAGGGGAGGGAGAGGATTATCTGGGCAGGAAGCCAGTTTCTGGAGGCAAACTGTGTGTGTTCACATTCCAACGCTGTCACTTACTAAGCAGGCAACCTTTTTGAATACGTCATTTGACCTCTTTGTGACTCAGTTTCCCCGCTAGTAAAGCAAGTACTACAAGCAAGGATCCCACACCGTGCTCGGCAGACAGGGAACAGTCAATAGCGTCACCTGAAGGAAGGAAAACGGACCTTCCGGTCTGAACAGGCCTCCTCCTCCAGGAAGCACGGAGCTGCGCCACCGGCTCCAACGCTGCTGGTCTTGGGGCAGACGCAGGCGCAGATGGGCTGCCCTCGTCCGAGGCCACACAGTGAGGGCCGCAGCCAGGATGGCTCTCCAGATGAAGCTCCCTGCTCTTGACCAGGCCACCTCCCCCACGCGAGTCCCACACCCGTGTGTCACCTGTACTGAGCTGCACTCGAGATACAGCCCCACACTTTGCAAAGTAGGACCCCCAGTGAGCATGCGCGCCACTCACACGGACCACTGCACCGGCCACCGTTGTGCTGCCCTTCTTGGAGTTCAAGAGCTCCTTTTTTAAGCGAGTTGTTTAGGCGGCTCGGCCATTTAAATTTACACCGGATAGCGTGCTCCGTCGCCTTTATTTCCGTCCTGTGAATTTCACTGACAGGTAGGAGCCTGAAATTCCCCTTTTGAAAGTCAGCTGCTTGCCTTCCCCCAACTTCACAGGAAAACCCCTCTTCTCTGTTCTTTACCGGGACCCAGTGTGGCTGCGGGGCTCTCTGCCTGGTGGCCGGGCTCTTCCTGGAATGACCGCGACAGCCTCTCGCTGTGTCCTGCCGTAGGGTTTTGCAGGCTCCTGGTCTTTCTCTACAGGGCTAAGGTGCTTTAAAAAAAAAATCTGCTCATGTCACTCCATCCCCCAACCCTTCATGGCGTCCCAGAATCTGCAGGGCAAGGGCCAAAGTCTTTAGCTTGTCATCTGAGGTCTTCCGGGATCCGGCCTCGGTTTGCCTGTTCGTTCACGTCCCTCCTCTTTCCAAGACACAACTCTTCCTGCGCTACAGGTAAAGCGAGGAGACCTAATTATCCAGCCTGCCTGGAGGTGGCGTCTTGGAGGTCGCGGGTCCTCTGCAGTCGGGCCTTTTCAGCTGCCCCGACAACAGACAGTTGCCCCGACAGACGGCCCCAATCTTGGTGACTCACGGCAACAAAAAAGAACTCTCACAGTTTGGGGAGCCGGAAGTCCAGCGGGGGGCTTACAGGGCTCAGTGCTGGCTGTGGAGGATGCCCAGCGGGGGACCCGTTTCCTGGTCTCTCGGCTTCCGGTGGCTGCAGCACTGGTTGATCTACAGCTGCGTCCCTCCTGCCTCTGATCCTGTGCCTTCTCCTCTCGGACGGTGCTCCCTCTGCTACTCTTTGAATTATTATTTGAAAGGCAGAGTTAGAGAGAGGGAGAGAGAGAGAGAGAGAGAGAGAGAGAGAGAGAGAGAGAATCTTTCATCTGCTGGTTCACTCCCCAAAGGGCGAGGGCAGGCTTATGCTAGGAGCCTGGAACTCCATCTGGGTCTCCCACACAGGTGGCAGGGGCCAAGCACTTGGGCCATCTTCTACTGCTTTCCCAGGTGCATCAGCAGGGAGCTGGATCGGAAGTGGCGCAGCCAGGACTCAAACCAGCTTCTTCATGGGATGCGGCATAGCAGGTGGTAGCTTAACCCACTGCACCATGACACTGGCCCCTCTCTGCTCTCTCACAGCACCTTTGGATCACACAGGCCCATAGGAAGGTCCAGGATAATCTCCTCCCCTCAAGACCCTGAACTTCATCACTTTTCTGGAGCCTCCCCCGGAGATACAGACCTGAGCATCTTTGGGGTCATCTTTGGGAACCACCCGGTCAAAGGGAAGCACGACGTGGTCCCACAGCCATCTCTGTGATGAGAAACCTGGAGATCATGGCCTGCCTGCTGCCTGCAGCCTCCTGTCCTTCCAGCTTGTGTGCATGCCGTGGGGAGATACGAGTTCTAGGAAAGAAGAACTGGGCCGTGCAGCCCCCAGGAGCCCCGAGGCCTGAGTGAGGGCCCTGCTTGGCTGGCTGCCCGGCTCTCAGGGGGAACTAAAGCCCTTCCTCCCCAGGCTTCGCCAAACCTGCAAACTCCCATTCACAGAGGAACCAGCCTGAGCGTCTCAGGTCTGGACCGCCCATGACCTTCAATTTTCCGCTCCGGGAAGGAGGCAGGCTCCTGGTGTCTCAGGGATGGGGTGGGGCAATGCTGAGGCCGTTCCTGGCAGAGGTGTTTTGCACCAAGGGGATTGTGCAGGGTCCTGGGTGGGGAAGGCATGAGGCCCTGTGCTGTGGGCATCGAGGAAGGGAGTGCCCCACCTGGGGGCAAAGCTCCCAGCCCCTAATCTGGTCCCGGTGGACCACCAGGCTCCCAGCCGACCCTTCCCATCAAGGCATGCAGGCCATTCAATGACGTCACTCAAACCAAGGCTCCTGGATATCATCTCCTTTGCCTGCTCTACCATCACACAGTGGGGAAACCGAGGCCGTGGGGCTGGACCAAGGACACCCAGGAAGTTAGGAGTGGATGAGGAAACAGATCCAGACTTTCAAGCCAAGGCTGTCCAGGCTTCTCGCAGGAGTGGTTAGGCCTGGGAGGCAGCACACAGGTGGGAGGCCTGGATGGGCTGCAGGCTGGGGGCCAGGGCAGAACTTTCCCGCCTCCCCCAGCCCTCAGCAGCTGCCAAGTCTGTGGGCAGGGCCCACGGGGACCCCTGGAGAACACCATTTCTTGGTCACAAACTATTTTTTGATTGAATTTTTCAAGATGTTTATTATGAAATATTTCATATATACAGAATAATAATAACACATACATTATGTATCTCAATTTTTATTCCAAGTTCTCACCCCCACAGGAATAAGAATTCAAAGCAGAGGTATAAATACAGTGCACAAGTGAGCTCGGGATTTATTTACAAGAGAGTGCATGTATGTTCACGTGTGAGTGTGGGCCACCCACACAGAGAGATTCCATCAGGAGTGGGCTGGAGGGTTGCCTATGAGGAGCCAGCATGGGAGGAGGCCAGAGAAGGACATAAAAGCATGGTCCAGAAGCTAAAACAGCAAAAAGGACTGCTCCCTCCCACCCCTGCAGGTAGAGGGTGGTGCCCTCATTGAATACACAAATGAGGTAGAGTTTGGTGTGTGAAGCTTTCTGGGAGTCTCATGGTGCCTCCACGTGGAGCTTAACTTCTACCTGGCCATAATGGCGTCTCCTCCTTCTTGATCCCAGATGAGACACAGGTGCCTTATGGGAAAGTGGGGGTGACTGTATTGACAGGTAAGGAGATGGGGTTACAACGCAGGGCTATGCAAAAATTATGAAAAAATATTCCAGCTCCACTCTTCCTACCTAATCCTCCTACCTGCTTCCCCATTCATTGCAGACCACAGTAAAATTAGCACCTGCGAGCCGCTGGCCTCCTGGGCACTAGACTTTCCTGGTATTCTCGCTGTGTGTGGCTCTGCCCCCTCCGTTCTGGCCCTGGAGGGAGCCACTGCCCAGACGTTGCTGTTTATCATTTCCTTGCTATGCTGTAATGGTTTCAATGCATATGCACATTCCCAAGGCCATCCACGATGTACTGCACTTGAAGTTCATCAAAGCCGCCGCTACCTTGTTTTCTGTGAATCATTTTCCACTCAGTGTTGGTTCCAAAATTCATCCACATCCTTGCCTGCATAATATTTCACAGTGTGAAAAGCCCCACATTGTTCATCTATTCTTTTGCTACTGGGCATTTAGTTTGCTTCTAGCATTTTTCTCTCGTGGATGCTGCTGCTATGCGTGCTCTCTGGCACGTCTCTCAGGGCATATGGGAGAGTTTCTCAAAGACACAGCCAGGAGTGGGATTTCTGGGTCACCTGATGGGTGACTATAGATTCCTGTAAGTTAAAGCCAAATCAATAAATGCCTCCGCCTGTCGTGTGGTTCCCTCACTCCTCGACCTCATGGCTCCCCTCTAGCACCCCCTATTGGCAGAAGCTGAGAGCGAGCTACTGGCCAAGCAGAGCGTTAGCAGGGTCCCTCCCGGTGCTGACACCACGAAGCCTAATTTAGCAGGAATAGGATTCGAGATGAGAGGCTTTAGCAACTCACTTACAAATGTGTGATCAGAGTGTCCACGGACTTAAAAACAGCGGGGCCAGTGTGGCCTAAAGGTTGCCCATTTAAAAGCTCTGCAATGCGGGCGGGCATGGGTAGAGTGATTAAGACACCTCTCAGGGTACCCACACATCTCATCAGAGTGCTTGGTCTGAGTCCCAGCTCCATTCCTGCTACTGCACACCTGGAAAGCAGCGGATGACAGCTCAAGTACCCGACGCGGGAAACCAGGTCCAGCCTGGCTATTAGGGGGATGTGGGAGGGAACCCACAGGTGGAAGACCTCTGTCTGTCTCTGCCTTCCAAATAAATTAAAAATAAATAAAGTCCTGCAGTGTAGCTTGACTTCCGCTTGTCCCTTCTGCTCTTCTCACGGGGCGTGCCCCACCTTTCCCTGAATGTGATATCCTTCCGCGCCCACCTCCCCTGGTCTCTGCCTCAATTCCCTCCTTCCCGGGTGGTCGCGCAAGTCCTCGCCATTGCTGAAAGCCCATTTCGTCTCCCGCTTCCTTCCTGGTGCATGCTCGGATCTCTCCAGCTGGAAGGAATAAACATGGGTTCCCCTCCTTTGGGTTCCTTTGTCCTTCCCTGCCTGCCCTCTCTCTGGGTGGCAAGATCTGTTCACTTAGCCTCACAGCGGCTTTAAGAAAAGTGATGCAACCACACAGGAATAGAGAAGGTGAGCCTGCCACCCACAGCTGGTGCAGCTTTGGTCACTTGTGTGTATTCCTGTTCCGTGCACCTGTTTTCATCTATGGAGCACACATGTAATGCCGCATCTGGGTCTTTTTTTTTTTTTTTTTACATTAATGAGGTCAAAAGGCTTTTTTTCCCATATTGTTTTTTAGCATCTCAATTTTTATTGGTTAGGCACTGTTCATTGCCTATGAGTCATTGAATACGGATGCTTTTGACTTACAAAGGAGTCACATCTTACTAAAAATATTTATTTATTGGGGCCAGTGCTGTGGCACAGCAGGTTAAAGCTCTGGCCTGAAGTGCTGGCATCTCATGTGGGCACTGGTTCTGGTCCCGGCTGCTCCTCTTCCGATCCAGCTCTCTGCTATGGCCTGGGAAAGCAGTGGAGGATAGCCCAAGTCCTTAGGTCCCTGTGCCCACGTGGGAGACCCGGAGGAGGCTCCTGGTGCAGCTCTGGCCATTGCGGGAGTGAACCAGTAGATTGAAGACCTCTCTCTCTGTCTCTACTTCTCTCTGTAACTGTGTCTTTCAAATAAATAAAATAAATCTCTTAAAAATGTTTATTTATTTATTTGAAAGGCTGAGTTGTAGATAGACAGGGAGAGAGGGTGAGACAGGAGAGAGAGAGAGAGAGATCTCCTATTCACTGGTTTACTGCCCAAAAGGCAGTAAAAACCAGATCTGAGCCAGGTCAAAGCCAGGAGCCTGGAACTCCCTCCTGGTCTCCCACATGGGTGGCAGGGACCCAAGCACTTGGACCGTGTTCTGCTGCCCCCCAAGGCATTGGAAGCTGGATTGGAAGCAGAGCCTCTGGGACTTGAACTGGTGTTCCAACATGGAATGCCGGCATTAGGAGCAGCGACGTAACCCACTGTGCTCCCATGCCAGCTCCTGGAGCTATGTCTTATGTTGAAAACACATGTGGTGCACCCAAGGCCATGGATCATGTGATGCACCCAGGCTGTGGGTCAGGTAATACACCCAGGCCGTGGGCCATGCCGACTCCGCTACACAGGCTGCTGCAGACAATCAGATGTTTGCCCTATGATCACGGGGCTGATGGGGAGCTACGGGCCCTGCCCCTGCCCAGCCCCACACGTCCTAGCCTGGGCAAAGATCAACATTCAAACTCCAAAGTATAACTCTACTGATTGTGTATTGCTGTTACATCATCACAAAGTCAGAAAATTGTAAGGCAAGACACCGTTACATCAGGGCAGTGATTGCGTGTGGCAGAAACTCAACCCGAACGGCTTCAGCAGAAAAGAGTTTTGTGCAGAGGACGGCGGAGCGAACACTGGGCATTCGGCTGGGCCCAGGGACCTCTGGAGCAAAAACGCAGATGCCTTGGGTCGGCTTTGTTATTTCCTCTCCCTCCTAGCTTCCTCTGCACTTCCTGTCTGCACCCCCTATTGTGTCGTAGCCTTCCGTGTGACCTCACGGCCACCCAACCACCCTTCTCTCAGAGGTCGGCCCCAGGTGGAGTGGGGACAGGGCTCTTTGGATAACCAGACAGCTTGCACAGAGAGGGACTCTGGGGAGATAAGGCCGCGGTCAGATTTGAGGTTGCCTTTAAATAACTCCTACCGTGGGGGGTCCTCTCTACTAGCCCCTGACCCCTTTGCCTATTTTGAGCTATTTTCTCTGGGCCCATGCTTAGAAGTGGCCTGACTATCATAACGTTTGCACATTTTTATGTTGTTTGATCTTATTGCCAAGTTGCTTCCAAAGAGTTATCGCATGTCACTCGTCCCCAGCAGCCACGTGCAAGAGCCGTGTCGCTTGGCCGCTGAGAGCCCCAGACGGGATGGTTTGAGATAGATTTTCTTTGCTACTTTAATCATCGTAAAAAGATCTCTCATAATTTTCATTAGCGGTTTCCTGGCTACTGGTAAGGCTGAAGACTTTCCCATTTATTACTTTTATGAGCGTGGATTCCCTTTTGTGGCTTGTCTCTGCCTGACTGTGCCCATTTGTCAGTGCTGGCTGAACGCCCCTTCCACGGATCGTGGCCTGTCTTGTGGGTCCACGTTTGGTCTTTCTTACCTTGTGGGTGGGCACAGCCAGGTGGGTCACCCCAGCACAGAGGCTTTTTTTTTTTTTTTAAGATTGATTTACTTATTTGAAAATCAGAGTTACTCAGAGAGGAGAGAGAGAGAGAGAGGTCTTCCATTGAACGGTTTACTCCCCAGATGGCTGCAATGGTCCGAGCTGTGCCGATCTGAAGCCAGGAACCAGGAGCTTCCTCCGGGTTTCCCAGGCGGGTGCAGGGGCCCAAGGACTTGGGCCATCTTCTACTGCTTTCTCAGGTGCATTAGCGGAGAGCTGGATCGGAAGTGGAGCAGCCGGGACTAGAACCGGTGCCTATATAGGATGGCAGCACGTCAGGCCAGGGCATTAACCCACTGTGCCACAGCGCCGGCCCCCAGAGGCTTGTTCTAGTGAAGGGCTCAGCACTGCCTCATTGGGTGAAACAAGCCTCGGTCACCCCTATATGAGGCAGAAGTGGCGGCCAGCCCCAGGGTCCGTGTACAGGGGCCACAGGGTACATCTCTACAAAGATCTGCCCGGTGCTGGGGCCTGGTGGGGGGGGGGGCACTGCTGAGCACAACTGCTTGGAGCTGATGGCACAGCACACGGGGGAGAATTTGACAACGATTGCACAGCACTGAAAAATCCCATTGATCCCAAAGAGTTCCAGAGAGTTCTATGAGCTGTAAAGGGTGGGAGCACAGATCCAGTATTGTCTAGGGCAGGGACTGGTGAACTTCTCTCGGTGTCATGGACCATGTGGGCACCTCCAGCCCCATCACCTGCTTGCCCCGGGGTTTCCTTTTGTATTCCCTTTGTTTACAGCTCTCCGGAAATGCAAGAACAACTCTTAGCTAACAGGCTGTGGAAAACCAGCGGAGGGGCCAGTTTGCCAGGCCAGGTCTAGACTGGAGAGTCACAGAACCTCCCAGCTCCTCATTAGAACCCCGACAGGGAAACTGAGTTCCAGGGGGCTGACGCTCCGCGGTGGATCCCCCACAGATATTATTTGTGCTGAGCCAGGCAGCGCGAGGACACGGACAAGGTCCCCTCGGCTTGTCCTCTGGAATCATCTGCCCCCAGCAGTCTTGGCTGGCGCTACCCATTTCCAGAGCCCAGGACCCCCTCCCCAATGGCTATTCCTGTCCCTTCCGGCACAGGAATCCTTTGACCCGTGGCCTCCTTTGGATTGGGGTTGAGGTGGTGGAAAGACGGAGCAGCGGTGTGATTAATTAATGCTTGTGCCTCCCAAGGCTGAGACTTGGGCTGCGTGCGGGCGCATTGTTCTTATTAGCATTGATTTTTACAGCAAAGGTGACATATTTGTCAAATGAAGCATGGACAGGGCAGTGAATCCTTCATGTGACTGCATCCTCTCTCCTGGCCAAGTTCACACTGGGCAGCACCCAGGACCTCGCAACTGTCTGTTCTGTCTCCAGAGGCCTCCTTGGCATCGCCCTGTCCCGCCCCTCACCGTGCAGAGTCCGGGCTCTGTCCTCAGCAGGCTGCCTCACGCAGTTCTGTGTCCTTAACAATACCCCCACCCCGGCTGGGAAGGACGAGCTTCGCAAGCCAGACGGCGGGGTTTGACCTCAAAATCCCTCCTTGGGTTAGGGACCTGAGGCTCCGGTGCTCCCGCGGCCCTGCCCGCACCCTGCCCCCTGCATGTCTGCCCCAGCTGTGCTAAGTTCCTGATCAGAGCGCCCTGCCCCTTCCGCCCTCCCTCTCCCACCCCCGCCCCCAGCCTGTGCACCTGCCGTCCATCCTGGAAGACCTCCCTCCCATCTCCCCAGGGCCAGCCCCATCAGTCTTTCTGGCTTGCTTGGGGAATTCTACTAGCCAGGGCCTGAGTGCCCTCTGCCCCTCCCACGGAGGGAGCAATGGTGGGTTTGGGGCATGTGGGTGGTAGCCCCAGCTCTTACTTTGCTCTCATGATCTGAACACCAGGCAGAGTGGGAGGCCGAGCAGGGGTACAGAATGAGACAATAATTTGGGGAGTGGTTGAGCTGTGTCTCATTTTGTGAAAAGGAGGTGCTAGCATTCGGACTGGCTCCTTTGGCTCCATTTGCCCCGAGCTGCCGGGGGAAGGGGGATTTTCAGTCACCTCCTTGTGCCCCTCAAGCACAGCTCTGGAAAGTAAGTGTCCATGCCGGGAGGGTGAGGGTGGGAGCGGGGAGCGGCTTCTCCCAGGATGGTCAGCAGTCCCCTGGCCCCTTGGGACTAAGCCAGCATGTCCCTGGGGACACATGGTCCCTCGTGGTACTGTCTCATGCATTCCCCACTCTAGCTTTGCCAGGAAGGCTCCTCGGTAGGATTAGGACTCTCATGGGAGGATGGGGCCATCTTTCAGGGTTCCGAAGGAGCCCTGGCTCTAGAGTTCGGGCTCAAGTTCAGCACTGCCTCTGACTTGCTGGGTGGCCTTGGGCAAATCCGGATCCCTCTCTGGGCCTCCCTCTCTGCTTCTGTTCACTGAGGAGGCTTGAAGGGGTAATCTCTAGGACACTTTGCAACAGCCTCACCCCATGCGAGAGTGCTGGTTCCAGTCCCAGCGACTCCACTTCAGACATAGCTTCCTTCTAATGGGCACCCTTGGGGGCGGCGCAAGATAGCTCAAGTACTAGAGCCCCTGCCACCCACGTGGGAGAACCCGGACAGAATTCCTCGCTCCTGGCTTCAGCTTGGCCCAGCCCCAGCTGCTGCAGTCATTTGGGGCGTGAGAACAGTGGACTGAAGATCTCTCTTCTCTCAAATAGTCTTTTTTAAAAAAGAAAAGTAGACAAGAAGTTGTAAGTATTAGAGCTTTAAGGGCGATGTATAAACACTCATCTTAAAGTGAAAAAAGTGTCTTCAAGAATTTAACGTCATTGTCATTGTTTGGAGGCTGAGGAATGGAGGGACAAGCCCCAGAGGCGCGGGGACTGAGAGCCAGTGTTGCTGTCTCCTTTTCTCCAGGCTGGTAGCAGGTGGCACCTGACTTCCCGGTCCTCCTGCGCTGTGGCTGCACAGGGGCTGCCTGCAACCAAATCCCCCCAGGTTGTGGACAAGAGCGCCCCACATGGACCCACCGTCTGCTCGGCCTTGCCTGCTGCGGCCTCTCCACTGGTATCTGCACCGTGTGGTCCCTGTAAGGAGCGGCCTCGCACCCGAGTCTGCGTTAATGTCTTCCGATTCCCCTTGTTCAAGGTTTCCACAGCACAGGGCTCTTGGTGCGCACCTTAATGTAGCAGACTCCTGATTTTTAACTGTGCATCCAGCCCCTGAAACAAAGAGGATGTTTCCTAGCCTCTCTGGCAGCTAGCAGTGGTCATGTCATCAGGTTTAAGCAAACAGGGTGGTAATAAACGTAGTAGCTAATCCTTAAGGAAGTAACCTTCCTGCTTGCTGGAATGCAGCTGTAATGATGGGTGGTCTAGCAGCCATCTCGGACCACGAGTCAGCTTTGGGAATGAAATCCGTAAGAGGTAGAATAACATTGTGGAGGGGAACGTGGGTCCCTGACCAGCCCAGTACCTCCTACCGCTGGACTTCTTCCTCTTCTTCTTCTTCTTTTTTTTTTTTTAAGATTTAATTATTTATTTACTTGAGAGGCAGAGTCACAGACTCTGTGACTCGAGAGAGGAAGAGACAGAGAGAGAAGCTTCCATCTGCTGGCCCACCCCCTAAAAGGCCACAACGGCCAGAGCTGGGCTGATCTGAAGCCAGGAGTCAGGAGCCCCTCCCGGCCTACCACATGGGTGCAGGGGCCCAAGGACCTGGGCCATCCTCCACGGCCCTCCCAGGCCATCAGCAGGGAGCCGGACCAGAATTGGAGCAGCTGGGACTTGAACCAGCGCCCACATGGGATGCCAGTGCTGCAGGCAGATGCCCAACCCACCATGCCACAGCACTGGCTCCAACCACTAGACTTCGTGAGAGCAGGGAGGAAGACCCTTTTATCCTGCTTAAGATGCTACTACTTGGGAGCTTCCTTTTCCTCAAAGCTAAATCCTGGTTCAACAATGACGATGAAGTAGAACTGTGTTCGGCCGTCCTCATGGCCTGAGCCGCGCTGTTTCCACACTGATGGGAGCGCGTGGGTCCCTCGCCAGCTCTGCCGCCCGAGGTTACAGGCGGGCCTCACGGGCCCCCAGGGCAGCCCTGCTCCCCGCCTTCTTTGGGTCCCGTGGCAGTGCGCTATGCCGGGGCACGAGACCCACCTGCTGCCCCACCTGCGGAGCGTGAGATGCGCACTTGGATTCTGCAGGGTCTGCATTCCTAACCAGCTTCCGGTCGGTAGGTTGGCGCTGCAGCTACTGAGCGAGTGCTAAGCTGTTAGAAGCTCGGCTGTGAGCCTCTCGCAGACACGGCCCACGTGGAAAATCTTCTGTTTCCGTGAGGCTTGGCACACACAGACACTGAGGGAAGGCAGCATGATGGACTGAGAAATTGGCAATTAGCAAGTACGATGCCAAGAAGTCCTGCAGGAAGGAATCCTGCCGCTCTGTTTACTGTGCATATCTCAAGTTTATTTTAACTGGAGCCCTATTTTCAGAAACACCTATTACCATTTTATGGAAATGATGCCTTGAGGAAGTCACTTTGGGAGACGCTGGCGCCAAGAGGGGTCTTAGCACTGCTCTAACTAGAAAGGGCTGATCTGCATATGGGAGATGCAAACTCAGGGTTCTGTTTGGGTGTCTGGTTCCGCAATTAGGAGAAACTGTTTCGGCTCAGCCCTTCCTGTACCCCGGAGGGCCTGCACACTCCCGGAGGGCACGTGTTTGAATCCATCGCAGTCCAGGCGCGGTTGCCATGGCTAAGCTGTTCATTTTTCCTCCTCCCCTGGCAGTACCCACGGGCCCTGTGACCCCCTCAGGGCACAGGAGTCTGAGTTGTTTGCCAATTAGCCTGATCCTGGGGACTTGTTCGAAAGTCTTTGTTCCCAGGCTGAGGAAGGAGGCGGCTGTGGAGGAGGCGCAGGGCGTTGGACTTGGCTGCAGGCGACAAGGTGTGCAGCCTGCAGGGGAGGATGCTGCCTGGGTTAAGCCCCGCAGCTTTTTTTGCTGTCAGAGAAGCTTCCTGGGCTAGAAGATCTGCCTCAGGCTGCTTCCGGGGAGGGGCGAACTGGAGACTGGCTCCTGGTCCTTCCACTGTAGGAGACACGCTCAGGGTCCCCAGACCAGCTATCTGCCCGGGCTCCCTCCGAGGGACCTGGAGCCCCCAAGAAGTGAGCTTCCCGGGGTCAGCTGGGGGCCACACGCGCTGGGTCCCTTGAACTAGAACGTGGGTGGTAGCCCTTTGACTCACTTCGGATCTTGGCATCGACTCTGGGTCTGTAGCGGAAACCCTACCCGACATCCCGGTCCCAAGGATCTAAGGGCAGAAGCTCCAAGGAGAAGAGGGGTGAGCACTCTTTACAAAGCTACCGAATGAGATTCCTTAAAAAGAGATAAAAAAAAAAATAAAAAGAACAGGGAATTGATGAGAAAAGGAAACACTGCAAGAGAAACTAAAAATGTAATCACCGAATGAAAATCCACCATTAATCCCTTGGCAAGATTAAAGAACAGAGTCGCTGCTGTAAAATATGAAATCAGGACAGGTCAAGGTTGAGAAATCTCATCAAAAATGCAGAGGAAAAGATAAAGAAATTAAAGAGGCAGGAGGAAGGTTTGCAGAGACCAGAGAACAAAGAGGCACCTGGCAGACGCTCAGCGTGTTGGAGGGGGTGACCAGAGACGTGGTCCTGCCGGAGAGCAGAGCACAGCTCCCGGCCCCCGAGCCTGCAGCTGGGCAGAGATGGGCAGGCGGCACGCAGGTGGCGCTCTTCCCAGACGCCTCACTGAGACGTCTGAAGAATAAGGAGTTTTCAAATCCCACAAGGAAAGGCACAGAATAAAGAGGAGACCTTCAAAGGAAGAGAAATCAGTCTGGCTGCAGCCTCCTTCTTTTAAGATGTACTTTTTTGAAAAGCAGAGTGTCAGAGAGAGAGAGAGAGAGAGAGAGAGAGAGAGAAACAGATCTTCCATCTGTTGGCACACTCCACACATGGCCAGGGCTGGGCCAGGCCAAAGCCACGAACCCAGAACGCCGTCCTGGTCTCTCACCCGGGTGGCAGGAACTCCATTTCCTGAGCTAGCACCTGCTGCTTCCCAGGCACATTAGCAGGGACTGGAGCAGACGCAGGGCCGCGGGGATGCCAGCCGGCACTCTGGCTTGACCTGCCGAGCCATAGCACCTGCCCTGGCTCCGAGCTCTTTCGCCCTCAATTCTCATGGAGAATGCCTGCATGTTCAGAAGAAAAAAGAAACAGGTTGTGATCCAATAGCTGGATGTCCAATCAAGCTACAAAGAATGTTTGAAGTCTCAAGAAAGATACCCTCTAATGTGCAAAGGTTTAAAACACACATTACTCTGTACCCTTTTTAAAATAAAGAACTCAGAGAAATTTTCAAAATTGTCAAGGGACGAGGCAAGCATGAGCACCCTGGGGTGGGCGTTTGGCCTAGCAGCTAAGACACTGATTAGGGAGCCTGCATCCCAATCTGTAGCAGTGGGTTCAGTGTCAGGCTCTGGCTCCCGACTGCAGACCCCGGGAGGCAGCAGATGGAGGCTCAAGTACGTGGGTCCCTGCCACCCACTGGGAGACCTGGATTAAGTTCTTGGCTCCTGACTTCAGCCTGGCCCAGGCCTGGCTGTTGCACGCATCTGGGGAGTCAGCAGATGTGACCTTTTGTTTTGTCTGTCTTTGTCTCTCTGCCTCTCAAATGATAATAATTAAAAATCAAATCAAAAGTTCTGAGAATGGAGAAGCCCTGGTATGAAAGGACAGGCAGGGGCCGCCACTGTGGCGTAGTGGGTAAAGCTGCCGCCTGCAGTGCTGGCATCCCACGTGGGCACCGGTTCGAGTCCTTGCTGCTCCATTTCAGATCCAGCTCTCTTCTGTGGCTTGGGAAAGAAGAAGATAGCCCAAGTTCTTGGGCCCCTGCACACACATGGGAGACCCAGAAGAGGCTCCTGGCTCCTGTGTTTGGATCGGTGCAGCTCCGGCCGTTACGACCATTTGGAGAGTTAACCAGCGGATGGAAGACCTCTCTCTCTCTCTTTCTGCCTCTCCTTTTCTCTCTGTGTAACTCTGACTTTCAAGTAAATAAATAAAACTTAAAAAAAAAAAAAAAAAGGACAGTCAACAAGTGCCGATTAAACTAAAAAAAAATCTAAGGAAAAAAATCTAAGTGCCAAAAAATCTAAGGAATTGTAAAATTGGTGCAGCACTTAGGGCCGGAGCTGTGGCTTAGTAAGTTAAGCCTCTGCCTGTGACGTCAGCATCCTATATGGGTACTGGTTGGAGACTCAGCTGCTCCACTTCTGATCCAGTTCCCTGCTAATGTATCTGGGAAAGCAGTAGAGGATGGGTCCCTGTGCCCATGTGGAAGACCCAGAAGAAGCTCCTGTCTCCTGGCTTTGGGCTGGCCCAGCACTGGCAGCTGTGACTCTTTGTGGAGTGAACCGGGAGATGGTTCACTCCCTCTGGAACTCTGCCTTTCAAGTAAATAAGAAAATAAATCTTTTTAAAAAATGGTGCAGAACTTTAAAAGTTAAAAATATTTGCAAAAAATGGCAAAAAGGGCTCAGGAAGTACTGAATTTACTTTGGGCTAATATTTACAAAAGCATGGGTAAAGAATACTTTTAAAAAATAAAAAGAACGCTTTACAGAATTTTAGACAATATCATATAGAAATGTAAATATATAAGTACATTACAGTGTATTATATAGACTCATATAGCGTATGTGTAATCTGGATACACAACACACATAGACTACAGAAGAAAAGACAAAAGGAAGAACACAGGGTTCATGTACAAACACCAGACCCCGGAAGGAGCAAGAAGGAACTAGAATTTTTATGAGATGTATATAATACTAAACAAATCTTACAACAATGAACGTAAATGGATTACATTCTCTTATTTCCTGATAAAAATTTTTAGATTTGTGTTTCCCCAAAGAGAGGCTTTCAAGATAAAGTGAAATAGAAATGTCAAAGACAAACGAGATCCAGCATTTCCTCTTGTAGCAAAGAAAATTCATGGAAAGTGTGCATCACCTTTTAATTGAAACTTTTTGAAGTGCCCTCATATATGAATACATCCAAAGCCATGAGAGCAGGGACAAAAGTAGATACTTGGACATCCGTGTTTATTGCTACATTATTCATAACAACCAAAATGTGGAAACAACCCACAGGCCCCTCGTGGGATGGAAGAACAAGCAAAATGTGGTACACAAGAACTTCAAAAAGTTCATGGAACATGGAATTAAAAGATAAGTTTATTTTGGTGCAAAAACATTGTAATCCACATGGTAGACCAGAGGTTCTGGGGCTGGAAGGAGGGGGAATGAGGTGTGGTGGCTTAATGGTTTCAGAGTGTCTGCTTGAGACATGAGAAGTTTCACACACAGGTGGCGGTGATGACTGAGCAATTGTGTGGTTGCAATTACTGCCACTGAAATACAAGCTTAAAAATGGTGAAAGTAGGGGCCGGCGCTGTGGCATAGTGGGTAAAGCCACTGCCTGCGGTGCTGGCATCCCACATGGGTACTGGTTTGAGTCCCGGGTGTTCCACTTCCGATCCAGCTCCGTGCTAATGCACCTGAGAAAGCATAGGAGGATGGTTCAAGTCCTTGGGCCCCTGCACCTGCGTGGGAGACCCAGAAGAAGCTTCTGTCTCCTGGCTTTGGATCGGAGCAGCTCCGGCCCTTGTGCCATTTGGGGAGTGAACCAGCAGATGGAAGACCTCTCTCTCTCTCTCTCTCTGCCTCTGCGACTCTGCCTTTCAAATAAATAAATAAATCTTTATAAAAAAAAAAGGTGAAAGTGGAATATTTTGCCACAATAAAAATACATTGAGAAGCAGTTGGTGGGCAGGTTGTATATCAAGTTCCTGCAAACATAAAGCAAGCAGAGAGGGGCAGGCATTGTGGAAAGTGCATGGAGACCCCACCACTTAGGGGCCGGCATCCCACATGGGAGCACCTGTTTGAGTCCTGACCACTCCACTTCCAGTCCAGCTTCCTGCTAACAAACCCAAGAAGGCAGCAAAGGATGTCCTAAGCACTTGGGCCCCTGCCACCTGTGTGGGAGAACCTGAGGGGTTCCTGGCTCCCGGCTTCAGCCTGGCCCAGCCCTGGCCGACGTGGGTACTTGGAAAGTGAGCCAGCAGATGGAAGATCTCTCTGTCTCTGTCTCTCTTTGCTTTTCCAATAAATACATAAAACTTTAAAGAAAAGAGAAATGAGGATAAAGAAAGGCAAGATTTCTTTTAATGAGAGAAGAATGTATTGAAAATGAAAATCATGGTTAACATGAATAATATAAAGAAATACAAATTGGCCAAATGTGCCAAAAGCATAATAGGGCTGAAGAAACTGAGAAAGTTATTAAAGAGCTGCATTCAGAAAAGTAATTGGGTTTTATGGATGGATTATTTTAAATCCTTAGGAAATAGATAACTTTCTGGGAAAAGTCGGAAATGCTTACAAGCGTGTTTTTGAAACTAGTCCAACTTTATACCAAAAGCTGGAATCCAATTTCACTGTGGCAGGAATTGACGGGCCGTTCTAATGCTTCGGGATGAGTAATGGGGCCCAAAGCAGGAGATTACAGCCCCCGGATTAGTGGGGACCCGGCAGAGAAACAGGACCAGTGCGGGAGCGGGGGCGGAGGGAGAGGAATCGGCCCCGGGCGTGTGGAGGGCCCCCCACGCTGGAGGGCACCATGGGGGCCTGGGGAGGGCAGAGGGGATCGGATCCCATTTCCAGGCTGGGTGCTGGCTGAGCTGTGATGCGAGGGCCTGGCTGCGAGGAGAGGGGGTCCGATCTGCCGGCAGGTGGTGAGCCCGTCTGGAGGTCTGAGGCGGGGTGTGGGGAGCCTGTTGTCCCGGTTACCTGGGGCCACCTTGAGGGCGCTGCAGGTTCAGGGCTGAAACACAGAAATAGACTTTCTTATCGTTCAAAAGCTGGATGGATGTCCCAGATCAAGGTCGCCATAGGGTGGGCTTCCTCTGGGTCCTCGCTGTGTGGCTGGGAGCAGGCTGCCTTCTATGCCTGGGCTCGCCGGGTCCTCCCCCGCACCTCTGTCCTGGTCTCCTCTTCCTACA
This sequence comes from Oryctolagus cuniculus, assembly GCF_051225735.1. NCBI lineage: Eukaryota > Metazoa > Chordata > Mammalia > Lagomorpha > Leporidae > Oryctolagus > Oryctolagus cuniculus. The sequence continues at coordinate 201,136,586 of NC_142867.1, forward strand.
AGTGACCAGTCAGAGTGGACCAGGACCCGCCCGCTGCCACGAGCTCACCCAACCTCCACAACCTCCTCCAAGCCCTGCCTCCCGCACAGCTGCCCACCCCTTGCTGGGAGGAGGGGGGGGGGACAGTTGCCCCTTTTAATTTTTTTAGTGGACACTCGCAGGGCTAATGCCCTGGCAGGACTGAGCTGTCTGGCCCGGGGAAGTGTCACTCAGCAAGACCTCGGTCCAATCAGGGCACAGCAAAGAAAGCAATCACAGCTCTGGTGGCTTCTGCCGCCCCGGTGAGCCCAGGGCCGGGAAGATGCTCTGAGCATCCGAGCGAACGCACAACTTCAAATGAGCCTTCCCCTAAGCACAGCTCATTTTGCTACCCACAGGGTAGCCAGATAAAAACCTGCAGGCTGGGTTTTCTTGTTTATAGAAAGAGCAGAACAAAATAAGTAAGTGCTTCCTGGTGGGGAGGGCAGCAGTGGGGGTCCTGAGACCTCTGTTTGGGGGTAGTGGGGATGAGGTGCCCTCTGGCCTGAGCCCTGCAGGTGGCCCGTCCCCCTCCTCTCTCCTCCCTGAAGAGCTGCGGGACGGGGCCACTGGGCCTGAGCACTCTGCCTGCCTTGCACACTCTGGAACTGGGGCAAAGATGCATCTCTTTTTCTCTTAGTTAAAAACGACCCCAGCTTGATGGAGATGTAATTCCCACACCACACCATCCAGCCATCTAAAAGTACGGACCGTTCAGTGGCTTTTAGTATATTCACAGATACATGGAACTATCGCTGTAGTCAATTTTGGAACAGTTTCATCAACCTCCCCCCAAAATAAGAAGCCTGCAGCTGTCACCTTTCTACCCTCCGTCCCCCTACTCTCTGCCCTAAGCAGCCACAGATCTCCCCATTGTTGCTATCCATGTCCCCATTCTGGACTGTTCTGAGAGTGGAGTCACGGGACCCTCTGTGGCATGCTCACTCCTTCCACACATCTCTCAAGAGTGGCGAGCAGGCCAGGGTGACTCCATGGAGTGGGAGGGTGAGGAGCTTCTCCCAGTGTTGGGTAAGGAAACACACTTGGTTGTGGCTTCCAAACATGTCAAGACCACCAATAGTTTGCTGTTTGATTCTCAAGAAAGGTCTTTTTTTTTTTTTTTAAGATTTATTTATTTTACTTGAAAGGCAGAATTACAAAGAGGCAGAGGCAGAGAGAGAGAAAGGTTCATCTATTGGTTCACTTCCCAAATGGCTGCAACAGCCGGAGCTGGGCTGATTCGAAGCCAGGAGATTCTTCCAGTTCTCCCATGTAGGTGCGGGGGTCCAAGGACTTGGGCCATCCTCTACTGCTTTCCCAGGCCAGAGCAGAAAGTTGGATCGGAAGTGGAGCACCTGGGACTTGAACCGGTGCCTGTATGGGATGCTGGCACTGCAGGCAGTGGCTTTACCTGCTATGTCATAGTGCCAGCCCCCAAGAAGGGTCTTAGTCTTGGTGCAAGGGTCCTCACAAAGTTTTTGGGAAGTGTGTATTATGAAAAAACTACACACAGATTTCAACAATGTTTTGCAACAAACAAACCTGTCTTTTAATTCTATTTACATGAACCTTTTGAAGAAACCTCACGTGTGAGTGTGTATTTTAAGGAATTCTACGGGGGTATATTTTACATAGAATAAAAGACACTAATTTCAAGTATATAATCCAGTGGGGTTTTTAAAAGACTTATTTGTTTGAAAGGCAGAATGACAGAAGAGGGGAGAGAGAGAGAGAGAGAGAGGGAGAGAGAGAGAGAGAAAGACCTTCCATCTGCTGGTATTCTCAAGTGGCCACCACAACAGCAGGGATTTGGACTGGACCAGGACGAAGCCAGGAGCATGGTATCCATTCGGGTCTTCCACATGGGCGGCCCAGGCCCAAGTACTTGGACATCTTTCACTGCTTTCCTAGGTATGTTACCAGGGAACCTGATTGGAAGTGGAGCCGCTGAGGCTTGAACCAACCCCCACCCCGGGGTGGGGGTGCGGGTGTCCCAGCTGGTGGCTTAACCCCCTTGTGTCACGACGCCTGCCCGAGGTCAGTGGGTTTTGACAAATATTTTCAGTCCTGGGACCACCAGCACAATCAAGACATAGCGCTGTCCCATCTTCCGCAGAAGTGTCCTGGTCTCTACTAATAGCCAGTTCCCTTCACGTCCCGCTTCGCATTTGCCTATTGCTGATCTCTGGAGTTTTCCCCTGTGTCCCCCTCGTTGTGGGCATTCCTCCCTGCAAATCCTAGGTGCCTTCCGCTCCTCAAACTCGGATGGGGCCCCCAGCTCACTAGTGTGCAGGGCACGGTCTGGTCCTCTCCTCCAGGCCATCCGCAGGGCAGCTGTAGCCCTCCTCGGGGAGTCCCAGCTGTCTGTCCCCCGCATCCCACACTGGTAACAGATCGATCCCAGATTCCTGGGAGGTTTTTAGTTGTCGCGTTAGGAAGGCGGATTCTGGAGCAGTTCCGCTTTCACAGGCGGAAGTGGGAGCCCCCTCCCCATGTTGCCCCTCTCCTGCTGCTCTCTGGCTACCTGGAATCCCCAGAACAAAGTCCTTCAGGGGCGTCCTGGCCGCCGTCACCCCCGTAAGTCTCCCGTCTGGGACGCCACAGTCTCTCCGACCACGGGGAAATAGGCAGATGGCTCGTTTTGGAGGAATTCCAAGTTCAGTGAAAAGTTCCAAGAGCAGTGGGGCAAGACCCCGTGGGGGTGCCCACTGCCCCACGGTCCTGTTTCCTCTGTGGTCTGGGGCCCAGGCCAGGATAACACACCACCTTCAGTAGTCTCCGTGGGTCGGGGGCTGCTCCCTGGCCTTGCCTGCTCTGTCACCTGCTCTGCAGTTTTAAAGGGATCGGGCGGGCAGTGTGGCCTTGGCTCAGGCCACTGAGGAAGGGCGCAGGGCTCTGTCAGAGAGCACACAACGCCAGCCTGTCACACGCTCGTCCGTGTGATTGCAGTCACCGGGTGCAGCTGTCATCTGCCTGCTTTCTCGGCCACTGTGTCACCAGTCTCTCTTCGGTAAGCTGGGCTACAGGCTGTGACCCCGGGTCGATACTGACTACTGTCTTTTGCAGGGAATAAACCATTTGTGGCTTGGCTTTGCCGTAAAGAACAACAACATAGCAGTAGCAATTAGTTAATAATTTGCTGTGTGCTAGGCACCGTGCTACGCGCTCTGTGTGCCTTAGTTGAATCCTGGAGCCCTGTGAGTTGGGCGTCGTTACTATTCCCGTTTACAGATGAGGATCTGAGTGCTGTGAGGCTGACTTTTGAACAGGACTCATTAGATGCCACTTACTTGGTGTTCCTGAGTATTAGTAGTTTTTCCCCACTTAGTGAAGAAGCAAAACAACGTCAAGGATGGTGAGCCAAGGAAGAGTTAAAGCCCCAAATGCCAAGTGGTTTGCACTTTTCCCTTGCAGCTTAAATGATTCTGTTTGTGGCAACTAATGAACCGGAGCTCCCATCTGATGCTTTAGGAGATAATGCACCTTACAAATCTGCAACCATTCGAAAATCAGGTCAAAGATGCTTATTTAAAGCCACTAGAGTTGTCAGAAATAAACCCTACCAAGCCTCATTATTTCTGGCCGCGTTAGGTCAGTAGTGAAAGGAAAATGAAAGGTAATGACTAAGAACGCCAGTGCTGTCAGGGCCACTTGGAAATTCGCCAAGTGCAGGAACCAACCAACCCCCGAGAAAGTGCAAATGTGATCTCCACATACAAAGAGAAGAGCCATCGCGGGCGGGTGCAGAATATGAGAATGAGTGGACCGATTTTGATAGCGGTCAAATATTATGAGAGTAAAATATTTTCAAATGCCCTAGGGAAAGGGACCATAATTTTCTCATGTATTAATTATGAATTAGACACCGTCCATCAATTTTTGTTTCAATTCTTAATGAGTGTTTTTATCTGAGTTCATTTTTATTAAATCTCCCCTGGGAGAAGAGTGGTGGATTTACAGATATTTTACTAGGGTCTATTTATTATGGGCAATTTGCCTTGGCCATAAATTTTGCGGTTGAGTACCAACAGTGAGGAGGGAGGGGAGCAAGCAGTGGATGGCGGCGGAGAGACAGCCTGGGACTCTAGGTGGCTCACAGGGAAGACAGGTTTGGCGTTTTGACATAGCTTGAGATGACGCCATAAGACATACCACATGACCACGCTATGCTCTTTGGCTGAAGATGGCCACATCAAAATGGACAGCTTTGCTCACACGTTTCCAAGGCCCAGAGGCATTCACAGGCATAGCACACACGGTCAGCTCCCCCAGGAGACCCGAGAAGCCATGGATTGGAATCCGAGTTCTGAGGCCATTGTACTGAACCAAGCCACAGAGCCAGTCCGTGGGCAGCGCTGCCGTGGGCCCTGGCATAAAATAGGTTCCTTGTGTTTATTGGATAAATGAATGAATGATTGAATGAATGCATGAGGGGAATAGGAAAACTGCACAGTGAGAGCATCAGCCCCCCCCCCCCGCCCCCCTTGGAATTTAAGTCCAGGAATCCGTGTCCAGCTGCTTGTAACAGGAAACCCAAACAGCAGTGACTGCACCCAACAGTGATTCCTGTTCCTCGTGGGACCGGGACTGGGCCGGGTGATTTCTGAATGGGGTTTGGTGACTCAGAGGTATCAGGTCTGAGTTTCTGCTGTTTCATGGACCTCTTCCTCATGGTCACGGCTCCAGCCATCGCGTCCACGTTCCAGGGAGGAGAAAGGATGCCGCAGGAAAGTCCAACTGGGAAAGGAAAGTTGGCCAAGCCCGGCCCCTCCCCGAGGGCACCCAGCAGCCATGTGCTTCTTTGCCTAAAGGTCTTAGTTCATGGTCACAGACTGGAAAATATCCTATGTTCATCTTCTGGCCTGGTCAAATATACCTGCAAAAGGACAAAGGCAAAACTATGTGTTGAACTGGAATTCCTATAACTAAGACTGAATAAATGATAATTGCATTTAATTATGACTGAGCTGGCAAAGTCTGCTGAGTAATAAAACCAAGGTATATATAACTCGTAAGTCATTATCAAGTTCTCCCCTACGATGTATTTTTCTTTCTATCATCTCAGCAAAATTCCGTAGCTGTGTATCAAGCTTCTCACAAACGTGACAATCATGCTCCAGGGCAGGGGTTAGCAAGCTATAGCTGTAGTCCAGCTACCTGTTTGTATAAATAAAACTTTATTGAAACACTACCATACCCATTCTGGTATGCATTGTCCATATCTGTTTCCATGCTACTGTGGCAGGGCTGAGTAGCTGAGATGAAGATCATATGCCCAGCAAGTCTAAAAATATTTACTCTCTGGCTTACAGAAAATAGTTACCTGGGGGCCAGCACTGTGGCACAGTGGTTTAATCCTCTACCTGTAGCGCTGGCATCCCATATGGCCACTGGTTCGAGTCCCAGCTGCTCCATTTCCGATGCAGCTCTCTACTCTGGCCTGAGAAAGCAGTGGAAGATGGCCCAAGTCCTTGGGCCCCTGTACCTGCTTGAGAGACCTGGAGGAAGCTCCTGGCTCCTGGCTTTGGATTGGCTCAGCTCTGGCTGTTGCAGTCTTCTGGGGAGTGAACCAGTAGATGGAAGACCAATGTTTCTCTCTCTCTCTCTCTCTCTCTCCCCCCTTCTCTCTATGTAACTCTTTCAAATAAATAAAATAAATCTTTTTTTTTAAAAAAGGAAATAGTTACCAACTCTTGATCTAAAGGATTAAAAAAACAAAATGTAGTTGTCATCAAAATGTATGAAATTTAAAGATATTTCATCAAGAAGTATTAAGCTTATAATTAAGCATGGAAATCAATTAATAAACAATATTTTTCTTTTTAAAAAAATATCATTTTATTTGAGAGGCAGAGTTACAGAGAGAGGGGGAGGGAGAGACAAAGAGAGAGAGATCTTCTATCAGCTGGTTTATCCCTTAAAAGGCCACAGCAGCCAGAGCTGGGTCAGACTGAAGCCAGGAGCCAAGAGCTTCTGCTGGGTCTCCCATGTGGCTGCAGAGGCCCAAGCACTCGGGCCATCTTCTACTGCTTCCCCAGGTGCTGGAACAGCAGGAGCTGGAGCAGCAGCAGCGGAGCAGCCAGGACCCGAAATGGTGCCCACGTGGGATGCCAGTTCGCAGGTTGTGGCTTAACTCGCTACGCCACAGGACCAGCCCCTAGAAATTATTCTTCATACACATTTTCTAAAGAAGCTATTTCCCTTTAAAGAAGTCAAAATTATTTAACAAATTAAAAGGTAAAATGAAAACTGTAATTCACGTACATGAACAATAGGAAAGTCAGCTAAATTTTATTTAATTAAAAAAATATAGTTAAGGAGTGGGTGTTGTGGTGCTGCTTGGGACACCTGCATCTCATGTCTGAGTGCCTGTGACCAGGTCCTGGCCACTCTGCATTTCCAATCCGACTGCTCATGTGCCCAGGAGGCAGCAGACGATGGCCCAAGTGCCTGGGTCCCTGCCATCCATGCGGGAGACCTGGATGGAGTTCCAGGTTCCTGGCTTTGGCCTGGCCCAGCTTTGCCTGTTGCAGGCATTGGGGAGTAAACCACTGGATGGAAGATCTCTCTGTCTGTCTTCCTGCCTTTCAAATAAATAAGTAAATGAATAAAGAAACCTCTTACCAATATACAGTAAAATAACTCTTGTTCAGCTCTTCTATGAGGTTCCATGAGACAACTCGGCACTCTGCACGCAACATCTGTGTGACTGCTGATGTAAAGGCTCCCTATCCCGTGTCAGGCACCTGCTGTCTGGACCCACAAGTATGGGGATTTGACAGCAGTGTGAACCGGGGTAGACGATGACGTGCTTTTCGGCTGCTGTGCACAAGCCCTGGGAAGGCCCGGCTGTCAGTGAGGATCTCCAGAGCTCGACTGGACTCCAGGAGAAGAGGAAAGCGGAGGTTTGGCACCAGTCCACGTTTCTTGTCCCAAGAGTATTCTCTGTAAGAAGCAGAGAAGGAAACTTTTCAGAGTAGGCAGGTTTGCAGGGGAAAAGGAAAATTAGCGGCTGTTTTTTTTTTTTAAGGAACACATGTGACATAATAGTTTAAAATGCTCATTTAAAAGATGGTGAGGCTGGAGTTGTGGCACAGCAGGTAAAGCCTCCACCTGCAACACCAGCATCCCCTGTGGGCACCTGGTAGAGACCTGGTTGCTCCACTGCTGATCCAGCTCCCTGCTAACGGCCTGGAAAGAGCAGCAGAGGGTGGTCCAAGTCTTTGGGCCCCTGCCACCCACGTGGGAGACCTGCAAGAAGCTCCTGGCTCCTGGCTTTGGCCTGGCCCAGCCCAGGCTATTGAGGCCATCTGGGAGTGTACCAGCAGATGGAAGCTTTCTCTCTCTCTCCCTCAGACCCTCCTCTCTCTCTGTAACTCTGACTTTGAAATACATAAATAAAGCTTACAGGAAAATGCCTGGATGTGGATCTGTGGGTCTGCGTTTAGATCTGAGTTACCTGGTAGCCAAGGCAAGGAAAACCCCTGATGGCTCAGAGGGCTGTTAATGTCTGGAGAGACGGATGCACTGAGCACAAATTTTGCACCAAGCCCGGAACATCCGTAGCATAATGCCAATGTCACTGCTGCTTCTACACAAGGTGCTGGGTTGTCCTCCCGCAGTCCTTCATCTGCTTCCTTCTGCTACGTGCACAGAGCACAGGTCACAGTGTAGGGAGCCCAGACGTGATGGAGCCATACCTGCCTCCCAGATCCAGGGAGGAAGCCGAGAGAATCCTCAGCAGGTCCTCAAAGGCTCTTGGGTCCTGGGGGTGGGGTGTGGGGTTGCCCTGTTGAAGATGAAACATTAGTGCAAGGGAGAGGTCTCGGTGGTCACCCATCACGCAGTGCTGAGAGCAACCGCAGGCGGCTCCGGCTCGTTCCCGACCCCACAGGCAAGGTGGCGCCCCGCAGTGAGCCGCCCTGGCTGCAGAGGCTGACCAAATTGGTAGCGCGCTCCAAGGCCCGTATTAAACGGTCCACAGGCGGGGATGTCGCAAGCACTTAATCAACTCCTCATCTCCCTCCTCCAGGGCACAGGGGTGCCTCAGTGCTACCCAGGTGAAAAGTGACCCATCCCTGTGGGATCTCCCGCTGCCGTCTGCACCGCAGAATGTGCGGGGCTCACAGGAGACGTCCAAGGAAGAGGGCGCAGGATGAGATCTGGGGCAGAGCCCTGCCTCCCCCACTGCTCAGGGCCAGACCTGGCCACCGTCCATGCCCTTCTCTGGGGCCTGCAAGGCCCTCTGTGCTCTGAAGACAGGGCTCTGAGTATGCTATCGCACGCAGGCCGGCAGCCTGAGGGAGGCTCCGCGGGCAGCATCCTCTATGTGCGTGGAGGGTGGTGGGGGAGCCACGGGCTCCGTCTTCATTTTGTGCTCTTCCCTCAGCCTCCCGGCCTCTGCCTGCTGCCTTGCATCACCTCCCCTTCCTCTTGGCACACCCAAGAAATGTCAGTGTTTCAGCCCCAGAGTCCCAGAGGGAGGTGGTCCGAGCTGGCCCTCCACGGGGCAGGCTCTGTCCTGGGGCTGGGATCCCATCTCCTCTGTTCCCCACTGCTCCTGCCCCAGGATGTTGGCCTGGGCCAAGACCGCTTCTCCCCTCAAAGGAGGAAGTTCCGGGGCTACTCGGACCTGGCTGGGAAGACCAGCGTCATCGGGGTCATGTGGAGAGTATGCTGAGGAGCTGCGGGGTGGGGGGCAGTGGGGGCGGTGTTCTCTGTGGCCCTCCCTCCCCTGCGCCCCCTGCCTCAGCCCCACCTGGCCAAGCTGAGTGTCTTCGGCCACCTCACTCTTCTTCAGGTGCACCCGGGATCCTGAGTCGTGGGGTCCGCTCTTGGCTGCTGGTGTGAGCCTTTGCAGGATTCTGTGTGCGAAGAGCATGTCGCCTGCTAGGTCTGTGTCCCACAGTTAGAGCCAACTGTCCACCCTCACAGGCCCGCCTCGTGGCACCTGCCAGGCTCCTGGTGGAGCTGCTTGCTTGGAACAGGCTTGGCAAGGTCTCCCACACCAGCTCCTTTGTGAAGACAGCCAAAGAGAAACATTAAAGCAAGGGAGATAAGCCCGAACCAACCAACATGCATGAGCGTCTCTTGATGTGGCCCTCTGTCACCGCACTGCCGTCGCAGCCTCCGCACTGCGTCTAACCCCGCTCTCGTCACCACACTTCGGTAGAGTGCCCCTTTCCAGCGGGCCGGCATCCCTCTCCTGGCTCTGCAGCGTCACCTCTGCTGTTCCTGCTGCCTGGGCGCCTTCTCGCTCTCTGCATGCCGTGCCAGGAGCCACTTCCACTTTCTGAACCCTCCAACTCCACCAGGCTCAGGAACAAAACAGCGGGAGGGAAACCTAATGGAGCTTCCCATCCGGAGCCAGCTGCCCCTGCTTCACGGGGAGGCATGAGTTAGGGTCTCTGCGGGGTGGGGGCTGGTCCTGCTCCCTGCTGCTCCGGGAGCAGCCGATTTCCTACCTGATTTATTACCGCCCTGGCCCTCTCCACATCTCCCTGATTAATAGTTTAGACGGGAATTCTGGGAAATTTACATCCCATGGTTACCATGGCAACCAGCTGTCTTGCACAGGATCCCATAGAAAATGCGTTTGGGGCCTCCTGCAGGAGCTAGGATTTATAAGGACCTCAGCGTGGACCAGGCCAGAATGGGCGAGCAGACGTCCCGCTGATACGAGCAGGAATTACGAGCAGGGATATGAAACGATCTCCCCAGGCCGTAAATTGGGAGGGACGGGTTTAGCGCCTTCCCTGCCCGCTGCTCTTTGTCTTTCTCTCACCGATAACCCGCCCCTCTGTCGTTCTTCCCCAGGTCCCTGGCAAGCTGGTTCTCCCCAGGACGGAGGCAGGCGAGTGGCGGAAGGCACCAGGAAGCTCATTTCCCTTTAGCAAGAGGAAGAATTTGTAACAGGCAGAACCATGCGAAGCTGCCGCCAGCGGCCACCGGCACCCAGTGGGAGGCCACGACCTCCCCAGGCCTGGAGGGGAGGTGGTGGGGGTGGCCTGTGTGGAACCCCTGGGTCTTGAGCTGAGCCTGGGACGCCTGAACTCCCCGGCCCCGGACACCTTCGCATGCTCGGAAACTCAAGGGCTGGCACCTGCCTGGCCCTAGCATGCGTGAATGAATTCATCAGCGCTTTACCAAGTGCGGGCACCTGCCATTCACCCTTCGTGTGTTCTCTTAGACGAGAATACAGGTTAGCTTTTAGAGCGTGGTCAGGTAACAAGCTGAAGTTGGAGTGGAAAGAGGCGGCACTGCTGATGAAATCCTGCCCAATGTTCGTTTGTCTTCCACAGACCATTTGGAAACTGTGGGAACACTGGGGTGAGAGGGAAAGCCCCTCACTCTCTCTGTGCCTCCACCTTCTCATCTGTGAAATGGGAATAATGAAAACCATCGCCAGTGGCCAATGGGCTTTCACACGAAGGCTTGCTCTGATAGGTCGAGGATCAGTTTTGAGTGTGTGGTAATCGATTAGCAATGTCTGCCCAGGACACCAGAAGGGAGGAAGGGAATATATGTGTCATGCATTTGCTCTCCCTGGACTAGCTGATCACAGAGAGTCCTGATGGCTGCAGGCCACCTCAGTCATCCTCTGCCTTCCAGCGAGTCCTGCCTGGACTTTCCTTACTCTGACACTTGTGAACCTATGAGCAGTCTGGGGCTTTGTCACTTCACAACCTGCTTAGGTTTTCTGTTCTCAACAGATCGATCTGTGCAACAGAACTCCAAGTCACCTGCAAGCAAGGAGGTGTGCTGGGAGGTTTGTAAATGACACACTGTGTGGAAGAATGCAAGATTGAGACCCACAGAATACCTGGCCTGCAGCAGCTTGCAGGAGAACCAGAGACATATGAGAGGCTGGGAGGTCCTTGGAGAGAGGACAGGCCGAGCCGCTGCAGGTGTGGGTGGGATTAGTCCTGCGGGGGTTTATGGTTAGGCTGCCCCAGCACCCTTCCTGTGTGGTTTGCATGCTTTTTAAGATTTAATTATTTATTTGAAAATCAGAGTTATAGAGGAGAGGGAGAGATGCCCCAGCAAAAGCCAGGAGGCTGGAACTCCATCTGAGTTTCCCACCTGAGTGCAGGGACCCTAATACTTGGGCCATCTTCTGCTACTTTCCAGGTGCATTTGCAAGGAGCTGTATCAAAAGTGGAGCAGCCTGGACTCGAACCAGCACTCACACGGGATGCCAGCACTGCAGGCAACAGCTTAACCCTCTATGCCACACAGTTTCGCCAGTGCGATTCCAGCCACCTGATATGTACTTTTCTACCTGGCAGGTGCCTACTCAGACTTCAAGACCCAGCCTCACAGGGACCTCTGACTTCCTCCCCAGCCGCACCTGTCCACACCGAGTCCTGCATTCCTCCTCCCATCCTCTCGTCTAGACTGGCGACGTTGTCTGGCTTCTTGGTAAATCCCTGCTTGGCTTGGTTCTGGGTAAGCCTGGATACAGTGGAGTGAAACTTCCAGAACACAGTCTGTTCATGATAGAAAACAAAGACAGCTCGGTTCCCTGATGAGAGCAGGAAATCCAGTCTGCGCAGGAACACAGCCCTGGGAGCACAGCTCTGGCCAGGTGTGGGATGGATTCCTCTGATCCAGGCACATACCGCCCATGGGGTTGGGCTGGGGGCAGGGGTGACTGAGCCTGGCCTCATGCAAGGCCCTGTATTTAATATTCTGGTGCTGGCGCCAAGGAGATGATGTGCCCCAGGCCGGAGGTACACTGACCAGATCCAGGCAGAAAAGCTTTACCAGACAAAGTAACATTCGCCTCCCACCACCACTGCACCACTACCGCCGGTGCTTTTAAAAGAAGCGCTGCAATTATCTTGTGAATAAAAGCAATTATATCACACAGGCGTCTTCTTTGGTGTTAAAGGTGCTCATTCAACAAATGGGAAGATGCAAAATGCATCACAGTTTGGGGAGTTGTTTCTCCACGTCTCCAGTTATGAATATGCCCGGTGCCTCGAAAAGTGGAAGTGGCCCAGGCTTCCCCTGGGCTCTGGGAGACCACCCCGCTTACCTAGGAGCATGACTATGGGGAATCCCACGCAGTAGCTATGGGACCTGGGGCGAGTCACTTACACCCTCTCCCCAGCCTCAGTTTCTGCATCTGAGAAATGGGGAGAAAGACTGCCCTGGAAGGTCTCGGGGGTGCAGGCAGGTGGTGATGTGAAGCACCTAGCAGAGTTTCAGACAGACGTGTTGCCCAGTACACGGGAGGCACCCAGCGATCAGCAGTGGTGATTACCATTTGCTCTGGTTTCCATGGGGTTTACTGTGTCCCACCAAGGGTTCATGTGTTGGGGATGCGGTCCCCGGGGGCAGTACTGGGAGGCGGTGGTACCTCTGAGGAATGGGGGCTGGCGGCTGGCGCTTAGGTCACTGGGCGTTCTCCTAGTCTAGCTAGAGTTCTCGCGAGAGCAGGGTGTTATAAAAGCCTGCGCCTGGCCCCTGCGTCCCTCCCCGGCTTCCTGTTGAGACCTGACTCTGCCTCCTGCACATTCTCTTCAGCTTGCCAACGCCTGGCTGAGGCTGCCTGGACTTCAGCTTCCCAAACTGCGAGCTCAAAAATGCTCTTTTCCGGCATTTCATAGTAATAACGCAAAACGGACCCATCCATCATTATCATCATTTTATCCAAGTCCCAGTTTCTTTCCACCCGTTTTGGTTCAGAATACTTCTATATCAATGCTCTGTTTCTGCATAACAAATCACTCGACAATGCAGCGGCTTCAAGTGACCACCATTGATTTTCTCCAAGGGTCTGTAGGCGGGGCTCAGCTGGAAGGTTTTCTGGACTCAGCTGGGATTCCTCTAGCTTTTGGGGTCAGCCGCAGGTCAGCTGCAGAAGGGCTGAGCTCTCTTCTCGGCGGGCACGAGGGGCTGATTCATTGGCTCTCATCATCCAGCAGCTTTGCCTGGGCTAGTTCACATAGCAGAGCCACAGGGCCCAGGACAGGCCTCCTGGGGCCGGGACAATGACAATGTCACCTCTGCCACGTCCTATTGGTCAAAACCAGTCCCAGACTCCAGAGGCGGGGAAATAGACCCCACTCTCCCCGGCAGAAGCTGCAAAGTTGCATCCGCAACACCCATAGATAAGGGATCGAAGCAGCTGCTGTCTGGCTGACATTGTGCCATCGGCCCCCTTAGGAACCCAAACAGCCCTTGAGTTCATTCCCTGGGTGCCCCAGTGAGGGAACTGGGGGTGAATTCTTTCCCACTCTCTGGCTCAAGCCTGTTTTTAGATCTAGTCTAACAAAATGAATTTCACACCTGGGTTACTCACCCACTAACAAACACTTTGTTCTTATCGCTGCCCAGGACAAATGCCTCAGCTGCCTGGATTTGCAGTTCCGTAACCTTGGAGCACAATAATTGTTAATTACTTGCTTTATTTGGTTCTGTTGCATTCGCCAATAGTCAATTACCTACGTTAGGTTTTCCTGTGATCAGTGGGGCTTATCCAATATTGCAACTCATGCCTGTTTTTTGTCTTGAAGATGTCTTTTCCCAGAGAGTTAAACCAAACTCTTGTTTACCAGTTTATTGAATGTTAGCCTTTATCTTCTTATTCCTAAGGCTCCTTATTCACTGCGTAAGCTCCAGAGTGCTAAAGCCAGCTCTGAGAGTGGAACAAAAGGCTAAAGATAAGCCTCCCCTTTGCCTGGGGTGGCCAAATCCTGGGACCGGGAGTAAGGAGAGAGGATTGCGAGGGCGGGGGCACTCCTTCAGCTCCTGCCCCGCCCTCTGTGTTCGCCCTGTCTCCTCCAACCCACCCTCCGCGGTGCTACCGGGTGACTTGACACAGAGACTGGGTCACAGAGCTGGGCGCAGAGCCCACGGAGGGCCCCAGCTCCGCAGGCCTCATCATGGTCCCTTCTCCGTGAACCTGAACCAGGCCCCGCGACCTCCGTGAGTCAGGCGGAAGTGACCACCCCGGGCCTTAAGACACCTTGCATGTTTCCCTTTGCACTCTGCCGTCGCCGTGGGCAAGACAAGCCAGGCTTCTTCCTGGTGTCCCAGGAAGAACGTGAGGGACCCACGGACAGGAAGCAAGCCAGCTCAGCAGAGCGCAGCCCAGCCCAGACGTGGGGGCCAGCAGTGCTGACCATTGCTGGAAGTCACGGAAAGTCAGCAACAGCGGATTTACCCCTCTGCTGCTTTAACCACAGCGGGGCTCCCCTGTAGTCAGAAGCCCAACACCGAGTCCCTGCCCCGCCTCCCTTGTCGTCTCCATCTCTCCTCTTTCACTTCAGCAATGACTTCAAATGACTGCGAGTTCTTCAAATGCATCGTGCTGGCCCACATTTCTATGCCTTCTCTTTTATCCGCTGTCCCCTTGGCCTGGAATGCAATTCTCCCCTCCTTTGCCTGCCTGGAAAACTATTCATTCATCAAAACCCAGCTCAGGCATTGGGTTTTCTCCTCCACAAAGTCCGCTGTGCTTGCCCCTCTCCTGCAGTGATGGCTGAAGGAGGGTTAGGATCCCTCCTAGCTGGAGGGTCTGGAAAGAGGAAGCATCTGCGTTGGGCCTCGACCAAGAGGTAGGAGTTGGACGTGGAGACAGGTGCTCCAGAGAGAAGGCACAGAGCGAGGGAAGGCGCCGGGTGACAGCATTCACGACAGCTTTTCAGGAGAGAGAAGCAGAGCCAGAGTTATGTGTGATGGATGAAACCGCGGTCCTTGTCCACCAGGAAGAGATGCAGAGTGGTGTCCCCCTGTGCCAGAACCAGGTGATCTGTGAACTGTGTGATGAGCCAGCTGAGGCCGGCTGGGCAGGGGGAGGCTGGCACTCAGAGCCTGCAGCTGGGCGCCCCGCCTCCTCCCAGGCGCGCCTCTTCTCTGACCGCCCTGGGGCGCTCACACACGTGGAAGCACCTAGCTCCACAGTGGACTGAGCCTTTTCCATGTTGCCTCGCCTCCGTTATATAAAACCCACGTGCGTCTCTGCTCTGCACCCCTACCTCGCCCTGCACTGGCCAACTCTCGGCTCTCGTCTCTTGCTTCTGGGATGCTTGGCTGCTCTCTGTCACCCCCGCGCTGGGGGCCACCAAGGGCGGAGAATGGGTCTGTAGTTTGCCGTGGAATACCGAGGGTGTCGTGCCTGGCACTGCGGAGGTGCTTAAGGGTTGTTCAGAAGAGGTGCACTCACACAGCACCCCCAACCAGAGGGACCATGGCTAACACTGCAGCCTTGTTCCCTTGTGCCTGCTTCTTTCTGTGCAAGTAGCCCGTCTGTATTTTTGCATGAAGCTTTACCTCTTCACCGCATTTCACCCATGCATCGGTTTGTGCTTACTTTCAAGTGATTGCATTGGGATAGGTTCCCAGAAGGAGCTAACATGCCTAAGCCCCGTAACAGCTTGCACAACGTGTTGTTAGCCCTGTCCCCTTCGGCAGGCTGACCTCAGCGCGGGCTCGGGGCTCGAGGAGGCCGCTTGGTGTCGCTCCGCAGGTGAAAGCCCGCGTGTGGGAGGGACTTTGGGCAGATCCTCCCTTCTCCGGGCCTCAGTCCTCTCTCGCGTGCACTGGGAGGAGGGCGTCGAGCTGTGTGTGCGGCTCGGCGGAGGGAGACTTGGGGAAGAGGGCTGAGAAACGCCATTCTTCCCAAAGCAGAGCAAAGGCCCCGGGGGGGAGCGTCGCCGCCATTCCCTCTCCCGGAGCCGAATGGCCCGTTGCGGGGAGGAGGTGCCGTTCCTTTCTGGTCTCCTCTCTCCACCCAAGATGCATAGGGCGGAAACTACCTGTGTCCTTGAACTTCCGCTCTGATGCCCCTGTGTGCAGGGGACCCAGAAGCTTAGTGCGGCCTTGGGCCTCTGGGTCCCCTCTCGGCTGCGTGTTCCTTCTCGCGGGCTGCATCCGGAGTTGCCCATCCCCGCGCCCACCGAGCCAGCTCCGTGCGCCTGCAGACAACGCCAGAACATCCACGCACCCGGAACTTTTCTATTTCCGGGGCAGCCAGGGCGCGCCCGGCACTGCCCTGGGTGTGCAGATGGGTGGTGACAGGGATGGACTCAGGTCCCCGTCTGCTCGACTTTGCCTCCCACTGAAAGGCAGAAGCAACCTGGGTACGGGAAGCGTCCGACTTAAAACGCAGGCACGGAGGAGTCCAGAACGTAACGGGGGAGGCCGAGGGGCATCGCACGGAAGCAGGCGGTGAAGCCCGGCGCGAGGGGCCAAGGACAGCCCATCCAGGGCAGAGAAGGGAAGGGGTCTGGGGGGTGGGGGCGGGGAGCACACAGGCGTTTGGGGCAGGAATCCTCTTCTGAATGCCCCCAGAGCGCGCTGCGAACAGCGCGTGCTGATTTCAGTCGCGCTGGTCTTCCCTCGGACGACTTTCTCCACGAGGTATCCTGCTCCTGGGCGACCAGCACCGGGGACACATTTACCTAATAATGATGCGGGCAAGGCCAGCCAGCGAGCAAAATCCGAGTGTGAGGAGCACTTCATAGAGGCGCCGGATCGCGTCGGGCCCAGAGGCCGCGGCGAGGGGTTCAGATTTTATTACGAGTGCATCAGAGACCCCGGGAGAGGTGGAATCTGATTTCCCTTGAAGAGGATCGCTCGGGCGGCTCCGTGCAGTCGCTTCTGATTTCATCGAATCCAATAGTTCTGGAGAGCAGCCAGACAAATTGGCTTCCAGCTCTCCAAGCCGGCACCGCCCCATGCTGAATTTCACCAGCGGCCAGTACAACCCGGGACCCAAATTTCCCAAGACAAACATTCAATTTCTGGTTTAGATTTGCATTAGAAAGAGACCTTAATTACTCTGATCTCTAACACCTTGGAGGAGCTGATTTGAGCTTTTCAGATGCAAAGAGTGTTAATTGGCTAAGGGGCCCAGCTGAGCTAAACCGCCCCCCAGTGGGATGTGGGTGGGCCAAGGAGGTGGGGCGGAGGTGAGAGGGAGGAGGGGGCACCTCGCGTTCGTCGGGTTTCCTGGAGACCTGCAGGGGCGGGGCGGGAGGGGCGGGGAGCTGACACACACAACACTTTGCCTGGAGTCTCCTCCCACTTGTCCTTCTAGCTCCCGCTCCCTCTCACCTCCCTCCGCGCACCCAGGTAGCCCTGTGGCTGCGGGGGGGCAGACGGTTCAGCCTGCGTGGATGCTCTGTTAGCTGGGAGATCCCTCTGCTGGGGGACAAGGTCCCATCTCACGCAGCTTTTCCCAGCCTTCCCAGACCAAGTTGAGGTCCCAGGAAATGTGAAATGGATGAATAATAGAACTGATAATCATAATGTTCATAATATCAGGGCGGGCGTTTGGTCCAGCAGGGAAGATGCCACTCGGGATGCCTGCATCCTGTATCAGAGTCCTGGCTTCTCTGCTTCAGATCCAGCTTCCTGCTCATGGGGACTGTGAGGCAGCAGGTGCAGCAGGTGCAGCACATGCTGGACGGCTCTAGGGCTTGGGCTCCCCCCCACTCACAGGGGAGACCTGGGTAGAATGCCAGGCTTCTGGCTTCTCTCTCTCTCTCTCAAATCATATACATGAATGAAAATGTAAAGGTGTTGCTTCTTGGCCTTTTGGCTGAGATCGAGTGAAAACGGAAAGATAATACCACAATAGGAGGCATCAGTTATTTGCAGCTCACTGTGATTCTATGCTGCTCAGTCTCAGGGCTAGAAGCCACTTAATCCTGCTCTCCAATTCTGTCAGAGGAAATCCCTTGCATGAATTTCTGCTGATAACTATATTTTTATTTGTGGGGTTATTTATAATATATATCTCCTTTAAATATTTATTTATTTGCTTAAGAGGTAGAGCTATAGACAGAGAGAGGGACAGACAGAAAGAAAGGTATTCCATCTGCTGGTTCATTTCCCAAATGGATACATTGGTCAGAGCTGGGCCAATCTGAAGCCAGGAGCCTGGAACGTCTTCAGGTCTCCCACGCAGGTGCAGGGGCTCAAGGACTTGCACTTACTTTTGCTGCTTTCCAAGGCCATAGCAGAAAGCCAGAATGGAAGAGGAGCAGCTGGGATAGGATGCTGGCTCTGCAGGCTGTGGCTTTACCTGCTATGCCGCAGTGCTGGCCCCCGCTCCCTGCCCCGTCTGTTTTGTTCACCACTCTAGCCTCTGCCTATGCCGATGTCTGGTCCTTGAAGTATCTATAAATGTGTTGAGTCTCTAGTGACAAGGAGCTCGCTATCTTCCAAGGAAGTCTTTTTTTTTTTTTTTTTAAGATTTATTTTCTTTACTTGAAAGACAGAGTTACAGAGAGAGATGGAGCCAGAGAGAGAAAGGTCTTCCATCCACTGGTTCACTCCCCAAATGACTGAAACGGCCAGAGATGAGCAGATCTGAAGCCTGCAGCCAGGATCTTCTGGATCTCCCATGTGGGTACAGGGGCTGAAGCACTTGGGCCACCTTCCGCTGCTTTCCCAGGTCATAGCAGAGAGCTGGACCAGAAGTGGAGCAGCTAGGACTTGAACCGGCGCTTATACAGGATGCCAGTGCTGCAGCTGATGGCTTTACCCACTGTGCAACAGTGCCAGCCCCTAACTCTTCCTTTGAAGCTCCACTTGTGTCCCTGGAGCACCTGGCACTGGCTCCTGCCATCTGTGTCCCAGCCATAAGCCTCTTCTTCCCCCCACACAGCATGGCCCAGTCGCCATCTTATCCTGGTCACCCTCTCACTGTGCAGACTGTCCTGTTCCCTCCAAATGTGTAAAAATGGCACTCTCATTTGCCTCCTTCTAGGAATCACATTTTATTCATGCAGTACATTAAATGCATTTGCCTGAACCTGTTAAATCAAGAGATAAGGTACCCAACTGGGTTGACTGATAGAGGTCTTTCCTTTCTTAATTTTTTTAAACTAGTTATAGGAAATGTTGATGTTAGGTATATGGGTGGCCACTGTAAAACTTTTTCAACTTTTTAGTAAGTTTGAAAATTTTTATAGTGCATTGGAAAGAGGAAAATCACAATAAGGTAATTAAATGAAATTCCTAAAAACACCTGATTTACCCAAAGACACAAAGAAGATCAGAGAAAAAGGAAACAGACAAGACAAACAGAAATCACAAAATGGCCACGCTAAAGGCTGCCACTTACTAAGAGTAAGTGAATGAAACATTTCAACTAAAAGAGATTCACGGCCGGCTCTGCGGCCCACTAGGCTAATCCTCCGCCTTGCGGTGCCGGCACACCGGGTTCTAGTCCTGGTCAGGGCGCCGGATTCTGTCCCGGTTGCCCCTCTTCCAGGCCAGCTCTCTGCTGTGGCCCGGGAAGGCAGTGGAGGATGGCCCAAGTGCTTGGGCCCTGCACCCCATGGGAGACCAGGAGAAGCACCTGGCTCCTGCCATCAGATCAGCGCCGTGTGCCGGCCGCAGCGCACCGGCTGCGGTGGCCATTGGAGGGTGAACCAACGGCAAAGGAAGACCTTTCTCTCTGTCTCTCTCTCTCACTGTCCACTCTGCCTGTCAAAAAAAAAAAAAAAAAAAAAGATTCGCAGGCTGAAAGATAATTGCAGTTTATAAGAGACCATTTAAATACAGAGACAGAAAAATTGAAAGAAAAAGATAGACATATAGTATGCAGAAATATTAATCAAGAGGGCTGGAGAGGCTGCATTATTACCAGATAATGTAGACTTGAATATACGAGGTAGTATTAGAGACAATCACACTCCGTAACACGGAGGGCATCCAATCATCAGGACAAGACAATGATAGGGCCGGCCCTGTGGCTCACTTGGCTAATCCTCCACCTGCAGCGCCGGCACTCCGGGTTCTAGTCCCGGTTGGGGCGCCAGATTCTGTCCCAGTTGCTCCTTTTCCAGTCTAGCTCTCTGCTGTGGCCCGGGAGTGCAGTGGAGGATGGCCCAAGTTCTTGGGCCCTGCACCTGCATGGGAGACCAGGAGGAGGCACCTGGTTCCTGGCTTTGGATTGGCGCAGTGCGCTGGCCACAGCACACCCGGGCCGTAGCAACTATTTGGGGGGTGAACCAACAGAAAAGGAAGACCTTTCTCTCTGTCTCTCTCTCTCTCTCTCTCACTATCTAACTCTGTAAAAAAAAAAAAATGATAAATCTGAGCTTGTGTAACAACAGAGCTTCAAATTACACGAAGCAGAAACTGACAGAACTCAATGGAGAAACAAAGCTATGGCCGTGGTTTTTATACTCTTTGTAATCAATAGAATTATGAGAACAAAATAGTCGGGCATTCAAGAGCCAAACCCCGTCCTTAAGCACTTTGACATTCGACCACTGCCGAGAGCTCCTTTTTCCCACATGACTGTGAAAGGTTCAGCAGTGTAGACTGTGT
Source organism: Oryctolagus cuniculus (assembly GCF_051225735.1). NCBI lineage: Eukaryota > Metazoa > Chordata > Mammalia > Lagomorpha > Leporidae > Oryctolagus > Oryctolagus cuniculus. The sequence continues at coordinate 201,156,902 of NC_142867.1, forward strand.
GCAAGGCCATAAAACAGAAGAGGCTGAAACCTGAGCCGGCACTTTGACGCAGTGGGTTAAAACCCTAGCCTGAAACACCGGCATCCCATAGGGGCGCCAGTTCGTGTCCTGGCTGCATACCAGCTCTCTGGTATGGCTTGGGACAGCAGTAGAAGATGGCCCAAGTCCTTGGGTCCCTGTATCCGTGTGGGAGACCCAGAAGAAGCTCCTGGCTCCTGGCTCCTGGCTCCTGGCTCCTGGCTTTGGATCAGCACAGCTCCAGCTGTTGCAGCCATCTGGGGAGTGAACCAGCGGATGGAAGACCTCTCTTTGTGTCTCTACCTCTCTGTAACTCTTTCAAATAAATAAAAAAATCTTTTTTTTTTTTAAAAGAGGCTGAAACTCATTCTCAGACTACAAACAATGATAGATATAAAGCTACAGATTTAAGCAGCTCAATGAGCCCCAGGAATAAGAAACGTGGAAAACAAAACAAAACAATAACATCAAGGCATTTCATAATCTAGTTCCTCAAAACTAGATAAAGAAAAACTATAAAAAGTAGCAAGTGGGTTCTGCCTCTCTTGGGGCACCCCCCCCCCCCAACCACTCTGCCACCAGGTCTCTGCTTTTCTCTCTGCCTTGTCCACTGGGAAATTCTTCCATGCAAGACAAAGAAAAAAAAAAGAGGAACAGAGATAAGGATAACAGCAGATTCCTTGTCAGAGACTGTGTAAGTGGGAAGACAGTGGATACGCCCTGGTGTACCAAAGACCAGAAAGCCTATCAACCCTGAATTCTTCACTCACCAGAAGTATGAAAAACAATGGCAACATTTTTTCAGACACAGAAGCACACCCCCACTAAGAGAAATGCCAGAAGAATTGATGGGATAGAAGGAAGGTGACAGCAGTGTTATGACTCTGCTCTAGAAATGGCAGCTGTGTGGCCAATACATAACAATGTCTTGCACATTGTTCAAAATGCTCTTATTGGTAATTTGCTGTCACATAAAAATTCCATCATGTGGGGTTATAACACATGTAAAAGTAAATTATAACAATAGCACATGGAGCAAACAGAACAATGCTATTCCACGCTTCTTATACATGAAGCAGTGAAGTGCTGTAAAGCTGTTTGAAGGTAGATGGTGATAAATTAAAGATGTTTCCTATAAACCCCAAAGCAACTACTAAAACAGTGACATAGAGAATTATAGCTAATAAATCCACAAAAATGATCAATGGAATAAACATATTTCATAAAAAAGAGGCAGAGAAAGAAAAAGGGGACAAAGGACAACCAGAGGATAGGAAACCACCAGAGAGAGACTTAACCCCAACCAGACCAGCAGGCACGGTGAATGGCATGGACTGAGTGCTCCAATTAAAAGGCAGAGGTGGGCAGATTGCAGAAAAAATAACCCCAGCTCAATGCTGAATGTCAGACACTAGAAATAGAAAGACACAGATAGGTTTAAAGTAGACAGTTGGGAAAAAAGATGCCATGCTAACTACCATTCAAAAGAAAGCTGGACTGGCTATATTAATAGCAAACAAGCCACATTCAGAGATAAAGAAGGCCACGTTAGGGGCTGGTGTTGTGGTGCAGGGAGTTAAGCCACTGCTTGCAACATTGGTGTCCCATGTAGGAGCGCCCATTGAGTCCTAGCTGCTTTGTTGCTGATCCAGCTTCCTGCTAACGTGCCTGGGAAAGCAGTGGAAGATGGCCCAAGTGCTCAGGTTCTGCCACCCACATGGGAGACCCAGATGAAGCTCCTGGCTCCTGGCTTCTGCCTGATCCAGCCCTGGCTGTTGTGACCATCTAGGAAGTGAACCCACAGATTGAAGATTCTCTGTGTGTAATTCTTTCAAGTAAATAACTCTTTAAATTTTTTAAACATTTATTAATCTGAGAGACATTTGGACAGATAAACAGAGGTCTCCTAACTACCAATTCACTCCTCAAATGCCTGCAACAGCTGGAGCTGGGTAAAGCCTAAGCCAAGAGACAGGAAGTCAGTCCAGATCTCCCATGTGGATGGCAGGGACCCAAGTATTTGAATCATCACAATTTGGATCCATATTCTCTCATGTATACAAAAAGTAAACGGAATGCATCATAGTGCTAAATGTAAGACCTAAAACCATACATTCTTTTAGAAGGGAGCACAAGAGAACATTTTTGTGACCTTGAATCAGCCAAAGATTTCTTAGATATGTCATCAAAAGCGCAATCCGTAAAAGGAAATGTGATAAATCAGATTTAACCAAGTTAAAAATTTTTGTTGAAAACACACTGTGATGATAACAAAGAGACAAGCCAGCAGGCTGGAAGACCTCTCCACAAAGCAGGCGTCTGCCAAAGGACTTATGCTGGAATAGGCACAGAATGTTCAAAACACAATGAGAAGCAAACAAAGAACCCAATTTAAAAGTGGACAAAAGAGTTGAATGATGGCTTCATCAGAGAAGGGTTAGGGCTGGCAGGTGAGCGCCAGTAAAGATGATCATTGTTATGAGGAGATGCAAATTAGGAACCGCAGTGAGCTGTCTCCCGGACTTATCAGAGTAACCCTACGGTACTACTGTTTTGGAAGATAAATGGGCATTTCTTAAAAAGTTAAACTTTTATCAACCACACAAGACAGCCATCCTATTCCTTGGTATTTACCCAAGACAAGTAAAAGTATATGGTCATTAAAAGACATACACAAGGGGCCGGCGCTGTGGCACAGCGGGTTTAAGCCCTGGCCTGAGGCGCCAGCATCCCATATGGGTGCTGGTTCTAGTCCCAGCTGCTCTACTTCCAATCCAGCTCTCTGCTATGGCCTGGGAAAGCAGTAGAAGATGGCCCAAGTCCTTGGGCTCCTGCACTCACGTGGGAGACCTGGAGGAAGCTCCTGGCTCCTGGATTCGGATCGTTGCAGCTCTGGCCTTTGCAGTCATCTGGAGAGTGAACCAGTGGATGGAAGACCTCTCTGTCTCTGTCTCTACCTCTCTCTGTAACTCTGTCTTTCAAATAAATAAAATTAATCTTTTTAAAAAATAAAAAAGACATACACAAGTGTGCATGGCAGCATTATTTGTCCGTCAGTTGCTCAATGGATGGCACAGCCACACAGCAGAATACTATAATGCAATAAAAAGGAACAGACTATGATAGAAACAGCATGTTTCTCGCAAAATCAACCTTGAAGAGTTACATTGAGTGAAAGAAGCCAGACCAAAAAAAAAAAAAAAAGAATATATACTGTATGATCCCATGTTTACAACATTCTAGAAAACACAAATGAATCTACAGTGACAGAAAACAGATCAGCAAGGACAGGGCTGGGGGGCACAGGAGGAAGGGGTTATGAAGACCACGAGAACCCCTCGAGGGGGACAGATACGCTGTCTCGATTGTGGTAATGGTTTTGTGCGTGTGTGCATACATCATGCTTTATCAAATGACATACACATGGACAGTGTAGTAGGCGTCAATCATATTTCAGAAAACCGTTTGCGTATTTGAGCCTTAAGAAGGCAGATGCCCAAAAACATAAACATTCCTGACCTTGTCCTCAATCTATGGATTTGATGACCCGGCAGGGGGAGGCCTCAGTTGCGCTTTTGCCATCCTGATAGGCGCCATGGTTTGACCTTGGCCGTGGGTTGGCTCTGCTCCTCTCCTGGCTTCCCCGAGAGCCTCACCTCTCCAGCTCCTGCTCCTCCTCCGACCTGCAGCCTGGCGGTTCCCGCGCTGTCCATGCTCTTTGGCCTCCCTGCCTTTGGGGTCACCGTGCCCTCTCCAGGAAATTGCCCTGTGCTCATCTTCCATTGACCAAATCCTAGTCATGCCTCAAAACCCTGCTCAGGTGGCGCCTCCTCTGGGAAGCCTTTTGGATACCCTACTCATGGTCCGAGGCTCCAGCACCTGAGATTCCTCTAAACTTTGGTTTCCTGATCTGTAAAATGGGCTTAACTAAGGGATCCTTTTGCAGAGTCAATGAGATAACATAAACTAGTTAGCACAGTTCTGGTGCATAAGGATTTCACACACCTGGGAGGGTTAATGTTCTCATCACAGGGGCATCTCCTCCCCATGGCCCCAGGGGTGTCTCAGCAGGTCCCACCCAGCGTCCTGCATGGAGGTGGCTTCCCTGAGGGCAAGCTTGCACCATGGGCATTTGCTTGGTTCAGCCCCCAACACTTGGTGAGCACTTTCTGGGTGTCAGACCCCGCCCCAGGTGCTGGGGACACAAAGTCGAGGAGGAAGGGAACGGACCTTGGAGGTCAGGGTGGCATAGAGGAGGTGTGTGTGTGTGTGTGTGTGTGTGTGTGAGGAGTGCAGGCGTCTTAGCCATCACCACGTGTGGCTGTGTGGCCTTGGGTAAGGCAGCGAGAGCCGTGTTCCTAAGTTTCCTCTGCTACACGTGGGGGTGGTGAGGAAACACCTATCTCGCTGGGTTGTTGGGTCATTTTACATTATGTTAACACAGGAGCAGAGGTACCTGTCGTACACTCTCGGCACAAAGGGATCAGGCAGGCAGCACAGCATCCGAGGGAGGGGAACAGAGGAGGAGCGAATGCCGGCGTTCCCGCCCAACCCAGCGGGAGCCTGTCACTCAATTGAAGGAAGGGCGTGGCCGGGGTGACAGGGGAGGGAAGGACAGGGCTTGTGCCTGGGGCCCTCCTTCCTCTCCAAGGGGGAGAGAAGATGGTGAGGGAGTGGTGGCCGAGGAGGTGAGGGTCAGGCCCTGCAGAGCAGAGGCCGGGATTCAGAAGGGTGTCAGTTTGTGGGGACAAGGTTGGGGTGCAGCCCTAGCCCAAGGAGGGTGAAGGTAGGGGCAGCTTGGCTCCCAGTGGCAGACCACGTGGTCCCCGTGTGCCTGGGTCTGTCCTTGCTTCAAGCTGACAAATCCTGCATCCTGGGTAGCCTTTGAGGCCACAACACCAGAGCAGGATGGTGGTGAGCAGCGCTGGGTCTGGGCTGGGGGCAAGGCAGGGGTGGAAGAGTGGTGGTCTGGAAGCCCAGGGCGGGGTCGGGGGTGGGGGGGTGGGAGGATAGAGACCTAATGTTGTTACTGGTCTCCCTCGGGCCAGAATAGCCTTCCAGGCTGCTTGTCATGTTCCCCATTATCACATGGCCTTGGCCATTGTCGTCTTTAAAATCAGCTCCCTAATACAGGGCAAAAACAAAGCCAGCACACACACTGCCACCAAGCACGCGGGTTTTGGATTCTCGCTGGATCTGCCGCTTGACAAAGGAAAGGAGCCAGGGCCAGCCCTTCCCTGTCACCCTGGGAGACGGGAGCTTGAAGATGCACTCCCAAGGAGGAGGCTTGAAGGGGACCAGCGCTGCAGCGGCACCGGCACCAGCACTGGCACCGGCACCGGATCCCGCATGTCTTTCCTCCCTGGAACCACCTTGTCTCCCTCTCCTTGGAAAATGCCATGATGGAAGCCCCGGGACTCCACATTCTCTCAACAGTCCACGGCAGCTGTGTGCCCCCATCCCAAGAGTCATGCTGGTGACACTGCGCCTCACCCAGCCGGGTCACTCAGGGCCAGCCTGCTGTGAGAAGAACAGACCTCAGGAGCCCAGTACACACGGACACCAATGTTGACTGTGCCATTGCTTGTTGTGAAAAAGAACGGATAAAATAATTGAATCAGTTCAGGCAGAGAGAGAGAGCTTCATAAAGTCCATAGGAAATGTGTATCTTAAAGAGCTATGCATGGATTTAAAAAAATGTTTGCACCCAAATGAACTTTTCATTCGATTTTCCACGAGCTTTTTGAACCACCCCGTACAACCCCAGAGAAAGGCTCCTTAGGGCCCCACTGATCTGCCTCCTGCCTGCCTGCCTTCCCCTCCCAACAAGGGGTAGAAACTGATGACCACAGAGGGCAGGGACTCGGCCAGGGCCACCGGCCAGAGCCGGGACGAGACCAGTGCCGGCCCTCCCCGCGGGGCCGCACAGCCAGCTGCCTGCCTCTCCTCCTCCCTCCCCACTCTGCCTTCCGAGACAATCTTGTCTCTTGATTTCTGACTTCTTGTCAGCTGTGATTAATGAGGAAGGCTCCGGCATACACGGTTTTCAGCTGTACCCAGTTTACGACAAACAGATTAGACCATTTAAGTCAGAATAATGCTATTTAGCAAAGCCGGATTTCGGGCTGGCAGAAATTAAGGAGATTAATTTAAAGGTAAAAAGAGAGTGACAATCGTAGATCAACACCTGAAAAATCTCAACGCCTGTACAACATCCCTAATTGAGAAGTATGTGGAAGATTCCATCCGTGAAATTCAATTATCATGCGAGGCGGGGGGAAGCGGCTTCCCCGGGGGAGCCCAAACCAAAAACGTCCCCACCTGTCTGGTTTCCCGGCAAAAGATGGAGACACCTGGGAAATATGGACTTTGTGCACCAGTGTAATGTAATGTCCAGGGGTCCCAGTCTGCAGTGGGATCACTTCCCAGCCTCTGCCATCCCAGGACAGCCCAGAAAAACCTTTGGGGGTTCCGGGAAGCTACTAGGTACGGAAGGCAGGTGGCACCTTGTTTCTGACGCTCCCTCCCCCGCAGTGTCAGGCCGGGCTGTGGCTTGCAGACAAAAGGAGCGCTCCAGCCCCTTCCACTGACTTCCACCCGGGCTTCTTCACCCCAGCAATCAGCAGAAAAACTCGACAACAACCGTAATGATTACAAATGAGCCAACGGTAACTGCAAGGCACACCGCCCGCGGCTGCAGGGTCGGGGGCTCCTCCAGCACTTCCTGGGGCTCTGTGAGATCCTGGGGGCCACAGCCCCACCCTGTGCAGAAGCACTGGATGCAGTTCCTATGGGGTTAAGTGCCTGGTGGTCCGAGAGGGTGGGGGGCTTGCTCCCTGCTGGAGAGGCTTCCTACTTGCAAAGCTGCAAAGTGCTTGTGTGTGGGGTGGGGGGTGTGCCCTCTACGCAGAAAGAACGCCTGTCGCCTGTTGGATGAGTCTCCCATTCTACAGCTGCCGAGGCCAAGGTTACTTGATCTGGAAGATCAAGGCTGGAGTGCCGCCCCCACCCCCATATGTTCACTGCTGCGCAGGCCCACATAGAGGAGCTGAGTTTTGGTGCCTGGGATTGTTGGGGTCTGGGAAGGACAGGGTCCCTGGAGAGGAAGGCCCTGGAGAGCCCCAGGCACCAGGGACAAAGACAACCGGGCCTAGGGCGGGGTCTACTCTGTCTTGATGCCCGTGGTGGCTCTGGGGCTGGGCACCAGGCAGGCGTCAGGGCTCTCTGTGGAGTGCAGGAAGGAGTGAAGGTGGGACAGGCCCTGAAAGACGCAGAGGGTCCGGGGAGGCTGGAGGAGAGAAGTCATCAGTGTTGAGAGAGCAGGAGGACAGGCGGTTCCCGCTGCAGGGACCCTGGGTTGGCCCAGCTCCGGCTGAAGCGCCTGCCCCAGCCCCTCCTCTCATCATCATGGGGAGCGTCTCCATGAATGCTTTTGAATTTTAGTGGCTGGTCCCAGCTAGGGGCATGGCTAAGGGGAGAGCAGAAAAGGCCAGGACTAGGGAGCCTGGGTGGAAAAAAACCTCGGTTCATAGGGAGACTCAAGTAATTTTCAGTGTACAATGAAGAGCCATGGAGGTGGCCTGCTAGGCTGGTGTGTTTTTTGAATGTTTTTTTTAAGATTTATTTATTTGGGAGGCCGGCACTGTGGCGTAGCGGGTAAAGCTGCCACCTGCAGTGCCAGCATCCCTTATGGGCACCAGTTTGAGACCTGGCAGCTCCACTTCTGATCCAGCTCTCTGCTGTGGCCTGGGAACGCAGTAGAAGATGGCCCAAGAGCTTGAGTCCCTGCACCTGCGTGGGAGACCTGGAAGAAGCTCCTGGCTCCCAGCTTCAGATCAGCACAGCTCCGGCCGTTGCGGCCAATTGGGGAGTGAACCATCAGATGGAAGACTTCTCTCTCTCTGCCTCTCCTTCTCTCTCTCTATGTAACTCTGACTTTCAAATAAATAAACATATCTTTAAAAAAAGATTTATTTATTTGAAATGCAGGGTTACAAAGATGAGAGAGGGACATACACACACACACAGGTTGTTTACTGCTGGTTCACTCCTCAAATGGCCTCAATGGCTGGGATTGGGCCAGGCCAAAGCCAGGAGCTTCATCTGGGTTTCCAGTGTGGGTGACAGCAGGGGCCCAAGGACTTGGGCCATCTCCTGCTGCTTTCCCAGGTGCATTAGCAGAGCGCTGGATCAGAAGTGGAGCAGCCAGGACTTGAACCGGTGCCAATATGAGATGTGAGCATTGCAGGTGGCAGCAGTACCCGCTGCACCACAATGCTAGTCCCACACACGTTTTCAGTCCCCAAAGAATGCTACACATCCCAGTGTGGAAGGCAGGGCCTGGTGTGGGGGCCGAGTCTGGGACTGCCTGGGAGGAGCCCCTCAGCCACTCTCCTGGAGCTAGAAGGGGTGGAGAGCCCTCAAGGTCAACAGCAAGAGCAGCAAGTTCATGAACAGGGTGTGGCCAGCACTGCAGAGGGCCTGCCCACCCCTCACTACAGAATTAGCTTTCCTAACATCTGACCTAGAAATACCAGTGGGTGTGTCAAGCTCCCATCAACAAGGGTTTGTAGGAAAAATCCAAGGGGCCTGTTCCAGGGCTGGCTGCTTCTCCTCCACTTAAAAACCCGCCTGAGTGGTTCTGGAACTCTCTCTGCCCTGCTCTGGGCCTCAGGGGCTCAGCTGTATGGATGGTACCATCTGGGCTCCTTGGACCTTGGGCCTCACTCAGGCTAGGCTCAGCCCACGGGCGGCACCGTGGGAGTTCAGCCAGCAGAAGTGGGGAGATGCCAGCATGCTTCTTACCTGCACCCTTCCTCTTTGGTGCCATGGCCTGGCAGGCTCTGGGGCTCTGTGATCGCAGTACCTGACAGCGTCACCTCCCACTGGGCCTCTTAGGCACCAACTCTCCTCCCTGCCCCTTCCGGCTGACGGGTGGCAATGGCCACCACAGCTGCTGGCATCTGCTTGTCCCTCTGCACGTGGTCCTTCCATAAAGTCCCTGCACTGGGTGCTGCTTTCTGTTTCCTGCCAAGATCCTGCTAGAGAGGGACCTGGAGACCAGGGCGCCCCTGCCTGGCTCCTCTCTGGGGCTCCCCTGGTCTAGTGCCAGAGCCTGGCTTTAGAACATTTAGTGGGTTAGACCCCGAAGTTCTTACTCCCCCAGGAGCCCATATGACTAGAGGGGACTCCCGGGCACCCCCTTCTCATCTTAGCTCATCTGTTAGCGGGCCCTCCTCTGGGTCCCGTCTCTGAACAGGGAGCCAGGACACGCTGGGGTCAGCTCACTGCTCTTCTCTCTGGGGCCTGTGGCTCAAGGCTTTGGCTGCTCGTTGGAGGGGATACGGTGCCTCTGTTGCACCCCAGGAGCCTCCTCTGAGGTCTCTAGAAGTGGCAAGTGTGCCTGCTGTGTGGCTCCCGTGGGAGCGGTAAGAAAGCCCATGGTCAGCGAGGACAAAGACAGCCTTCTGCTTTCAGGCATAGCACATCTGAATGCGACCGTGTTTCATGGGAGAAGGGACAGCAGCTCACTTTCAGGGTTGGGTAGGATGGGGTCCAAATCCTGGGTCCTCCTCACACGTGCTGGGTGGCCCTTGGCAAGCCACTTGGTCTCTCAGTCCCCTCCTCACTGTAAAATAGGAGAGATAACCGTCTCCGTTCTCCAAGGTCAAGGTGAGGGTGGCACATGATTGTGGATGGGACATGGAGCGGGGTCCTCCCTGCATCTGCTCGACCTCATCCTGCCCGCTCTGCAGTCTGGTGCTAGAGAGCTGTTTTCCCATCTTGCCCACCAAATGGCTTTCAAAATTGTGTATCCCAAATACAGCCTTTAAAACACTATTTCTCATTTTATTTGAAAGGGGAGGAGAGGGAGAGAGAGAGAGGCAAAGATCTTTCATCCACTGGCTCATTCCTCAAATGCCTGAGATAGCTGGGGCTAGGACAGGTCAAAGCCAAGAGCCTGGAACTCCGTCTGGGTCTTCCATGTGGGTGGCAGGGATTCAGCACTTGAGCCGTCATTGATGGCTCCCAGGAGTGTTAGCAGGAAGCTGGATTGGAAGGGGAAGAACTGAGACAAACTCAATACTCTGATAGAGGACGTGGCTGTCCCAGTGGTATCTTAAGGGCTGTGCCGTAGGCCTGCCCCTCAAATGTGGCCTTTTATGGTGTTCAATTCGAAGTTCTCATTCTGTTCTGAGGCAACCCTAGTGGTTCCTGAGATTTCTGTAAATCCCCAGAGGACTTTCTCAGGCTCGCCTTTGGCTCTGAGTTCCTTTGTTTCTGGATCATCTTTCCCCCACCCATGTTGGTTTCCTACACTGGTAAGCCATCACCTGAGACACCCACATCCCATATGGGAGTGCCTGGTTGGCGTCCCGGCCACTCCTCCCTCATCCGGCTTCCTGCTAACGCACCTGGGCGGTGGCAGGTGATGACTCACATGCTTGGGTCCCTGTACCCACGTGGGAGATCCTGGTGGACTTCCAGGCTGGCTCAGCGCTGGCCTTTGGGGAGTGGACCAGTGGGTGGAAAATCTCTCTCTCTCTCCCTCTCTCTCTCATTCTGCTTTTCAAATAAATAAATAAATAAATGTAAAAGTTTAAATGCAGCCCTTTTTGCTATTTTTGCAGCAACACACTGACCTCACCCAAACAAAGCAACACGTGCACTTTGCAGTACAGGCTCCAAGCTTCTGGTCCCCATTTCTTCTCCCCCTCCCTCCTGGGAAGGCCACCCTCCCTACCGCCTGCCCCCTTGGGAACTCCAGATTCTCATTCTACTACGCCAGGCTCTGCAGCCGCCGGGCCCAGCCCCTGCCCCCTGCCCGGCCCCCATTCTCCTGCGGGCCACCTTTGCCTGTGCCTGGATCATCAGGTTCCAGCCATGTGTCTGGGAGGACCAGAGGGCCCGTCCCATGCTCACCCCCTGTCCTTTCTGAAGGCTGCTATGTGGGCCGAGTCCCAGGGTAAGACCCCCATGTCCCAGCTGTCTCCTCTCTGCCCTCCCTCCCAGGGGGCCTCGCAGAGCTGGGGCGTGAGCTGCCTTCCCCAGTGCACTGTGGCTTCTCGCGCCCGCCTGTGGATGGCTGCGTGGGCGAGCAGAATGGGCTGGTCTCACTCTCCCAGCCCCCGTGGCCCCACTGTTGGGTGAAGGCGCGGGGCCTGCGGGCTGGAGGAGCAGCCGCCGTGCACAGGAGCTCACGCAGCGCGCTCTCGCACGGAGCCTGTGCTGTCTCTTGCTCACCTTGTCCTGTGTCACTGGATAAGATCCCATCTGTCACACTGAGCCATCTGCTTCCTTTCCTGCCATCTCTGCTGCCCAGCTCTAAGTAAATTAAAAAACAAAGAGGCAGGAGCTGCTGACAATCGCATTCATCCTCATTTCTGCGGCTGGCAATGGGAGCTCAAGGGTCGGCTTTGTGGGTCTGGATTAAGGAGCAGCTAGAGCTGGCGGGCAGGGAAACCGTCCTGCGGCTGTGACATTCCAACTGCGGCCGACCCCGTGCATGGCTGTGAACATGGGCACGGGGCTGGGGAGGCAGGGATTTGAGCCAGGGTGAGGGGCAGTGGCAGTGGCAGGGGCAGGACACTCGCCTTGGAGTTGGGCAAACCTCAACTCTGATCTGGTTTGCTGCCTTCTATGTGTGAGACCCAGGGCAAGTCATTCACTGTTTTAAGGCTCAGTTTTTTTCATCTGTGAAATGGACATAATTAATATTACAGGTGGCAGGGCCAGTGCTGTGGTGTAGCAGGTTAAGCCTCCACCTGCAGTGCTGGCATCCCTTATGAGCACGGGTTTGTGTCCCAGCTGCTTCTCTTCGGATCCAGCTCTCTGCTATGAACTGGCAAACCAGTGGAAGGTGGCCCAAGTCCTTGGGCTCCTGCACCCACGTGGGAGACCTAGAAGAAACTCCTGGCTCCTAGTTATGGATCGGCCCACCTCTGGCTGTTGCAGCCATTTGGGGAGAGAACCAGCAGATGAAAGACCTCTCTATCTCTCCCTCCCTCTGTAACTCTGCCTCTCACATAAATAAATAAATCTTAAAAAAAAAAAATAACAGGGGCAGCAGGTGCTCCACAGAGACCAGTTATCTCTAAGGGCCTTGGTGCAGGCAACAAAGACAGGGTGGGGTGGGGGGGAGTCGAGATGGAGCCACCTGTCCAGGGGAAGGTGGTGGTAGGGGTTGGGGACAGCTCTGTGATGGAGGCGGTGGGAGGGGTTGGGGACAGCCCTGTGATGGAGGCGGTGGGAGGGGTTGGGGACAGCCCTGTGATGGAGGCGGTGGGAGGGGTTGGGGACAGCTCTGAGATGGATTGGGCTACTGTTCTCTCAGCACTTCCTGGCCTGCTTGTGAGAAGACGATGATTTCCCCGCTCCACCCACATCAGATGTGGTCACGTGACTTGCTGCAGCACTAGGGAGCCGGGGAAGTGAGAAGAAGCTGTCAGGCAGGGTCATGTAGCCTAATAACGGTGGCATAGTCCGAGAGGGGCTTTGTCCCGTGACTTCATCACCATGCAAATAGTGCACGGGCACAGCTCGGGTGTCACCAGGTCGCGCAGTCTGGGGCCCCTTGTCCCGTGACAGTCCATGTGCACCCAGAGATCGCTTGTGCGCCACATTGCGGTGTTCTGGCTCCTTCCCTCCTACGGTAGGGCCCAGAGTCAGGCGCTCTTCTCCTGTATGGCTCTCGAAATGCCGATGGCGCAGAACCGCCACAGCAGGCCCACAGCGGACGCGGATGCGAGCCGGGAGATGAGGCTGTGAGTGTCGGGCGTGCAGGGGCAGCAGCAAAAGCTGACTCATGCTCCAAGCTGCTCCCGAGCTACGTTTGCAAGTGGGGCGCAGTCTGCTCCTGCCGGGATCCCCACAATCTCTGCTTTAGGCAGACAGGGTGCTTGCTTGATTGCTCACTCGCTCTGTGACCCACCTTGGGCTACTGTATTTTTTTTTTTTAATTATTTTTAAAGATTTGTTGGAAGGGCGGGGTAGGGGGAGAGCTCCCATCTGCCGGCTCATTTCCTAAATGCCTACAAGGACCGGAGCAGGGAACTCCATCCAGGTCCTCCTACATGGGTGGCAGAGACCCAGTGACTTGAGCTATCGCTGCTGCCTCCCAGGGTGAGCATTAGCAGGAAGCTGGAGTTAGCAGCTAGGACTAGCAATCAAACCCAGGCACTCTGATGTGGGATGCGGGCACCTTCACTGGACTCTTAACTACTGGCCAAAGGCCCACAACCTGGGCCCCCATAACTTCATCTGCAGACGATTGCTATGGATGAGCAGGGGTGTGGGGGCGTCCAACCGTGTCACTCCTAGACCCAGGCGACCCTCACGGGGCATCCGGGTACAAGGCACTGATGAAAGTGTCCGCCCTCACGTCCTCGGCCTCAGGGCCGCCCCACTCTCCCTGCAGCTCCCCCTGCTGCAGCTGTGGCCGTCAGGGCACAGAACCGCAGCTGCAGAGAGGCCTTGGTTGGGGTCTGGTTGCTCCTTCCTGGCCTTACGATCAGGCAGGGCTGGGTCCTAGGACATGGAGATGACCCTCTGGGCGGGCGAATGGCTTAACTCAGCTTCAACATGGAAGCCTCTTTGTTTAAAGAGAAGGGATAGCGAATGGCAAACACTAATCCTCTCTCAATGGTCTTGAGATATTTACTTCTGCCTTTGAGTTTGGTTAGCATGTTCATTTTTTTAACATTTATTTGAAAGTCAGAGTTATGGGTGTGGGGCTGTAGGGGAAACACAGAGACAGAAAAGTCTTCCATCTGCTGGTTCACTCCCCAAATGGCTTCAGTGGCTGGGTCTAGGCCAGGCTGAAGCCAGGAGCCAGGAGCTTCTTCTAGGCCTCCCACGTTGGTGTCAGGGGCCCAAGCACTTAGGCCACCCACTACTGCTTTTCCAGACCATTAGCAGGGAGCTGGATTGGAAGTGGAGCAGCCGGGACTCGAACTGGCGCCCATATGGGATGCTGGTGTTTCAGGCGGTGCACTTACCAGCTGTGCCACAGCGCCAGCCCTGATTATTCCATGCTGTAACACCAGTGCCCGGCAGGTAAGAGCAGGGCAAGTCTTCCCGGATGGACACTGGTCCTTTGGAGACGTCCTGGCATCTGGACGCGCTGCCTGTGCTGGGACGGAGGGCAGGGCTGCCACTCACTGAAGGCAGAGAAGCCTGGACACTCCTATCCACACGCACTCCGGCCCGTCTGCTCCAGCGACACAGAAACTGCAGCGGCAGATCCCAGCCTCCTAACACCAGGGCGACAGCTGGGCGGGCGGTGACATGCAGGGCCCAGCGCCTGCAGCACCGCCGTGTGATTGGGGGCCGGTGGCGGAGTCCTCGATACTCTGCTCTGTGATGGCTTTTGGGTGTGGTCCTGGCCACCACGCATGTTCTAATCTGGTTCTGCCTCGGTTCCCAGGTGCTCCCTGCACCCAAGCGCACTTGCTTTGTTATCCTCAGCTGGAGTGGTGTCCGTGGCTCGCCAGCTGGCGTGGAAGGCAGCGCTGTGTGTTGCTGCCAGACCCTGCAGGTTATCAGCGAATTCTCCTCTGCCATGTGTACTGGGATCTCTGAGGAGCATCCTTGAGGAATATACTTTGCTGTATTTCCAGGGATGCTTTAGTGCCTGTTATAAATCAACGCCACCACCCCCGCCCTGTCCCAGGCAGTGGGCTAGCTGGTGTGTTCCTTAATGGTTCTGAGCACGGACAGAATTGTGGTTTGCCGCTGCTCCAGGCACCTCCCACGCTGAGCATCCGATAGGAGGGGGTGACTGTCCCGGAAGGACCCCTCGGGGTGCTGTACCTGCCGCGGGAGCACTGGAAGCCGCTCAAAACACTGAGCGACTGTGTCAGCAAGGCCTGGGCATCTGCATTCTGATGCTTTAATCCACAGGTGGGGGAGAAGAAGCTGGGTCTCCCGACCCTCGGCGCGCTACCCCTCGAGGCAGGAGAGCCTGGTCCAGGCTGGCTGCCGGCGGCGAGGCGAGGCCAGCCTGCCGGGAGAGGATGCTGCATCTCAGAAACCAGTGATGAGTACGGAATTTATAATCCGGCCGTTTCAGCAAATATTTGTGTGCTCTGCTGAAAAGTGCACTTTCAGATCAATTCGGCACTGTGTCTTTTTCAAATGATTATTCTAAGCTTGCAAAAATGGAGTTTATTACCGATGTAAAAATAATACTGCCCCGGAGCCGGCGCCGCGGCTCACTAGGCTAATCCTCCGCCTAGCGGCGCCGGCACACCGGGTTCTAGTCCCGGTCGGGGCGCCGGATTCTGTCCCGGTTGCCCCTCTTCCAGGCCAGCCCTCTGCTGTGGCCAGGGAGTGCAGTGGAGGATGGCCCAGGTGCTTGGGCCCTGCACCCCATGGGAGACCAGGAAAAGCACCTGGCTCCTGGCTCCTGCCATCGGATCAGCGCGGTGCGCCGGCCGCAGCGCGCCGACCGCGGCGGCCATTGGAGGGTGAACCAACGGCAAAGGAAGACCTTTCTCTCTGTCTCTCTCTCTCTCACTGTCCACTCTGCCTGTCAAAAAAAAAAAATAAATTAAAAAAAAAAAATAATACTGCCCCGGGATCCTTCGTGACTCTCTCTCTCTCAGGAGTCAGCCTGTGGAGTCCAGCTCCAGCAGGTGCAGGGGTTCCCGGAAGTGCGGGAGGCGTCGGTGGAGGAAGACACGAGAGACACACTCACACAAGGCTGATGGCAGGGCGCTGGCTCTCGAGCACCAGGCTTTGTTTTTATATCATAAGCCGCATAATGACTCTTTTTGCTCACAGTAGCATGCCTGTTGTCCATTTTTTTAAAAAATTACAATTTCTTTGATTTTCAAGGGCATATTCAGAGCATGGGTTACAATCACAGACAGGTGCGAGACAATGGGCTGCCCACACATGCCAAGGTCTGCGTGCTGCTGAACTACGCAGAAATTGGCTACACAAACTGGAACAGTACCTTCCCAATCTAATCTGCACTAGGAGCCCCACGTTCAAAGCAGACCCTTTTTTAAATGTATCCCCTTTTGTAGTTCTTTCTGTAACACTTTAATTTCTTTATTGCACTTAACTAAACATTCACTAGATCTATTCCACAGTTTCGACACCCTAACCATTGTTGTATCTGTTGCACATATTAAATTAAAGCTTTAATAATGGACATTTTGGGGACTGTGAGACTAAGCGCTCTTCCCTGAAATTAGGAATACAGCAGTCATTAGCGGGGCCCCCAGGAAGCTCCGGCTTTCTTACGAAGAGTTTTGTTCTCAACAAACCTAAAACCACCACGAGGACCGCAGCTGTCCTTCTCACGCCTCGCTGAGGCAGACCTTCTGCTGTGACCTTGTCAGCCAGCTGAAGTTGCCTCGGCCTCGCCGTCAGCCCAGTGTTTTCTGGCTCTGGTTTTAAGTGGGGAGTGTGCAGAAGGCCCCCGGGTTTGGTGATTCTTGGGGAGGCCAGGTATGGGTGGAGGGACAGGTTGGGGGATGGGCACACGTGACTTCGTGGTGCATGTCCCTGTCCCAGGTGGATCATAGCTCTGGTGGGGAGGTGTGGGCTGGGTGTGTCCTGTGATGGAGTTATCAGGAGAATGTGGGTGGGCAGAGGCCAAATGGGTGTGGAGCTGGAGGGAGAGGTGTGTCTCAAACACAAAGCACTAGCACTTTCTAAGACAGATACAACGATGCCGAGACAGTGTCCCCTGTGAGGAAGAACAGCTCTGGTCAGCCCCTTTGTGGCTTCAGTAGGCAATTCGAGCGAGGGAAGGAAGGGCCGGGGGGAGAGGCTGGGCCTCGGGCATGTGGATTGCATCTACCCCATGTTCTGCAGCTCTGTGCCACAATTCAACCCACTTCTTCTTTTTTAAAGATGTATTTATTGATTTGAAAGGCAGAGCAAGAGGGCCGGCACCGTGGCTCACTTGGTTAATCCTCTGCCTGCGGCGCCAGCATCCCATATGGGCACCAGGTTCTAGTCCCGGTTGCTCCTCTTCCAGTCCAGCTCTCTGCTGTGGCCCAGGAGGGCAGTGGAGGATGGCCCAGGTGCTTGGGCCCCTGTGCCTACATGGGAGACCAGGAGGAAGCACCTGGTTCCTGGCTTTGGATTGGCGTAGCACCGGCTGTAGCGGCTACGGAAGGAAGACCTTTCTCTCTGTCTCTCTCTCACTGTCTACAACTCTACCTGTCAAATTTAAAAAAAGAAAAGAAAAAAAGAAAGTCAGAGTAAGATAGAGAGGGAGGGAGAGACAGAAAGAGCAGGAGCTTCCATTTCCTGGTTCACTCCCCAAATGGCCACTATGACCTGAGCTGGGCCAGGCTGAAACCAGGAGGCTGGAGCTCCATCTGGGTCTCCCAAGTGGGTGGCACGGGCCCAGGTACTTGGGCCGTCTTCTCTGCTGCTTTCCCAGGTGCATTAGCAGGGAGCTGGAATTGGAAGTGGAGCAGCTGGGACTTAAACCAGGGTTCTTAGTGGCTGCAGGCATAGCAGGTGGCAGCTTAACTCACTGTGCTGCAACTCTGTCCCTTCAATTCAGTTTCTTTAATATATATATATATATATATATATATATATAATTTACTTGAAAGAGCCACAGAGAGTGGGGTGGGGGGGCGGCAAGGAGAGGTCGTCCATTCACCAGTTCATGCCCCAAATGGCTATAACCCCTAGGAACTGAGCTGATCAGAAGCCAGGAGCCTGGAGATTCTTTTGGATCTCCCATGTAGGTGCAGGGTCCCAAGGACTTGGGCCATCTTCCACTGCTTTCCCAGGTATATTAGCAGGGAGCTGGATCAGAAATGGAGCAGCTGGGACTCGAACTGGTGCCACCATGGGAAGCCAGCACTACAGGTCGGGGCTTTAATCCAATGCACCACAGTGCCGGCCCCTCAATTCAGTTCTGCTAGCTGGATTTACCAGTCCTGGTTGTGGAGCACTCACTATGTTTTAGGGCCTGGGGCTCACCAGCAGCCTAAAGATGGCTCTCACCCTGAGTGAACCTGCATTCCTAGTGACTGGCTTGGCAGTGAGTCAGGCAGAGAGTGCTGAGCGCCAGGACTGGGGTCCAGGGAGCAGAAGCAACAGCACCAAGGCCATGGAGCCAGCGAGGGGCCAAGGCCCAGGCTGTGACACCCGAGTCCGGGCCCAGGGAGGGCTTCTCTGAAGCGCGGGGTGGGAAGTGCTAGGATAGGAACAGGCAGTGTGAAAATATGACTGGCCCTTGATCACGGCACAGAAGCTGACCTCTGGCTGGGTTCTGGGCTCAACGGGACTGCGGGGTTTCCGCGCTCACCGTGATGGGGCCTCGTGAGATGAAGGAACGCGTGAGAGACCTGCCCGGCTCAGCGGTCACCCGTTCAGCTGTCTGCCATGTGGCCTGGTGCACCTGCTGCTCAGGGGCTCAGCGCCGACTCAGGGGACTCGGCTGTGGCCATCTGTCCTTCGACAAGGAAGTGAGGTGTCACGTGCTGAGGTCCCGCCTGTGTGTGCCTTAGCTCAGTCCCTGGGTACTGCAGATCACGCCTGCCCCAGTGTCCTGCGATAGCCTCTCTGAGGCTGGAGCTTGTGCTTCTCCGGCTCTCTCAGCCACCAGGTCCTCCCTGAGTTGGACCCTCCCCCATCCTGTCCCCCCACGGGGGATGCGTCTCGGTTCACCGCTGTCCCTCTCCAAGGGCGGAGCTGGGCACTGCATGGGTGGGGCTGGACACATCTTGCCCTGATGTGTTCCTTGAATGCTTATCACCAAGCTGGGGGAAACGCATAACCCTGTCACCACCTGGCCATCTGCCGCTGACCCCTGCTTCCACTTGCGGACACGGAGCGTCTGATTCCGCTGTGCGCACAGGGTGGGGTGGGCAGGCCTGACCCAAGGGAAGTGGTTTCAGTCCTGCCCATGGGAGAAACTGGGGCCCAGGGGGCGATCTGTAAATGCACAGCTCGCCAGGCTGGGCCGCGAGTCGGCTTCTTTCCCTGGTTCCTCAAGCTGCCTGTGGCCCAAGGAGCAGTGGTCTCAACAGCACTGGGGGTTTGCTGGAAATGCAGGATCAGAAAATGCTTCAATGTTTAGAGATTTATTTACTTTAAACTTTTATTTGAAAGGCAGAGCTACAGGAGAGAGAGAGAGAGAGAGAGAGAGAGAGAGATCTTCAATCTGTTGGTTTACTCCCCAAACAGCTGCAACAGCCAGGGCTGGGCCAGGCCAAACCAGGTCTCTGGGACTCCATCCAGGTCTGCTACATGTGTGGCAGGGGCCCAAGCACTTGGGCCATCCTCTGCTGCTTTCTCAGGCACATCAGCAGGGAGCTGGATTGGAAGTGGAGCAGCCAGGACTAGAATCGACACCCACATGGGATGCTGGGGTCACAGGTGGCGGCTTTACCTGCTACGACACAGCGCCGGCCCCCAGGACATGTTTCAGCAAAGATCTCGGTGACCCCGGTGCCCTTTCGTCACCTTTCCTGGCTCTCAGGGTCATGTTGCTTGGCTCAGGCTCCAGGGCCTGTGGGTCAGGCTGGGATGACTTTCTGAAACTCCCATCCGGCCATGCCACTCTGCTGTCTACATCCGGTCCAAGGGTCCCCATTGATTTCAGGGTAGCATGGCAACTCCCAGGCTTTGGGATGTGTCACTGGGGTCTATTATTACCCCACTGCATCAGATAACCCGTAGTGGCCCATGGGCCAGACTTGCTCACATCCTGGTACCCGTCACGTGCTGCTCCTCTGCCTGGATCCCCTCGCTAGATGGACTCTCTCCCCTGAGACCCCCGCCCCTCCTCTGCCTCTCTCATCTCGCTGCCTCCAGGCGCTGGTGCACACGTGCATCCCCGAGACTTAGCCCCGGTCAGCCCCAGTACTGAGCGCCACGTGCGGCACCCCTCTGCACCCTTATGCAGTGTACAAACCAGGGAGTTCACAATTTGGTGAGGAAGACACATGGGGCTCCGTGGTGGCTCCCAGCACATATGTGTCTGGTGTTTCGCTGGAAGGGGAGCCTATGAGAGCGTCCAAACGGCCATGGAAAATGGAACTCAGGGCAAGTTTATTTGGGTGCAAAGAATTGTTGAAATCCATGCAAAGCTTTTTCGTAACGGACATTATCTGTGAGCTTTGTGAGGACCCTTCATATGCCTCTGGGAGAGGGAGAGAGTGTGTGTGCTACTCTGTGGGACTAAGGAATTGGCTCCCGCGGTCCTGTGGTTATGGAGGTTTCAAAGTGTCAGGACCACAGCCTCAGGCTGCAGACCCAGGAGAGCCAGTGCTGGCCGTTCCAGTCTGGGTCTGGCGCTGAAGGCAGGAGGCTGATGCCACAGCTCAAGGGCGGCCAGAGAGAGAGAGAGTGAGAGAGAGAGAGAGAGAATTCGTTCCGTCTCAGCCTTTCCTTTGCTGCAGGCCTGCAGGATGCACATGCATGTAGTTTGGTGCCAGGACAGAGAGGGCTTAAAAGGCTGAGAAGGTACTTTGTCCAAGGACTCCATGTGCAGCTATTCAGGCTGTACACTGCATCAGGGTGCCATGTCTCAGGGTGCCAATTTCTTTGCAAACAATGTCATGGTTCTGAAAAATAGAAAAAAATTTTATTATAAAAATTTCGGGGGCCAGTGCTGTGGCATAGTGGGTAAAGCCACTGCCTGCAGTGCCGGCATCCCATATGGGTGCCAGTTCGAGTCCTGGCTGCTCCATTTCTGATTCAGCTCTCTCTATGGCCTGGGAAAGCAGTAGAAGATGGCCCAAGTGCTTGGGCCCCTGTACCCGCGTGGGAGACCTGGAAGAAGCTCCTGGCACCTGGCTTTGGATCAGTTCAGCTCCAGCCGTTGCGGCCATCTGGGGAGGGAACCAGCAGAGGGAAGACCTTTCTCTGTCTCTCTGCCTCTGCCTCTCTGTAACTCTTTCAAATGAATAATTAATCTTTTTTTTAGATTTATTTTATTAATTTGAAAGACAGAGTTACAGAGAGGCAGAGACAGAGAGAGAGGTCTTCCATCCGCTGGTTCACTCCCCAGATGACCACAACAGTCAGAGCTGTGCAATCCAAAGCCAGGAGCCAGGAGCTTCTTCCAGGTCTCCCACACGGGTGCAGGGGCCCAAGGGCTTGGGCCATCTTCTACTGCTTTCCCAGGCCACAGCAGAGAGCTGCACTGGAAGAGGAGCAGCCAGGACTAGAACCGGCGCCCATATGGGATGCCGGCACCACAGGCGGAGGATTAACCTACTGCACCACGGCGCCGGCCCCATGAATAATTAATCTTTAAAAAAATTAAGTTTCTTTTAATTGGACATGCTGTTTTATGTAAAATTAGCAGTATAAGTTTAAAAAAATCTAGGAACCAAATCAACAAACAAAATGCCTTTGAAAAAAAATCAAAGGATGTAAAAACCATTTGAATAAAAATTAAAAAATGATGTTTAAGAAAAACATATTCTAGATGCCAAATTGAAGGTCATTGATACCAATTTCTCTAAGGAAGGGAATGTGAGGGGAGAAGCCAGAAGATCAATTTAACCATAAATTTTGTAATCCACACAATTATGACCCATATACAATTTCAAAATAACTTTCCTTTTTAAAAAATATTTTATTGATTTATTTGGGAGGTAAAGTTACAGACAGTGAGAGGGAGAGACAGAGAGAAAGGTCTTCCATCTGCTAGTTCACTCCCCAAATGGCCAGGAGCCAGGATCTTCTCCAGGTCTTCCACATGGGTACAGGGGCCCAAGCACTTGGGCCATCCTCCACTGCTTTCCCAGGCCACAGCAGAGAGCTGGATGGGAAGAGGAACAGCCAGGACTCGAACTGGTGCCCAAACGGGATGCCGGCACCACAGGCAGAGGATCAACCCACTGTGTCACGGTACCAACGCCTATTTCCTTTTAAACATATTAGAGTCAATGATATTACTGCTAGAATTAAGATGTACAATGCTGAAAACAATTAGTCTTCCACTCTTCTAAATGACACATGGAATTTGAAACATTGTGATGAACTTGGACTGCTGTAACTGTGTGATTTACAGTTGAACTTGACTGCTGTGCTGCCCATGGGGTATCCACTTGCGAGGAGCTAAAACTTAAAGTTGTTTTCCAAACTCTCCTGTTGATGGTTAACTATCCACTTGCAACAATAACTTACTGAATGCATTTCTTTTTAAATATTTATTTGAAAAGCAAAGTTACGGGGGTGGGGGGGTGGAGAGATGAAGAGTGATCTTCCATACACTGGTTCACTCCCCAAATGGCCGCAACAGCTAGGACTAGGTCCGGCCGAAGCCAGGAGCCGGGAACTCCATCTTGGTCTCCCATGTGGGTGGCAGAGGCCCAAGCACTTAGGCCATCTTCCACTGCTTTCCCAGGTGCATCAGCAGGAAGTTGGATCAGAAGTGGAGCAGCAGGGACTTGAACCAGCACTCATATGGAGGAGGCTGCTGTCACAGGTGGCGGCTTAACCAGCTGCGCTACAGCAACGGCCCCTGCAAATTTCTTAGTATGTTTATAGCTCTTATAATATCTTCAGCTTTGCCAAATTTGGTTGCCAATGAAGAGCATAGCTTCTTTGTCGCTCCCCCTCTTCGTGGAGGAACGACACAGGACCCTGCGCTGTTCTTTTGTCTGCTCGGCCCTCCCCGGGTTTGCTGCTGGTTCTTCCCGGGTTGGCTACTATCCCTTCCACCTCCGTGGAAGGGCAGCTCCCCCTGGCCACATTCCCCACTTCCGCAGGGGAGCGGCACACCGCCGGCCGGCTTTCTCGGGGGCTGCACAGGTGTTCCTTCAGCTAGATGTTCCCCTTAGATGTTCCTGGTGCATGCCGTCTCTCTCCTCCTTTATAGTCCTCCTCCGCCAATCCCAACTCGGCTGCCCACACGCCGAGTACGCTGCTCTCCAATCAGGAGCAAGTCCTACAGTTTATTGGTTGAACTGGAGGCAGCTGTGCGGAAGCTGTTTACTTCTCTCCCAGCACCATATTGTGGGAGAGCAGATGCATAGAATAAGTCTTAATTCCAGTAACTCAGTCCAGTCCGGGCTGCTCCCCACACTTCTTGAGATAAAAATGTATCTAAATATTTGTAAGATCCAGCAGCCTTTCTAGGGAGAACAAGCCATTGGAGCAAGTGAGCATGAACGTGATCATAAAGTGGGTGAGCCCCGTGCTCGGCTCCAATTCCCTAAAACACAGAGGAGGAGGCAGGGGCATGGGCGTAGCAGGTGCATTTCGGAAAACCAGTCCCAAGGAAGTGGAAAGAGAAGAAAAGCCCAGAAAAGTCCCCCTGGGTTATGCAGCTGGCTACAGCTGGGAGCACCTGACTCCCTCTAGCTGGGAGTGAGGCACTTCAGACTGCCCTCCTGTGGGGGCCGTGGGGGCCATGGGAGGAAGTGTTTCTCCACTCGTGCCATGGCCCTGTGGGGCGTTAACTCCGTGTCCTTCAGAGTTTGCTCATTGTCAGAATGTCCTGTGTGGCAGAAAGGACCAGAGCACTAAACACGCGTTGAGTGAGTGGAGATGGCTGAGCGAGGTGCTCGCAGGCCACCCTTGCACACAGCTGGAGCCAAAGTATGGCTGAGGGACAGGTGGCCCTTGGACGGTCCCACCCTACTCCCACGAGGTCTGAGCCCCGCTCCACTCCCGATTCCAGCCTCCTGCTAAGGTGCACCTGGAGAGGTGGCAGGTAGTGGCCAGAGCACCTGGCCTTGGTGACCCTGTGGGAGACTCCGACTGAACTCCTGCCTCCCAGCTCTGGCTTCACCTGGCTCTCGGCAGGCATTTGGGGAGTGAACCAGCAGATGGAGATCCCTGTCTTGTCTGCCTGCCTTTCAAATACAACAAAAATAAAGAAGAATTATTTTTAAAAAGTGGCCAAAAGGATGTAAGGCCCAGAAGATACCCAGCAACATATTTAATCATTTGACAACAAATGCTTGTGTCCTAATTGTTAGTAAAAGTTCACGTTCTCGGGCCGGCGCCGTGGCTCACTAGGCTAATCCTCCACCTGCAGCACCGGCACACTGGGTTCTAGTCCCGGTCGGGTTGCCGGATTCTGTCCCGGTTGCCCCTCCTCCAGGCCAGCTCTCTGCTGTGGCCCGGGAGTGCAGTGGAGGATGGCCCAAGTGCTTGGCCCCTGCACCCCGTGGGAGACCAGGAGAAGCACCTGGCTCCTGCCATCAGATCAGCGCGCCAACCGCGGCGGCCATTGGAGGGTGAACCAACAGCAAAGGAAGACCTTTCTCTCTGTCTCTCTCTCTCACTGTCCACTCTGCCTGTCAAATAAATAAATAAGTAAATAAAAGTTCACGTTCTCTATTTAAAACATGTCATGTGATACACATATGGTACACAAACCCAACGTGCAAAACTGCATGAATTCCAAATGTACTTGCATGGTCTACAGTTTTATTTATTTCATACAAAATGACTTTGTGATAGCAATTATTATGGGGAAAGAGATAATGTATTCATTTCAAGCTTTCTGAGGGAGGCGATGAATTGTTCTAATTTGCACTAGGATGTCATGCGGGTTAGCAGCCAGGCCACTGAGGACAGAGCTGTGTGTCCCCCGGCACTCGGTGGGTGAGGCTTGGCAAAACCGTGGCCCGGCTAGCTGCACTGCAAATATTTCTGAAAGGTGACCTCACAGAACCTGCTGCTTTAAAGATCATACAATGAGACGGGGACCCCTGCAGAGCGGGAGCGCCTGTGTGTGTAGTTTCCAGAACATTCCGGTTTCCTCTGGGCTGCCCTCCATTCCTCCCTCTGACCCGTTTTGCTCTCAGCAAGCACCTCGCCGGTTAGGCTCCTGGTCTAATGGGATAATCAGATCTGTCTTCCTGAAAAGTTTGTGTCACTAAGCCGCGTCATTGCTTTCCACGACGGTAGCAAGACAAAACTCTTCTGAATTCCGGAAAGACTTCTGCTTGCCCCGAGTGTGTAGCAGCAACTGCGTTACCCCCCTGGCCATCAGGGCAACCACCCCCGTGGGCACAGTGCCTTCTTCTTCACCTCTTTGTCCCCAGCGGTCAGGTGGGATCCTGGCTTTTAGGTCCGTGGGTCCTCTGTCGTGGCTTCCCAGACAGCACAACAGTGACTTCTCAAGAGAGCCCAAGGTCACGAGGATGGAAGCAAAACTGTCGCTTGTGCTTCATTCCGGGTGATGGTGACACAAGCCGCTTCTCTTACCTCCGGGCGACTCCCACACCCGTGTGTCTTGGCTGTGGGAGAAGAAGCAATAGCTTGTACTGGTCACTGGGGCAGAGCAATGTCCCTTCTATAGGACGTTTCCCCGGTCCTGCAAGGCTTGTCACCCTGCTGGTACCACACTGAGTGTTCAAGGGGCCACTCCACTGTTGCAACAGGCCTGCTCTTTCAGGGTGAAGAGGAGCTTAGTCGGATCAGTGGGTTCTGTGACCTTGAACCCAAGGATTATCTCAGGGAGGTCACCAAAGCCTTGTCTATCTCGACTCTATCTTGAGTTGGGAGCTTCAAGGTTGAGCTCACCATGTTCTGTTTTCAAGTCCTCCAGCACAGTCAGCAGTAGCTAGTTCAGCCCGCAGTCCTCAGCTGCGTGCCCACTGCCACGTTTTTCTGCAGCAGCTGGTTGGCCACCTGATTTTCTTTCTACAGGTGCCTGATGTCAGATGACTCCAGGTGACAATTGAAGAAAATGCTGTGCCCCTTGGTGCTACAGAAATCCATGGCCCAGCAGCAGAGCCATTGATGCCAATATTAGTAAAAGAATTTCACTCTTGCATTGTTAAGGATCTACTGCTCTGAACAACTAGTGGTTTGGGTCAGGAAAACAGAGCCAAGTAGCACAGGAGTGGAGGGTTTAGTACAGGAGCCCGGGAGCAGCTGTGAGTGTGGCTCCAAGAGGGGAGAGTCAAAGGGTGCCAGGAGCACAGAGGGGAGAGGTGAGCTTGTGGGAGACCAGAGAGTGCTGCCCACTGAGGTGGGCCTGTGGAACGGGAGCTCGTGGGGAGGCCTGCAAAGCCTCTGCAGCTGCCGCGGCCGCCATGCCTGGTGGTGCGCTGATGTCTGGCTGCCACGCCCTCCCAGGGACCGTGGCTCCCCTTTTGCTCCCCACTTCCAAATTTTGCGTGGGTTCTTCTCATTGGTAATTTCCATCCTGGAGCCATCCAGGCAACACTATGCTGGGAAGTGTAGTTCCTGCCTGAAACAGGGGCCGTGTTGCTAACCAGTCCAGAAATGGGGGACTGCTCAAGTGAATTATGGCATAGTCATCTAATCAGTTCCCAGTCAGTCCAAGAAAACAGAACCAGTATTTCCAATACACAGGACACATATGGGAGTACTTTATTTTTTAAATTTTAAAAAAATATTTATTTATTTATTTATTTGAAGAGGAAAGAGAGAGAGCGAGCGAGAGAGTGTGTGTGTGTTAGAGAGAGAGAGAGAAAGCTTCCATCTGCTGCTTCACTTCCCAGGTGGTCTCAGTGGCTGGGGCTGGGCCAGGCAGAAGCCAGGAGCCAGGAGCTTCTCCTGGGTCTCCCACACAGGTGCAGGGGCCCAAGCACTTGGCCATCCTCTGCTGCTTCCCCCGGAGCATTAGCAGGGAGCTGGATCAGAAGTGGAGTAACTAGAATTCAAACCAGGGGGATGCCAGTGTCACAGACTGCAGCCTAACCTGCTACATCACCACGCCAGCCCCAGTGAGAATACTTCAAAAGGTTCTTGTTTATTTAGGTGCAAAGAAATTTTGAAGTATAGTTTTCTCACAATGCATTTTCCATGAACTTTTTGAAGTCTCCCTCTTTGCATGTGGATTTCAAAATTGTTTTGCACCAAAATAAACCCCTTTTGATCCCGTTTCACAAATCTTTGAAGTGCCCTCAAATTTGTAAGACCAGAAGCTCTGGGGTCTTAGAACTGAAACAGTTCCTTCTCACTCCTCTCCTGGAAAAGGAGGCGTGGAGGCTGCGGGTGAGATGTCGAAAGTAAGCGTTTAATTTCGTATACACAGTGGAGAGAGCCTTTAATATAATATTAATTCATTGTGCAAATTAACAAGGCTTAATAACCACACGAGCCATCGGGAATCCTGGTGTGACTCAAAATGACATCTGCATTAATGGTCTAATTAATAATGTATATGTTAATAAGAATCTCATTAAGGCTTGGGTACAATTATCAATGTAGGATGCAGTTCCTTCACATCTATGGGCCCATGTAGGGCTCTGGTGAGTCAAGTTACAATTTCCAATGATAAATGACCTTTTAAGTCTCATTAATTGATTAGGGAGGTAGTGATTAGTGTAAAAACTCAACTGCTTTGGAAGTACAAAACCACTGGTAAGACATTACAAATCAGAAGGAAACAGGACGGCATACGGGAAGCTGACGGTGCCTGGTGGGAAAGAGACACAGACAGGTAAGCTAAGCCCACTCATCCATGTCCCCCCGACTGCACCCCACGCCCAGGCTTTTGTCTCTGCTGGAAGCAACATCTGAGAATTCCATCAACACCAGTTAGCTTTCATGGAAAAGTTAGGGTTCAAAGCAAGCACCGTAAAATTAACTGACTGCTTTGGTCCCTTTCTTTGGTTTATTTCCCCCATCTCGAGTCTACCCATTCCCACTTTAATCTTACTGGAATGATGTCAACCAAGGTTGTGGCTTCACCATCAAGACTTGGTTTATCGTGGACTGGTGCTGTGGCGTAGTATGTTAAGCCTCCAGCTCCAGCGCTGTATCCCATATAGGTGCTGTTCCGAGTCCTGGCTGCTCTATTTCTGATCCAGCTCCCTGCTGATGGCCTGGGAAAGCAGTAGAAGACAGCCCAAGTCCTTGGGCCCCTGCACCTGTGTGGGAGACCCAGAAGAAGCTCCTGGCTCCTGGCTTCAGATCTTAAAAAAAAAAAAAAAGACTTGGTTTACCTGTCAGGTTTTTTGGTATGTGGATGTGTATGTGGGTGGTATGTGTGTGCGTGCATACGTATAATTTTCTGTGTGTGTGAGTATGTGTGTGCATCCATATATATGTTTCTGTGAGTGTGTACATGTGTGTGTGCATATGTATGATTTTCTGTGAGAGAGTGTGTGTGTGTGTATGTGTCATTTTTTAACTTACTCATGCTAACATCTACCATTGTGGTTTTCCTTTTAGGGCTGCTAATTTGACCAAGCCTATATTTCCTGCACCGGGTTGAGCAAGTCAACATTGTGTCCAGAAGATTTGATTTTTTGGCCAATGTTTCGTCAATAAGTGTCCGCCAACTGGCCTTTTAGCCCTCGTCAACTGCATTTTATGCTGATTATTGCCACCCGGTGGGTGAACGACTGAGAACTTCCCTTTGTTTCTAAGCTGCCCCATTGGCGGCGGGTGGGGGTGGGGACCGTGCACCAGTTCCTGAAGACATTAGGTGAGACGCAGAGGGACCGGGCTGTAAATAGAGTGACGGGCGCAGAGGAAGGAGCCGGCGGGAGGTCGCCGCAGGTCTAGCTCGTTGGCTACTCTGCTTTTGACTTTCCATCCAGGTCAAAATGTCTGTGGTCGAGGTAGAATGTCACCTTCTCGTCTCTGGGTCCCTGCTCTGAGTTGTCACACGTGCGTGGGGAGCAGAGCTGAGTAGTATGGGGGGGCTGCCTTCAGAGAGCCCCCAGTGAAGAGAGGCAGGTGTGGCAGCAGCTAAGGTGAGGAATCTACAGCCGGCCAAGGCAAGACGGGGGCAATCGGGTGCATCTCTGGGTCTGCAGCATCCGGCACAGACCCAGCCGGAGAGCGTGCTGAAAACAGACTGAACGTGTCCATCTAATAACGTGCATATAGAGACCTTGCTATGTCCCGGGTACTGCAACAGGACTCAAAGGAACAGCAGTGGAACGAGCTATACCTGGGAGAGTGAGCAGAAGCCAGCTCAAGGAACGTGTGAGCTCAGATTTTAAAAAACAAAGGCAGGCGTTTAGACTGAGGCCTGCGGCACTTGAATGGAAGGCAGGCAGTGCACGGCACTGGTGAGCGGGGTGCCTGGAGGTGGCAGTGTCAGGCCCGCACTCACAGTGATCCTGGTCTGTGTGCCTCCCGCTGTCACCCCACACTGCCGCCCGTTGTCCTCTGCTGGGAGGTGCTGGGGCCCAGGAGAGACTCAGGACGCTCAGTGCTCACCTCCTGGCTGCGGGCCCGTGCTCCCCACGTGTAAACTGGGGGTTCGAGCTTCACTCTGCCCAGTGCCCTACCTCAGGGGCTGCTAGTCCTTGCCCCGGAAAGGGCCAGTCCATTGGGTCTTAGCACCTGTAACCCCTATCTGCTGGCACAGGATGGTTCCAGACCCTGGAGACAGCAGGTGGGCCGGAGCCCCCTAGACGCCTGGACCCTGACACGCAGTGAGGGACTTCAGGTCGTCCGCCACGGGGCCCAGCGTCCCCTCTCCCTGCTGCATCTCCTGCTCTATGCCACTCGTCCTGCTGGGCTGAAGCAGGGTGGGCCTGGGGCCTCCCTGCCACCCATTCCTGGTGTCTGCACAGCTGCCCGGGCTGTGTCCGAAGGCTGACAGGTGCATGTCAGATCGAGGCACCTACCGTGTGTCAAGGTCTGTGCTGGCTTCTTTAATGTTGTGATCACCACTATTCAACAGAACCGGGCCACATCTTGCTGGTGGACAGAGTACAGCTCGGGGAGTTTGAGTGGCCTGTTCAGGGCCCTGTCCCTGCGCTCAGCCCTGCCTCCCTCCACCCCTGGAGTTCTGGGCTGGGTCTGGGGTCTGCCCTGAGGCAGCATCTTCATTGGCCCGCAAGAACCCCAATCAAGGCATCACTTCTAGGGCCAGCAGAGGCAGCTATTGTCATAGGTTCTGGGAGGCAACTCCTAGCTTAGCCTTCTCCCTGCTGGAAGCCCTGAGAGAGAGAGAGAGAGAGAGAGAGAGAGAGAGAGACTAGAAGCCAGTCCTGCAGCCTCTGCAGCCCAGGTTCAGGGGGATTTGAGTAATGGCGGTGGCGGGGGGGTGGGGGGGTGGGGGGGGTTCTGCCTGACAGCGGCATGAGCGAAGGCATGGAAGTGGGGGTTGTGAGGTTGCAACTGACCAGGACCCCTAAATACCAAGACAGCCCAGCTCTGGCTGCCACGCGGAACCTTCTCATTTTACAAAGGAGGGGCCCTGGTATCTGGAGAGGGAAGGCATCTGTCCCAAAGTCAGGTTCCGGAAGGGCTGGGCCCTTGCCGGTCAAAGGTTCTCACCACCGGGGCTTACAAAAGCTTTCTTTCCTTTGCTCCTTCCTTTAAATCTTCTCTCTGCTTTCCCCTCGATAAGAATTTCACAGCAATTCACACACCCCGAGGGGTGAATGCATAGCAGATTGCTAAAGCCAGCCTGTAATTATCCATCCTTCTGCTCAGAAGAGAGGAATGTGGCTGGTTCTGTCACCCTTGCTAGTGCTGCTGGCTCTGTGGGGACCCTGGGTGGGGGCACAGAGATGGGTCCAACAGTGCTGTGCCCAGTCCAGCAGGGACCTGGGGATGGGAACTCAAATAGTTAGGGACAGAGAAAGGCATGGCCAGTGTCCAAGGGGCAGAGTCACAAAGCCCTGCACAGATTTGGACAATGGGGATGGCAGAGGTGGGACAGGTGTCTCACGTATGCCAGTGGCATGAACTAAGGTATGGAAGCAGGGACTGCAGAGAGGGTCTTGGCTATGTGAGAAGGCGAGTCATGAAGGGGAGTCTGTAAGCACCAGTTGTGAGCAACCATAAGCCCTGCTGACCTTGACCTTGGCCTTGGCCAGAGGTAATAAACCACTTTCCCTGGAACACAGAGAGAGACCTCTGACAAGTTTATTTGGTTTCTACAATGGCTTGGTTTGGATTTTATTTGGAATATTTTGGGTTACTTTCCAACCTTTAAAAATCAGAAGATTTCATAAGAGAAATGGATTTGTTAGGTAGGAAGTCAGATATGAGCTTATGTGTATGTGACAAAGGCCTAAAGAGTTGACATCTAGGTCCAGCATATGCATCTCAAAGTCATCCCAATAACCTTCCAGGTGGGGGTCCCACCCCTTCTGCCTGATAACCTTCCAGGTGCAGCCCAGTATCTGCACTTCAAACATCCTACAGATCTTCCAGGGGGTCCTGCTCATCGTTCCTCTAACCGGGGATGTGCGATGCCAGCCAGGCTTCCTCCTGTCTGATAACTTCAGGGGGAAAACTCATATAGGAATTTTTCATATTTACATCCAAAATGTCCTTTGTTCCAGAAGGAGCAGAGGCGGGAAGGCAAGACCCATCCCCTTAAAAACCCCGGCCTCAACCGGGGGTTTGCCTGGTTGTCAGCCCTCTGCCTCTGTGCTGAGCCGCCCGCCTGGCCTGCTCAGGTGTACTCTCTCCACTCAACCATGTAACCTCGCTCTCCCCAGTCTGAGCGACCGGGCACTCTCTCTCTGGTTCTGTCTGGAAAGGTGCCCATTCGTTCTTATGGATGTCCCTTCCCTAATAAACCTTGCTATTTTACTTTCCACTACTCTCTGTCTCACGCCTGAATTCTTTCTTGCGCGAAGACAAGAACCCTGCCATTCTCCGGTAACAGATTTCCAACTGTCTGTAAAATTCACAGCACAGGCAGCCCTGGGCCTGTCTTTTTGTCTGGCAAACACCACTGGTGTGTCCCTGAGGCATTTTCTGAGGAGAGGGTCTGTGCTCATCAGATCTGTGGGGGACCCACAAGTCCCCCCAAAACCAGAACCATGGCTGAAGGGGAATATTTAATGCCATGGGAGGTGTTCCCAGTGTTGGGTGGACAGTGATGAAGGCCTGTCCCGTGCAGGCTGGACGTTCTAGAAGACAGCACGCATGCAGACGCTGGTTCTTCCTGGGCAGGGTGATTAGAGGTGACTTTTCCTTTTCTTGTCTCCTCTTTCCTTTTCTTTTTCCTGGCAATATGTATAGCAAGAAAATGACTGTTTGGTGGAGCTAGGTGATGGTGTTTGAAGGTTCCTGCACTGTAGCAGGAAACTTGAACTCTTCCCGCCCTGGCTTGGTGACTGTCTGAACCCTCGGGAGCTGCTCTCCCCTCCACAC
Source organism: Oryctolagus cuniculus (assembly GCF_051225735.1). Lineage (NCBI taxonomy): Eukaryota > Metazoa > Chordata > Mammalia > Lagomorpha > Leporidae > Oryctolagus > Oryctolagus cuniculus. Next base: position 201,188,924 of record NC_142867.1, read on the forward strand.
ACCTGCATCTGACTCGAGCGAGTCTGGGCCTATCCTGCCCCCTCCCCACCCCTCCTACCCAGGCCTTGATCATGCTGCTTGAGCAGGTTACATGTTAGCTCCTCCAGCAAGCCCCATCCTCTACCCTGATGGGCTCCCCTGCCCCCTGTGCCATGGCCACTCCCTGCGGTGTGGTCCCTCCCCACCAGGGCTGTCTGGCAAGTGTGTGCCTGCCTCTGTCACTGGACTCGTGGCTTCTCGAGAGCAGGGACTGTGGCCTCTTCATTTGCTGGCTTGTCCATCGGGCCTCACAGGCAACGTGCAATCAGAAAATGTTTGTCCAAGTCACTTGGCCAGGAAGAAAAGTGAGAGTGTAAGAAAACGTGGGTTCAAGTCCTTGACCCGCTGCATAATGACGGACCACAGGGAGTCTTAACCCTTCTGCGTATTTGTTCATCTGGAAAATGGGCACCACCTGCTCTGAAGTCTCAACCACAGGATGTGTGTGAAGGCGCTGGAGAAGCTGTCAGTGCCAAATGACTGACAGTTCCTGCTGTCACTCATCTCCACTCCTTTGAAGCAGTGTTTCCAGAATGTTCTGGATGGCGTGGCTTGACTTTCCCAAGGTCACTTTGTAAGTTAGTGGTGGAGCTCGGAGTAAAATCCAAATCTTTTTCTATTTATAGGCAGCAGCTGTCCTGCTAACAGCAAGCTTGTATAGAAACTAGGAAACGCAGCTGCGAGCTGGCCGTGGACTTCTCCGGGCAGGTGTTCCGGCTTTCCCCGCATTTGCTGCTGGGGGCCAGGGGAAGAGGGTGGCTCTCGTGGGAGACTGAGCGGCCCTTCAGCGTTGCCGTGTGACAGCCACCACCTGTCCCTGCTGGACGCAGAGGCAAGTGTGAAAGCCTGGGCTAGTCTCTCTGCTCTCCTCCTTCAGCCCTAAGGGTCCCCCACTTGAGGCCCGAGTGGGGTGACCCTTCTGCTGTGTGCTCACAGTGAGACAGGAAATAAGGAGTCTGCCCAGAGGCTGAGGGAAGCGAGCTGTCGCAGGGCACGGTCCATACTTGCAGCTCGGGTCCTCGGGAGTCAGGGGCAGAGAAGAGGCTGGGCTGTGGGCCGTGCGCTCCCAGCTCTGGAGCAAGGCATCAGCACCCCAGCCCAGGAAAAGCCGTGGTGCGTGCCAGCAGAGGGTCCATCTTGGGACAGAAAACCTGCGCAGGTTCGATCCTGCACGCCCAGGCAGCGGAAAGCAGTCTTGCACCGCAAGTCAGCTTCACCCTTGAGAACTTGGTTGAGCCTCCCCGCCCTTATTTGTCTGATAAGTGATCCCTCCACTGAACAAATATTTTTTCGGGAACCCACCAAGCGTGGAAGAATTCCTCCGTGAAGAAGACAGCTCCTGCTGTGACGGTGCCCGCTCCTGCCCCGCCACCCTCCCGGGAGGCAGACAGCACGCTGGGCGTGCCTTCTCACCGAGATCCACCCAGGCCTGCTAATCCGTTGATCTCTAGCCATCCAGAATGCGCTGTTCCTCCGGCAGTTAGATAAATGAGGTTAATGTCAGGAGGGAAGAGACCTCAATTAATGAGGTCTTCCGCACCGAGATGGAAAAGGCCACACGTGCGGAGCAAGAATTCGTTGTGAAGTCTGCTGCTCCCAGACTCCCCGTGTCATTCATCGCGATTCCAGGCACGTCCTGGGTAAACTCCTACTGGGCTGCCGGGGTACCCGGAGTGCCCGCAGGGCTATTACAGTCTGGCTGGCAATCAGACAAGACAAAGGGCTCCAGGGGGAGTGGTCAGGGAGCCCCTGAACCTGGGCTTGGGAGGGCTGCTCCCTAAAGAAAGGAAACTGAGCTGAATCCTAAAGCTGAAGTCGGTGGGCACGGAGGGTGCAGGGCAGAGAGAGGGCCCTGGGGGAGGGGCACCGGAGCAGCCCTGGGCCGAGTGGACCAGGAAGGCAGGGCGGGGGCTGCTGCCACAGGGAACCACTGTGCAGGCAGGAGCGTGCTCAGTGTGCCGCTGTAGCAAACGCCACACACGTTTAACACAAGCCAAGGTTTGTTGGCTTGGGAAGTTCAGGAAGCTGGGAGGCCCAAGACCTGGGGCCTTCTCACCGCCTCCCCGCACAGTGAAAGGGCAAAGAGAAGGTGAATGAGCAAGAAGGGCCAAACTCATCCATCTAAAAATTCACTGATTGGAAAGGCAAGGACTGGGTCAGGCCAAAGCCAGTGGCCTTGAACTCAATCCGGGGTCTCCCCTGGGGGAGGCAGCGACCCAAGTGGCTGAGCCATCACCTGCTGCCCCCTAGGTGTGCATGGGCAGGAAGGTGAACCCAGGAACTCGGCTGTGGGCTGTGGGTGTCCCACGCAGTGACTTCACCCCTGCACCAAACACCCGCCCCTGCAAGCCTCCCTTTCACAAGGATGCCATTCCCACGGTAAGACCCTCTGTGAGACAGGCATTGATTCAGTCACCCGTCCTCAGGCCTAATCACCTCTTTTGTCCTCACCTCCCAGCACAGTTGTAGTTTAACTTTCCAACATGTGCTATAGGCCCCTAGCTGTCCGCTCTCTGGAGCGGACACGTGTGGAGACTGAAGCCACGTCTTAAACTTTCTCAAGGGTAAAACAGAGAGTCTGTGACCTAAATGTTAACCAAGACTCCCCTGAATTCTAATAATTAAACACAATCAATCGTCTGACCCAGAAAGGCTGTTAATGTGCCCATTTTACAGCCCAGGAAATTGAGGGAGAACACGATCTGGCCCAGGCCACCCAGCCAGGTAGTGGCGGAGTCAGGAATAGGACTCACGCCCGGGATACCAAAGCCGAGTTCTACAGTGTCTCGGTGACTCCAACACCAAAGCCAGGACTCTGCAGCTGCCTCCCGTGTGGCACTCAGCCTGTGTGGCCCATGACAGCCCCGAGGGGCGGGATTTAAAAGCCCGGGGCTCTTGGGGGAGCCCAGCAGAATCTCTGGGGCTGCCTGCACACCAGAGCATTTTTAAAAATTTACCTGGTGATCCCACATGCCCTGTGTCTACATCCCCTAGTCAGATTGTGTTCTCCCTCAGTTTCCTGGGCTGCAAAATGGGCACATTTACATCCCCTGAGGATCTTGTTAAAGTGCAGATTTGTGGGTGTGGCCTGGGCACTGGAATTCCAGGAAGCTCCCCAGGTAAGCTGCTGCTGCTGGTCCAGGAGTCCCCACACTGTCTGTCCTTGGCCCCTCCCCACCCCTCCGCCCACCACCACACCTCTACCTTCTTCCTGCACTAGACTTCAGACCAAGGGGAATTTTCCATGGAGGATACTGAACCCTGCGAGGGGTGGCATGTGACACAGGAACCCCCAGGGCAGAGCTGGGAGCCAGCGCAGGGGCACCACGCTACCGGCACACTCTCTGCTCACTCCTAGGTTCTGTGCTTGTACAGCCTGAGAGTGAGCATCCCCTTCGTTTTGCCTCCTGGGCACCTGGCTTCAATCCAGTCTGAACCTGCCTGGGGCGGGGAGGGAGGGGCCCTCTCCTGCTCCTCCCCAGAGGCCTGCCAGTGTTTCCCACTCTCCTCTCCCCTGGGCTCCAAGCCACCCTCCTGGGCACAAGGCAGCTTCCCAAGTGTGGTTCCCAGACCAGCCCCGTGGGCAGCATCCCTGGGAGCCTGTTACAATGCAAATTCTCAGTTCTCACGCAGGATCTGCTGGACCCAAACCCCGGGGTGGGTCGGGGGCATCAGCCCAGGGTTAAACAAGGCCCCCAGGTGACTCTGATGCTGGCTCAGGTTCCAGACCCATAGTCCTGGGTGCCAGGCTGGGGACGGTGGGCAGCCCTGGGTTGCAGGCTGTCTCCTGGTGCCAGGGGCCTCTGGACCTCCCCTCTCTGCAGAGGAGGCGGCGCGGCCACAGGAGACCCTCTCAGGCCGTGTTCATCACCCTTACTCCACTCCAGCCCCAAGCGCCCGAGGCAAACTGCTGGGCCAGGCCCTGCACTCTGGTCTCCACGGACATCATTAGCTGAAGGGCGATGCTGGCTGGGAAGGGCTGGCTTCGGAGAAAGAGTCTGATTTCTGTGACGGCAGCCCGAGAGGCACCGCGAGCTGCCCGCCCGCCCAAGGAAGGGCTGTGGGAAGGCACATTCCTGCTGCTGCACCTGGCAGCCGGGCTGGCCCACTGGCCTCTTCTCCTGTCCTGCATCCACAAGAGACCCCCCAACCCATACGGCCTCCACGCGTGCGTGCATTGCCTCATGCACAGCGCACAGTCCCCAGATGCCTTGCAGTCAAGGACCACCTGTGAGTGAGTGGTGGGGGATGGCGTGGGTTGAGAGAAGAACTGGACACAGGTCTTCCTCCTAGACGAAGACAGAACACCTGCTGGCTTAGCCCGTGCATGCTTTTGTGATGGGATACCTGTGACCGCGTGGTATGTAAAGAACAGAACTGGATTTCTCCCAGCTGGGAGTCAAGATCAAGGTGCTGGGTCAGGAATCTATTTCTTCCCAAGGTGGTGCTATGGACACTGCCTCCTCCGTAGGGGATAAACGCCCTGTCCCGCGTGGCAGAAGAGAGACTCAGTGCTGCCGCATTCTTAGGGTTGCATTCATCCACTCAAGAAGGCAGAGGTCTTGGGACCTTAGCACCTCCCAGCATCGTTGCACTGGGATTCGGTTTCTGATATGTGAATTTCGGGGACACTGAGCAGAGCACCTGCTATGCACTAGATTTATTATTATTATTATTATTATTATTTGAAAAGCAGAGCCACAAAGAGGCAGAGGCAGAGAGGCAGAGAAAGTTCTTCCAACTGCTGGTTCATTCCTCAAATGGCTGCAACAGCCGGAGCTGTGCTGATCCAAAGCCAAGAACCAGGGCTTCTTCCAGTTTTCCCACGTGGGTGCAGGGGCCCAAGGACTTGGGCCATCTCCCACTGCTTTTCCCATAGCAGAGAGCTGGATAGGAAGTGGAGTACCCAGGACTCGAACCGGCATCCATATGGGGTGCTGCGCCACAGCGTCGGCCCCAGGTCATTCTGTTTTACCCGTGTTCATTCCATTACACCTCACAGTGGGTCATGATAATACTAATGCTATTATTATGAACAATATCTGCACTCGGAATATTCATTGGTACACAGGAAGAAACCAAGGCACGGAGAGGTCAGGTAACTTGCCTGGGTAGGGGCAGACTCCGGAACCCAGGCAGTCTGACCCCAAACCGGCTTTGGGCCACCAGAAATCTGCCCTCTCTGCAGGTGCATTAACCTGTTAGGCAGCAGGGCAAGCTCCAAGGGACAGAAATCCAGGTCCCCGCCCGGGGCTGCGACAGGTCCTTCCCCAGCTTTAAGCCTGCTTCTTCCTCTATAATAATCCTGGTGCCGCCACCTGGCCTCCCAGGGCTGTGGGTGATGGAGGTAATGGTGGCTGTGAAGCCAAGGGGAAGGGGACAGCCCGGATGGCAGGAGGGGCTCCCCTTTCCCCTGGGCACACCTGCCTTGCCCCAGCTGGCCCGACAGCACCACGGGCCGTTTGCATGGTTCTCTTTTTGTTTTATTTAGAATTATTTTTTAAAATTTATTTATTTGAAAGGCAGAGTTAGAGAGAGGCAGAGGGCTCCCATTTGCTGGTTCACCCCCCAAATGGCTGCAATGGCCGGGGCTGGGCCAGGCCAAAGTCAGGAGCCAGGAGCTTCTTCCGGGTCTCCCACATGGGTGCAGGGGTCCAAGGACTTGAGTCATCATCTCCCTTTGCTTTCCCAGGCACCTTAGAAGGGAGCTGGATGGGAAGTGGAACAGCTGAGACTTGAACCAGCGCCCATATGAGATGCTGGTGTCACAGGCAGCTACTTTACCCACTACACCACAGGGCAGGCCCCTCTCTTTTTGTTTTAAAAGCAGCCCAAGCCAGCAGTGGCTCCTCTCTCTATGTATTTGAGAGTTCCCATGATAGAAACAGCAGGAACACACGGAGAAGATGAGTGGGGTCTGGCGCCCAGGCATCTGTGTTCAGCGTCTGCACTCCTATCCCTGGCTGTGCTATGGTTGGGGGAAGACATGGCCGGCCTGGTGCCCACCTGCCGTGGTGACCCCTCTGCAGACACCGGGGGAATATGAGACGTGCTCTAGCCTGGATGGGCTCCGACCCTGTAGCCCCAGGGGTCTGGGTGTGTACCCCTGCCTGCCAGCCACGCTGAGTGGACCCAGAGAAGAACCTGGGCTGGAGGCCGTGGGTGGTCAGATCTGCTCAGGGAGCATCTGGGGTCACTGGAGTTTGAAATCAGCATAGACGTCAGTGTCCGGCCGGCGCCGCGGCTCACTAGGCTAATCCTCCGCCTAGCGGCGCCGGCACACCGGGTTCTAGTCCCGGTCGGGGCGCCAGATTCTGTCCCGGTTGCCCCTCTTCCAAGCCAGCCCTCTGCTGTGGCCAGGGAGTGCAGTGGAGGATGGCCCAGGTGCTTGGGCCCTGCACCCCATGGGAGACCAGGAAAAGCACCTGGCTCCTGGCTCCTGCCATCGGATCAGCGTGGTGCGCCGGCCGCGGCGGCCATTGGAGGGTGAACCAACGGCAAAGGAAGACCTTTCTCTCTGTCTCTCTCTCTCTCACTGTCCACTCTGCCTGTCAAAAAAATAAAATAAAATAAATAAAATAAAATAAAAATAAAAAAAAAATCAGCATAGACGTCAGTGTCGCCAGTGTGGGGAGTTTGCAGATTTCTGGGGAAGAAATAGGAACCATTACCAGGAAAAGAGAGTGAAAGGGACAGACTCCCAGGCACTCCTTTCCTTTGGATGTTCGCGTTACTGGAACTCACCCAGCAGCCCAGAGTGGTCCTGAGCCAGGCCTGAGGACAAGGATGAGCCTGGGGGCCGGGGGTGGCCCCAAGAGAGCTCTGCATGAAGGGAGGGGGCGGCCCCAGCAGGCTGGCGGAGGATGGGAAGGGTCGGGGCCCGGGTCCGGGAGGTGAGCAGTGCTGGATCCCTTTTATAAATCTGACCCTTGACCTACTCTGCACCTGCCAATCCAGTCCCTGATGTTTACCCAGGAAAAATGAAAACATGTGACCATGCAAGGCATTGTCAAAAATCGGCTCCAAGCAGCCTTATTCACAATGGACAAAAACCAGAGGCATCCCACGTGTCCAGCAACAGAAGGGACAAACTGGTGTATCCTGGATGCTGGGGAGACCCAAACTACAGATGTGCACAGTAACAACCATGGTTCTAGAAGCACCGGGCTGACAGAGGAGGCCTCACGTGGCTACATTTATAGAATGTTCTAGAACAGCCAGTACTAAGCTGCAGTAGGTGAGAAAGCAGACGAGTGTTTGCAGGTGGAGGTGGAGGCCGGGGGGACCGGATGGGGAAGAGCAGGAGCGGACTTTCCGGTGGGAAGGCCGGGTTTTACATCTTGGTGGCGGGTTAAGTTACACAGGTGGAAGAACTTGGCAATGCTCCTTGGATAGGAGACTTTAAGATGTGTGTGTGTTTGATTATATGAATGATTTACCTTAAGAAAACCGTGTAAACACATATGGAACTCTAGTTAATGACATACATGTTGAAATGTTTCTGGGTAAAGCATATTGCTGTCTGTACCTTACTTTAAAATGCATCCAAAAAAAAAAATAAGATGGATAGACAGATGGATAGATGGATAGATATACGATAAAATAAATACGGCAAAGTGTTAATTTTATGAGTATGTGGGTGTTCGCTTTGCACTTTTTTTTTTTTGCCATTTTCCTGTTCATTTGAAAATTTTTGCAACAGAATGTGTGGGGAGAGTAACCGGCATTAATTGTCTCTTAGCTGGACCCTGATCGACATAGTCTGAGTGTGTACTCTCATTTATTCAAGGGTTCTTCTGTTGATTGACGTTTAGACTGATAGCATTCACTGCTGCTGGCAAGACTGCGACGCATGTGTCTTGTTGTGCATGTGAGAGTGTATTTCCCAAAGACCTAGGAGAGGCTTTGCTGGATGAAGGGTTTCCCTCACTTTTTTTTTTTTTTTTTTTTTTTTTTTTTTTTTTTTGGTGGTTATTTGCAAGGCAGAGTGATAGAGGAGAGAGAGAAAGATGGAGAGAGAGAGAGATCTTCCACCTGCTGGTTCACACCTCAAATGGCCTCAGTCCCCAGAATTGATCTAGGCCAAAGCCAGGAGCCAGGAACTCCATCTGGCTCTCCCATGTGAGTGGCAGGGGCCCAAGCGCTTAGGCCATCATCTTGCTGCTTCCCCAGGTGCCTTAGCAGGGAGCTGGATCAGAAAGGGAATAGCTGGGACTCCCAACAGTGCTGTATGGGATGCTGGCATTTCAAACAGCTGCTTAACCAGCTGCAGCATGCCGGCCCCTCCCCCCACCCACACTTTATAAGGAATCAGGAAAGGGGCTGGCATTGTGGTGCAGTAGGTTGAGCCTCTGCCTGCAGTGCTGGCATCCCATATGGGTGCCGGTGCACGTCCCAGCTGCTCCACTTCCGATCCAGCTCCTTGCTGATGGCCTGGGAAAGCAGCAGAAGATGGTCCAAGTTCTTGGGCCCCTAAACCTACACAGGAGACGTGGCAGGAACGCCTGGCTTTGGTCTGGCCCATCCCTGGCTGTTGTAGCCATGTGGGGAGTGAACCAGCAGATGGAAGCTGTCTCTGTCTCTCTCATCTATAACTCTGTCTTGCAAATAAATTAATTAATCTCAAAAAAAAAAAAAAAAAAAAAGAAATAAAGAAACCAGGAGAAACCAGGCCCAGAAAAGGAAAGGTTTGGCTCAGGCTCACGCAGGAAGTCCGTGGCGGGGCTGGGATTGCTCTCCTGCTCCCGCGCTCTTGCTACAGAAAGCCGAATCTTCCCCTTGACTCCTTAGCCGCCTGTGCTCCTGGGGAGGCACGGAGATGGCAGAGATGGAGTCAGGGCGTGGAGAGGAGACGCCTAGAGGGCAGAGATCTGCAGGAGGAAGGCCTGAGCCAGTGGCCACTGTCACCCTCAGCCCCAGGGGCCTCCAGCCCAGCCTGCCGCACAGCGGGAGACGGCAGAGGGGAGGCCGAGCCTGACGCATGCTTCTGGGGAAGAAGCTGCAGCCAGGACCATCCACACGCTTCAGGGCAGCCAGGGACCAGCAGGTGCACACAGGCGGCCAGAGCCAGGCAGGCAGGCCTCCCCTGCGAATCTCCTAACAGAGTTAAAAAAAAGGAGAGGAGAGAAGGCAGGGGCAGGGAGAACCCCAGGAGGCCGGTGGGTAACCTGAGTGGGAGTGATGCTAACCCACGGGGCAGGGAGAGGTCGGAGGGCAGATCCCAGGACGTGCAGAGGTGTAAGCCCAGGGAGCTGTGTGGCGAGCAGGGGAGAGTGAGGAGGTGCATTCCTGTGTCTGTGGTGGTACTGTCCACCCAGGGACCAACTCCTGGGGTGGAGAACGAGGACTGTTATATTGTTGGATATCAGGAGTGCGACAGGGAGTTCTCGATAACTTGTTATTTTTGGATGCAAAAAAAATGTAACAAACTATAAAACCGATTTCCACACCCCAAGGCTTGAAGATTAATTGCAAATTTATTATCCTAATTGTAAACCCAAATCCCCCAGAACAGTCTTATTCACTGTATTAAACTCATCTTTATTAAATTCCTTTAAGCATCCCGAGTGCGTGTCTGAGGCTGATGCGTCCTGTTTTCGTTGGGAACATTGGCAGCCTGACCTAATGAGTAAAACCTTTCCAGACACTTAAAGGACTCTTGGAAATGTAATAAATCCAAATCATAAATAGCAGTGCATCTCAGGTTCTCATAAACATTCCAATACTGTTTACAAAACTAATCAAATTCTCTTACAACTTGTAATTTGAAATCACAAGTCTAAAATCAATTACCCCATTACACATGTACAATGCAATCTCAGATATGTCAAATTCTCTCACGTATCACAAACCCTGCAAATACCAACTACGTAGGGAATCATTCCTAAACTTAATTCAAACGTATTAACATTATGGGTTTAATTGACTTGGTTATTTCTGTATTTAATTTATACCTTCCAAGGTTAACAAAGATCACTCTTCGCACAGAGGGAATCGCTTTCCCATTGCAAGAGAATTGAGGTTACCACCGAGCAGGGCCGCCCTTGCTTCAAGGGAGCTGCTTGTCTCAGTCTGGGTCGCTCACTCACGGCCACGCTCCGGTTACCGCCTCCCAGGGCTGTGCTTGCTGCTGGCCAGAGACTGTGGCTGGCACTGGAGACTCGGAACCATAGCCATCCTGGACGGGATGCGCTCTGTCCTGTGACACCAGTGAATTCCAAGTCCATACCACTCAGATGCAGCTGGACTCCTAACCCAGGCCCTTAGATTCGAGTTGTACCGCCACACCCCCTTGCAAACACTGATTTGTTCAATGCCGACTTGGATTTTCCAGTCTTTTCCTGTTTTCTCGTTCTGGCAGGTTCAGCACTTGTTGCAAAATTGAACATAATGTCTGGCTGGATTCTGTCTGGCTCCGTGCTTTTGCATGGCTTGATGGCCAGTACACTAATTTCGATGGCATTGCCCTGAAGGTGGGACAAGGCAACGGATACATTGTGTGGGGTGTGGGGGTCCCTTTAAGAGAGTCTACCGTGGAGGCATGGTTGACTGACAGCTGAATTTATCTCAGCTTTTGCACGGGATCCATGCTTCCCAGACAAGCTTGAGCACCCCGGGGACAGTGGTGCTGGCCCCTTCCTGCCCATCACAGAAAGCAGCCTGTTCTTGGGGACCCCACATGGTGCTGGCTGAGACCAGGAGCAGTCCAGGATCTGACACTTCTGCAGACAGTCTCTCCTTCCATGGGCGTCAGACCTGCGTTACTATCTGAAGGCTCTGCTCACCTCCTCCTACTGCAGCGCCATTGCCCTGCACAGGTGCACAGGTGTTCCTCCCAGGAGATCTCTCGCACCCTGAGCCCTATCTTGGTACTGTCTCTTGGGGGACCTGAACTAGCAGAGTACAAAGTGTCGCTCCCCCTCTTTGCGGAGGAACGACACAGGACCCTGCGCTGTTCTTTTGTCTGCTCGGCCCTCCCTGGGTTTGCTGCTGGTTCTTCCCGGGTTGGCTACCGTCCCTTCCACCTCCGTGGAAGGGCGGTTCCCCCTGCCACTTTCCCCACTTCCGCGGGGGAGCAGCACACCGCCGGCCGGCTCTCTCGGGGGCTGCACAGGTGTTCCTTCAGATAGATGTTCCTGGTGCATGTTGTCTCTCTCCTCCTTTATAGTCCTCTCCCACCAATCCCAACTCTGCTACCCACACGCTGAGTACGCTGCTCTCCTCCAATCAGGAGCAGGTCCCACAGTTTATTGGTTGAACTGGAGGCAGCTGTGTAGAAGCTGTTTCCTCCTCTCCCAGCGCCATATTGTGGGAGAGCAGATGCATAGAATAAGTCTTAATTCCAGTAACAGTCTAGTCCAAGTTGCTCCCCACAACAAAGAAACAGACAGTGGGTGGACAGGGCCTGGGGCCCAGCTCACTCACCAGCTGCACAAAGATAATGAGAAACTGAGTGCAGTTGACACGTAGTTAAAGACCGAGTGTGAGAACCAGAGCTGAAGACAAAGCTCTCTGCTGGGGTGGCTCGCAGCAGCAGTGTGGCAACACCGATGGCCTGTCCCCTGAGATGTCCAGGGTGGGCATGGTGATGATGGCTGAGGGTGGGGGTGGCTGCTGGGATGGATGCCTCATGGGAGGCCAGAAGATGCCTGAGAGTTACCTCCCACAGTCACCCCCAGGACTCGCCATTCAGCAGGCCGTGAGGTCTGTGCTGGGCACCAGGCATGTGCACCCTTAAGTGGCGGCTCTGCTCTGCCAGCCAGGGTTGATGGCCGGAGAGGCGGTCGCAGAGCTGGATGTGCAGATGGCCAGAGAACCAGGGGCCCTGAAGTAATGGCGGCTGGGTGCTCCGTTAGTGGGGGGTGGGCGGCGGGAGAGGCGACAGGGTCACCATCAGCCAGATGGGGGCAGCAGCTGAAGCATCAGGGAGTCTCTGATGGGCTGAATGTTTGCGTCCTGCCCCCCCTGACCTCCGTGTGATGGCATTAAGAGGCGGGGCCTCAGGAGCGGGTTAGGGTTAGATGAGGTCGGGGAGGGGGGATCTCCGCGATGAGGTTCCTCCCTCCCCCCCTTCTCTCTCTGCCACTCGAGGACACAGCAAGATAGCGGCCATCTGCGGACAGGGGAGGGCCCTGCCCAGGAATAGAATCCGCTGACACGCTGGTCTCCGGCTTCCCAGCCCCCGGGATGTCAGAATTACATGATGATTGTCTCCGCCGCTCAGCCCTGGGCTATTGTTACAGGCCCCCAGCTCATGGACACGGTGTCCACAGGGCAAGACACACAGGCAGCAGCAAGGGCGCCGCGGCACATCTGCCGTCAGCAGACACGAAAGGAAGACGGCAGGCGAGGACGGTGCCCCCTAGAAAGGCAACCTGCCCTGTTCACCGGCCCCGCTGGCTTCATCCCTGGAGCCCCCAGCAGGGAGGGTGGCCCCTGCCAGGAAGGCTCCCTGGGGCGCTTCCTGCGCCGACTGCCCCAGCCCTCCTCCAGGGGGTCTGCGCCCCTTTGCTCAGGCGGCTGTGTACCTGTGAGCGCCGTAAGTCCTCTCCCACCTGCTCACCTCCGCCCTGGTGGCGGGAGTACGTTGTAGCGAGGCAGGCGCTGCTAAACCAACGAGTGTGGCCAAGAAGACTATTTCTGGACACTGAAATTTAAACTTTATATCATTCTCATATATCATGAAATATTCTTTTTTTTATTTCCATCCTCTCCCTCCAACATTAACCAATATAAAAACCATTCTTAGCTTGCAGGCCATACAAAAATGGATGGAGGGCTGGATTTGACCCACAGGTCATTACATGTCCACTGCTGTTTCTATGTGTTGACGTTTGTCACCTTAACACTTTTAGTTTAAAAAACAAATTAGTCTTCCCATCAAAGAAGCTGTGCTGCTTTGGCTCACTCCCCTGATGGCTGCAGCAGTCAGTGCTGGGCCAGGTCGAAGCCAGGAGCCTGGAGTGTGGGGAGCAACTGGGAGCAACTCGGACTAGACTAAGTTACTGGAATTAAGACTTCTTCTATGCATCTGCTCTCCCACAATATGGCGCTGAGAAGGGAAACAGCTTCTACACAGCTGCCTACAGTTCAACCAATAAACTGTAGGACCTGCTCCTGATTGGAGGAGAGCAGCGTACTCGGCGTGTGGGTAGCAGAGTTGGGATTGGTGGAAGAGGACTATAAAGGAGGAGAGAGACAACATGCACCAGGAACATCTAAGGGGGAACACCTGTGCAGCCCCCGAGAGAGGCGGCTGGCGGTGTGCCGCTCCCCCGCGGAAGTGGGGATAGTGGCCAGGGGGAACCGCCCTTCCATGGAGGTGGAAGGGACGGTAGCCAACCCGGGAAGAACCAGCAGCAAACCCCGGGGAGGGCCGAGCAGACAAAAAGAACAGCGCAGGGTCCTGTGTCGTTCCTCCACGAAGAGGGGGAGCGACACTGGAGCTTCTTCCGGGTCTCTCACGTGGGTGCAAGGTCCAAGCACTTGTGCCATCTTCTGCTTTCCTGGGCCATAGCAGAGAGCTGGATCAGAAGTGGAGCAGCTGGACACAAACTGGCGGCCTATATGAGATGCCAACATCTCAGACATCGGTTTTACCCGCTACACTGTGATGCCAGCTCCCTAATACTTAACTTTACTTCTTCTTGTGGAGTTTTGTCCCCATTCATCCATGACAACCACTGTCTCTAAGCCCCCAAACCAAAGTCCTGGGCCTTGACGTTGGAACACGAAGGTCCTGCAGTGGGCATTCCCATCCACTCAGGAGCATTTAGCTGTCAGCCTAAAACTGCAATGACTCGGGCAAGCAGCTTTTAATCCCCCCCCCCCCAAAAAAAAAACATTTGAAGGCAGAGAAAGAAAGACAGAAAGAGACCTTCCATCCATGGCTCACTCTCCCAGTTGTCCACAATAGCCAGGATTGGGCCAGGCTAAAGTCAGGAGAGCAGAACGCCATCTGGGTCTCCAAGTACCTGGGCCATCACCTGCTGCCTCCCAGGGTCAAACAGCTTCTAGAATAACAGCAGTAACCCCCACTGTACGTGGCCAGCTATGTTCTGAGCACAGTGCTATGTGGGTGGGAAAGGAGGAACTGAGACCTTGCAAAGCTATGTGGAGACTCCAGGCACGCAGGCCAGCGGGAGGAAGCTGCTCTGGGGACCCTGGAAGCATAAAACAAGCATAGCCATTGTGTCTTCACTCTTACTGCTCTGTCCATGGAAAATGGCACGACCAGCCTGGGGACTGCAAACTCAAGTGTCTCTGCAGACCACACCGGTACACGAGCGGTGAAAGGAGCCTGGTGTGCAGGGGACAGGTGGGAACCAGGCCAGCCGAAGCCGGCATCCCCACCCAGAGCATGCATTTCCCATCCAGACACATCATCATCCCACGTTAGAGCATGCGGCACCCCTACAAGCCACGAGCCATCAGTTTGCAACCTTTGTGTCTGTCGCCGTTTCTGCCACTTATCCACGCACGCGGCTATGAGGAGCGTCATCCTGAAGGGCTCCCCGTTAGTCCCACCCCCATCCCATTGCTTCATCGGAAAGAGCAGCAGACCAAAGCCCAGACTGGGAAGGGGCTTGCCCATAGCAACGCAGCCCAATTACTGTAGCAGAACCAGGATTTGAACCCAGCTCACCCCAAGTCCCAAGCCTCTGTTCCTTCTCCGCCCCTTGCTCAAAACAAGAGGACAGCAGAGCCGGCAGAATGAAGCCTGTGGCTGCAGATTCTGGCTGCATCACTTAATGTATTCACCGCCAACTGGCCGAGCCAGCGAGGGAGCGAGGAGCCGGCGTTGCTCCCGCCAGCCAGGGCTGCCCTATATTTGAAAGTCAGACATCTGAGCCCAGCTCTCCACGTGGGAGTTAACCAGGGGGGCGCATGACTGCAGGCAGCCAGACTGGGGGAGGGGGATGATATTCACAGGCTCGGGGTCCCTGGCACTCAGAGCTGCACAGCCGCTTCCCTAGCCTCCCACACGGGACTCGGCTGATTTAAATATCACAGCCACAGGAGCCAGACACATGTTTCAATGTCACCCCAATTAGAGGCTTGCAAGGTTGGATGGGCCCTTGAGGAAGCACCAGGGAGGCCTGCTGCAGGAGAGAATGGGGGTCCGCAGAAGCCCCGCGTCCGAGCATTCGCCTGAGGAAAACGTGGACACGCTAGTGTCTGGCTGTGCTACGGGGGTTTTTGGTGATCCCCTGCCCCTTCTGTTGGCCACTGCTATGCAATGGACAGATGTGGCCCTCACCACATCCAGCAAGTGGGACAGGTGAGCCTCAGGCTGTTCAGGTCACACTGGGAGCAGAGACGGAGCCGGGGCTGGAGTTGTCTCGAAGCTGGGAGAGCAGCCAGGCAGCCGGTGAGGGAGGAAACTGGCACTGAGTCACTTCTTGGGTCCCTTTCAGGCTTCAGGCTCTGAATTTCAGATTGGGTAGGAGGCAAAGGTGGGGAGCAGATAAAGGTGAGGGAGTGAGAGCAGGAGCCTGGGGTTAGACCAGGCTCCATCCCTGCTTGCTGCACCCCTCCCCCATCCTGCCCCACCAGCTGTTCCCTCCCCCACAGGGGTGACCTCACCATCTCGGTGCCCCCAGGCCTCTTCCTTGCAGCTGCCTTATCTTTCTTTGAGAGCAATAGAGAGAAAACAACAATGTCTGAGCATCCCTGGGCTGAGCCAGAGCTGAAGCCAGGAGCCAGGAACACAATTCACATCTCCCACTGGGTGGCAGGAACCCAGGTCCCTGGGCCATCACCTCTGCTTCCTGAGACAGGAGCCAGGGCCGGGAATCAAACCCAGAAACTCTGATGTGGGTTGCTGGCATCTTATCCCCAGGCTTAACGCACGCTCCCACAGAGGCCTTTCCAAGGGCCTCTTCCCTTGAAGAGGTTGAAGAGCTGGGCCAGGGTTGCTGCCCCTTCCCTCCGGTGACCCTGGTGGGGTCGGTCCCTTCTTGCAAAGGCAGGTGTGGAGGAACGCCGCGGGGAAGCCACGCCTGAGAACCCAGGAGCCTGCCTTCTGCTCCGGCACGCCGCCATCTTCCCGTGAGAGTTAGGGTTGGGTTCCAGGCTCAGCTGGGGAGTCAGGGCCTCCCCTTCATAGATGATCTGTTTTGTTACCTGGAGACAGCCCTGGCTGGGCCGAAGACCCTGTTCCTCCCCTATCCCCGCCCCCTGGCCCCCAGAACCCAAGATGGGAGTGCGGATTTGCATAGGAAAGGACAGGAGTGATGTCCCTGGCTCTGTCAGAGACAGGGACGGACTGACGGATGGAAGGTGTCAGAAAAACATGCCCGGGGCTCTGGGGAAATCAGTCCATTTAGATTTCCTGGGCTTGCAAGTAGGCTGTGGGGAGCAGGGCCTGTGACTGCCGAGGGGTCTTCTCCATCTGGGCTGCCTGAGCCATTGTGCTGGTGGGGGCGGCAGTCTGGCCATGGGGTGGGGGGCGGGGCTGCAAGTCCAGCTGGATGAGGCCAGCCCGGCCCCTCCCCGTGCGAAGCTCACTGTGCCATCCCCAGCTTGTACCTCCGGCTTGGCAGGTGAACTTTGGAAAAGAGAAGACGATTGATCACCCGCGATCACAGGGGAAACGCATTTGCCTGTTTGGGGCCCCAGCTCTCCTCCGTGGGACATGAACGCAGGGGCAGCAGGGGCCTTGGACACCACAGGGCTCTGTCCAGGCACCCCAGTGTCTTTCGCTGCTGTGTGCCCTCCCCCACCTGCCACAGCCTGCCCTCAGGCTACTGGAGACTTGCCCACAAGCTCAGGCACTTGAAGAGCCTGGGAATCCACCTTCCCCTTAGCAGATGACTGGCAGGGGCCTGGACGTGCAGCCCAGCTCCCTGGCCTTGGCACAGAACAACCCCGAGGCAGAATTTACCTGGCAGACCCTGAAACGGAGCCCCTCTACCAAATGCCTTCCATGTAGGCCTTCTCTTCCTGCTATCACACCTCCTGCTAAACCGCAGGGCCTGATGAAAAGGGGGTGATGGCCACCTGCCTGCAGTCCCACACGCACGGAACCCAATCTACTAGTGGCGGAATTCTGGGAAGAACCTGCTGGCTGTCTCACTGTGGACTGATCCAAGGATGGCCGGGAGCTCCTGGGACCAACTGGAGACTTGCCCACGGACTGATCTTAATCCGTAAGACGCCTGACCTTTGAGCCCTCGGGGAGCAAGGGAATTAAGCGTGAGCTGCCCTTGCTCTGTGCTTTGCAATAAATGCCTGCTTTCTTTCACCATGCTGGTGTCACTCTTGGGCTCACTGTCTATCAGGCGGGTGCACCCAAGTTTAATGGGCTCAGGCTAAATCTACCCTCCACACTGCCGATTCCAGCTTCCCACTCATGTGCACCCCAGGAAGGCAGCAGATGGAGACCCAAACAATTGGGTCCCTGCCTAGGAGGAGACCTGGGTTGAGTTTCAGGCTTATGGCTTTGGTCTGGCCCAGCTCTGGCTGTTGAATGAGTCTTCTAGGGATGCTCGGCCCCACCTGGCCACCTATAGGACGGTGCTCACCTGGCCACCCAGGAGGGTGCTCAGCTGATGCCCAGCAGGCCTCAGCCCACCCACGGGACAGTGAGAACTCATCAGTCATTGGTTTTTTTATTTTTATTTTTTATTTTTTTGACAGGCAGAGTGGACAGTGAGAGAGAGAGACAGAGAGAAAGGTCTTCCTTTGCCGTTGGTTCACCCTCCAATGGCCGCCGCGGCCGGTGCGCTGCGGCTGGCGCACCGCGCTGATCTGATGGCAGGAGCCAGGAGCCAGGTGCTTTTCCTGGTCTCCCATGGGGTGCAGGGCCCAAGGACTTGGGCCATCCTCCACTGCACTCCCTGGCCACAGCAGAAAGCTGGCCTGGAAGAGGGGCAACCGGGACAGAATCCGGCGCCCCAACCGGGACTAGAACCTGGTGTGCCGGTGCCGCTAGGCGGAGGATTAGCCTAGTGAGCCGCGGCGCCGGCCAGTCATTGGTTTTGATGACACTGCATTTTGGGGTGGTTTGATTTGCAGCTGAAAGCTGTCTGTAACCAGTGACAAGGTAGTAGGCATAATTTCATGGCACCCAGGTCTGCAGGTGGCTGGGGAGGTGAAGGCCATGGTCTGGGAGCTCTGAAGTCCTGCAGGGACACCGATGCAGGGTGACAAAGCCGCCGGGTCATGCATTCATTGACTATCGGCTCGAGGGCTTGGTGGTCAGCGTTCGGCATTCGCAGTTTGTAGCAGGCAGTCGGGGGTGATGGATTCGTTCCGTAGATTCTGGAGCTTGTTTTGTTTCACTATTTCCTGCTGGATTTATGAGTCCGTGTGTTATTGGCTTCTGGCCCCATGGCACACCCCTTCTCTCAGCTCCCCCTGGAGGGTGTTTCTGAGCCCCTGAAGGGTGACTGAGGGTAAAACCCTCCACTTTCCAGGTGCGGAGTGAGCTGGAGATTGGGCGCCCACGTGCGGGTACCCTGGGTACTGGTGACTGCGCTGAGGCAGGGGCCCTGCAGCCTGGAGCAGAGAGCAGAGAGAGCAGACAAGGGATGCAACCAGGAACAAGTGTGGCCTGAATGTCAGTTCTGCCTGGCCGGGGTCAAGCCAGGTGCTAAGGGGCTGGACTTCCCAGGGGAATCTCCGTCAGCCCCACAAAGTCACCCCAAACAGACACACCATCCCGCTCAAAACAGTGAAGACACAGCTTCAGCCAGCCCTGCCCCCAAATCTGGGGCCACCCTTAGACCTTGCTGTAGAACTTCTAGAGCTGCCACCCTGGAGGGATCCTGGGGGGCTTCCTGGGAGAGGTGGCGTGGGAGGAAGGCCCTGGGAGGAGAGCAGGTGTCTTGTGGGCACAGGGAGTGGCATAGGGAGCATCGTGAGCAAGCTCATGGAAGCCGGGTAGAGGGGTGCACTCTGGGGGTGGTGAAAGGGCCTGCCACGGGGCTGTGCAGCCTGGGAGGTGAGAGACCCTGTGCTGCCTCAGGGCTGATGGGTTGGGTGGGAAAGGCCCGCAGAGCTCACGGCAACACGTTTGCAGCTTATTTTCTAAGTCTGTTTTTGGGCCCTGCATTCCTTAGCAACCGAATCCTCTTTGAAAGGATGACTTCTATCAATCCCTGATTATAAAGCAGGTGAAAGGGCTGGCGGTCATCAGCCTCCTCCTGTGTGCCTTCCCCGGGGCGGGGGCGGGGTGGGGAGGCTCCCCGGGTGCTCTCAGCAAAGCCCTGCATGGCAGGCGGCACTGCTGCACACGGTGCCCCCCTGGTGGGAGAGGGAGGTGGGCGTGGAACGCAGGTGCCCCAGGGTGGTGTCCTGAGCTCTGCGCTCCAGCTCTTGCCAGCAGGAGGAGATCTGCTTTGTTGGCACTGGGACCAGAGCCTGGCACTCCCCTCGCTCAGACCTCCCTCTCCCCCAACCCCATACTAGAGACAGGGTAGCTGCAGGGACAAGGGTTCCAGCCTTCTGATCTACCCCAGCGTTCTGAAGGAGGGCACTGCTCACTGCTCAGCACTGGGCAGACAGGGCTGCAGCAGGTGGCAGCAGGAGGCGCAGCTGCACAGTCCCGAAGGCCTCTTTGCAGCTCTGGCAGTGGTCTGGAGGGAGATCCCAGGTCCGGCTTCTAAGCCCAGCCCAGCTGCTGACTCCCTCCGGGGCCCTGTCCAAGCCCCTGCCCACCCTGGGTCTGCTTCCTGTTGCCGCATGACCCACCTGGGCTAGGTCAGCCGCTCCCATCCACTGTAGCAGGGACAGCCCAGCACCCGTGTAGGTCACATCCGCTGCATACAACCGACAAGACTGACGTTATTATAAATTTATGTTTCAGTTCCAATTTATAAGTGCTACTTATTATAAAGTCAACCAATGAGAATAATGAGGCTGTTTCAATAACCCAAATAATTCGCAATTGGACATTATAAATTATAGTTGCAGTGCAGGATCGGCATCAATATTCAATTTATTTCAGCATTTGGATTTGGTTTTACTGTTTGATTAAGACCCTGATCCGCCCTGAAAAAAGTCGTTGCAAATGGTAGCGGATTTTCCTTTACAATCTCGGAACATTCTCTAATTAAACTCAGCCAGGAACTTCAAGAGGAATAATAGGCAATTATTTTGTTTCAGGGTTGAATTATTAATAGTACCTAAGCCCCGATCTCATTCCTTAAGCTGTGACTATTAAATTTGGAGGGGGGATGATGAGAAGGTTTCCCAGTTTAAATATTCACTGTTTGGCAGGCAAACGCCTTTCAAACGTAGCTTGAAGGGTTGTCACTTCAGACGAATCTCACGGCCCGGCGCCCCATCTCACGGATCCTCCTCGATCGAATTTCCTGAACAGTCAAAGGGATTTCATTCTGCCCGCCACGCCCCAGCTTTGGGATTCAGTCTTAGCGCAGAGCCTGGCTGAGCTAACAGAAGTCAGAGTCGACGCACCCAGGGCACCCCAAGAGCCAAGGGGGTCCCCGAGCGCCCAGGGCCTTTTTGCCCGCCTTCTTGTCACCCTGCCCTCTGCGGTGTGGGAGCAGCCTCTAGCTGTGCCGGGCTGTCCCTGGAGCACAGCCAGTGTGTCACATCCCAGTGGGCTCCCAGGCCCGATTTCTCCCGGGGAGCCGTGTGGACAAGCACCTTCCTGGGAAGCACCGTGGTGGCTCTGCATCCAGCCTGAGGCTGCAGGCCCGGCCAGAGGAACCTCCTCCTGAGACACCCCACCCCCCCAGTCACCTTAGTGGGGCCCCACGACAGCACCTGCCTTGGCGGGCTCCCGCCGGTCCTAGCTGGGAGCACGCCCAGCCCTTTGCTCCAAGATGTAGAATGCTATAAAAACATTTCAGGCCATGCTTGGTAAAGTGACTGGTGGCCTTCTTTGGAGCCCTGGACGGGCACAGGGGTGGGGTTCCCCCAATCCAAGTTTGGGAACCGCGAGCCTAGGCTGGCACCTGAGGGCCACGCAGCCCTGGACGGGCACTGGCCCTGCCAATGACGGAGTCTATGCTGTTTTCCCATCCCCCACCCCTGCGTTTCCAAGAGCAGGAAACCAAGCTCCCCCGCCCCCAGCCTGTGGGATTCCCTTCTAGAAAAGTCATTACTGCCTGTCTTGGTCGTCTGCCAGCTCTAAAGTGTCTTTTTAATTGCATCTAATTTGGCCTCATCTCATTAAATCCTTAATTTAAACCGGAGCGATCCCTCCAGCTCCGGCTGCCTAATGACAAAGGGGCCCCCACGCCCTCCCCGCTCCCGTGCGCTCCCCGGCTGGGGCCGCTCTCCTTTCCAGGTGTTGTCTCTGGGAGGCTTCTGACAAGTGGCTGTCGTCCCAGCCACGTCGAGTGTGGAGCTGAGCCAAGAGGGCTTCCCGGGAGCGGTAATTACTGGTGAAGGCGCAACCCTGCACCCCACGGGCGCCGCAGTGGTGCAGGAGTGGGAGCAGAGCAACATGACGCGGGGATCAAACAACAGGAAACACACAGTAGCGACAGGAGCCGCGACGGGAGCCGCCCCTGAGCACAGGGCTCCCTGGGAAAGGTGTCACTGGCCTGTGTTGACACTGAGTCAACAGGTGAAGACACTGGAGCTCAGAGAGAGCGTGGAGCCTCAGGCCACACACGCACGCACGCAGCTCTGCCTGGCCTCAACAGGAGAGCGCTTCCTCCCTGCTCCCAGACTCCTCTGGGGCTCACCCTGGTGGAGCTCCCTGAACAGGCGAGCTCCTCTGGCCCCAGGGCCTTTGCACTTGCTGTCCCCTCTGCCTGGAAGGCTCTCCTGCTCTCTGTTTATCTGGCTCACTTCCTCTGTCTGCCAGATGTCTTCTCTGTTCAAAAAACGCTTCTTTGACCTCCCGTTCTTTACTCTCTGTCTCCCTACCACGTTTGAGTTTAGTGATTTTGCTTGGAGCCCTTACCAGCGACTCTTCCTGGGTTCCGTGTTTATCAGTGTAGCATCGGTGTCCTCTTTTAGAAACCCTAAGGCCGCAGAGTGGTTCTGTCCTCGTCGTCGCTCTACACCTGGTACCTGGGACAATGTCTACCACATTCTAGGTCTTCAGTTCTTGTCGGTTGCCGACTGCTTCATGGCAGGGCCCCACCATTTCAGAATGTGCATGTGGGACTGCAGTCTCCCCTAACTTCCTCTGAGTCAAATCCACCAGGGACAGGCCAGCCACATCCTTCCCTGGGGGTGGCCCCCAAAACTGCTGTCCAGAGACCTGAGGGCCAGGTGGTGCTTTGTTGTACTGAGGTGGACCCCGGGGAACAGGTTGCTATAGAAAAAAAAATCTATCACTTCTTGGATCTGGGCCACAGCAGGGCCCTCCTGTGGCTGTTCTGAGCTCACTGTGCTATTGGGATCCAAGAGGGAGGAACCAGGGCTGGGGGAGAACAGACTGGGTTTCTAATTCAGTCCATCCTGGACAAGTTGCCTCACCTAGGAGAGCCTCAGTTTCCGCATCTGTAAAATGGGGCTCATAAAACACGCTTGCAGGGCTGCGAGGAGGATCCCGTGAGATGACATGTTGTTCCAGAAGCTGCTCCACGACTTCCAAGCCCATTCCCAGTTCTGGAGCACTGGAGCCTGGTCTTGTAGAATGCAGTCTTCTAACTGCCTTTAAGGTGGTGCTGTGATGAGGTGTGAGGGTCTAAGGGCTGGCCAGCCCGTAGTTTCTCGGGCTCTGGCAGGAGGCAAGAGACTCCTGGGTCTGAGACAAAAGATGTCATTACCCGTGGTATGGTGAGCGTCCATTCCCCTCGCTCCCCAAGTCCCCCAGGGGTGGAATGGTGAGCGTCCGTTCCCCTCGCTCCCCAAGTCCCCCAGGGGTGGAATGGTGAGCGTCCGTTCCCCTCGCTCCCCAAGTCCCCCGCGGGTGGACGAGGTGAGTGCAGCGAGCATGTGTCAAAACCGAGGAGCCGTGAGTGCGCATAATGCCAGTCCACCAAGGAACCTGCCCTCCGCTCGAGAGGGAGCGAGGACCTCGCCCTTGCCAGGCTGTCCCCCAAGAAAGACGGTGTGCAGGGACAGCTGCCGGGGCGTCTGCTCGTAGGCCGTGCACAGGGCATCGTCTCATTGGCAGAGGGGACGTAGGAGTGGACAACGGGTCAGAAGAGGATGCTCTGGGTGGGAGGGTCTCCTTGCATTTGGAGCTCTTCCCCGGCTGTTGCGGATGAACCTGTGCGGTGGGCAGTGCCACCTCTCCTCATGCCCCGCCCCTCCCTGCTTGGCCACACCCACCTCCCGGAGTCCCAGGGTGGGAGGCAATGCTGGGGGTGAGGGGTTGGCGGAAGGCAGTGGCCATCCCTAGGGGTGTGAAGAACCTGATGCAAGCCCGCCACACAGCTGGTCCATGGGGCTCCCCACGCCTACCTGCCCATCAGCTCAGGGGCCAACTGGTCTCATCACCCACACACTTGTGTCGGGGGCACCGCCCACCTCACGTCCCTGGAGGGCAACAGGAGCTTTAGATCCTCCACAACTCATCAAACACTGGAGGAGCACCTGCCGTGGGCCCAGGCCTGAGTCAGACACCAAGGAGAGGAGTGGGCCAGGCCTGGTCCCTGCCCTGGGTGCCTTAGGCTGACAGGGGACGCTCGAGCAGCCACGGCTTTGCCACTTCGGTGGAGGTGGGCAAGGAGGAGGCAGCTCCCTGGAGCAGGGCGGCTCAGAGCTGTGATCCCAGGACAGATGACCCAGCCTGGGGAGGGGCGTGGCCAGCGGGCTGGGGGCGGTGCCCGGGGGCTCTCAGCTTAGCTCGGAGGGCATTCCTGGCTGGAAGGGAGGTGGTGTTTTCTTATCCCTGAAGTGAAGCATCGTAGAAGAGATAGTTTACAGATCATCTAGTACAAAAAGGACAGAACCCCAGAGAGCCCGCTCTGCTTCCCAGGGAAGACTGTTAGCCAGTCATTTCCACCAGGGCACCCAAGCTGAGCCCCGGATGGTCCATTCTAGGGTGCTTCACGCAAGATAAACCTGGCACTGGTTTTTCTGTAAATCAGACTCACAGCTTCCACCCTGTCCCATCCCTGCCAAGACCGTGGGATGCTCAGGCCCTGGCACTCTGGGGCCTTCCTAGGCCCACACCTGCAGGGGAAAGGAGAGAAGGGCTCGTGGCCCACTGTCTGTCACGCTGCCCTCCCTGCCTGAAGCCCTGAGCCCTCCGTGCTCTCTACGGTGCCCAGGGATCTCCACGGGGACACCGAGCCAAGCTCCTCTGAAGGCTGCCACCTGCTGCTGGCCCCGTGACAGAGGGCCCAGCCCTAGCGAGGGGGGCTCCGGCCCCTCCAAGGCCAGTCCTCTCTTCCTCCTTCCCTGGCCCAAGCCCTCAAGCAGCTCAGGGTTTTTGGGAAACTGAAGCTGAGGAAGAATTTGCTGCTTGCAGGCAGCTCCCGGGGGAGAGCAAAGGTTGCGTTCTTCCCCGGAACCAAATGAGTTAGAAGAAATAGAGGCCCATAGAGGCCCTGTGTGAGCACGTGACTTCCAGAAACACGCCCGGAGGGTGTGGGCAGCCGACACCCCAGCCCCTGCCTCGTGGCAGCCACCGTGCTGGGGGAGCCCACTCCCTTCCCGCAGGTGACCAGCGCCTGGAAAAGCCATCGTCTCCCTTGGCTCCTTCCCCAGCGGGGGCGGCAGAGGCTGGGGCTCCCCTCCCTCCTGGCTGGGAGGAGGCAGGTAATGAGGCACTTTCACACTTATTCCTGATAATTGGTCACCCCTGGCAGGAGCAGGTGGGTGCTGATGCAGTAATTGGCAGAGGGCAGGGCAGGGCACCCCGGGACTGGAAAGGTGTTGATTGCTCTTTCCCCTTCCCCCACGGATATGTCCCAGTTAGGAGGGAGCGCCCAGGGAAAAAGGCCCCAAGTGCAAAAAGGCAAAGGTCGAGTGCTTTCCGCTGACCCGGCAGAGAGGGCAAGGTGGATGGGCGGCCGAGGAGGACTTGCTGGGAAGTGGCGCGGTGGGGCTCAGACACCGCGGCTGAGAGCGCCGTGGCCGAGAGCACCCCTCTGGTGGAGTGGAATGGGTCAAGCGGCTGGATCTAGCCCCTGTTGCTTTTGCAGGCATTTCCAAGTGAGCACTGGCAAATCCCCGAGCCCCGGGAAGCAGAGCCAGGGTTGGAGGGCATGGCGCTAGTGTCTGTGCAGTGGGGTCTGTCCCTTTAAATGACACTCCTGTCCCCGCCCATTGTATTCACGGGAAATGACCAGGCCACCACTTGACCAGCCTGGCCCACAGGGTAGCCATGAATGAAAGACGCTGGGGGCCTGGGTCTGCCCTGGGTGCAAGCGGCTCTGGGGTTCAGCTGGTTGTGTTCTGCAGGGGAGCCCTGAGTCCTGTCAGGAACAGGCACTGGCCCTCCCTCAGTGGGGACAGCAGTCCCCATGCACACACAGGCGCCAGAGTCGTGGCCCCCTTAAGGCAGGGCTCAGAGACGGGATTCTGCTCTCTGCCCAGTCACTGGGGCCAGGGTCCTGGGAGTTGCTGAAGCCTTTTGTCCACACCCACATCCGAACCAGCCCAGGGCCTTGCTATCCGTCTCCTGCCTCAGATAAGTCTGTCCCCAGCCATGTCTCAGCCCTGACCTCCCCATCTCAGCAGGACCCACAGCAGCCTTCCTGCTGATGGACCTGACCTTGATTCATGCCTCCTACCCAACCCCAGCTTGTGTCTAGCATAACTGCCATGGAATTCAGGGCTGATCTGACTGCTCCCTTGTTCGAAGTCCTGCTGTGGTTCCAGCGGCCCCTGTGTCCTGGCCTCTGCCCCTCTCCTGCCTCAGTGGGCGTGTCCCACCTCCAAACACACTGCACCGCCCACACCTGGGGCCTCCTGTTGACTGGAACGTTCTCCCTGCTTCTCCAGGAGCTCAGGTCCAAGTGGGCTCTAAGGACCACCTCTGATGGTGCCTTCAAATCTCCATGGGGGAGGTCCCGGCCTTGGATTGATATTCGCGGAGCCCAGACTCCTGATCTCCACCCCACAGCACCTGTGAGAATATCCCTTACACGCAGAAGGCACTTTGCAGATCAATTCAACCAAGGCATGGTGAGGGGAGAGCATTCTGGGTTCCCTGGGTGGGCCTGATCACTCACAGGGTCTTACAAGGGGGAGGCAGGGGTGTGGGGGACAGAGAGGGGGCAGAGGTGTTGCCAAGAACCACAGATGGCCTTCACTCGCTGGACACTGGGAAGTGAACGGGTTCCCCCTCCGGTTATTCACTTAGCATTCTTCCCCTGGCTCACTTCCAGGAGCTCCCGGGGGCACCGACAGGGAGGGTGGGCCCCGGGGCTCATGGGACAGCACAGCTGCTGCTGCCCTGCTAATCACACCACCTTGCCTCCCCCGTCGTGGACAGGGGATAGGGCTGGCGAGCGGGAAGGGGCCTGAGTGGGTGGACTGTGGCACGGAGGGGCCAGGCCTCTTTCACCTGCTCTCCTCCAGGGACCCAGACACCGGTACAGCACCCCATTTCACAGAGGAGGACGCTGAGGCCAGGAGAGCCGGTCACTTGTCTGCGGCGAGCCGGTAGCGGTGCTGCTGTGAACGGTTGCGCTGCAGGCTGACAGACAGGGAAACTGAGGCCCTGAGCTGGGCCAGAGGGTGGCGGCCAGAGGGGAAGGAGGTCATGGCTGAAGTTCAAACCAGAGCCCGCCGACACGCTGGGGAGGAAGGGCCCGGGCGGAGGCGGGTGGCCTGGGAGTTTGCTCTCTTCAATTAGGCCGTTTGCTTTTCTGAGGCCGCGGGATAATTTAACTAATGGCGCTGGTTTTCTGACACTATCGATCGGCCAAGATTAAATATGTTTGTCACAGTCAAGCGAACTAATCACTTTATTGTATTTCAAATACTAATTCCATCAGATAGATGTTGGGGGGTGACCCCGGGAGAGGAGCGCGCGCACAGCCCGGCTGGTCGATGGGGCTGATCAGGCTCGGAGGCGTCTGGAGCGGAGGCTTCCCCGGGGCTGCTCACCAGCGAGGAATCTGCATTCCCCGCCCCTCCCCCCTTCCCTCTTCCAGGCCTCTTAAAACCTCTCTTCTCACGAGAGGTAATTTCTCAAGCATTATTGGAAAATGGTGGATGTTCCCACATCGCTATCCTAAATCACCCCTCAGCCACTAATCCGCAAATGCCGCCTCTCTGAGCCGTGAGGCATTCCAGGAACCAGCGGCTCACAGCAAACCCTGAAAATGAACCCATCTGTCTTTCAGGTTTCGGAAGGCTTTGCTATTTCCATAGCTCAGCATGTTGGACAAGGAGGCCCAGGTCTTACTAAGTCACCCTCTGGGCCCGTGTAATTGTACGAATCTCCATCCTCATGATACAGGGTGCATCTATACATACATGTGCACACACAGACACACGCATACACACGCATCGTGCATGAGCACGCACATGCATTTATAATGCACGCCCACATATGTATGCAGGCTCAGGCATCCACACATGCGCACAAAGCCAAATGTCTCCTGAATACTTGAGACCGCTTTGTCCCCTGCACACACAGAGGCACCTGAGATGGTCTGAGTAATTCTGAACACAAAGCCGGTTGCTCTAACGGTGGACACGGGCCCGCCAACACAGCTCTCATCGTGATGCACTTTGTCACAGCAAACACAGGCCATTGGCTGCTGTCACTCCTGCAGGAGAGGAGAGGAGGGTGTCTTGCCTCCCCCCTTAGCCACTGAGCCTGCACCCTTTGCTGATTAGATGAGGAAGGGGCTGGTACCCAGGTGAGCTTGGGGCGCTGTGGAGTAACCCACCACAACCCTTGCAAGTGTGCACTGAAATGGGCATACTAAGAGGGTCTTTTCTGGAGGAAAGACTTCTGCATGG
This sequence comes from Oryctolagus cuniculus, assembly GCF_051225735.1. Classification (NCBI taxonomy): domain Eukaryota; kingdom Metazoa; phylum Chordata; class Mammalia; order Lagomorpha; family Leporidae; genus Oryctolagus; species Oryctolagus cuniculus. The sequence goes on from NC_142867.1 coordinate 201,216,764, forward strand.
AAGGGACCTCTGTTGCTGCCTCCGGGGCCTCTGGGCTGTCTGTGCTGCCCACTGACGCCCCTCGACAGAGCACTGGCTTCCTTCAGATGTGTGATGCTCACGTCTGCACGGCTCTCTGGTCTGTGGTCGCCCAGCAACTCTGCAAGCTGGGCGGGGCTTTGGAATGTACCAGGCCTGCTTTATAGATGGGATAGCTGACCAGGGAAGCTCAGACCAGGGAAGAGACCCACGGGGGAGGGGGGCGTTCAGACCATGAGCAGCACGGCGGAGCCCCCCTGTGGGCTGCCTGGCCCAAGACTAGTGCACCTGCCCTTTGTCAGTCGCCATCAGGACCTGCCAGGCTTCAGGCTGGCAGGGCCATGTCCCTGTTCTTTGTTCAATGCCAGATGTCCTGAGTTGTGTCCACGAGCAGAAGTCCCCCAGTACTGTGCCCCCTGGGCTCCTGTCTCCAGGGAGCTTCGGGCCTGGTATCAGGACGAAGGCCGCCCCGTGTGGCTGGGCAGAGTGGCCCCAGCCCTAGTGCTTGCCAAGCAGTCTATTTTTAGAAGCATATTTTTGTGACTTGGAATCTGTGAGCTCTGGAGCTTTCCTGGGGCGTTCGTTCAGGCTCCAGAAGATTCGTCCTGTTTCAGGAACCCTAGTGGGTTAAACAAGACAGAAGAAAGCAGCGATGTCTCTCTAGGGGAGCCTTGAACGTCAGGGCAGCAACAAACAGATTTGCAGATTCGCTGAACATTTCCAATCTTCGAGCATCATTAAAACCCAGAGAGCCGTGTGTGGAGTGTGTAACCTGGCCTCTTAGTCTCTCTTCATGCTATGTAATTCCAGATGTTTTACCTCCCGAAAAGATCTGGTTTTCTACATGACAGAGTACCCAATTTGCAAAAAAAAAATATCCTGGTTCCCCTCCCCAAGCCAGGAAAATATGGCAGCACGCCAACCTCCGATGCGTTTGTTACAATCCAGACATAGGAAATGTTCCGTGCATGGGTTTTGATGCCTGGTGGATTTGGAATCAGAAGGTCTGAGCTCCAGGCTCTGCTGTGCCTTCAACGCATCGAGCCAATTGCCTGAGGCCCCACGGAGCACTGGGGCAGAGCTGGTGCTGGATGCCCAGCTGCGTGCGTGTCCTTGGAGCAAAGATTCAAATCCAGCAAGGTCAACGCCTGCATGGGAGTGCGGGCGGGCAACGGGGAGCAGCAGGCGGGCGGGCGGCAGCACGTCCACGTCCACGTCCACATCACTCAGGGTCGAGGGGTGCGGGGAAGCCAGTGCTCCCACCCCACCCCCGCTGTTTGTCGCTGTGGGCACCTGGGCGGCAGCCGTGGAAAGGCCTGGGGGGTGCACTGGGGCCCTCGGGGAGACCAGGCAGGGACCCCTCAGGACAGAGTCCTCGGCGCCGCCCTCAGCTCTTGCCGGTCACCACCCAGTCTTTCTCTGGAGCGGGCCATGGGCCTTCTAGGTCATGATGCTGGTGGGCGCTCACCGCTTACGTCCCTCTCTGTCCCTGGCTCCTGGGACAGTGCTCTCCAGGTGGCCCCTCTGGCTGCAGCAGCTCCAGCCTGTTGCAGCCGGAGCCTCTGTGGTTTCTTAGCCTTTCCCTTACTGAGTGAAAGCAGCTGTCACGCCAGCCATCCCATCTGCATGCCAGACAGGGAGGAGGAAGACACGGCAAGGGGCACGCGGGTCCCAGTGGCTTAGAAGCCTTTTCTAAAGAATTTTCCAAGACTTCTCGTGTCTCTCAGGCGACACTTGTCTCTGCGTGGTGACGTCACAGTTTTAGCGGGCACGCTGCTATCCCCACTGCAGGAACAACAGCAGATGGTAGGGGCTGGGTGGGGGTGTGGGGACCTGTCTCTAGATTTCTCATACACCCCCACTCACACCCTTCCACCAGCACCCCATCCCTGCAGGCCCTTAGGCTGGATCCCCACCCACAGCCACACGGATGTTCTCACGTATTCATTCACAAGACTCTGAGCCCACAACCCACCCACTGCCAGCACCCTCTCTAGGGGTCCGCCCCAGAGGCCCCTGCGGTAAAATTCTCAGCAAATGGAAGGTTCTGTGTTTTGCTGCTCCTGCCCGTTTTTTAGGAAAATGCAGCCATCCTCGGTGCGCAGGGTGGCTGATAAGAGAGGATTTGAAAAACAAATGCATTCCTCAGCCCAGGGGAGAAGGCTCCAGGTCTCCTGATTTGCATGGTCACGGTTTGGTCCACGGACCCAAGGGGGAGCGACTTTACATCTGCTGGCTGCCTTTGCTACACAGAGGAAAGAATATTTTTCATGAACCATGGGAATTACTGAATGGCAGGGGTTTTATTTGTTAAGGGTTGAACTTGGCCGTTTCTCCCATCAGGGGCTGAGTCCTGATGTTAGGCACAGCTTCTCATCCAGAGAGACACCATGGAGAATAAATCAGGACCAGGATTCAGTGTGACAGCCACAGTCCGGCAGGGCCCTGGGGTCCAGGGGGCTAATGGGGTCTCACGGCAGGGAGGCGTTGCTGCCGGCTGGGCTGGGGAGAAGAGGGGAGGATGAGACTTTGAAAAATGAGGAGAATTTTGCCACTTTAGATACTGATGTCAGCAGGTGAATCATGACCCTCCAGAGCCTGTGAGAGGCGGCAAGGCCTCCACCATCGGTGAGCTCAGGGCCTCCTAATCTGAGGGCGGTGGCTATGCTGCCCCGGGATCTGTGAGCCCACGAACTTCTGTGCACATCTTCCTGTGTGTTTCCCAGTGGTTACAGCTCACAGCTTTCTCGGCTCTCAAAAGGCAAGAATCAGGTCTGGTTCAGCCCTCAGTGTGGTCCCTGGGGCAGAAGGGACCAGCAGCCTTCCCCCAGGCAAAGGGGCAGGACAGGGGTGCGGAGTTAGGGGGCTCAGGCTAGATCCTGGCTGTGTGGCCTCAGGCTGGTCACCTCACTGCTCTGAATACTTCACTAACATGCATTTAAGACAGCATCAAAGGGATTATAAAAAAAAAAAAGAATGGATGCATTTCAACACCTGCTCCCAGTAGGTGCCTCACTGAAGCCTAACAAGCCTTCTTTGAATCACCGACTACCTGAACATCATTCTTGGCAGCTCTCTGTGACTCACTCGGCAAATATTTGTTGAGTAGCTCTGCTACACCAGACTCCAGAAGCCAGGGGCACAGTCTTCACCCTGGTGGAGCCGAGCGTTAAGTAGGAGATGCAGTTAGAAACAGACTACGGTAAGTGCTGTATCCGTGAGCTGTTATCACACTGCTGATGTCACGGTTTTAAGGCAGAGGGATGAATGTCGTAACAGGGTCAGCACACAACCTGGGAGAGCCTGCCACAGGGACCCCCTCACCAAAGGTGGGGTGGGGGTGGGGAATCAGGAAAGGCTTCCCAGAGGAGGCAGCAACTAGGCTGAGGCTTGAAAGAGAAGTAAGGGTTGGGTGGTCAAAGAGAGGGCTGGGACTTGTCCAGAGACCAGCATGTGCAAAGGTCCAGGGGCCAAAGAAAGCTCGGTGCCGTTCTTCAGGGAAGTGAAAGTGGCTCAGCCTTGCTGTGTTTTGCAGACGGCCGAGAGAAGCCGTGCTGACATCAGCATCCGCAGCGGACCCACAGCCAGCACCTCCGCAGCCCCCTCATCTTTCATCACCTGGGTCCTTGCATTCATTCATCCCCTGTTGGCACCTTGTCCGTGATCGTCTCCTTCTCGCTGCTGGTCCAAATGGCACAGCCTCCCTCCGGCTGCCTCAGGACCCTTGCAGCTCCTTCTCTTTGGACGTGACGAGGTTGGATGGGCCGGCGGGGCTGAGAGGAGAAGCCAGGCGGGGCGGTCTGGTGCGCGCACGTGGTCGGAGGCAGACACTCGCCGTGTGGCTCGCTGGGCTATCCTGGGCTGCCGCGCACCCTGGGTCGCTGCCCTGCCGGGGACAGCCTGAGCCATCACCTGGAGATGATTAATTCCTGCCTCCCTCAGCCGGCCCCGGGTCTGCAGCCAAGTGCGGCTGTCATCTCTTTATTCCTCTGCTCCACCATTATTGAAAATCAATAAACTGCCCAAGCCGAATGAAGTTCAGTGACTGGGCCGGAGTCCATAAATCAAAGAAAAACTAAATTATATTTAAAAAGGGAAATCAGAAGGAGAAGGCTGCTGCGGGCCCCGGCGGGGGTACCTGCGTTTCAGCTGTCCCAGGGGCAGGGGTGACAGGGCGGGAAGAGGCTCCCACAGCCTGGGGAGACAAGAGCCCAGCCCCCTGGCCGCACAGGGAGACACAGCGCCTCGGCCTCGGGCCTCTCCAGGGCCCACTAATATTCTCAGTCCAACAACTGGCCTCAAATCAATTAGAAACAACAGCTGAATTAAAGTGAATTTAAGAGGAAACCGAAACGACAGGTTTTAAATTTTAGGCTGTCAAATCTATCACTCGTTTCCCTTAGTTTCTGCCTGTTATGCTTTCAAATCCTCAGTAGAGATGCCTGTTTGCAGCCAAGGAGTGACTGCCATCGCTCCCGGAGCTCACCTGGGGCTTGGAACTCATTATGTTGCTTCCAGCCCAAGTGGAAAGAGCTCCTCACACACGGAGTGCTGGACAGGAGTCTCAGAGGGGCCCCGGCTTGCTAGTGGGGGCAAATGAACCATGCACTGAAGGACGGTTTGCAAGCCTCCGAAGGCCCCGGCTGATCTGTGCTCTAAAACAAAAGCCAACAGCATTGCAATGAATGCAGCAAGACGCCAGCAATCAGCCATGTAAAATGCACAATGCCAGCAACCAAGAAAAAAATTACCAGGCAAGGAAGTAAGAAAACACAGGCTATCACCAGAGGCAAAACAGACCAAGACACGACAGAGATGGAGGAATGAGCAGATAGGGATGCCAAAACAGCTCTTGGGACCCAGAGGTTCAAGAAGGTAGAGAGAAACGTGGCCATGATGAAGAGAGAAATGGACGTTTTTATAATGGAAGGCCAAATTGGTGTTCCTAGACATGGAAAACACGTAAAGGGAGAAAAACACACAGGATGGAATTGACACCAGGTTAGACTCTGAAGAAGGGCAGATCAGTGAATTTGAAGCTGTAGCGTCAGAAACCATCCACAGTGGAACGAGTGCTTTCTGTGTGACCCAGCAGTCGTGTGCCCGGGCATCCACCCCAGAGAAATGAAAGTGTGCTCACACGAAGACTTGCAGGAAGAACTGGAAACAGCCCACACGTCTGTCAGCTGGTGACGGGACCCATCCACACAGAGAGGACCGCTCTGCAGTACGAGAGATGAACTACTGGCCCTTGCAACCATGTGGACAAGCCTCACCAACATTACGCTGGCGTTAACTGTGGGAAATTCTAGCACATATAAAAGGGGGATCGGTGGTTGCCTCCGGTGGAGGGTGGACAGCAGGGAATTTTGATTGCAAGAGAGCTTTTTAAGGAAATGCTTTTCATTGTAATTGTGGAGATGGTTATGTGGCTGTATAGGGTTGTCAGAACTCGTTCTGTGTGTCGGGGGAAACTTTATACAGCATGAACTCTTCAGTATCGTGACTGGGTGGTGGATACACCAGTCCTACGTGCGTGACGACACTGCACAGAACTAACACATGCGTACAAGGGGGCCCAAGTGAAGCTACATGAGACAAGTGGGTGTCACCAGTATCAGTGTCCCCTTTGAGACAACTCTTGGTGCGACGGGAGGAATTGTGTCCCCCCTCCCCACCCCAAAATTCATAGGTTGAAGGCCTAACTCCCGCCATGCCCTTCTGATGGCTTTAGTGCCTTAATCCTAAGGGGCATCGGAGAGCTTGTCTCCGCAGGGAGAGGTCACCCAGGCTGGCACCTGGCTCTCAGCGTTCCAGCCTCCAGAGCTGGAAGCGTGTGCTGTGTGAGCCGTGGTCTGTGGTCTCCTACGGCAGCCCGAGCTCATTCGCTACGCTTAGCCATCCATGCGGAGAAGTTGAGTGGACGGTAGGAAATCCAAGCCTGGATCCCAGAGGGAAAGTTTGGCCAGGGATAGACATTTTGGAATTGTTAGCAAGCAAACGGTGTCAAAGCCACAAGACGGAGGCAACTGTCGAAGTGTGGACAGTGAAGGAAAACACATCCAAGAGGTGAGCCCTGGGCATGCTGACTGCCACAAGGAGAGGAGGAGAGGCCATTAGAGGAGGCTGGGGGGCAGCACCCAGCGAGGGGGTGACGAGCGGAGGTTTCCCAGGCCAGGAAGTGGGCGGTCAGCCCGCCAGCCTCGAAGGGTTGGAGAGGCTGTGTCGGGTCTCCCCCAGACCCGTGAGTGTGAGTGGTTTGTCGCTGTCGCTCTGCCCTGCCCTGGGGTTCGCACCGCTGTTTGCGCTGAGATTCTAGGCACGGGTTCAGGAGGAAGATGGGCAGGGTGTGGGCACGGAAGGCACGGCTGCCCCCAGAAGCGGTGCTCCCGAGGGTGTCCAGGTTCAGAGAGCACGGCAGAGGTAAAGGACTTCCTGGGTGTTTTAAGCCATGCTGGACTCAGGAAGGTCTTCTCTGCTCTACCTGTCTTGCACTCAGGCAGTAGCCTTCAGATTTGGGGAGTAAGTTTTCTTTTCTTTTCTTTCTTTTTTTTTAAGATTTATTTATTTATTTGAAAGTCAGAGTTCCACAAAGAGAGGAGAGACAGAGAGAGAAAGAGAGAGAGAGAGAGAAAGAGAGGTCTTCCATCCACTGGTTCACTCCCCAGTTGGCTGCAATGGCCAGAGCTAGGCCGATCCGAAACCAGGAGCCAGGAGCTTCTTCTGGGTCTCCCACGTGGGTGCGGGGGCCCAAGGACTTGGCCATCTTCCACTGCTTCCCCAGGCCACAGGAGAGAGCTGGATCGAAAGTGGAGCCGCTGGGACTCGAATTGGCACCCATATGGGCTGCCGGCACTGCAGGCAGCAGCTTAACCCGCCATGCCACAGCACAGGCCCCAAGGGGAATAAATTTTCTGCGCCTGTTAGCCTTCCATGTGCATGGAGGGGGGCTGTGTCTCCATTGTGGTGTGGTGGGCACATGGGCAGAAAGGAGATGAGTCTTGGCCGAGTGCTGCTTTAACTCAGAAATATCTCCAAGAAATATTCAAATTTTAGAACAATCTAAACCACCTCTCTTCAAATCCGTCTGTGTCTGGGACGTGGGCTCTTGATTTTAGATGTTCTAGTCTTCACAGCCATGTGTATAAATAAATCTGTATTAAATCTCTTAAGATAGATAGCTTATTAGAGGTAGATAAATAGATTGGAGATAAACATACAGATAGACCAACATGAATAGGTGCATGGATAGAGAAGGTTAGAGATTAGAGATTAGACATAGAGAGAGATGGGGAGATAGACAATCTCCCACTGGTTTTGTTTGTCCTGAGAACCCTGACTAGAACAACGAGGAGAACAGAAAATGCCCAAGAACTTGGCCAGTGGAGACACTGCCACGTGGCCTGGGGGCTACAGGGCTCCTCGGCCCACCTTGTTGAGGTGCTTGCCCCAGGTGGACTTATGCCATGTCCTCTCTGGGCCTCCATGTTCCTGTCCCATCAAGGGTGGGTTGAACGGGACGCCCCCTGAGGTCCCTTTCAGGTCTGATGTTCCGGGTGCCCTGAGCTTCTGAGCTACTGGAACAGAACCGAGCAGAACCGAGCCTCCACGCCGTTCTCCACCTCGCTAACTGCCATCGGGCACTGTGCACCCCGGCCCCCAGTCCATACCCTGCCCCCCGAAAGAGCTCAGGGAATGTTGATAGGGATGTGAAGGAGCAGATGCAACAGCGTGAGCAAAGGCAGGGGGCGCAACATGACGCTTGTGTTCAGGAGAGGAGCTGGGCTGGGGAGGCGGGCTCACCGGGTGTGTGTGCGTTCAGCTCTTAGTCTGTGTTCCGCTCTCTGTGGTTTCTGGAACCTTTTCACACTCTCTTCATACCCACACCAGGAGATCACTGCTTTTAAAAATTGAATTTATTTATTTGAAAGCAGAGTGACAGAGAGAGAAGGAGAGACGACAATAGGTCTTCTCTATGCGGGCTCACCCCCTAAATACCTACAACAGCCAGGAGCCAGAAACTCCATCCGGGTCTCCCACGTGGGTGGTGGGTGCCCGAGCACTTGAGCCATCATCGGTTCCCTCCCATGCACATTCGCAGGAAGCTGCATTGGAAGTGGAGCCCGTGGGACTTGAACTGGCACTCGGATGTGGGATGTCAGAGTCGCCCCCGGGGGCTTCATCGGCTGCGTCGTCATCGTGCTGGCCCCGAGATCAATACTGTGATGCTGACTTTACAGCAGAGGGAGCTGAGGCTCAGCGGGCAGGAGCTACTGTCCCAGGGTCACACAGCCGGGAGTCAGCAGGGCTGAGATTTGAAAGAAATCTGTCTGGGCTCCCGAGGACACTCCAGCGCCTTCGCAGCTGCAAGACTGAACACCTTGAGGCATCTATTTTGCATTATCCTAATGACAAACGAGCGTGTAATTCAATAGCCCAGCCTTGCGGCCGTTCCAACTCCACTGTCAAAGCAGAGAAAAGCCCATCCATCACTGCTTCGTCCAAGGTGCTGTTATGTTGATTTCCCTCCCGGGAGCCAGAGAAGAGGCGTGTTTGATTGTGACAGTGCTGTGTGTCCCCGTGCCCGCCTGCATGTGTACCAGGTGAAGGTGAGATTATAGCTTCATTCTCGCTTAGGGGCAACTGGTTATGTCTGGAAACATTTGAACATCCCATAAAGCTCATTTCTTTTGCAAATGAGCCAGATAACACAGAACACTTCAAAGTGAAATTCCGTTGGGCTTTCCATCTGGCTGGCCTCTGGGGGGAATGCAGCCCGCGCTGCCTTTGTTAATCAGGTCCTGTGAGTTAGGATTTTACGCTGAAATACAAATAACTATGCATTCGTGGGGAAGAAAGCCAAGATGTGATCTCAGCCGCATTTGGACTGAAATCCCCCACCTCCTGCTAAGTTTTCCACCTTCCACTCCGAGGGCAATCAAGTGTCTGTCCTGATACCCCCAGCACCTGGGGATGTGGGCAGGGATGGGGCACGGCTTGTCCACCCCAGCTCAGACTGCTGTGCGCCTGCTGGAGACTCTTGCTTCTGTCTGTGTCCTCCTAGGGGCTCCCACGGTTTCTAGAACCCCGTTCCCTGGGCAGTCGGGTAGACTGGCTCACTGCATCCCACCCTCCTCCTGGTGGAGAGGTCGGGCCCCTGGTGACCACAAGTCCCAGCCTCCCGGTGCTGACAGTCGTGCATAAGAAGTGAGTTTGGAAATCAGCAGGAAAGAAGAGCTATTTTTTGCAGTTCCTCCTGGTGAGCCAGGCCACAGGGACGCGAGGTTTTCCTGCACCTGCGACCCTGTTGTCCATTCTCTCTTCTCTCCCATATCCAGAGCCTTGTGCAGCAATGGCGGCCACACTGGCAGCTTCGCTTTTAAACCCAAGCAGGGTTGCTCTCAGAGGCACTGGCAGCCTCTAGGGCTTCCTCCTGGAGGCCAGCTGGGGGCCCATGCCTGTAACCCTCCCAAGGACTGGGTTAGCTCCTGGGCTGCCTGGAGTGCCTGTGTCTTCTGTGTTCCCTCCCAGCTCTGACCCTGTGTGATGTCCCTCTCCTGCCTTTGATGAGAAGCTCGGTCCCCTCCGATTGCTCAGGGCTTTTGTGCTTTGAGAAGTCTGGGCGGGGGCAGGCGTGGAGGACTTACCTGCCCTGGCTTTGTTCTGCCATCACCTGCTCCAGGGTTCCATCACAGCTTCCACACGGCTGTCTTTGGCGACGTCTTCACCGTGTGTGTGGGTCGAGGTTCTCTGGAGAAGTAGAACCGAGGGAACACGCAGGGGCATACAGACAGTCCCTGACTTGGGATGATTCGAAGTTTGACTTTTTGCTTTTCTGGTGGCATGAAAGCAAAATGCGTTCAGCAGAAACTGTACTCTGAGTTTTAGATTTTGGTCTTTTCCTGGGCTGGTGCCGGGCGGTGTGGCTGTAGCTCCCGGCATATGTGTGGCTCTACTCACTGGGCCCGGCCTGACAGCAGGCAGCAAAAATATAACGAACGTGATGGGGTGGGGGCTTTAGGGAAGGTTCTGCTGTGCACGGCTGCACCCTGGGCTCAGAGCATACTGGGGTTAGAGGAGGTAGCCCACAACAAGAGAATAGAGTGAACTCAAGTACTTGCAAGCCACTCACGTGGCACGTGGCATACAGTAGGTGCCCAATACTGAATGGGAAGTGGCTATGAGGCAGCAAGAGAAGCGCACCAGGCACCCAGGTTCCCGGCCTGCCAGGCCTGACTCGTTCCGACGTGAGCCTGGGCTGAGCAATGCCTACAGAGACCACATCAGTGAGCCTTTGCCGCAAGACACGCTGCGTCCTCTCTGCCCACGCCCAGTGCCTTCTCGGTCCAGTACTTGACCCAAGTACTTCCTCAGCTCCTCTCAGATGGCACCGGATTCCAGACTGTGCATTTAAAGCCTGTTCCTCCCCATCACGAGCCCTGCGCCACTTCCAGCCGGCTCTGAGGCTTGGAGAGCAGCCCCAGGCATGAGAGGCTGCTTACGGAGCAGCAGTGAGGGACATGGGCCAGGCCGGACCCGGGGCACCCAGCAGCGGGACCTCCGGCAAGTCGCACCTGGAGGTAGGGGTCTTGCATGCCAGCTGCTGAGGCATTCGGTCCTCTCACCTCCTGGGCCTGGCGCCATTGATACCCCCAGAGCTTACTGTCGTGCTGGCCTTGGCCTCACTGCCCCTCCCTTTGGCACAGCCACTGAGTAAGCTCAGCCCAAACTGCCTTTCAGGAGCTCCCAGAGACTCCGCCCCGACCCTTCTCGGTCGGAGCGTCTGCCACGCGTGTGGGGGTGGCAGAAGCAGCCTTTCCTTCTCCAGCTGTGCTACGACCTGGACTCAGGACTTCCAGCCGTCCCCACGGCCCCAGCACCTCAGAGACACTATCAGGCTATTTTACGATTTAACTAATGAAGCCTGCAGGTGCATTTCAACATCACTCACAGAAGGAGCTGCGTGCAGGTCTTGGGTTCCCAGGGTGAAAGCAAACAACTCTGCTCCCACCCCCCCCACCCCCTGCTGTGCCGGGGGAGGGAAACCGCAACAGGTGGACAGCTGCAGGTGGGCTAAGCAACCTGTCGGCACAACAGACACAAGGTCCTGGATGTGCAGGAGTGACCCGTGGTCCTGGCGGCCTGCCGGCTCACCTGAATCCACAGCTGGGGGCAGGTGGTGAGCAAGCCTGGACCCTGGAACTTTCTTGGCTCTGTTGTGCTCATTGTGCGTGTCAGAGCCAGCCTGCCCGGCCTGGGCTCACAGCCGGCAGAAGTGAACAGCAACCGAGGACTCAGCCGCCCCAGCTCCCTCTTGTTGGAAGCGAAGGCTCAGACTTGAGTTGGAGCGTCAGTGCCCAAGGGCTGAGCTTGAGGTCATTGAACGATAAATAATGCAATGACCATCTGCCCGCCCCGCCCTGGCATCTCTCACAGCAGCCTTAGCTTTTGATGAGCACAAAAACCCAGAGGGGTGGCCCCATTTGTCCTGGTGGCATCGCAAAGGAAGTTGACGTGTGGTTTTTAGAAACTTCCTTGGCCGGCGCCGCAGCTCAATAGGCTATTCCTCCCCCTGCAGCACCGGCGCCCTGGGTTCTAGTCCCATTCGGGGCGCCAGATTCTGTCCCAGTTGCTCCTCTTCCAGGCCAGCTCTCTGCTGTGGCCCGGGAGTGCAGTGGAGGATGGCCCAAGAGCTTGGGTCCTGCACCTGCATGGGAGACCAGGAAAAGCATCTGGCTCCTGGCTTTGGATCAGCACGTATGCCAGCCAGCACTGCGGCCATTGGGGGGTGAGCCAATGGAAAAGGAAGACCTTTCTCTCTGTCTCTCTCTCACACTGTACATCTGCCTGTCAAAAAAAAAAAAAAAAAGAAAAGAAAAGAAAAGAAACTCTTCCTTCCTGCCTGCCTGCCTTCCTCCCTTCCTTCCCCTCATCTCTCTGTATGAAAAAATAGGTTTAACACATTTCAAAACTATTCATACTCAAGAATTGCCTGAGACATCTGGACCTTTTTAAAAGTTATTGCAATTTCAATAAATAAGATGTATTTTAAAATACATAAAATTGAGATTCCATTTTGTTAAGATCAGTAACTTGTTAAATATTCTTTAAGGTCATTTCTATATTATGACATTTTTAACCAAGGTGAATTTCTAAGCATTTGGTTTTATTATTTCCATATGGTTTTCCAAGTTACAGACATTTGATGCTTTCTAAAGCCTACGTGAATATCACTGGAAATATGTGTCCCACTTTGCGCTAAGCAGAGCCTGGAGTCAGCAGACGTGGAGCAGACACACGTTTAGAGAAGGCACAAGGAGCGAGGGAACTGAGACACTGAGGTCCCCACGCTGAGCTAACACTCAGCCTGGGACGCTGGGTGCCAGCCAGGTCACGTGCAGCTGAGTAAGGCTCACCCAGCGTCTCCAAGAGGCTTCTTGCGAGCTACAAGGTACACAGACAGGTGACCCAAGGAAGGAAGCAGGTCTCCCCAGTGCTGTGAGCCCGTACAGAGGGGGAGAGGCACACAGCTGAGGCCGACCCCTCCTCTGGGGTAGGCAGGAGTGGGGGAAGGAAGAAGGGGTCAGGGACCCACTTGGGATTTGGCCTGAATCTTATCACCAGCAGGAGTTAGGAAAGGGCAGCCCAGGCAGCAGGAGTGAAGCCAGGAAGGCCCAGGGGTGTGGGTATGGAGAGGCGCCTGGTGACTGGGAGACCGTGGTGGTTGTGTGCCACAGGACTGGAGCACGAGGCACGGAGACAAGGAGCGAGGGAACTGAAGCCAACCCTCCCTCCCACACTCAGGCTCCCTGGCCATTCTGCTTCTTCAGCAAATCAGGCACTGATCAACATGCACCCCATGGCCCTGGGCTCTGTATCCATGGGGGCCTCCAAGGGGCAGGCCATCAGGACAGGGTAGAACCCAGTGCTGCCCCCAGGCTCTCAGCTAATGGGCGGGGATAGGCACCTCTCTGGGTGAGTACTGCAAGGCAGGACTAGCCTCTTTTCAAAACCTCTCAGCTTGGGTACTTTCAGCTCCTGATCCAAAAAGCAAAGCAAAGCCCAAACTTCACACTCTTTGAGCCGAGCAGGTGGCCAACTCGCCAGCCAGCTGCCCGGCCTGGCATCAACGGCTTGTCCTGCACTAGAGCTGAGCTTGGCACTTGTCGGGAAGACGGCTTGGGCAGTGAGCAGCCTGGCCTCACTGATGAATCCCCAGCCCCATGCCAAGGGGGACCCAGCAGGGCGGGTGGCCAGGGCGGGCAGCCCAGGAGGCAGAGCAGGTGGCCTTGGCCCAGCAGGTCTGGGCAGAGTCGTGTCTGGGCATTGTTCTGGGGGCTGTCGGGCTGCTGGAGTGAGGGAAAGGAATGGCACGAATGTGTTTGGTGCACAGTGGGAGAGAGTGGGGGTGCCGGGTCGGCGGGCTCAATGGCTGCCCGCAGACTGGACACGGGCATCCGAGGCCACTGCCAATGCCTAAGTCAGACTGCCATGCCCTGTCCGGGGGATTTGGTGGTGGCAGTCCGTCCAGGAGTGGGGTGGTGGTGGGATGGCTGTATTTCCACCCCACTCAGCCAGCAAAATTGTGAAAGACTTTCACACAGGCAAAGACAGGTTATAGGGTGTCATAGAGCGCCCTTTTGGGCAATTGGCTCCTTTTGTTAAAAAAAAAAAAGGTGTTACCAATGCTTAAACATATTTATGGATTACAGTATGACATTTCAATACAAGTATACAGGGCTGGGGCTGTGGCACAGGTTAAAGCCACCTGCTATATCAGCATCCCATATAGCCACCGGTTCAAGTACTGGCTGCTCCTCTTCCGATCCAGCTCCCTGCTAATGGCCTTGGAAAGCAGTGGAAGATGGCCCAAGTGCTTGGGCCCCTGTACCTGTGTGGGAGACCCAGAAGAGGCTCCTGGCTCCTGGCTTTGGATCTGCACAGCTCCAGCTGTTGCGGTCATTTGGGGCGTGAACCAGTGGATGGAAGACTTCTCTCTCTGTCTGTCCCTCTCTTTGTCTATAACGCTGCCTCTCAAATAACTAAATAAATCTTTAAAAAAACTAACCAGCCTTTAAAAAATGCAAGTGTGCAGCGTGTTCTGATCAAAACAGGTTATCAGCATTTCTCCTTTGATGTTACTCGATAATTGGAGGCTTGGGGTGTCTTCCTTCTGTTTGTTCACACAATGTAGCCTAGGTTGTTGTGAACAATAGTCTCTCCACCACACTGTGTAACACCAGAAACTTAGTCCTGCCGTCTAATTCTGGTTTGGTACCTATTGTCCAAGCTCACTCTATCCAAGGCAGACAGACGGACAGACAGGCAGACACACACACACACACACACACACACACATCTCCCATGCATTGGTTCACTCCCCACATATGAACTTGGGAGCTGGGAACTCAATCCAGGTCTCTCATCTGGGTGGCAGGGACCCAGCTACTTGGAGCATCCTCTGCTGCCTCCCAGGGTGCACATGAGCAGGAAGCTGGAATAAGGACCAGGCACTTTGATATGGGATGCAGGCGTCCCAAGTGGCATCTTAACTCCTGTGCCAAGTATCTGTCCCTTTCTTATAACTTTATACGTTGTAGAAAACTGACGGCAATGCACATGATTCCTACCCGTAGAAATGCAAATGGAGTTTGTTCACTGGAGGTGCAATTGATTATTGCTCTGTGGCTATGCACTATCTTTATGTCCATTTCAACAGTCTTAATTGCCTACATGTGCAGTTCTGTGAGTTCTCCTTTGAACTGGTGCTAACAGCTGCTAGATTCCCTCAGTAATGATTTAAATACAGCCTTGGACACGTGTGCATTCTACGTTGTATGAGAACCATCATATTATTTTTCTATTACTGCCTCACTAATGGACGACAAACATGTCGGCCGATACGACGCCCACGTGTTAGCTCTGAGCCGTGTAGCCTGATCAAGTCCGTGCACCGCTCCTTCTGGGAGACTCGGAGGGAAGAAGCCACTTCTGAGCTCACTCCTTTTCCTGGCCAGATCCCACTGCCGGGTCGGTCACGCGGAGACCCCTGCTTTCTCCGCAGCTCTCGGCGCCGGCGACGCCACGTGAATAGGCAGGCATTTCTTCAGGTCCGGCTGGGTAATGTTATTCCTCACCTGTCAGTGTAAACGCCCACTTTCCCAGCATCCATCTGTGTCTCATCCGCGCCCAGAAGGAGAACATGCTATGGTGACAGCATGGAAATTGAATTCTACATGGAGGCACCATACAAATCCCAGAAGGCTTCGCACATGCGAAGATCCCACCCTATTTGTTCAACTAAAGCACCACCCCCTACCTCATCAGACACTGAGAACAGGAGAGGGGCCTCTTTTTGCCCTGACCACACTTGGAGGTCCTACTCAGGGTCTCTCTCTCTCTCTCTCTCTCTCTCTCTCTTTCTCTCTCTCCCCTCTCTCTCACAGGTAATGCTCTGGCCCACTCATGACGGGTCTTTCTCTGGGTGGGGCGGCCCACACTCCTGCATGAATGTATGTTCACTCTCTCAACTTTTTTTTTTTTTTAAAGATTGATTTATTTATTTGAAAGTCGGAGTTACACAGAAAGAGAAGGATAGGTAAAGAGAGAGAGAGAGAGAGTGGGGTCTTCCATCTGCTGGTTCACTCCACAATTAGCCACTACGGCCAGAGCTGCACTGATCTGAAGCCAGGAGCCAGGAGCTTCTTCCAGGTCTCCCACACGGATGCAGGGGCCCAAGGACTTGGGCCATACTGCTTTCCCAGGCCATAGCAGAGAGCTGGATCAGAAGTGGAGCAGCTGGGTCTTGAATTGTGTCCATATGAGATGCCAGCACTGCAGGCTACGGCTCACAGAGCCGGCCCCCAGGCTTTATCTTAAAACAAAACAAAACCCTTTAGACAATTAACAAAAATGGAAAGATCATT
Source organism: Oryctolagus cuniculus (assembly GCF_051225735.1). Classification (NCBI taxonomy): domain Eukaryota; kingdom Metazoa; phylum Chordata; class Mammalia; order Lagomorpha; family Leporidae; genus Oryctolagus; species Oryctolagus cuniculus. The sequence continues at coordinate 201,232,708 of NC_142867.1, forward strand.
GAAGAGTGAGAAGCAGCTGAAGTAGAGATTATGAGGATACTGAAACCCTCCTGCCAGCCCACCCCTTGGTAGCACCGACAACCCAAAGCCTGCACTAGGGTGGGCTGTCTCGCCAAAGCCCACGCAGATGTCCGGTTCCCAAGGTAACGCTACAGAGAGGTGGCAGAGAGGACCTGCAGCAGTGATTAGGTCTGGGGGAGGAGGGGCAGGTGAGTTAGGTGGCTCGGGACCCAGTCTGGTACCTCCCTTAAGGGTCTCCCCCGCCCCCTGCTTTCCTGCCATGCACAAAGCAGCATGTGGCCCTCACCAGAAGCCAAGCAGACGCTAGCGCCACATGGTCAGACCTCCAGGACCATGAGCCCAAGCGAACGTCTAGTCTTGGTAAGGCAGCCAGCTTCGAGTGCTCTTACAGCAACAGGACCTGGGCAGAGGTACTCCGACCCGGCGCCCGGGGCAGTTGACTACCGTTGAGGGCGACCGTCGTGCTGAGTTTGGCTCCCTGTCTCCCCAGCCACACTGGAAACTCCTGCCACGCCAGAACCCACCCCTGCTTGTGTCTGACCCAACCTGCAGACGCTGCAGCGAGCCCCAGAGAGGGGTTGGGGTCAGGGAGCGAGGGCCTCTGTCTCTGTCTCCATTCCCCTTCCCGCAGGTATGAAAACGACACAGAGAACTCCTGGGTACACCGGGGGCAGCGAGGCTCCCACAGTGACCACAGTTTGGGTCATGTGGGTCTCCAGGGACTCACCAGGATTGCCAGACAACATCCCCAGGAAATGCAACAGCAAGGTTCTCACTCCTGTGTGCCGTGAGAACCCAACTCCAGAACCATCTGGTCTACCTGTGGCCTCTGCCCTCCTTCTTAAGCCCTGGCCTCTGCAGCTCCTACCTTGGCCTCTGTGCGTTAGCACACGCTGCTCCCTTTGCTGCCAGCTCCTTCTCTCTGAGCCCACAGAGGAACTTCTGCTCATTCTACAACACCAGCTCAGGTAGCAGGAAGGAGCCTTCCTTCAGAGACATCCCTGCGCGGCAGTGCAAAGGCAACGGGCTTTGAAGTTGGCTGGGATTTCACTTCTGCCCTTTCTGACCTGCGTGGCCGTGGGCAGGCGTTGGAAGCTGCCTGAGCTTTGCTTTCCGCGTGTGTAAAGCGAGTGCAACGCAATGTGAGGTGACCCAGCCCATCTCCGCGGCCGATACACAGACCAGTGACAAAAGCAGCGACCGCATGGTATGTGTCAGCCGCGTCCTGGACACCATACGTCTTACGTGCACGGTTTCATTCCATCTCCCAACAGTCCAACGAGAGACACTCCATGCCATCCCACTCTGCAGAGGGAAGACTAAAGCCAGAGAGGCCAGAGCCCTCCCCGCCATGTCCACCCTGCCCCCGGCCCCGCTTCCTCCTTCCGTGTGTCCCTGGAGCCCTCGTACGTGCAGGGCCTCCTAACACCAGGTGAGGCACGTATTTGCTTTCTCCATGCGTCCGTCTCCCATAGCCCCCAGCACTGGGTCGGGCACAGAGCAGGCGTAGAGTTCACCTCATATTCAAGCGAATTAATGAATCATCTTGAGTCTTTTTAAGAAGTGGCCAGGGTATAATTTACAGAACAGAATTATTAGAGTCTTCCATAAATAAGAGCACGTCCACTCCACTCCTTTCCCCACACGCTATCTCCACTGAAGCGATCAGCCCCACAGGAGCCCAGCGGCAGGCAGATGAAAACATCAAGGCCTGTTCCAGCTTCACACCAGACCCTGGAATTTAATTTAACTCCCTCAGACGTCGGCGCCGACGCTCCTGGGGGCTCCCGAGGTGGCCTCTCCGAGCGGCTGGTAACAGCTGTGATGGGTCTGCCTTCACACCTCCCAAGGAACCCTGAGGGAATCCCTGGGGAGGCAGGGCCCTGGAAACCATTCACAGCGAAGCTCTCATAGGCTCCAGGGACCTCAGTGTGGGGAGGAACTGCCAAGGTCAGCCAGTGACCTCTGATGTTTTTAACAGAGCCAAAATGAGGCCCAGGGATTTCCCCCGCGTCAGCCGGCTCTCCAAGTTTTGAGGAGCCGCCATCAGAAGGTGGACAGCTGCGGCCTTGGCAGCTTGAGGCGTGCGGCTCTCCAGATCCTGCCCTTGCCTCTCTTTCCCGATGGCCCTGCCTGGTGTCCACGGCCACCAGCTGCGGGTGGACCTGCGCTAGTTCAAGTGCTCACCTCTGGTCGCGAGGTCTGGGTCAGACCCAGCTCCTCCTCTGAGCTCCTCGCTTGGTTGTTTCTGTAGTCAGTTCTGACCTTTATATTAAATCGTGACTATTTTGATATTAAATTATGATGCTCCCATATTAAACTCTGATTCTGAAAGCAGCTAAGTTAGTGAGTGGCGAATCAGCTTTTCAAGTGAAACAAATATGGAACACATTTCTTGTGATCTTTTTAATAATATTCTGTTATTAAGGGAACTTAACCCTGATTCTGTTCCATAAATATCTTCTAATTCACCGTGCATTTTGGTTTGTAGGCCAAAGCACCTTGGAGCTTTTCCCTCCACCTCAATCTTGGAATTGAATTCTCTGTGCTTGCTCGTTTTACAGTGCCCTGCACTCTGTCGAGTCAAGAAAAATGTTAAATGTGTTTATTTTATTGAGCATGTAGCACAGCCGGGGCTCCAGGGCGGGGGTTTTCTGGAGCAGGAACTACAGATGTGAGTGAGGTAGGGGCTTCCCCCTCCAGTGACTCTGGAGTGGCTAGGGAGTAAAGGCATGAACCGACCTTGTAAAGCGAGGCAGCGAAAGGAAAGCAAGGGCAGAAATAACAAAAGAAAAGGTTTAGCCACTTCGGTAGTTGAAATGCCCACAAACCAAAGGCGTACAAATGACAGCGTGAGGGAAAACACGTCCAGTATATACCACACACTCAGAGCTAGTGGTGCGAGTGGATGGAGCACCGCCTACCACCCAGCACCAGCGAGAAACTACTGAAGGGCAAATGTACAGAAGATAAACTAGAGACTCTCTTAAGAAAGAAGGACACAGAGGCCGGCGCTGGGGCACGGCGGGCTCAGCCACCACTTGCAGTGCTGGCATCCCACAGGAGCGGGTTCAAGTCTCGGCTGCTCCATTTCCCATCCAGCTCCCTGCTAATGCGCCTGGGAGAGCAGCAGAAGATGGGCCAAGTGCTTGGGCTCCTGCCATCGATGTGGGAGATTTGGAAGGAGTTCTTGGATCCTCACTTCAGCCTGGCTCAGAGCTGGCTGTTAGGAGCATCTTTCAGCCGACGGAAGATTCATTCTGTCTCTCTCTCTTTCACGCTCACTCTCTCTCAGTGTAACTCTACCTTTCAGATAAAAGAATATGGTCTGACTCCTTTGCTGATACGGGTCCTCTGAGGCTCTTCCCCGGTGCCCTGTGGATTTGCCAGGCAAATGGGAACGCTGCCTGCTTGCTGGCTTGGGTGATGAGTGCATCTCCACAGCACCACAGGAAATGGGACCACAGGAGGAAGAGTGGAGCAGTGGGGGTGAAGGAGGCTTTGCACGTGGGGCCCTGGGGAGAGGGCTGGCAGGCAGCTGGACCCAAACCTCTGATGCCGGAGAGGAGCTCATGAACAGCCCTGGCTTGTAGATTCCAGCTGAGGTGGTGGCAGAGGTTTGCGGTGAGATGGGAACTCGGCGCCACTTCAGTCACCCTTCCATCCCTTCCACTCACCCATCTTGTCCCTGGTTTGGGGTTTTTAGATAACCTGAGATTTTATATATTTCTTATCAATTGTTCCTTTAAAAATGTTTCTTTACATCTAGCTGAAAGGCAGAGAGAGGGAGAGAGAGAGAGAGAGAGAGAGAGAGAGAGAGCGCACAAGCGAGCAAGCGAGCAAGCAAGCAAGCAAGCAAGCGCATCTATTTGCTAGTTTTCTTTCCAAATGCTTGAAACAGCCAAGGCTGGGCCAGGCTGAAGACAGGGGCCAGAACTCTGCCTGGGTCTCCCACATGGGTGGCAGGGGACCAAGCACCTGAGCCTTCATCCGATGTCCCTAGGTTGTGTTAGCAGGAAGCTGGATCAGAAGCAGAGTAGCCAGGACCGAAACTGGCCCTCTGATATGGATGCAAGTGTGCCATACAGCAGCGTAACCCCCTGTGCCACAACGCTGGCCCCAAACTGTTGCTTTTGTCATTTTGCAATGACCACCATTGACCTTGGTACTGACAGATTTTGCTTAATTACTCTGACATCAATATTTACCTAAAATACACAGCATAGAACTTACTATGAGAATTTTAGTCTGGGGACTGGCGCTGTGGCATAGCCAGTTCGAGTCCTGGCTGCTTCACTTCCGATCCAGCTCTCTGCTGTGGCCTGAGAAAGCAGTGGAAAATGGCCCAAGTCCTTGGGCCCCTGCCACCCATGTGAGAGACTCAGAAGAAGCTCCTGGATCCTGGCTTTGGCCTGGCCCAGCCACGGCTGTTGCGACCATCTGGGGAGTAAACCAGCAGGTAGAAGACCTCTCTTTGTCTCTCCTCTCTCTGTAATTCTGACTTTCAAATAAACAATAAAAATTAATCTTTAAAAACAAAACAAAACCCCAATGGGTCAAAGAGGAAATGAAAAGGAAAATATAAAAAGTATTTGGAGACAAATGAAAATGGTAACAAAACACAAAATATATGAGATGCAGTAAAAATGGTTTTTAAAATGAAGTTTAATTCAGCAAAGCAAAGAAAATAATAAAGATCAAAGCAGAAATAAATGAAACAAACTCTAGAAAAACAATAGGATAAAATCAATGGAACTAAGAGTTGGTTTTCTGAAAAAATAAACTGGCAAGCTCCACCTACACTAAAGAAAAAAAGGGAGAGAGAGAGAGACGCCTCGGAGAAGTAAGCGAGTGGAATTACAAATGAAGGAGGAGAAATTCCAACTGGTGCCGCAGAAGCTGCAAACAGTTGTAAGAGAGTCCTATGAATAATTATGTATCAACAAATTGGGCAACCTAGAAGAAATAGATTTCTAGTAATGTACAACCTACCAAGACTGAATCATAAAGAAATAGAAAATCTGACAGACCAAGAACAAATAAAGATATTGAATCAGTCATCAAAAATCTCCCAACAAAGGAAAAAGCCCAGCACATGAGGGTTCACAGGTGAGAGATGGATACCTTGCCAGTCCTCCTCAGACTCTCTGAAGGCGGGGAGGAGGACAGAGCCGGCCTGTGCAGGCGGTGAGCAGGGCCAAGGCAGGGAGGAGGACAGAGGCGTTGGTGGACCCGTGGCTCCCCAGCCCCAGGCATTCCGAAGCCTGCCTTCCTGTAGTTCCACGAGCCAAACCCGCCTTGTTATTTAAACTCCACAACCCGGGCCTCCATCGCCAGCTCTCACAGAGCCCTGCCCCCCAGAGAGCAGGGACCACACGCTCACTCTCCTGGCACGGAGATTATTTTCCAAGAAGTCAGTCACAGAAGGAACTTATTACCCGGCTTCACGTTGAAGGACTTTGAATGACGTAATTGAACTTGCACCTGTCTCTGGCTTTCTTTGCCATTTACAAAGTTCTTTTCCGTTTGTGGAGCTCAGTGTCCCGCGCTCTCTCTGCCACGTGGGCTTCCGTTCCCCCACTGCACAGATGAGGACACTGGGGTTCAGCGAGGGCGCCCGGTTTACGCCCGTGGCTTCTCGGCAGCAGCGCCACATGCGGTTCACGCTGCACCCAGGGCCCTCTCTAGATCATCACAGCAGGTGAGCCCATTCTACAGGGCGGATGGGCTGAGAAAGCCTGAGCCAGGTACCTGAGACAGACCTTAGCGTGGGATGGCCACTAGGGGGTCTCAGGTGTCAGAGGTTTGCAGGAAGACTTGGAAGGGGGGGGGGCGCTTAGCCCAGACTCACGACTCACACCTGGGAGTCTTCCCAACGAGATGCCCTGACAAGGGGTCAGTCTTCAGGTTGGCACCTGGTCGGAGGGGTGGTGTCTCTGAGATATGAAAATTTCAGCGGGGGCCGGCGACATGGTGCAGCAGGTTAAGCCTCTGCATGCGGCGCCGGCATCCCATATGGGCGCTGGTTCGAGTTCCGGCTGCTCCACTCCCAATCCAGCTCTCTGCTATGGCCTAGGAAAGCAGTAGAAGATGGCCCGGGTCCTTGGGCCCCTGCACCTGCGTGGGAGACCTGGAAGAAGCTCCTGGCTCCTGGCTTTGGATCAGCACAGCTCCGGCCATTGCAGACATTTGGCGAGTGAACCAGCCGATGGAAGACCTCTCTCTCTGTCTCTCCCTTTCTTTGTCTATAACTACCTCTCAAATAAATAAATAAATCTTTTTAAAAAAAAAAAGAAAAGAGAAAGAAAATCTGAGGGGTCACTCTATTCTCATCCAGAGAGGGGGACGATTTCTTGCAGCCCAGGAGTCTGAGTTCCCTCCTAAAGAATGGGGCTCATTTAGGAGTTTGCACGCTGCTTCGTGTAGCGTAAAAGAGACGACTGGTTTAGCAAAGGTTTATGGCCAGAGTCATCGACCCCATCAGAATTACACGTTACAAGCAAAAGAAAATGAGTCTTTAGCAAACATTTAAAAAGAGAATCTATGGGCAGGATAAATCGGATTTACAGAATCGATAGGAAGCTGGTGAGACAGATTTGGGAAATGAGCAGGAAGCCAAGCAGTTGCAAAAGGTCAGGAGGCAGAGGGAGTAAAGCCCAGCCCAGCCAAGGCTAAGCCCAGCAGAAGCCAGAAGCCAGGAGCTTCTTCTGGGTCTCCCATGTGGGGGCAGGGGCCCAAGTACTTGGACCTGCCTCTGCTGCTTTCCCAGGAGCGTTAGTGGGGAGCTGGTTCAGAAGCAGAGCAGCCGACACCTGAACCAGAGCCCATATATGATGCCAGGGTCACAGCTGTGGCTTAACTCACTGGGTCACATCACCATCCCCTCAAACCTGTCTTTAACACACAGACCAGGGATGGGATGAGAATGAAAGTGGGATGTCCACAGCAGCTTGGGGAGAGGCTGCATGTAGTCTTGGGCAGACAGAGGCCAGCTCTGCCTCCGACCCCCATAACGGTGATAACCTCCAGTGCCCGAGACACAGGAGCCCTGCTCTTGAACCCAGACCCTTGCAGCAGCTGCTCCCAGCCGCAGAGCCCGGGGACAAGGACCTGCACCCTGTCTGGGAGGAGGTTCCCAGCTATGCATTTCCTGGTCTGGAGCACAACTCTGCACTGCTGGCAGGCGTACCCCTGCAAACTGCCAGATCAGGGACTGCCAGTGACAGGGATGGGGGACAAAGAGAGGGGAGGAAATCCCCCAGGCAGCCTGTCTGCGTCTGCAGGGAGAGTCGCTTTCCTTCTGTCACCAAGACAGGCGGCAGCAGGCGCGTCCTGCTGTTGCTTTGAAGCAAATCTTTCTCTTGCCCCCTCCTAACACCCCGATCCTCCAGCTCGCTCCCACGTGCAGCCTGGACTGGCCTGAAGGCCAGAGCGCTCCCCCGTGGCTGCCCGTTGGGCCATGTGACCTCTGGAAAGTGCCTTTGACTGCCCTGGGCTTGGGGGACCAGTGAATAAGGTGAGCAAGAGGGGGCCAGTGTCACGGACAGTGGGTTAAACTGCTGCCTGTGATGCTGGCACCCCATACCGGCTCAAGTTTGAGTCCCTGCTGCTCCATTTCTGATCTAGCTCCCTGCTAAGGTGCCTGGAAAAGCAGAGGAAAACAGCCCAACTGTTTGGGCCCCTGCTCCCAGCTTCAAGACCCAAATGGAGTTCCAGACTCCTAACTTCAACCTGGCCATTGTAGCCATTTAGGGGACGAATCAGTGGATCACTCTTCCTCTTTCTCTCTAACTCTGATTTTCAAATAAATAAATACATCTTTTTTAAAAAAATGGACAAGAGCACAGCACAGAGAGGCCTGCACCATGATTGACGTCCAAGGCCTTCCAGCAAGGTCACAGGAAATGAAATTAAAAGATCCATTTATTTTGGTGCAAAACGTTTTGAAGTCCATGCAATTTCGCCTGATACACACTTTCCATGAACTTTTTGAAGCCACCTTGTATTCGTGATTTACACAACTGTTTGCACCAAAATAAGCTTACCTTTTATATTATGTTTATTTATTTGAGAGGTAGGAAAACAGAGAGGGAAGAAGAGAGAGAGAGAGAGAGAGAGAGAGAGAGAGAGATCCCATCTGCTGGTTCACTCCCCAGTTGCCTACAACAGCTGGGGCTGGGCCGGGGTTGAAGCCAGGAGCTGGGAATCCAAGTCTGGGTCTCCCACGGGGGTAGCAGGGGCCCCCCTGCTTGTACTATCCGCCGCTGACTTGCAGGAAGCTGGAGTGGGAGCGGAGCCCAGGCTGTGTGCTGTGGAAGGCAGCCATCTTCACTGTTTCTTTTCCACTAACTAAACACCGCCTCCTATCAGCTTAGTTTTTAAATTCTATTTTCCATGAACTTTGTGAAGGACCCTTGTACATTTTTAACAGCTCCCCTTCCTGGCTTCCAGCTTCCAAAGCAAGCCCTACGCTCCGAGTCTTTCTCTGATGCAGGCGTGAGCCAATTTAGCACCAGCTCGGGGTTTGCTCGCTTTCCCCACTGTGGTCTGAGGCTTCGGCGTCTGCCATTGAACTGACACGGTAGTCACAGCACACGTGTGGGATGCAGCTGTGGCCTCACCTGCGCTGACTTGAAGACGTTAATTCTTGGCGATGACCCGTGTGAATTATGCTTTCAGGGGAGTTAGGGGTTTTGTTGGGGGTTTCCGTGAGCGTGCTTCCCGCCTGTTCGTGCAAGATGATCCTGCACCAAGTGCAACTCGCTCTCCTTTCACCTTGGGGGTTTCCAGAACAAAGAGACAGCGGTTCCCAAGCTGGACTGGTTTCATGTGGTGCAGAGAGAGAGAAAGGCATCAAGAGAGGTGGCAAAGGGGAGGGGAGCCCCCCAACATGCATATATACATATACACATATACACACAAATACACACACACATCTCTACGCTCACACACATACACGCCGTGGGGGTGTCAGTGCCTGGTTCCCAGCTCTGTCCTCAAGCTCTCAGCTGTAGTCCCAGAAAGTCAGAGGGAGACTGGGTTGTCACAGCAGCAGGCCACGTGACGGCAGCTTCTGTGCCAGGCTTCCTGGCGCTCCCAGCAAGCTTTGCCACCGCAGGAGCCAGCAAGCCTGCAAGTGTGTGTACCTGGCATCCCTTTCTCTCCAGCTTGGCTAATAAACCCAGACACGGCCAGCGCAGCGGGGTCCAGCATGCCTGTCGTCCAGGACATGGACAGCAATGGCCTCCTCTGTCCAGCCTGGCAGCATCCTGTGCCTCAAATGCCAGTGTGACCAGAGGGCCCTGGTCACACCCTTCGGAAGGTGAGACCTCAACCCCACCCCTCATCCAGAGCGAAAAAGCCCCCCAGTGCAAGTACAGCAGATCCCTGCCCTAGCCACACCTCAGCGGACCCCACAGCGCTCCTGGAAGCCCAGGCTCCCCAGGAAGCCCGTTTAATGTGCAAGGCACACTAGCCTAGCAAAGGCTCTGAGAAGTCCTGCAGGGGAGCGGCGGCTTCAATGTCCAACCAGGCGCTGGCCACGCTTAAGGGATCCAGAACCTCTTTCCCCGCCCTGAGTAGCGGGAAGCCGTGCGCTGGTGGCTGTCATGCCCAGGCCAGCCCCTGGACAGGAGAGCGAGCGAGCATCTGGTTGGACTTTGGAGCCACAGACCCCAGCATGGGACCCAGAAAAGAATGAATAAATGAGCAAATTAATGAAATCAAGCCATTTGTAGCCCAGGCTGAACCTAGGCAGAGGAAGTGTGTGCCAAACGCTCTTTTCCAGGGCAATGCAGCCCCTGGCCTACCCGCAGCTTTGTTAAGACCGAAGCTTTTTGTTCTTACCCCTCCCCTACCCCTCCCCTCCCCCTCCAGCCTTTACACCAGCTACAAACTGGCAGGCCTTGGGCAGATCTGTCTAACATATGTGTTTGGTTTGGCTAGCACGGGGGTTTATCGGCGTCATTATTTTGTAATGCCTCTAGGTAGGGCCTGAGCTCTGCTGGGCAGCCTAGCTCGGCCCCTCCACGTCCTGGCCCAGGCTCTTCTCACATCCTCATGCCCTGCTCGGCTGCTGAAGCTGTTGTGTTTGCCGTCCGCGCTGTCCTGGGTCTGAATCTTCCCAGGAAGTGGATTTTCCAATCTGCCTGTGAACATCATGAATTTATTTTGAAATGGATTTGCCCAGACGAGAAAGCAGGCAGCGCTCTCAGCCTTCGACCGTTTGCAATGAAATATTGATGCAGTCACACATAGCCCTGGTCCCAGGACGCACAAGGCGACTCCCTGAGCCAGCACTGACAAGGAGCCGGGGACAGTCTGAGCCGTAGGCTCGTCTTCTCCAAGCGTCACCAGCTCGTGCCAGAAAGCTTGTGTCAACCCGCACGGCTGGGCTCCAGGCTCCCAGCTTCTGGGGCGGGCGGGGGACGGAGGGAGAATCTGCACTCCCCACAAGTTCCTAGCTGATGCCCAGGCGCCACTCTTGAGATCTGCTGCTGTACAGTTTACAGAGCTGTTTCACAGCCATCCCATAATAGGTCCCAACAGCCAACCCAGCGGGTCACATCTGAGGACAGGGAGACTCGGAGAGGCTGCTGGATGACCCCAGGTCACACAGCCTGACAGGGGTAGGCCATGTCAAGGTGCCCACAGGCCAACATCATTCTACTTAGCACCAAGGGCTGGGACTGGTGGGCGACAGGGCGGGCGTCATCGGAAGCCACTTCCTGCTGGAGAGAGAGAGAGACCACTGCCTCCAGGGCGGGAGCTGGCAGTGCCCTGGTCTCTCTGAGCTCCAGGGCCCCACATGGTGGCTCCATGTGGAGCAGGAAGGAGAGGGCCCAAGGGAGCCCAGCACCCTTCTCCCCGCCCACCCTGATTTCTGCTGCCCCTGTTGTCCAGGGCAAGGTGGGAGGGGGGTGCTGCGCACAGAGCTGCCCCCACTCGGCGGAACCAAGAGTGCCCTCGCTGAGTTCCCTGCAGCAGGCGAAGTAGAGTGAGAGACAGGCACAGCCCGCGGCCCCTGGGAGGGGAGGGGAGCGTGGACCATATGGAGCAAGAGTGACAGAATTTGGCAGCTCAGCCTCCACGCAGATGGGTCTGCTTATGTCCAGACGCAATCCGAGGCCAAGGACTGAATCATCTCTCTAGCAATCGCTTGTTTCCAAACACGTCTTTTGAAGAACAGCCATCAGGAGCCCGTGCTGGAAAAGGAGAGATGGGCAGCAGAGGAGAAAGGGACCCGGCCTGTCCACCCCAGGGCGGTACTAGCCGCGGATGGCCCAGAGGCTCGGGCAGTGTTTGGGGCATTCGTGTGAGGCGCGGGCTGTGTGCTCTCCCAGCAGCCCTCCTGGAGTCAGCGTTGCAGAGCGGGCCCAATGCACAGCAGGGAAGACTGAGACTATAGATGGAAGTGATCTGCTGGGTGTCTCCCACCTGGTGAGGGTGGAGCTGAGAGTGAGGAGGAGCGAGTGAGGCAGGCACCCTCCGCGCATGCCTGGGTGGGACTGGGTCCCCACGGGGGCTCCCTAGGGTCTGCCTGCAGGGGAAGTCCAAGGCGTCCTGGGGCCTCCAGGCTCAGTACTCATGCATGGACTCTTCCCTGTGGCTTAGGGGGCAGCACTGTCCCCCTGCAAAGGGTTCCAGGGGCCTCCAGGCTGCAGGTCCCACGGAAAGTGCCTATTTGGGGGAAGGTGGCTCACACGCCTCGGGTTGCTCCTGGGACAACCACCACAAAAGTAGTGGCGCAAACAACCCCAATTTGTTGTCTTAGGTTCCTGCAGAATAAAGAATCAACAGGAGCCTCAGGGGGCCAAGGTCAAGGTCAAGGCTCCCCCTTTTGGAGGCTATCAGAGAAACCATGATTCCTGCCTTTTCCGGTTTCCAGAGGCTGCTTAGTCCTTGGCCCCTTTCTCCAACTTCCAACCAGCAATAGTGGGTCAAGGCCTCTCCTCCCATCAACCCCCTCTGCTGTTTCACTCACCCATAGATAGAGGACCTTGAGATGACATTAGGCCCGCCTGGACAATCCGGAACAAGCTCCCTCGCTAAAGGTCCGTGGGTGACTGCCTTAACTCCACCTAAGACTTTACTTCCCCTCTGCCAGGTCACATGACAGACGGCACAGGCTCCCGGGGTCAGGCCCTGGGCATCTCTGAGAGCAGGTTCCTCTCCCGGAGCCTGTCAGTGGGGCCGCTTGGCAAAGGAGACTGGGCCTGCACTAGATGTGCCAGGGCGTCTGCACCCCCTGTCCAGGGGCTCAGCCCCTCATGGCCTTAGGGAGCCAGGGCGGACTGTGGAGGAGCACCATGGCACCACGACACCACGACACCACAGCACCACGGCACCACAGCTGCTGAGAGGCTGGGAGCTCCCCAGGGCGGGGCTTGCTCAGGGCATGGGGCACTTCCCACCGAGTTTCCCTGGTTCATTCCTTCATTCATCCCCAGACCCACCTCTCCAACATCAGAACACACATCAGCTCCAACCAAGCCCCTACTAGCAGCTCCCCACCCCTCCACAAACCCAGAGGTCTGGCTCACGTCTAATGAGAATTGGGTCACTGAGAATAGAAGCCCAATTTGCATCAAGGCCTCCAAGGCCCTACACCCTCTGGCCTCAACCTACCACCCTCTTGTTCACTGAGCCCCAGAAACACAAGCCTCCTTCCATCACTCACACACACCTCACACACCCCGTGCACCCTGCTGCCCAGGGCCTTGGCATGTGTGATTTCTGCTTCCTGTGGCTCTCGTCTGGTGCTCTTCCCCTGGCTGACTCCTGCTCAGCCTTAGCTCTCAGCCTGGGGGCCGGCGCTGTGGCAGAGCAGGTAAAGCCACCACCTGTGACACCAGCACCCCATCTGGGCACCAGTACTTGTCCCCGTTGCTCTGCTTCTGATCCAGCTCCCTGCTAATGACTTGGGAAAAGCAGTAGAAGATGCCCCAAGTGCTTGGGCCCCTGCACCCACATGGGAGACCTGGAAGAAGCTCCTGGCTCCTGGCTTCAGCCTGGCCCAGTCCTAGCCATTGTGGCCATCTGGGGAGTGAACCAGCGGACAGAAGACCTCTCTCTCTCTGTCTCTCTCTCTTTCTCTCTGCCTCTACTTCTCTGTAACTCTGCCTTCAAATAATTAAAAAAAAAAAAAAAAAAAGAACCTAGCCCGTTTCCTTTGTGAAAGCCACCTGTGGCTGTTGTCTCTTCCCATGTGCAGGGCAGAGCCACGCAGGCCTGACATGGCCACAAGGCCCATCTGTCAATCACAAGCTTCAGGATTCAAATGAGCTACCCTCTTGGCTGGCGCCGCGGCTCACTAGGCTAATCCTCTGCCTAGCGGTGCTGGCACATTGGGTTCTAGTCCCGGTCGGGGCGCCGGTTCTGTCCTGGTTGCTCCTCTTCCAGGCCAGCTCTCTGCTGTGGCCAGGGAGTGCAGTGGAGGATGGTCCAAGTACTTGGGCCCTGCACCCCATGGGAGACCAGGATAAGTACCTGGCTCTTGCCATCGGATCAGCGCGGTGCGCCGGCCGCGGCGGCCATTGGAGGGTGAACCAACGGCAAAAGGAAGACCTTTCTCTCTGTCTCTCTCTCTCACTGTCCACTCTGCCTGTCAAAAAAAAAAAAAAAAAAAAAAAAAAAGCCACATTCTGTAATCTCTTCCCGTCTTCTCCAGGGCTGGGAAGGAGTCCAGTGTGGGAACCATAGCTCCTCTGGCCGCGCCCCACCATGGGCCTTGAGGGCTGGCAGATCCACTCTCTGTTCTCTACCTCTCTACCGACTGGCCGACTGGCCAACTGGCTGGGCGGCCCGGAGCTAGTGAGCCACCGGCCTTTCTGAGTCAGTGCCACCCCGCCCAGCTGCCCCTGCCCTGGGAGGCAGAGGCCAGAGGCACATTGTCCCCAGGGCATCCTTGCTGGCTCCTTCTCCGTATACTGCTGACGGGACAGCTGCTGCCTGCACCTCACCTGCGGCTTCATCGTCACTCCGCGGAGACCCGGCTTCCCCACTGAGGGCTTCCAGGCTAGCAGCTCTAAGGCTGGTCTCAGAACCCCCAGCCTAGCAGGGCCCAGGCTACCGCGGACCAGGCTGAGGGCCCAGGGTCCCCTTCCGCAGCCTCCCTCTGGGGTCCTGGTGCAGGGTGCTGCTCAGGCCTGGTCTACCCTGTCTTCTGCCCCAGATGCCCCAGAGAGGTGCACTGGACTGACAGCTGAAATCATGCTCGTGGCTCAGAGCTCCTGGGAGGGGGACCTGTCCCCCTGGGGGCAGAGCCAGCCTCCCAGTGCTCACCCCGCCTTCCTCTCTCCCAGAGTCACAGCAGCAGCACAAATCCAAAGGGCCTACTCTGTGCCAGCACATGCTAGGTAATTTACAATCTATTTGAGTTTTCCTTTAGGCCTTCCCACAAACCCATTTCACAGGTGAGGAAACAGGACAGAGGGGTTGGTCTGCTGTGCACACGGGCACCTGGCCTGCAAGTTGAGAAGCCAGGATGAGAGTCGGTTTTCTCCAGGCCCTATTTACTGGGCACACAGCACATTGTAATTCACGGAGTTCTCTCCCATTGGCGCTGATCTTCCCTCAGTCCCTTGTTCTAAGTAGTATCAGCCCATTATTCAGATAGGAATGTTGAGATTCAGAGCAAGGAATCAACTGGCTCCGATCACTTGCTGTATGAGCTCTCTATGGCTATACAACAAATTACTCCAAAACTTGGGGGCTTGGAACAGTGCACCTGTGTGTTCTCTCCCGGGTTCTGTGGCTCAGGGGTCTGGCACGACTCAGCTGCACCTTCTACTTCGTGATATCTTGGGAGGTTGTGAGTCTGCGGTCTGAGGAGGGCCCGCACTCCTCACTGGCTGCTGAGCAGAGACCACGCTCTGGTCCTTGTCCTGTGGGCCTCTCACAGGCGGCTTGCTTTGTCAGAGGGTGCGGGGGGAGAGAGGGGTGGCACACTCGCAAGAAGTCACAGGGGCTGTTCCTGGGGCAGCAGGTTAAGCCACTGCCTTGCAGTTGGTCTGTTCTGCTTCCGATTCTGCTCCCTGCTAATGCACTGGTCCACGTGCTTGGGCCGCTGCACGCTCGTGGGAGACCCCGGTTGAATTCTGGACTCCTAGCTTCTGCCTGGGGCAGTTCTGTCTGTTGCAAACATTTGGGGAGTGACCAGTGAATGGAAGATCTCTCTCTCTCTCTCTGTCATTCTTTCAAATAAACAATTTTTAAAAAATCTTTTTTTAAAAAAGAAGGAAGTGATAGTTTTTGTAATGTAGCCATGGAAGCAGCATCTCCCCTAGGACCAAGTTCCAGGTCCAGCCCAGGGAGGGGCTGACACAGGACCTGGTTCCCAGCAGGTAGGCTGCATGCTGACCACAGCAGGGAGCCTGGCTGGGGCCTTCCTCCTGGCCCTGGGGACGGGGACTTGGGGGGACTTGGTGGCAGGTAGCCTTCTTCCCCTAGCCAGCCCTCTGGGAAGGCTCGGGACTCTGGGGGTGGGGGTGCTGTTTTAATGAGATCGCCACCCCAGGGAAGCCTGAGCTGCTCTCCGCACACTGCTCTCTGCATAGCTCTGTCCCCCTTTTACCACCAGTCCTGTCCTTAAATCAAAGCTGCCACCCATGCGAGGGCTCTGGGCCCCGCGGGAAGGGGATTTACGAGTGGGCCATCTAGCGATGGAATGTAATGGAGTCGGCCCCCAGACAGTGTGTCAATGGGCAGGTCCTGGTGAGGCAGCAGCCGGGGCCTGGTGACCTCCTGGGCCTGGCACATGCTTTATGTCACAGCTCCTGCTTTATGAAAACCCTCCATCACCCGGCCTGTGCGCCTGCCCCAACACCCCCGCTTGCTGCTGCCTGTGGCCCCTGTCCCCGGCCGGAGCGCCGGCCACCGACATCTGCTTGCACCTGCTGTGTCCTCTGTCCTCCCAGGTCCTGTCTCCCCTTCTCCCTTTCCACGTCCCCTTGGGCTCCAGTCTACACCGACAGACTCCTGTCTCCATGCTTTGCCCAAGCTGTCACCTCTTCTGGAACTGTCCCTCTCCCCACATCCCTGTGCCCGAAGGTGCCCAGAGACTGCTTCTCTGTGCCCCTCTACCCCCGGCACTGAGCACCGTGGGTCTCAATCCCGGAGCCCGCTGCACCCACTGGACTGAGACCCCTCAAAGGACAGGTGTGAGGCCTGGATGCCTCTGTGGTTCTCCCTGGCCCGTGGGAGGTGCTCACTGGTGCTGGAATGACAGAGCCACGTTAGACGACCTTAGCGTAGAGACAGTAACAGCGCCCCCTCCCGATGCCCTGCCGCGGCTCCCCGTGCCTTGCCCTCTCCCCTGGGGTGCCCTGTGTAGCCCCCCCGCTCTGTTCCCAAGCACTTGCTCCAAACCTCCCACCCAAGCCTGGGAGACACAGGTGGCAGCAGAAGTCCACGGAGCCTTGCCCAGAGCAAAGCCACCTTCCCAGACACAAAATGGGGCCACAGAGACCCTGGTGGTGCCATTGTCCCTTAGCTTACGAGGTCACCACATGGGGGAGGGGGACCCAGATGCAGGATGTGCCAGTGGCCCCTGCAGTTGGCGCCTCCCAAGTGTCGCCTTGGGTCACCTCTTCAGGGCCCCCTCTGTGGAATCTCCCTATGCTGCCTGCGGGCAGTGCGGGCCTTTGGCCACCATGGAAAACACTGCCTCCCCGGCCCCCTCTCCCGCTCTCTGCCTGACCTGGGCCCCTCCCAGGGGTGGCCCTGGCTGCTGCCTCTTCCTCTCCTTTCAGACCCAGGGCTGGGAGCGCTCGCCTCTGTAGGAAGTGCGTCTGCACACACGCATGCACGCCAGCCGGCAGGTGCTCCTGACAGTGTTTCCCGTGCCGCCACCTCACTCCTCTTCTGCAGCCAGGCACCAGGGCTGCCACCCTTGCCACGCCACCACCCTGCTCGGAAGCTTTCAGTGGTTCCCCAGGGCCGGGAAATGTTCCTTAGCCTGCCTCTGGAGCCTCCACCCTCTGCCTGGCAGGGAGCTTCTCCCACCTTATCTCCCCTTTCCCCAGCGTCTCCACCCACATACAGAGGACCCCCTCGCAAGGGGCCACCCTGGTCCTCTCATAGCTGGGCCCCTCCCTGGGAGTGCTCTTCCTCCTCATCTCTGCCCACCTAGCCCACTGTCCTTCCAGGACGGCCCGAAGGCCACCTCCTCCACGAAGTCCTCTCTGACCACCCCTGGAAGGCAGTGACCTCCCAGTCCTCTGAGCGTCTGTGTCTTGCCACGCTTCCAGCTCTGAGTTCCTGGGCGGTGCAAGGACGGCCTCATTTTCCTCCTCCAAACCCTATCCTTTCTGCCGCCTCCTCTCCAGCGACAGAGACAAAGACGTCCCTGGGGGGAGGGGAGGCGCCTGCCAGCCCGTCCCTGGGAGAAGAAAGCGCCCAGAAGGCTGCGCTCCTGGGGAGGGGCTCTCAGCAGAAGGCCCCTGCTGGGCCAGAGCCAGGAGCTTTCGCAGGCGCTGGGGGGGGGGGGGTGTGATGGGGGCGGGGAGGAGTTGGCAGCCACGGGATCCTTCCGATCCGCTCTGGTTCTGGGTCCTTGATGTCTTTGTTTAGAATCCCCAGGCTGCCCCTCAGTGGGAGAGGGAGAGGCATGGGGACAGCGCAGAGAGGGGGCATAGGGGTCCCGGGAGGACCAGCCTCCTCCTCTAAGGGCAGCCCTTTGGTCAGCTCCTTTGGTGGCTTCCGCTGGTCCGGGACCCCTGACCAGGCTCCTTCTCTCCTTGGGACCCTGAGACCCTTCCCCTCTTCCACCTGCTGCGCAGTCCTCACCAAGGCAACCCCCTGGGGGGGGCGGTGCCTGCAGGCCCTGCCCTCCTCCCTCGAAGCCCCCAGCCCATCCGCTTGTACAAGCCAGGGCTTTGCAATCTGCTTCGTCTACACCCTCCCTGCCCCTGCCCAGTGTAGCTCCCCGGGGAGGGCCAACCCCAGTGCATTCCCACCTCTGCCCCCTCCAGCGGTGACCTCAGGCAGCTCCCCCTCACTCAGATCTGGGGTCTCCGCCCCTGAAATAGCACCTGTCTCACAGGCAGTGGCCAGCCACATGGAGCATGTCGCAGAAGGTGGCCACGGGTGAACATGGGCTGTCTTCCTCATTCAATGTCACAGCCAGGGTCTGCCCCTCTGCCCACCCCCTGCAGGTTGTCAGGGCCTCCCCTCCGCCCTTCTGTTGCTCTTGTGCCCTGGGGGCACCTGTGGCTCCACAATGGGGGCTGGGCCAGAGCATTTTTTCTTCATGGTTGAGGTCAGCAGCTCAGTGTCAGTTTCTCTGGCCTGACGTCAAGGTGTCCGCCCGGCTGCTTCGCTCTGGAGGTTCCGGGGGCGCCTGCTTTCTGGCCTCTTGCAGCCACCATTGCATTGCCCACTGCCTGCTCTGACCACACAAGGACCCTTACTATTAGGCCTGGACAATGCAGAGTCAGCCACGCCCCCTTCAAAGCCCTGGACTGAGTTGCGCTGACAAAAGTCTTGCTACCCTGTGGGGGTGACACTCCCACACTTCAGGGGTTAGTGCCCTAGTGTTTTTTGGGGCGATGGTGCTGGTGGCATCCCAGGGTTCCTTGCAGTGTTGGGAGTGTTCAGTCCCCTGGTGGCGCCACAGACCTGCTAGGGGTCTAACGCAGCACGGAACCTAGCCCTCGCGGATGAGTACAAGTGAAACTGGTGCTATCTGAGTCGGATCCCTCCGCACAGGCTCGGTGGCCGTGGGCTCTCACTCTCCTGGTGGTGGGACTGTCCCACTGGGGCCACTGAGTCCGGTCTCTCAGCGAGAGAGCTCCTTCTGAGCTAGTTCTTACCCCTGCGCGCGGCTCTGTCATTGCCACACGCCGATCAGGCAGGACGACGGGCTGAATCTACAGTTACCGCCACAGTAATGGTGGGGGGTGGGGGGCCCTGCGGTCCGTTTGGTCACCATCTCAGCGCGGCCTCCTGGGAAGCTGGGGGTAGGGTGGGGTGGGTGGGGCGGACTCTCACCCATGGTAAGAGGTGCAGCCACCTTTTTGGACACAGGAGCCTGACCCAGGCTGAGACACTTAGAACCCATCTCACTGTTGGTGGGCTGTTTAGAATTGGGACACCCAGGACAGCTACCCTGTTTACGGCTGGACTTGTCGCTCTGTGAGCCCGTGGCCCACCACGTGGAGGGAGGAACACAGAACGCCGGTGGGCAGACAGAAGCAGCCAAGAGCTGCAGGAAGAGGGCGCCTGGGAACCTATACAGCCCTTGGATTTCATGAGCTCCCTGTGTCCTTGTACCAGCCCCCTCTCTTCCACCCCCTGGCCTCTAGCTACCCAGAGAGGACTTCTATCCCTTACCACCGGGACTCTGAGCCCCGCCCTGCCCCCCAGCCCCCAGTGTCAGGGGAGGCTGTGGCCACCCCGCGGGGCCCAGCACAGCAAACCCCACTGCCACCCTGTAAGCTGCCTGGACAGCACCTGCCCTTATGCACGAGTAAGAAACTCTCAGCCCCACCCCTCCTTTTAACCCTGTCCCCATAGTTGGCACGTGATGACTGTCCTAAGGATTCCGAGGAAGCCGCTGGGAATCCGTAGCCCTCGGCTGAAGCCAGTCGAGGAGCTGGGGGTGCAGGTGAGCTCCTGACACCGTCCCCATCCTAAGGAAAAGAGAAGAGCAGGAGTCAGCTCCCCGGGGCAACCAGGAAACAATTTGCAAGATGGAATTCAACAAGCAGTGCCAACAAGATAGTAATGACCGTACTTAGGGGAGAATGCGGAGGCCCGCGCCCGGGTTTCATTATCGCGTGTACAAATGCGAGCGTCTCCAAGCCGCCAGCCTCCCTGCTCCAGGCTGCAGCTGTCTGCTGGTGCATGGTAATTTCATGTAAATTGCCCCCAAATATGGTAATTCCCCCCTCTGCCAGGGGAGTGTGTGTGAAGTCAGAGACCTGGAGAGGCTGAGGCTAGCAGCAAATGCTTTCTTGAAGCTCGGCAGGAGGCTGGGGTGGTGGGAGAGGGGCGGCGACCTGCGTGCACACAGTGCCACCTCCGTGAGTGCCGCTGTAAATCTGGGGGCCTCAGTTTCCACATCTGTGTAGTAGGCACAACAGCCTGCTTTGAAGAATAAGGACAGATAAGCCAAGAGCGCCCCATAGGGTGCTTTTATTACTAACATATGAAGATTGTTTTGGACCTCCAAAGCACTGCGTTTGGGAGCCAGTGGCCAGGGATTGCTCCCTAGCCCTGACGCCTGGGCTCTGCCTGGCGGAGATGGGGAGAAAATCAGAAGTGCTGGGAGGAGACGTCTGGCCTAGGCCGGGTTCTAGCTGAGTCCCTCTACAACCTAAGAGCTCACTGGCCTCCCAGAGAAGCATCAGCACCGCACTCTGCAAAGGGTGCACGCACAGACATGTCACACCCGAGAGACAGCAGCCACCAACCCCAGGAATGGCAGCCCCGCCCCTGTTTCTTGTCTAATCGATAGAGAAAGGCATCAAATTAAAACCACCCTCAAGATGGCTTTATTCACTTAAAATAAGAAAAAGACTGCAAAGAGGACACCTAGGGCTGGCACTGTGGCGTAGTGGGTGGAGCCACCGCCTGTGACACCGGCAGCCCACGTGGGTGCCTGTTTGAGTCTGGCTGCTCCACTTCCGGTCCAGCTCCCTGCTAATGCTCATGGGAAAGCAGCGGAAGATGACCCAAGTCCTTGGGTCCCTGCACACATGTAGGAGACCCAGAAGAAGCTCCTGGCTCCTGGCTCCTGGCTTTGGCCTGGCCCAGCCCTGGTCATTGTGGCCATTTGGTTGTGAAGCAGTGGATGGAAGATCTCTATGTCTCTCCCGCTCTTTCTCTATAATTCTAACTTTCAAGTAAATAAAATAAATCCATAAAAAATAATCAAAATAAAAGAGAACCCCCGGTGGAGGTGAAGTTTCCAGCTCAAGTGGCGCTCTCCACGAGGGCGCACGTGCCAGCGACCTGGGGCGGCCATTTTGTAAGGCGATATTAGAATTGCGCCAAAAGTCAAATGAAGATAAATGAGGCGGCATCGCAGGGATGAGAGTAGCTCTCGGGAAGCCGCAGCGTGCCTGCGCGCATGTGTACCGGCATGCATACGTGCCTGCTTGTGTGTGTGCATCCTCCAGCAGGCGACGGTGGCGCCAGGCGCGAAGCTGCCCCAGAAAACGCCACGTGGCGTGGGAGGGGACAGCGACGTTCTGTGGCGGGATCGCACGGTGCGGGCTCCAGTTTCCAGTGGTGGAAGCCACTCCCACACGTGCAAGACCCTGGGAGAGCGGCAGGCATCCAGCAGCCCCGAGACACCTGTGTCACGGTCAGCAGTGTCTTTGCAGAGCAGCCCTGGACGGGCTGGGACTGGCTTGGACGGTCCCTGAAAAGCAGGCCTGGGTGGTGGAGGTGGGAACTCTTTGAGGGGACAGATGCTGCGTTAGCGGCTGCTGAGTGAGGGCCTGCGGGCAGGGACCTGGGCTGCCCCAGTGAATGCCCCAGTGAGCGCCCAGTGGCAGGGGAGTGCCAGCGGAGGCCGGGGCAGAGGCAAGTGTGGCTGGGCAGCTGGACCAGACATCGCGGAGGAGAGAGGGGTAAGTGACACTAAGCACAGCCCATCTGGCTAAATGCATCTAACAGAAACAGGGAAGGAAAGAGAGAGAGAGGGAAGGGGAGGCGGGCGGATAGAGAAGGAAAGTGAGCCGTGACTCAGTTTCCCCTCCACGCTCTCACCATGCAGGTCACCACTGACACCAGATGTGTGGGTGTTTTTTCCCACACCCCAGGCAAGCAGTCAGGTCTGCAGCCGCAGAGTGAGCAGTGGCTGTCCCTAATTCAACTCCACTGTGACGCTGTGCACAGCATCGGCCCGCAGGTGGGGGGCTCAGTCCCAAGCCCCAGGTCGGATGGAGCTCCTGTCACCCCGGAGCTCACATCAGGGCTCCCACACCCTTTCCTTGGCTTCCGTTCATTTGCTTGAGCAGCTGTCAGAACTGCAGGAACCGCGTCCTTGCGATGACTGGTTTATCATGAAGGATGGTGGTAGGGGTATGGAAGAGACACTGGGGCGGAGCTTCCACGCCCTCCCCAGGAGCCTGCAGGCACTCAGCTGTCAGAAGCTTTCCCAACCCTGCCCGCTGTGGTTTTCATGGCAGCCCCCGGCATAGGGCCGGGGACACCAGCCAGGCCTGTCCACCCAGTACCTTCGCTTCCTTCCTCATGGTGGCCCTCTAGAGTAGGGACATCTGGGCTCTGTGAGCTGAGTTCTAGGCCTGCCTTGGGGAGAGAGAGAGCTCCAAGCCAGGAGCCAGGGGCGGAAACCAAAATACAGGTGTCCTGATATGACAGGGGGCGGGGGAGGGGGAGAATGAGGGAGAGAAGAAGCAGGAACCCTAGGAAGGAGGCGGGGAGGGAGCCAGAGGGGGAGAAGGAAGGCAGGGGAGGCAGAAGGAGGGAGGGCCGGACGTGCTGAGCAGGGATCTAATCCCTCAGCAAACACGGTGGGCAGCGTGTCTTCCTAATTGAAAACCCATGTGGGCCTCTTAATCCAGTCCATGTTACTGAGACCGGAACACGTGAGAGCAGACACTGCACTGTCATTGTGCCGACGCGTGGACAGAGCGAGGCTGTCGTGGCTCCGTCCCATGGCTCATGGCTCAGACCATCCCAAGGCAAGACCCAGTCACCCACCAGGGGCTGGGGGTTTTCCTTGCCACGACTGGGATTGCTGTGTCTCTTTGTATGGAAGAAAATGGTCTTTGAAATAAAGCGCTTGGGGCTGGCGCTGTGGCGCACCAGGTTAGGCTGTGGCTCGGGATGCCGGCAGCCTGTATCAGAGCTCCGGTTCAAGTCCCGGCTGTTCCACTTCCAACCCTGCTCCCTGCTAATGTACTTGGGAGAGCAGTAGAAGATGGCCCAGGTGCTTGGGCTCCTGCACCCATATGCGAGACCTGGTTGGAGTTTCAGGCCCCTGGCTTTGGCCTGGCCCAGCCCTAGCAGTTGTAGCCATTTAAGAAGTGAATCAGCAGATAGAAGATGAAGATCTTCCCCCACTTCTCTCTCTCTGCCTTTTAAATAAATAAAACAGGTGTTTGCTTCAGCAGCACATATACTAAAATTAAATAAATAAAATAAATCTTTAGGAGATAAAGTCCTCCATAAAAATAAAAAGATGCACTCACACAACTGTAGCAAGGTTCAAAGCAACACCCCCAAGCCAGAGATGGGCCTTTGGGGAGCTGGAAGTGAGGCTGTGCTCAGCCAACTCTTGTCTCCCACCATGACCTCTGACCTCTCCTCCTCTTCAGCATTGGTGAAGGGCGGGGACCCTGGAGTCCCACGGATCTTGTTCTGGATCTACCACGCCTCACCTGGCCCTCCCCACGACTGTGCACCACTTCCCTGCCCCGCATTCCACCCATCCTCCACGCAGGCTTCCAGAATGTCCTCCCTGACTGGCAGCTCTGATCCTGTCTTGGCCCTGTTTGAAGACCTGCATCCCCGCAGGGAGAGCGGAAGGTCTTCATGCACGTTCACCGTTCCCAGCGTCGGCTTCTAGCACCTCTCGCCACCTCTGCCACAGGGCTGCGCTCAGACTGCCACACCCAGGCCAGTGCACTTTGCTGTCACACCTGCCCTTCTGACCGAGAGAATTGTAGAGGCCACACGAGCCCCACTGCCTGCCGCAGCACCCCTCATTTTTCTGAAAATTATCTCCTTGAACCCTCACCACGACTCCGTGGCACCGCGGTTGCTGCACCTGCTCTACAGCTGAGGCTCAAGGGGAGACCGAGTCTGCCCAGATCACTCAGAGGCTGCAGGCAGAGCTGGAACCCAAGGTCAGGACCCAGTGTAACTGAGCACTTCTTGCGGTCTGAGCCAACAGTTCCCAGGATCCATATTAATCCTCCTTTCAAAAGAGGAACCTGAGGCCTGGAGGGGTCAGGACCTGGCTCATTTCCCAGAGCCGCTGAGTGGTGTACAAGGCAGCCCCAAGTCCATCTGGCTCAAGATCCACCCCTTTCCCCCCACATCCCGGCTGCCTCGCTGTGGCAGCCACCAAGAGGCTATGCTGAACTTGCCTTTGACCTTTGCAGTCATCCTGTGCTGGGCCCCGGGGACAGGGATTTCTGGATGGCTCTTTAGCTGGTGCTGGGAAATGGGCATTGGCCCAGACAGCAGCTGCTGGGTGAATTGATGACTCAATTGTCTTTGAGAAATGCGTGTCCTCTGGGAGCGACCCCAGTCCTTTCTGAGATAACGGGAAACCGCAAGCAGCCCTGAGCCTGGTGGGGAAGAGCAGAGCTCCCTCCCCCCGCCAACACACACACACACACACGTACACACACACACATTTATCTATCTAAAAGGCAGAGCAACAGAGAGGAGAGAGATCAGACGGCCATCTGCTTGCTGGTTCACTTCCCAAATGGCCACAGTGAAGCCAGGAGCCTGGAATTCTTGTCCGGTCTCCCACATGGGTGCAGGGGCCCAAGCACTCGGGCCACCCTCCGCTGCTTCCCCAGGTGCATTAGCAGGGAGCTGGATCAGAAGCAGAGCAGCTGTGACTTGAATTGGTTCTCATCTGGGATGCTGGTATCACAAGGATGGTGTGACCACCGTGTCGCAACGCAGGCCCCGAGAAGAGCCTTACACCCTGGAGCAGCCACCACATGTCAGCTGTCACGGAGTCGAGGGCTTGCGAGAAGAGCAGGGGGTCACACACCCTCAGGCTGTGACTCCTGGGCTTCTCTGAAGTCTTAGGACTGCAGCCAGTGTTGTGGCATGGCGGGTAAAGCTGCTGCCTGGGATGCTGGCATTCCGTACGGGTACTGGTTCGTGTCCCGGCTGTTCCACCATCAATCCAGCTCCCTGCTCATGGCCTGGGAAAGGCAGCAGAAGATGGCCTAAGTGCAGATTTATTTATTTATTTTGAAAGAGTTATATATAGAGAGAGGAAAAGACAGAGAGAGTGAGCAATCTTCTATCTGTTGGTTCAGTCCTCAAATGGCCACAATGACCAGAGCTGGGCCAGGCCAAAGCCAGGAGTCTCATCCGGGTCTCCCGTGGGGGTGCAGGGGCCCAAACACTGGGGCACTGCTACAGGCATGAGACCAGCCCTGCCGCCTGAGCGCCTTCAGCCTGGAGGGCAGACTGGACCTAGGGTATGAACAAGAGCCTTCCTTACCCAGCCCCACCATTGCCGCAGGAGCTGAGGCCCGGCGGGGCCTGCCTCTGCTTTCAAAGATGTCCGCCACCAGGCTGCATGTCAGCCGGGAGGCCTCGCAAGCACACCTCCGCAGGGGGCAGGAGCCAGGGAAGCCTCTGTTTGCCCCAAGCGTGCCTGACGAGACAGTAAGACTTCTGTGGGAGGAAGTGGGCAGCCGTGCGCCTCCTACAGGGGTTCCTGGAAATGTGCAGCGGCAGGCACGGAGGCCCTGCCGGATGCTGGGCTCCTCCTCCCGCTTGCACCCCTTCCTCTCCTGGCCTCCCGGCGTGGCGTGGACTGGCAGGCCCTGGCACCGTGTTGTTTGGTGGGTGGCTTTCGGCTGTGCCCTTCTCCATCCAACGCCCAGCCACATGGAGATCAGAAGTTTCTTAAAATGTTTATTTGGGGCCGGCGCTGTGGTGCAGCAGGTTAAAGCTCCAGCCTGCAACGCTGGCATCCCATATGGGCACCGGTTCGAGTCCCAGCTGTTCCACTTTCTATCCAGCTCCATGCTATGGCCTGGGAAAGCAGTAGAAGATGGCCCAAGGCCTTGGGCCCCTGCACCCACTTGGGAGACCTATAAGAAGCTCCCGGCTCCTGGCTTCAGATTGGTGCAGCTCTGGTCATTGCGGTCATCTGGGGAGTGAACCAGCAGATGGAAGACCTCTCTCTCTCTAGCTCTGCTTCTCTCTGTAACTCTTTCAAATAAATTTTAAAAAATGTTTATTTGTTTTCATCAATTTGAAAGGCAGAGAGAGAGGGGGAGAGAGAGATTTTCCATCGGCTGGTTCACTTCCCAAATGCTTGCAACAGCCAAGGCTGGGCCAGACCAAAGCCAGAAGCCCAGAATTCCATCCTGGTTTCGCACATGAGACGCAGGGGCCCAAGCACTTGGGCCATCTTTGATGGCTTTCCCAGGCCCACTAGAAGAAAGCTGGATTGCAAGCAGAGCGGCTAGGACTCAAACCACACTCTGATATGGGATGCAGGTGTGTCAAGAGGTGACTTGACCCATTCAGCCATAATACCCCCCTCCCACAGAGGCCAGAACACTTAACATTAACTCTGCTGTTCCCCACTTCCTAGATCACAACATGCTGTCTCCTCTCTCTTTCTCTCTCTTAAATTTATTTGACAGGTAGAGTTATAGACAGTGAGAGAGAGACAGAGAGAAAGGTCTTCCTTTTTTTCCGTTGGTTCACCCCTCAATGGCCGCTACGGCCAGTGCTGCGCTGATCTGAAGCCAGGAGCCAGGTGCTTCTTCCTGGTCTCCCATGCGGGTGCAGGGCCCAAGCACTTGGGCCATCCTCCACTGCCCTCCTGGGCCACAGCAGAGAGCTGGACTGGAAGAGGAGCAACCAGGACTAGAACCTGGTGCCCATATAGGGTGCCAGCGCCACAGGCGGAGGATTAACCTAGTGAGCCACGGCGCCCACCCCTGTCTCCTCTTTGAAGCTTCTCACCGTGGCCCGCTGTGTCACCCTCTCCTTTTCCAACCCACACATGTGCATTGTAGGCTGAACCCGGGTGACAGTTTCCATTGTGGAGCAGGTGTTACCTTGCTGTGGGATAAGCCACTGCTTGGGACACCCACATATCAGAGTGCCTGGCATGGAGTCCCACATCCTCTCCTGATCCAGCTTCCTGCTAATGCGCACCCTGGGAGGCAACGGATGATGGTTTGAGTTGAGTACTTGGGTTCCTGCCACCCCCGTGGCAGACTTGATCCAGGGCCCAGCCCCCATCAGCCGGAGAGTCCGCCCACCCCAGTGCACAACACTGGCAGGAAGTGTCCTGGCATCTGGCTTGGCTCAGGACACTGTGTGTCTAAGAAGGGGCAAGGAAGGCAGGACCCCACCCCCACTCAGCCCCAGAGAATCTCCAAGTGCCCAGGATTTTGTGACACCAGGAAATATTAAAAGGCCTGCAAGGGTTCTCTTCTCTGGATTGATCTTTAGTTCCCCGGGCACTGGGTCTATCAGTCCTGCACCCAGCCACAGCCCTTGGGCAGCAGATGCCCTGCTCAGCTCCCAAGCCCTCTGTCCCGCCAGCTCCCATGGGCCCTGCTCGGTGCTGCCTCCTCCGGAGAGGGGAGTGGCGATCCAGGCCCGCCCTGCAGACTCCTGGCGGGGCAGAGAGGCGGAGGAGGTCCAGGTGGGGCCGCTCCCTGCAGAGGGTAGAGTGCGGGCCTCCAGGGCAGTGGGCTCAGATTTTGAGGATGACATCCCAGATGCCCAGGGCTGGCGGGGCGTGTGACACAGCATTCCTTCCCAAGATGCCGAGAGGATTACACCAGGGGGCCACACAGGCGGAGAAGACGCTCCCTGCCCAGCCATTCCCTGTCCTGGCCGTTCCCAGGGCGCTGGGTCCCTGAGCTGGCAACAAGCAATCCCAGCCAACGGCCATCTGTGCAGCAGGAACTTCCCGCCTGCCGCTCTCCTGGAGAAGCAGGTGTGCTGGGGCCTGACGTCAGAGTTAACGCCCTGATGGGGGCAGAAGGCAGTGGGCAAATTCTCCTGTTTCCCTTGTGGCCACCAACAGGGCAGTGGCACTGCTCCCGTGGCTTCTCAGGACTTCAGTGAGTGGCCCTAGCCGTGGCCAGGCCTCCTCACCTGCCTCTCACTCCTGCCTGGCTGCCACCTACCATGGGGCTTGGCCCCCTTCGGCTGCATTGGCACTGCTTTCCAGAGAACTCAGGCTAGACGCTGCGGTCATTCATCTCCTGGTGTCAGCCCCAGGCCCCAGGTCAGGTGCTCTCAGCCTCGGCCCTGTGGCTCTGAATCCAAGCCCCAGGCTTGGCTGGTCTCGCAGCCAAGTAGCTGTGCTGTCTACTGTAGGGGCAGCTCGCTCCACACCAGCCCACCCTCCGTGGCCAGGGCAGCCGAGAGCTGACCTCGGTACACTCCGTGTCCTCCACACAGCCAGGCAGGGAGCCGGAAGCACCCCTGTGGGATGGGAAAACATGAGTGAGTGGAGGTTGCTTCCCTGCCTGCCTGCTTGGCTGTTCCTGGGTGCATGGGCTGTGGAGAGTGAGGCTTTGATGCAATGATGTCCTGGTGTCCATTTCCCGCTACCCCGGATGTTGGGGCTGTCCCAGAGGCACAGGGGCCTGGATGCTTCCTTTGCACATCCCTGCTCAGAGAGCCCTTTGGATCAAGCATCAGACTGCATGTAATACTGAGGTCCCAGGGATGGAGGCCGGCGCTTGTGAGGCCAGCATCCCAGATCCGAGAAACAGTTTGAGTCCCGGCTGTTCCACTTCCGACCCAGCTCCCTAGTAATGCACCTGGGAAGGCAGTGGAAGATGGGCCAAGTGCTTGGGCCCCTGCACCCATGTGGGAGACTTGGATGGAGTTCCTGGCTCCTGGCTTTGGCCTGGCCCAGCCCTGCCTATGTTGCAAGCATTTGAGGGGTAAACCAGCAGGTAGAAGAGCGCTCTCGCTCTCTCTCTCTCTCTCTCTAACTCTGCCTTTCAGATAAATAAATACATCTTTAAAAGATAAAACAGTGAGGTCACAGGGAGACAGTTTGCTGTCCAATGACCAGGGTGACTGCAAAAGTAAGCGCACACCACTGCCGGTTCTTGGTGGCTGAGCTCCCCTGCCGCGGTGGGCTTCCATGGAGCCGGGCCCTTACCCTGCGGTGCTGCCGCTGGGTGGCTGTGGGTGGGACCCTGTGCTCTCAGAGCCTCACCCCATGTACAATGCGGCAGGGATGGGCCCACCCGCTGGTGGGTGGGAGGTGCTGTGAGGACCACAAAGGGAAAAAATCGCAGAAGAAAGTTCCAGGGACCCAGTGGCGTGGAGCTTTATCCCCCTGGACAGAGGAAAGCACGAGAGACTTCCCCTCTCACCCAACGACCTTCCCCGGGGCCTGGAGGCCTTTATGCTACTGCCCTGCGCAGGAAGGGTCTGTGAGAGCTCGGAAGACCTCAGTTTCCCCACTTGTATAGCGAGAACTAGCTGGCCTCCGAGTCCCTCTGTAGCCCCGAAATTCTGTGAGTCCATGAGAAATCTGCCTTAGCCATCTGCTCCTGCGCAAACCACAGCCACACGAAGCTGCAAAGCAGATTGTTCGACATTCGTTTGGGAACGGATTCCCCCAATCAGTCTCTTCTCCACCAAGAGTTTGCGGTTGGCCTCCCCAGATCTCAGCATCACAGTCCCGCGTCCCAAGTAGCGCCACATGTGTGCCATTTCTCATCAGGCCAGAGAAATCGCTTCTGCCAATCACTGCGAAGTGTAGCCACCTGCAACAGGCAGCAGACACTCAAGACCGCTGGTGGGGAAGAGGTCAGAAACCAGCCTCGGCCCCGGGACCAGAGACCACAGGTGGGTCAGTTTTGTCCTGAGAGACTCCCTCCTACAACAGCTTTAAGAGTGAGGTGCCTTCTCCCGCATTATACTTGTTTTAAAAGATTTATTAATTTATTTACTTGGAAGGCAGAAAGAGAGAGAGACCTTGCACCTGATGGTTCACTTCCCAGATGGCCCTAACAGCTGGAGCTGGGGGTAGCCACAGGCAGGAGCCAGGAACTCCACTCAGGTCTCCCACACGGGTGCAGGGGCCCAAGCACTTGGGCCATCTTCCCCTGCTTTCCCAGGCCATCAGCAGGGAGCGGGATTGGAAATGGAGCAGCCGGGACTCGAACCGGCACCAGTATGAGATGCAAGGCTTCCCAGGCAGTGCTTAATCCACGGTGCCACAATGCCCACTCCTCCCACGTTTTGGAGGTGAGGAACGCAAGGGTCAGAGAGATGAAGTCTCACAGGCACAGGGCCTCAAATTGTGCTCCATGCGCCCCTACTGCCATCGTTCTGCAGGTGACGTGTCCCCGTGGGTGGCCTCTGCCTTCAGGGGCAGGAGCCGGGTGGGCTCGGCCTCTCCAGCAGACACTCAGCCTGGTGGAGCTCACCAGTGCTCACCTGTCTGAGCAGTGGACAGGCAGGTGCGCCCCGGTAGTTGGGGTGGGCGCAGGGTACATGGGCTGTGTGGGGCCGCTTGGTGGGGGGGGGCTGCTGCGCAGACAGACAGCTGGGGCGGTTCCATTCCAGCAGGAGGCCCAAGGTCAGACTCTGAGAAGGAATTAATAATCTCCCAGGAATTTCTCCGGCACAGTGGGGGTGCATAAAGAGTCTTCAGCGAAGGCCTCAGAGCAAATTTCTGGATTTTCCAGCTAATTTGAAGGTGCCTACTTGGAACATTTTCTTGTCAGGAAAGATTTTAAAATACATTCATTCCGCGTGACGTGATAATTGCGCCCGGCTGCCTGATGAGAGCTTTCTCTCTCTTCCACTGCTATTGTTCGAGGGATGGGGCTGACGGGCGGGCGGAGCGGGCACTTTGCTAAACGCACAAGCAAGCCGAGCCCCTCGCGGCCAGGGGAGGCTGGGGGGTCTTCTGACGTGCAACGGGGTGGGGGTGGGGGCTGGCAGTGGCATCTTGGAGCAAGTGACTTCCTTGCTGTTCCCTGGCGGGGGGAGACCGAGGCCCGGGAGCAGGCGGTCACCGGGGTCACCGGATCCGCAGGTGGCAGAGGGGAGCCCCCCGCACGGCCACCCAGCCCCCTGGGCCCCTCCTACTGAACGCTGGCCCGTGTGGCAGGGTTTGGTGGCTGTGCCGACTTCCCGCAGAGGTGCCATGGGCTGTTCGCACGCGGCCTGGTCTCCCCCTCGCTGTCTCTCTCGCCTTTGTCTTGTGGAAGGCACACTTCCAGGCCTGGCCAGCTGACAGCCGCTGGCACGGGCCCCGGGTTTCCGGCTCGCCCTTGGCGACAGGGAAGCACTTGTGTGCGCGTGTATTATTCTTCGGCTCCATGTGATTTTTTTTTTTTTTTTGGTTTATCTTGATTTTTTTAATTGCAATTCCTCCAGCTGGTTTTCAGGGCACCCGCGCCTTCTGTATATTAACATAGCGCTGACAACACCGAGGTGCGGGTTTTCTGCGTTGCCAGAGCACGGGGACCATTCTGCTCTGAAAAGGCTGCTCTGGGCAGCCTGGGGTGGACGCTCCGTTAGGATCACGGAGCAGCCGTTCCCATTGTTTTCCTTAGAAAACACCAGTGTCAATCATCTCTCAAGGGACAGCCTTTTCCGGGAAAGTGAGTGACAAAGGCCCAGGCCAGGGGCACACGTGCGTTTACGTGTGGATGTGTGTGTGTGCTCAGGCTTGTGTCTCTGTGGATGTACGCTCGGCTGTGTTCGTCTGCCTACATGGAATTGCAGGCATGTCTGTGTGTGTGTGTGCGTGTGCGTGTGTGTGTGGATCTGAATGCATCTGTCATGGATGTGGTTAAGTGCATTGTGTGTGTGTGTGTGTGTGTGTGTGTTGTGGGCATGTGATTGTGTATCTACATGCACATGGGCTGGTGTGTAGGACATATATGTGGCCATGTGCAGGCGTGTGCGTGCTTGTGTGATGGTTTGTGAGGTTGTGTGTGTCCGTGTGTCTGAAGGCGGGCACGTGTGCGTGGCTGTGTCTTTGTGTCCAGGAGTGTTGATGTGTTTGCAGGTGGCTCTGACTTCTGGGCTGCGTCTCCCATACACATGTGCACAGCACCCTCTAGTGGGCATTGGTGGAAAGCATGGCCCACACAGAACAAAACCAAGCCGGGGAGAGGCAGGGTCTGGTTCACTCCCAGATTCAGCAGGGCTTTCTCCTGGCACACAGGGAAGGGTCATTCTCTGGGCTCAGGCACACACACTTCCCAGAGAAGTGACTCTCTGCTCTAAGGACTCTGGGATTCCACCGGGGCCACCTGAACACGCCAGGACCATCTCCCCCACCCCAAGAGCCCTTGCTCGATCCCTCCTGCAAAGCCTCTGTGGCCTCCAAGGAGACCTTCACGGGCACTGGGCATTAGGACGTGGACGCCCAGGGGCTTCCTCAGCCCCCACCACTGCCATTCCCAGCATTGTGTCCCGGAGGTCTGGGGTGATCGGAGTTGAGCTTACGGCCGCCCTGCTGGGACGCCTGTGCTCTGCGTGTCGCTGTGTGGGCTCCATCGCCCTCCCTCGCCTGTTGCTCTCAGTGGTGCACTAGACAGGTGCTGCCGATGTGGCTGCGGTAGGAAGGCCAGGCGAGGTCTGTAACAGGCCCAGAGTCATGGCTGGGAAGGGCTGGGGCATGTCGAACCCAGGATTGTCAAACTCCAAAGCCATTAAAGAACAGTGTTGCAGGCAGGAGCTGCATGCCCATGTTGCAGACAAGAACACTGAGGCCCAGACCTGTAAATCCTTGCTTTGAGATACCCAGACGTCCTTGTGGAACGGCTGCCACGGGTGACCCAAGCAGCCATGGCGGTCGACTGCATCCGGACTTGGTGACAGTTGGTGTATGGGGCCCCACCCAGCACAGCCCCCCATTTCAGATAGATGGGTGGCTCTATGCAATGTAGACAGTCTCATAACAACCCCCACAACAGGATAGATTTCCACAAGGCCGTGAGGAAACTGAGTGAATGTATGGTTCCAGTTTCCCAAGCTTTTGGAAGACCTCCAGTGTCCCCGTCACCCCCAGATGGGACCTCTGGCCTCTCTGTGGTCAGCCTGCTCCCTCCACCCCAACGCCTGCAATCCACGCCTATCCTAGTCCCTTTAGTTTTGTTTTTCTGGATTGTCTTAATGGAAGCACAGGCAGCTTTTTTTTATTCTTTTGTTGTTGTTGAGGAATTATTCATCTATAATAAAATGAGGTGCTATTTACATATAGCTTATGTATAATAAAATAAATGCTTTGGGGTATAGAGTTGTATAATTCTCTCTCTCTAGCCATGTAAACATCAACATAACCAGGACACAGAACTGTTCTATTGCCTCAAAAACGTGTCCCTGGGAGGGGAGGGCACTGTGGCATAGTGGGTTAAGCTGCTGCTCCTCGGTACACCTGCAGCCTGTACCAGAGTGGCTGGTTCAAGGCTCAGCTTCTCTGCACTTGCGTGATGCTTTGTGAGGTTGTGTGTGTCCGTGTGTCTGAAGGCGGGCACGTGTGTGTGGCTGTGTCTTTGTGTCCAGGAGTGTTGATGTGTTTGCAGGTGGCTCTGACTTCTGGACTGCGTCTCCCAGATCCAGGTCTGTGCTAACGTGCGCCCTGGCAGGCAGCGGATGTTGGCCCAAGTACGTGAGTCCCTGCCACCCACATAAGGAGACCCCGATGGAGTTCCTGGCTCCTGGCTTCAGCCTGGCCAGCTCTAGCTATTGTCGGCATTTGTGGAGTGACCCAGAGGATGGAAGGTTCTCTCTCTCTCTCTCTCTCTCTCTCTCTCTCTCTCTCTCTGCCTTTCAAATAAATAAGCAAATCTTTTCAGAAAAACTTCCTCCTGCTGGGCTCCACAGTCACCCTTCCTCTCCACCCTGGCAATTAACGCTTTGCTTTCTGTTCCAATCATTTTGTCTTTCCCAGCATGCCCTCTAAGTGAAATGAGACAGGACAGGGCCCTTCGGGTCTGCCTGTGGGGTGGCCCTTCCTTGCTTGTCATGGCTGGGCAGGGACACGCCGCAGGTGCAGGGCATCAGGTTCTTTCCCTCGGTGGCTGTGGCCGTGGCGACCATCACTGGGTGTGCTTGCCTCAGATTTCACTGGGGCTTTCCGTGTTATAGTCAAGAGGAATCTGAGGCTGGAGCTCCCTCTTTTGAGGGATGTCTTTGTCTGTTTTGGGACTGGGGAAAGGCTGGCCTCATAAAATGATGGCGCGGCGTCTCCTCCTCTCGCATTTTCCGCGCGGGTTCTTGTGGAATTGCTGTTCTTTCTTCCTCGCCTCCCCCGGCATTAGAATTCTCCGGCACAGCCGTCCGAGGCTGGCTTCCCTTTGTTGGAGGGATTTCAATTTTG
Organism: Oryctolagus cuniculus; assembly: GCF_051225735.1. Classification (NCBI taxonomy): domain Eukaryota; kingdom Metazoa; phylum Chordata; class Mammalia; order Lagomorpha; family Leporidae; genus Oryctolagus; species Oryctolagus cuniculus. The sequence continues at coordinate 201,266,750 of NC_142867.1, forward strand.
AATTCAATTTGTTTAATAGATTCAATGCTGCTCTCGCTGCCCCTCTCCTCTGGGGTGAAGCTTTCGTGGTTTTTAGGTCTCCCAAAGAATTCGTCCATTTCAGCTGCATTATTAAGTCTATTCTCAGATGGAGAAGTTGGCCCTGAAATGACCAAACGCGTGTGCGAACGGCGCGCCGAAGGAGACGACCGAGAACAAAGAGTAGACGTTCTGGGTTAGGAGAGTCTCTGAAATCCACGCGGAACCTTATGCTTTTTGTGAAATGAGACAATATGTGAGAAGGAGCCGCTAGGCACAAAGATGGAAAGCACAGTTTTAGCCCAGAAAAAAAAAAATGGAAATCACAAAATGTCGAAGGCAGGGAGTATGGTGTGTCCCCTTGGCAGGGCGGATACTCTTTAACCAGTGTGAAAATATGCACAAAAAGGCTGCGAAAGAAATAGACTAGACTATTAGGTTTTTTTCTTTTGAGGCTTGAGCCTATGGAGTCCCGTCTTCTTTTTTATAACTTCCAAATATGTTATACAGCATTTTTCTTAAGGATTTATTCACTGGAGCCGGCACTGTGTCGTAGCAGGTAAAGCTTCCATAGGGGTGCTGGTTCACCGGCTGCTCCACTTCCAAACAGCTTTCTGCTATGGCCTGGGAAAGCAGTCAAGAATGGCCCAAGTCCCTGGGCTCCTGCACCCAAGTGGAAGACCTGGAAGAAGCTCCTGGCTTTGGATCAGCCCAGCTCTGGCAGTCCCAAGGGCCCCAAGTGTCTCCCAGGTGGGTGCAGGGGCCCAAACACTTGGACCATCATGTGTGGCTTTCCCAATGCATTAGCAGGAGCTGGATTGGAAGTGGAGCAGTCAGGACTTGAATATGGAATGGGTGACATTGCAAGCAGCAACGTAACCTGCTGTGCCATCATGCTGGCTACTAAATATTTGAATATAGTATCTTAAAATACAGTGGAGTAATAGAGACATATGAGTAGCAAAATAAGATTACAAATTATTTAAGAAATATTTTCAGGAAGGACGTCTCAGCATGGGATACCCACATCCCGTATCAGATCGGAGTGCCTGGCTTAAGTCCCAGTTCCTCTGCTTCCAACCCAGGTCCTGCTAATGCACACGGATGATGGCGTGATGGCTCCAGTACCTGGTCCCCTGCCATCCACGGCGGCAAGGCCTCCGGATTCTGAGCCAGCGCCTTACAGCAATCCTCAGAGTTAGGTTTAGGGTCGAAATTTTCCCTTGGGAATTTTATAACTACCAGAACCCCCTAGCCCCATTGTCCAGGGCAAAGCAAATTTTGCTAAGGCATTTTCTTAAAAAGTAAGGTGCTTTGTCTATTAATCATCCTTCCCTCATTTTTTTTCCAAATGCTTGTATTGATTGTGGTACTAACATATCGCTTTTGCCCCTTTTTTTAATATATATAAAATAAGTATTTAAGCTCTGAGATGACGGTACACAGTTCCCACAACTCCTGCCCCAGCGTTGACAATCCACGTTGCCCACGCGAGTCAAAATGGAGACACCTGACGTTGGCACAGGCAGTAAGCCCAGGCTCAGTCTATATTTTGCCAGTGTTTCTGCTAATGTGCTCTTTCTGCCCCAGTGTCCAGCCCTGCACACAGGGCACTCGGCTGGCGTGACTCTGGTCTGTGACAGCTTCCCAGTCTCTCCTGGCTGTTCATGACCTTGACCATGTCCAGGACAGCCTGAGTCTCCTGTAGAATGTTCTCGGATCTGGGTTTGTCTGAGCCTTTTTGGACCACGGCTGTGGGTGTATGGAGGGCATCCCACAGAGGGGAGGAGCCTTCCAGTCCTGTCTGTTGGGAACTCACAGCAGGGGGTGGGGCCAGGGACTCATGCTGGGGCCCCAGGTTTCTCCACAGTTACTGTGAAAGGTCTTTTAAAAAGTTTTGAGTGGGCCAGTGCTGTGGCGCGAGTGTGGGTAAGCTGTCGCCTGCAGTGGCGCATCCCAATATGAGCACTGAGTTGAAGTCCACTTCCAAACCAGCTCCCTGCTAATGGTCTGGGAAAAGTATCAGAGGATGACCCAAGTGCTTGGGTCTCTGCCACCCGTGTGGGAGACCCTGATGGAGTTCCAGGCTCCTGGCTTCAGCCTGGGGAGTGAACCAGCAGATGAAGGGGTGCTCTCTCTCTCTAACTCTACCTTTCAAATTAATTAATTGGGGAAAAAAGATAATGGAAATACATAGTATGAAAAAACTATGCCTGGATTTAAAAATTCTTTTGCACCGAACTAAATCTCTTTTAATCCCACTTTTCCTTGGGAAGTCCCTTTGTATTTCTGCTTCCAAGTTCTGTTCGTTGGAAGCAAATCTCATCTTCCCGTCCCGTGGGTTCTGCACCTAGCACCACAGTGTGATTGTTGTTTGCTTAAAAAGTAATCAACGCTATGATCACTGTAGAACACATTTAACATCAAGCTTTAAACAGAAATTTCCCTGGTCAGACACAAGGATCTGGAAATGGAAAACACGCCGGTCTGTGTCCCCCAGGTCACAGAATAACCTCGGGTCAGGGCTGGCCTAGGCCCTGCGCAGCGGACCCCGCCCCCCAGCTGTGTCCATCCCCCCACCCCCCTTGATACACGGCACGAGCATTCCCCAGCCCCAGACCTTGTCCCGGGCTCTGTGGCTTGGACTCTGGAGTTGTCCTGGCCAAACGAGCTGAGGATCAGAGAAGGGAAGGGCCGGCTGGACATCACACAGCCTGTGCGGAGCAGAACCAGGGCTGGGGCAACAAGGAGAGGTGGGAGGAGCACACTCACCCCTGCTGGCGGGCACAGGTGGTTCCATCGAGGGCTGGGGGCGAATGCAGAGCGGCAGGACTGGCTGTTGGGTGATGACTGGGCGGGAACGCTCCAGTCCCTGGCCCGCTAGTGCCCTGAGGATGTCATGGAGCCCTTGTCTCCTGGATGCCAGCAGTGCGCTCCACCTGCTGGCCACCCCTCCCCTGCCAGAACCTGCACCCCTGGCACGGGCTTCGTCAGCCTCGCTCCCCGTCCGATCCCAGCGTGCAGTACTAGCGCCTTGGGGCCAGCCAGCACCTCGCAGATATTTGAGGGAGGGGTGAGTGGGCAATCAAACGAACAAATGAATGAATGAATGAATGTGATCCCAAGCAGAGAGAGGGCCGGGCCGTCCTGCAGACAGAGCCCAGCCTCCCCACACCCAGTTGCAGCTGCCCACAACGCTCGCCAGCTGCCAGGCCACCGCATCTCATGCAGGTTTTCAAATAGAAGCGAGAAGTTGAATGTTTGAAGCTAAACAAAGCAGTGGGCCGAGCCAGCGCTGCCTTGAGTCAAGCTGCTTCCCGCCACCACCCGCCTGGCACCCTGGCTCCCGCAGCCATGCCTGTCCCAAAGCCAACCTGGGCTTCTTCCCGCTCTGCACCCAGCAGAGCGCCTGGGCGAGGGGCTCTCGGGAGGGAGGTCGCCCACCCCACTCACAGCCTGGGGGCAGAGCGGAAGGGGGTCTACAGACAGCAGTGGGATGGGGGGAAGGAACGGAGACCCCACCTCTCGGAGCACCCAGCAGAGTCTGGCTCAGAGCTGTTATCTTGCTTACAACTCCCAGTGAGACCCAGAGGCCAGGGCTGTGCTCCTTTTACAGAGGGGGAAACTGAGGCCACCGGGCAGGGGCAGAGCCAGTTAGACTGTGGAGCCTGAGGCCTGCCTAAGGCTCTGGAGAAGAGGCCTCTGGTCCAAGCTCTCCCCCTCCTCGCCACCCGAGTAATTCCCTTCTCTCTCTCAGTCCTCGAAAAAGGCCAGCAGGATGTGTCACTCATTTTTGCTCCATTTACATTTTTAAGGCTAATGTGAGCCATGGGGGGCTTGGGGTGGTTCTCGAGCTATCAGCCGTTCACTCCCTAGTATGAATTACTCCGATCCCTCGCTTTCCTCTGCTCTGCAGCCGGGTCTCCCCTGCCTGGAGCAGGTGGACGCATCAGTAGAGCATGAGGTCATCTGGGGATCAGGGCGGCTCTGCAGGCTTACTGAGGCCGTGCACAGGTGGCGGAGCTGAAATGGAGAGTGAGAAGCAAAGCAGATGGGGCTCCGGTTCGGGTGCAGAGGCAGTGGGGGGCACGGGGGTGACGGCGAGACAGCTGCTGGGTGGAGGGGGTCCCACTGAGACGAGGCAGGGCACAGAGGTTGGAAGAGCTGAGTCCGTCCCTTGCTCTGTCCCACGGGCCCTGGGCCCCGGGCCGTTCCCCTCCGTCTCTGGGTCTCAGTTTGCTGTGGCATTCTGTTCTTTCTTCTTGAAAAACGGAGTGCTCCTTTGGACCAAAGTGATATCAACACGCGTGTTTGCAACCCAACTGGCACTGGAACCCCAGCAGAGACACGGATGCGGCTGCCCCACTATCTTCTAGGCAGTCGGCTGAGGAGGGGCTCCCGCGGCTTTCACGGCCGGATCCCCGCAGCCTGCGAGTGTTACTTAGGAGGAAGAAGGCTCTTTGTAGATGTGATTAAGTGGAAGACGGTAAACGGGGAGATTATCCTGGGCCCTGCATGCAGTCACAAGTGTCCCATGGAAAGGAGAAGGAGGCAGAAGGCAGTGCAGGGCGGGGCAGGGTGGGGCGAAGGCTGGGGCGGGAGGGAGCAGGGAGGGAGCGAGAGAAGCAGCCCTGGAGATGGGAAAAGGCAAGGAAATGAGGGGAGGGGGCAGCAGCAAGGCCCCGCCCACACCTTGGTTTCCACCAGACTGTGAGAGCAGAGGCCAGTGTTGTCTACTACACGCTGAGGGTGATTCCTTACGGTGGCCACAGCGCACCAGTCCCTGTGTCCTGTGCATTTGCTATAATCACCAAAGCTCTACAGCAGGAAGCACATGCTGGCTTCCCGGGTCGGAGTGCCAGTTCAAGTCCCAGCGGCTCTGCTTCCAATCCAGCTTCCCGCTGATGCCCGGAAAGCAGTGGAGGATGGCTCGAGTGCTTGGGCCCCTGCCTCCCGTGCGGGAGACCCAGATGGAGCTCCTGGCTCTTGGCTTTGGCTTAGCTCAGACCTGGCTGTTGTGGCCATTTGGGGAGTGAACCAGTGGATGGAAGATTTCCTTTTTCTCTCTCTGTAATTCTGCTTTTCAAATAAATAAATCTTAAAAAAAAAAAAAATTCCCCCGGGGCACTTCAGGTCACAGCAGACCTCGTCCCCAGAGGCCCCGGCGCAATGTGCGGTGAGCGCCAAGCACACCTGGTGCCTGTCCCACTCCCAGCTTCTCAAAGGCAGCCTCCAGACCCTGGGGTGCGAAGGGCCTGAAACAAGGTTACTCACAGGAAGCGCTTAGCACCTGGCAGGCCCTTCATAAATATCAGAGGTCACCAGACCTTGGCTGGAACCCTCTGGAAAGGTTCCCGGAGAGCAGGGAGAGCCAGCAGGTCACCGGCAAGGTCCCACGTTCAGGCACACCCACACCCGGCGTCCCACCCTCCAGGGACACGGACGGGTCTCATCAGAGGGCCGGGGCAGCTCGGCAGGTGCCTTGCTCCCGGCACACCTCCGGAGAGGAGCCATTTGCCTGTGTTCTGCTCTGACAGGCAGATTGCATCTCAGAGCCCTTCTGCAGGCTTCTCACAGATAAGAGGAGAAACCGGGTTTGCTGAGGACTGGAGGGCTTCCCGGAGGGATGGCCTCAGGTTTGCGGAAATAATTGCTTTCCTCTTCTCTGCTCTGCAACTCTGCTGCTCCTCTCCCAGAGGGAGGAGCAGCCTCCAAGCTCCAGCAAACTTGGGGAATGGAACCCCCGAGGCTGGGTGCCCAGAGGGCGAGAACCAGAGGTGTAGGGGGGGCAGGTGCAGATGTCCTGGTGCCTGACGCCCGTGTACTCAGGGAGGGACCGCCCTCCAGCCCCACGCGCTGTGGAGTGGAGAACGGTGGTGATGCTCACAGCGCATCATGATTCCACAGAGCTGCAGGTGCTGGTGAACGAGCAGCCCCGTCCAGCACACCGGTTCCTTTGTGGCCAGCAGCATTGGTACAACACAGAGCTGGGTTTTGACGCCAGCCCTGAGTCGCTGGGGTGCTCCTCTCCCTCATTCCCCATTCTCTCAGCTTTTCCTTTTGCTCGAAAGCAAGACTGAATGAACTTGGCATTGCGTGTGGGTGCTGGGTGTCAGGGAGGCCTATTCAATAAACACCCCCAGCAGGCGGCCGTCACACTGCCAAGGCCAAGGCCAAGGCCAAGGCCAAGGCCAAGGCCAAGCATGTGTCTCTCCTGCTGGTCTCTCTGCCCCTCCCTGGGACTCAGGTCCTCCCCATGATGGTGATGAGCCCTCTGGTGGAGCCACGAGGGACAGTGCAGCTGAAGCGCCCCTCTCATGGGAAGCGTCACCTGGCAGTTTGTAAGCAGCGGTGTCTGAGCCCCTAGAAGCCCACCTCCACTCCGGACTCCCACCCCCTGCCTGGGCATCCCTCCTACCTCCCTAGGAGTAACGCCTGGCCCGGCGGGGGACCGGGCGGACTGGGACGCAGGGCCAGGCTCTGTGCTGGCTCACAGGGCTGAGCGGGAGGTTTGGAATGTCACACCTGGGCCAGGTGTGGGCCCCTCCACAGCCCCCAGCTGTTCCATTCCTCAACAGCTCAGCCCGTAGGTCCCACTCTGCCCACCCACTCCTGTCTCCTATAGGTACTTCTGCTCCAAGAACTTGGCCTTGAGACATCATCCTCCAGACCCTGTGAAGGGCTGGGAGAGGCCACACTCCCTGGCCCCCCACCCCCAAGGCACTTTGCACTTCCCCAGGCGCCCTCAGCCCAGCCCAGAACCTCAGAGCTTATGGGTGGGGAGTGGAGGGCCAGCAGGTCCTGTCATCTGGCTGGACCTTGGCCTCCTGTGGAAGGTGTTCTGTTGGGCGGTGATCTTTAGGATACTTGGGCCAGCGGGGAGCAGACAGCATGCAGGCCCCCAGGCTCTGCCCAGGACCAGTGGAGCCCTCTGTCCTCTGTGGGTCCTTCTGTTCTGGAGAAAGGAACATTCCAATGGGATGTGCAGCGGGAAGTGCCTCGTCATGCCAAGCCTGGGTGAGTCCCCAACCTGCAGCTGGTGCCTTAAGCAGCATGTGGCTTACCTGGAAGCTTCTGTAAACGCCACACCCAACACCAGGTGAGCAAGGCGTGGGCTGGCACCACGTTCAAGTCCTCGTTCCAGAGCCTGGGCCAGGCTGCACACTGTGTGTAGGACCCCAGGAAGCCCTTTCCTCCCTCTGGGCCTCAGGCTGGCCATGGTTGGAGTTGCGTGGTTGGAGTGGTGGCTCCAAGGTGTCCTTTGCACCCTGATGTACTGTAAGGCCACGGCTGGGGTCCAGGGAGGGGCTGCTCCTCCTGGGTGACCCATTGAGGCAGGTGTGTGATGGGGTCTTTGGAATCCATTGAAAGCATTCATTGGGAGTGCCCCAGCTCCTACATAAGCAGATACCTGACCAGGGTCATCAACGGTCTTAACCAATCAGGAACCATGACCAACCTCCAGCCTGGCCACATCAGCCAATCAGATGCTTTCTTTGCCTTGCTTCCACCCCAGCCCCTGAAGGCTGATGGTCTGCAGCTTCCCGATTCACGAACCACTGTTTACTCAAGAAAGACCTTTAATGTTGTCATGTGCCTCCGTTTATCTTTCAGTAAACCAGACTGGGAGGGGGGACACGGGGCGCCAGGAGTGCCAGTGCTGGCGAGTGTGGCGTTTGAAGCCACGCTTTGCTTGCCAGATGTTCTCGGCGTCCTCAGCTGTCAACGGGAGCTGACACCGCTTGTCCTCACGGCAGCCTTGGCAGGAGCTGTGGCAGAGCCTCCTGGGTATCCCCCAGCATGCGCCTTCCCACTGAGCCGCAGGACTGGAAACCGCGGTATAGGGCCGCGCCAAATGAAGACTACATTTCCCAGCCCCCCTTGCAGCTGGCGGGACCAGGTGCCTGAGTTCTGGCCAATGGGACTGAAGCGTGAGCGTTTAGGGCGGCTGCGCCCTCGCACGCGGTGCAATGCTGTCTTCGTGCCTCCTGCTTCCTGCTGCCCAGAAGGTGGACGTGGGAGCGGTCATTGGGATCACGGAGATGGGGCCCGCTGCCAGGGATGGCCACGCGGTGAACTGGACGGGGTTGCTGGGCCGCCTCCCTCACTGCCTCCTCTGGGCTCCCTGCGCTTCTGCACGGAGAGCAACTCCCATAAGCGATAAGCCATTGTTGCTGGGGTCTCTGTTAGCAGGGCTGAACCCAGCCTGCGCGCACTGCCACTGGGTGCTCTCCTGAGCACCCACACTCCTTAGCTCCCTCACCGGCCCCACCCCGCCAGTCCTGGGACAAAGGGGCGGGCTTGGGGGCGGCTCCCGCAGGTCCCTGAGCCGCCAAGCTCCGCCTCACCTCTGGCCTGCGGCACCTGCAGCTCTGCCTTCCCCTCTCGGTCCTCTTCAGCTTGCTGGATTCAGCTCCTCCTCCAGGCAGCCTCCCTGGTCTGCTGTGCTGTTTCATTTCTTGTGTTTCCGGTCTTTTGCCCCCCCCCCCCCCCCAGCTCTCTCACACTGTGTGGGAGAGACACACCAGCTGCCACGCCTGTCTGCCTCTCCAGTCTGTGAGCAGTCTGAGTGCAGGGACGGTGTCTTCTTGTGCCCTGCCCTGCCGGGGCCTGGCACCAGGCCTGGCCTAGGCGGGTGTCAGTAGCAGGAGCCCAGGCTGGAAGGAGGGTGGCAGGTGCTTGCTAGCGTGCACACTGCTGGGCCTGGGAGGCGCTGTGCTGCAGAACGGGTCTCTGAATCGGAAGGCAGTGGCTGGGGACAGAGAGGAAGGCGACAGCATGTGACAGCATACCGAGCTGCCGGCCCCGCTGACTCCAGGGGCCCTCGTGCGTGCAGCCCTCGGCGGTGGAGGGGGACAGCATTTCTGGCTCCCTCCACAGTGATGCGGGAGGATGCACAGGGTCCCTGCCTGTGCACTCTACGTCAGCCATCACCTGTGAGGGGCCAGCAGTCAGCCTTGATGGCAGCCCAGGACCAGCAGCCGGGCCTTCCAGACTGCACGCGCTCAGGATCACAAGGACTCTGCGAACACTGGGCATTACTCAGTGGCCTTTCTTTTCTTTTCTTTTCTTTTTTTTTTTTTTTTTTTTGACAGGCAGAGTGGACAGTGAGAGAGAGAGAGACAGAAAGGTCTTCCTTTTGCCGTTGGTTCACCCTCCAATGGCCACCACGGCTGGTGCGCTGCGGCTGGTGCACCACACTGATCCGAAGGCAGGAGCCAGGTGCTTCTCCTGGTCTCCCATGTGGCTGCAGGGCCCAAGCACTTGGGCCATCCTCCACTGCACTCCCGGGCCACAGCAGAGAGCTGGACTGGAAGAGGGGCAACTGGGAAAGAATCCGGCACCCTGACCGGGACTAGACCCTGGTGTGCCGGCGCCGCTAGGTGGAGGATTAGCCTATTGAGCCGTGGCGCCGGCCACTCAGTGACCTTTCTACAGCTTTCCGGGGCCCGGGTCTCCTGGGGGCCCTCTTGTCCTCCTCCTATCCACCCCCTTACAGTGGCGAACACTGAGGCTGAGAGAAGTGGCCTAAGGTCACACAGGGAGGCTGGAGCGGGGCTGGGAGCCAGGCTCCGACACCCAGCCCCTTGCCTTTTGCACCACCCCTGCCCGTCCAGTGACTGCTGGGCAGTAATTAACCGTGCAGGTAAAGCTGCCGCGTGCATCGCCGGCATCCCATATGGGCACCAATTTGAGTCCCAGCTGCTCCACGTCCGGTCCAGCTCTCTGCTGTGGCCTGGGAAAGCAGCAGAAGATGGCCCAAGTGCTTGGGCCCCTGCACTCCCATGGGAGACCTGGATGAAGCTACTGGCTCCTGGCTTCTGATTGGCCCAACTCTGGCAATTGTGGCCATTTGGGGAGTGAACCAGTGGGTGGATGATCTCTCTCTCTCTCTCTCTCTCTCTCTCTCTCTCTCTCTGTAACTCTGCCTTTCAAATACATAAGTAAATCTTTAAAAAAAATAATTAACTGCATTTGGATAAAACAGGACCCCCTGGGGCCCATTCATGAAGTCACAAGCAGGCAGATCCACCACCTCGCCTCTGAGCAGAGAGCACACAACACAATCTCTCCTTGTTTTTTAACTTTCAGTCGTGAATAAGTTAAATGCGAGTCCAGGGCCAAGCAGCGCGGCAGGGTCCCCACTCTGTCTGTGGCCCACAGCTGTGGTGTGGCCCTGACCCACACCTGCTGTTCTGGGGGTGAGGTCCTGCCAGGAAGCACGAGGAGGCAGACACCCCCCAGAACGAGCCCTTCCCCTTGCACACGCTGCGTGGGCAGGCGCCCCACCTTCCTCCTCACAGCTCTGGCAGGAGGCTCTGCTCTGGGAGTGAAATGGAATAGCACCCCCCCACATCTCTGGCCAGAACTGGGCGGCCCATCCCTGAACTCCTGCTAGGCAAGAGAGCAAGACCCTTCTCTCCCTCCCTCTCTCTCTCCCCCCTCCCTCCCTTCCTCCCCCTATCTCTTAATTTTAGAAGATTTATTTATTTGAAAGACAGTTGCACAAAGAGAAAGAGAGGTCTTCCATCCACTGGTTCACTCCCCAAATGGTGGCAATGGCCAGGGTGGGGCCAGGCTGAAGCCAGGAGACTGAAATTCCATCTGGGCCTCCCCCATGGGTGCAGGGGCCCAAGCACTCAGGGCATCTTCCGCTGCCTTCCCAGGCCATAGCAGGAAGCTGGATCGGAAGTAAAACAGCCAGGACTCGAATCAGCGCTCTAATACGGGATGCTGGCATCACAGGCAGTGGCTTAACCAGCGAGGCCACAACATAACTCCCCACTTGTCCTGTTTAAGTCTCTCTCATTGAGGGTTTTCTCTTGCATCAGTTGTTCTCCGACCTGGCTGCACCTTGGGATCACTGGAGAAGCTTCTACACAAAACAACAGCAACAGGCCAGCGCCGTGGCTCACTAGGCTAATCCTCTGCCTTGCGGCGCTGGTACACCGGGTTCTAGTCTCAGTCGGGGTGCCGGATTCTGTCCCGGTTGCCCCTCTTCCAGGCCAGCTCTCTGCTGTGGCCAGGGAGTGCAGTGGAGGATGGCCCAAGTGCTTGGGCCCTGCACCCCATGGGAGACCAGGAGAAGCACCTGGCTCCTGCCATCGGATCAGCGCGGTGCGCCGGCCGCGGCGGCCATTGGAGGGTGAACCAATGGCAAAGGAAGACCTTTCTCTCTGTCTCTCTCTCTCTCACTGTTCACTCTGCCTGTCAAAAAAACAAAAAACAAAAAACACAACAGCAACAAAACCAGATAAGCAAGGACAAGAGCACTTCAAAGCGTTTGTGGAAAATGCGATGATGCAGATGTGAGTGTATTTTGGTACAAAATCAGTTTGAAGTCTGTGCATAGTTTTTCCAGAATGCGCCTTTTCCACAAACTTTCTGAGGGCCTCCCACGTAGCACCCCGAGGTTTCTGTTCATCTGGAGTGTGGCTCAGGCATCCTTTTTTTTTTTTTTTTTTTTTTTTTTTGACAGGCAGAGTGGACAGTGAGAGAGAGAGAGAGAGAAAGGTCTTCCTTTGCCGTTGGTTCACCCTCCAATGGCCGCCGCGGCCGGCGCGTTGCGGCCGGCGCACCGCGCTGATCCGATAGCAGGAGCCAGGAGCCAGGTGCTTTTCCTGGTCTTCCATGGGGTGCAGGGCCCAAGCACCTGGGCCATCCTCCACTGCACTCCCTGGCCACAGCAGAGAGCTGGCCTGGAAGAGGGGCAACCGGGACAGAATCCGGCGCCCCGACCGGGACTAGAACCCGGTGTGCTGGCGCTGCTAGGCAGAGGATTAGCCTAGTGAGCCGCGGCGCTGGCCTTTTTTTTTTTTTTTTTTTTTTTGACAGGCAGGGTTAGACAGTGAGAGAGAGAGACAGAGAGAAAGGTCTTCCTTCCGTTGGTTCACCCCCCAAATGGCCGCCACAGCCCGAGTGCCACACTGATCTGAAGCCAGGAGCCAGGTGCTTCTCCTGGTCTCCCATGCAGGTGCAGGGCCCAAGCACCTGGGCCATCCTCCACTGCACTCCCTGGCCACAGCAGAGAGCTGGCCTGGAAGAGGGGCAACCGGGACAGAACCGGCGCCCGGCCGGGACTAGAACCCGGGGTACCGGTGCCTCAAGCGGAGGATTAGCCTAGTGAGCCCCGGTGCCGGCCCCGTGTTTCTTTTTATTTTCAAGTTTTTAATTTATTTTTTCATAATATGTGAGAGGCAGGGAGACAGACGGAGAGAGGTCTTCCATCTGCTGGTCCACTCTGCAGATGGCTGTACCAGCTGGGGCTGGGCCGGGCTGAAGACGAGAACTTAGCCTGGGTCTCCCAGGTGGCGGGCAGGGACCCAAGTGCTTGGGTGTATCACCTGCTGCCTCCCAGGGTGCCCATTAGCAGGAAACTGGAGCAGAAGTGGAGTAGCTGGGACTCAAACCAGGCACTCTGATATGGGACGCACCAACCGCACCACTGCACCAAACGCCTGCCCTGGTGCCTGTGTTTCCGAAAACTGCCCAGGTGATGCTGACAGGCAGCCGCCGGCGAGGGCCACTGTTAGTCACACCTGTCTGCACCGATTCTCATTCGTGGCTTAGCCAAAAGGTCTTCTTCTCCCAAAGGGTCCAGGGAGGCGCCCAGGGCCCCCTCCTCGGCGTCCACAGAGCTTGTTGCGACTCTCTGCTAGAAAGGGTTTTGCGAGTTATTGCTCCACTTGTGTTTGGGTCCATCTCCCCGCCGTCCTCTGAACTTCTCCAGGGAGAGGTGACATTAGATTTATCCAGAATACCTGGCCCAGGGGTCGGAGCGCCTCCTCAGACCTCCAGTGCCCAACATGGTCTGATCCCTGCCTCTGCCAGGACGGGCGCCCCCTTGTGGCCGTGCTTGTCTTCCTGTGGTTCTCTGCATGCACTGTGACCCCTCCCCCTAAAGGCCTGTGCAGAGATCTGCCTGTCCCCTTTCCTGCCTCTGCTGCCCCTACTCTCCTTATAGTTCCCACCTCTCCCTTTGCCACTCAAAGTGTGGCCTGGGCACCAGCAGCATGGGGATCTCTGGGAAGCGTGCTGGCAGTGCAGCCTAGGAGGCAGGCTTTGACGAGTCCCCAGAGCCCCTGGAATGCTGTGATGGGAAACTCTCACTCAAAAGTGGGGGGGGGGGGCGGAGGTGGGAGCAGGAGTGTTGTTATCCGAAGACAAGGAGGATGCTGGGCACATGGAGAAAACACGTTGGCTTAGTCTGTTTTCCGTGGCTGTAGCAGAATGCCCGAGGCTGCGTAGCTCATAGAGGAAAGAGGCTCATGTCGGTGCATGGTTCTGGACTCCAAGAGCAAGCTGCCGGTGTCTGCCTGGCTTCTGGTGAGGGCCATGGGCTGCTCCATGCTGCAAACACAGGCAAGAACCAGACAGAACCTATGCAGAGGAGCATGGGAGAGAGACAGAGCGCGGAGGTGAACTCACTTTATAGCTCACCCTCCTGGTAATTAACCCAGGCCCCTGAAACCTAACCCACGAGCAGGAATCCCTACCAGGGCCGTGGACCCATGGCCCAGACCCCTCCCGCCAGATACCACTTCTTAAAGGTATACCACCTCCAAATACCATTAAACCGGGAACGCAGTTTGTCAGCGTGAGTTTTGACAAAACGCGTTCCAGCCATCGCAGGTGCCTTGATTGTCCTGGTGGGCCCGCACACCGCAGTACTGCTGCCTGTCTGCCTGCTCTGTGGACCCAAATGCCCACAGTGGGTTAGGAAGCTGTGGAGTCAGCACATGAGCTGACTTCACAAAAACTTCAGGGCAAATGGAATCAAAGACAGATTAATTTTGGTGCAAAAAAGCTTTTAAACCCATGCACATCACGGATCTTCACCAAGTTATTGGAAAACGCATGCTATGGGAAGGCTATGTCTGGTCTCCTAAGCATCTTACATCAAACTGAGCGTGCCTCCGCGTTCCATTCCCCTGCACGTTTCGAGGCACTGCTGGAATGAACTGTCACACACCGAGTGGCTTAGAGCACCGTGGGGTGATGTGTTTGCCACACTGGAGGTCAGAAGCGTGAGATGTGTCTCACTGGGCAGAGACGTACGTGTTCCTTACAGAGACGCCAGCCATGGCCTCTGCCAGCTCCTTACATGCTTTAGCTTCCGGCTGCATCACCCCCACCTCTTTCTTCCAGCCACATCTCATTCGCTGACTTCTGCTTCCCTTTCATCAAGTCCCTTGTGAATACACAGGGCCTATGCCTAATCCTCCCCCCATATCTCACAATCATCACCTGCAAAGACCCTCTTTGCTGCATGTAGTCATAGGTACCAGGCATCATGGTGGGGGGCATTAATTCCAGCTGCCATGATCAGTGAACCTGGTATGAGGCAATAGGGAGTGGTGAGGCCTGTGGCCAACTAGAGTTCAGGCTCTAGCTGAAGAAGGCAGCTGCTTCGTGCATCTGCAGCCCACTGACTATTCCAGGGCTTCTTAGTTTTCAAGAAAAAACTAGAAATGTGAAATATCTCCACTGTCGAGCAAGGGAAAAAAATAATGCATAACCGTGCTGGAGCCACACAGCCCGCGGGCCTCCCGGGTGTGCCCTCAGATCTGGGGTCTCCTCGCCGGGACGGCCAGGGCAGCCATGATGCCTTTTGTGCTACTTGTCACCCTGTCCATGGGGGCAGCGGCAGGCCGGGGTAGAACCCAGGCCCCTGGGCATCCACGGTGGGGGCGGCCCCTCTGTCTCCCGCTCGCGCCCTTCCCCTGAGAACTCGTCCCCCGGCCTCTGCCCGACGCCATCCCCAGCTCCACCTCACCCTTCTTCCAGAACGCAGGCCCCTCAGGAGACCACCCATGACCCTGTCTCTTCCTGCTTGGTTCACTGCATGTGAGGGGGCTTCGGAGAGATGCAGGAAGGATTTCCCGCCAGAGCTGAACTGGTTAAGGATGGGGGGGGGCCTCCGTCAGCCACACGGGGGAAAGCACATACAGTGTGCTCTCAGTGTTACACTTCCCTTCACTGCCACCCTGCTACGTCCTGAGCCAGTGCTTGTCACCTCCAGTTCCAGGGCAGAGCACAGAGCGGCCGGCGTAGGGAGGTACACATCCAGCCCGGCTGACGCGCCCTCTTGTGTGGGACCAATCGGACCTGCTCCTCGTTCTCAGAGCTGGAACCTTCTCCGGTCGCTTCGTGGACATATAAGGCTCTGACACCGTGAGGGAGGGCAGTAGCTTCTCTCCCGGCCTCAGCTCCGTGTAAACACGACCCTGGCTGAGGCTCCCTGCTGACGCGGACCTCCCCGGGCTGGGGTTATCTCGCCTTTCCCCTTCTTCACGCAGGCACCCACCGTGGCTCCGGGCCCGGTTTCTGTCATGAAGGCCTGCACTATTTCTTGCTGATTAAAAAGCGGAATCCTAAACATTCCTGGGAAGGAGTCCGCCCTGGACAAACGACTCGTGGGTTCACGCTTGGCCGTGGCGCGTGCTGCCTTCTCTCCAAACCAGAAACGCCAAGCATCATGGGAGGTTCTTATTTAGTTTTTCATGGTGATGACGATTTATTTATTTATTTATTTATTTTATTTTATTTTTTGACAGGCAGAGTGGACAGTGAGAGAGAGAGACAGAGAGAAAAGTCTTCCTTTTGCCGTTGGTTCACCCTCCAATGGCCGCCGCGGCCGGTGCACCACACTGATCCGATGGCAGGAGCCAGGTGCTTCTCCTGGTCTCCCATGGGGTGCAGGGCCCAAGCACTTGGGCCATCCTCCACTGCACTCCCTGGCCACAGCAGAGAGCTGGCCTGGAAGAGGGGCAACCGGGACAGAATCCGGCGCCCCGACTGGGACTAGAACCCAGTGTGCCAGCGCCGCAGGCGGAGGATTAGCCTAGTGAGCCTTGGCGCCAGCCAAGGTGATGATTTTTTGGATGCTTTTACTGATGTCTCTTAAGAAGACCACTTTGGTGTGTTCTGATGCCAGGCACAGCTCAGGAACTGTGCAGGGTGGGCGTGCAGCATGGAGTCCAGACACAAAGTACTCACGGGGCCGGGGAGGTCACTTTCTGGAAACAGCCATGATGGAACCACAGATTCCCGAAAGACCTCTTAGGCCAGTGCTTCCCCAATACGGTTGCACATTGGCAGCATATATGGGGAGCTTAAAAGAATTCCTGAAGTCCAACCTACACCTCGGAATTTAGGATCTTAAAGGTAAGGCCCGGGGTGGGGGGTCTCTAGGCAATTCTGATGCGCCGTGTGGAGGCCCCTTGTCTGGCGCAGTCTCTATCCAATGCTGCATTTTGCCAAGCGGTTGTCCTCTGTCTCCTCAGGTTCCTCCAGGGCTGACGGAGCCCCTGCCTTTCAGAGCACCCCCTCCCGTCCTTAACCAATTCAGCTCTGGTGAGAAATTCTTCCTGCATCTCTCTGAAGCCCCCTCCCTGCTCTGGCCTCGCCTTCACCCACTGGGGAATTAGAGGGCCTGAGTTTGCCCTGGGCACCGCCTCCTGCCCGCCTCTGGCCTCTCAGACCTGCCCCAGCTTTCCAAGGCCGTCCGAGCACACGTGTCGTAGACTGCCTGCCTATCGGTATGGCCTGCTAATGACCGACCAGGTAATATCCAGGTCTATCAACAAAGGAGCGCCATGCTCAGCTCTGGGCTGCCCCGGGGACGGGCAGCAAGATGCAAGACCTCGGGCCTTCGTGAAGGGCTGCATTTGGCAGCTTGGTTGGCTGTGACCGTCATAAGGATGACACGTAGCAGCAAAGGAGTCCACGGAGCTGGAGCGCAAGGACAGAATCACGTGACTAAGCAGGCTCAGCCAGGGCCGCGTGGACGCTGCGTGGAGAGGCGGGGGTGTCACAGGGAATCTCTCAGCCAGGACTGCGTGGACGCTGTGTGGAGAGGCGGGGGTGTCACAGGGAATCTCTCAGCCAGGGCTGCGTGGACGCTGTGTGGAGAGGCAGGGGTGTCACAGGGAACCAGCTGCTCACAGGCTCGCTCCAGAACAGCATGGATGCTGGCCCCTCCTCCGCCCTATCTGAGGCCACTTGGCAGCTCTTGGTCAAGACACACTCCTGCAGCGTTGACTGCAAGAGCAGGTGGCGGCGTGAACGAGCCGCAGCCACAGCGGCCATGGTGGCCACACCCCAGCTGAGCTGGAGGAGGGACAAGACCCTCACATTTCTTTTTTTTTTTTCTAAAGATTTATTTATTTATTTGAAAGTCAGAGTTACACACAGAGAGGAGAGGCAGAGAGAGAGAGAGAGGTCTTCTATTTGCTGGTTCACTCCCCAATTGACTGCAACGGCTGGAGCTACACCAATCCTAAGCCAGGAGCCAGGAGCTTCCTCCGGGTCTCCCACGCAGGTGCAGGGCCATCTTCCACTGCTTTCCCAGGCCATAGCAGAGAGCTGGATCAGAAGTGGAGCAGCCAGGACTTGAATCGGCGTCCATATGGGATGCTGGCACTGCAGGCAGCGGCTTTACCTGCTGCACCGCAGCGCCGGCCCGGCAGCTCCACTTCTGATACAGTTCCCTGTTAATGTTCCTAGGAAGTCAGCCAAAGATGGCCTAAGTGCTTGGGCCCCTGCTCCAGCATCGGAGACAAGGAAGAAGCTCCTGGCTCCTGGCTTCTGCCTGGCCCAGCCTCGGCTGTTCGGATCATTTGGGGAGTGAACCAGCGGATGGGAAGTCTCTCTCTCTCTCTCTCTCTCTCTCTCTCTCTCTCTCCCCCTGTTCGGCTGCCTTTAGAATAAGTAAATCTTTATTTTAATGCACACATTAGAAATCCTCCTAAAGGAGCTGGGAAGGAGAGCAGCGAAAGTGGAAGAAGGAATCAGAAATTAGCGAACCCAGGTGAAATGATAAAGCCCAGGAGAGAAACTCCTAGAGGTCACGGCTGCCTCCGCCGGGAGGGAGAAGTGCAAAATATATCTGGGTCCAGTCTCCCGGGCGGTGGCGCTGTGCAACCTGGGCGAACCGCTACTCTCTAGGTCTCTTTCCCCCTCAAAGGAGCGCCTTAGGAGCCCCCGTGTGAGCGCGCCGGCCTCGCGGGCGGACTCGGGGAGAGGCGCGGGCGCGGCCCCGGCCGGCCGGCAGGTGGCGCCACAGACGCGGGCGGAGCCCCATTGGCCGCCTGCGCGGGGGTGGGCGGCGGCCGCGACCCCAGGCTAACCTGCATCCAGCCCCACACCGCACTGGCGTCCGAGCCCCAGCCCTCCGCAGTAACCACGCCTCTGCCCCCCGGCACGCCCCTGGGGGGTCGCCTGAGCGCCCCCGCGTGCACAGTGTGAGCCCCCAGGGCGCCCGCGGTCCCCGGGGTGGCCTCTGATGAACCCTGCGGACCCAGACACCCTCATCCCTCAGCGCCGCCGCCCAGCCGGTCCGGCCCGGCGTCCGCAGGCCGGGGCACGCGCCCCTCGCCGCTGAGGGCTGAGGCGGGCGCCGCCAGGGTCCCCGAGAGCCGAGAACCCGGGTCCTTAGCGCGGTGGCGCTCCGCCTTCAGGCCGAACTGCAAAAAACCTCGCTTGTCATGGGCGGGCGTGGGCCCGCCGGCCAGATCAGGTTAGCACGGCCGCGGGGGAGTGAGCCAGCATCTGGGGGAGTGCTTCTCTCTCTCTCTCTCTCTCTCTCTCTCTCTCTCTCTCTCTCTCTCTCTCTCTCTCTTTCTTCCCCACTCTCCTCCTCTCCCCCTCTCTCCTTAGCTGTCAAACTAACAGGCAGCCCAGTTTCAGGAGGAAGCCGAAGCCTGGGGTGTGGCCACCCTGGGTGAGGCTCCCATACTTTGCTGCTGTGTCCCCAGTGAGTCCCCAGAGCTCTGTGACCCCGCAGCCCTCGTGTAGGAAGGGGTCACGGCCTGCCTTGGTAACTAAGGGGCCCCAGGGAGCTGTGGGGAGCACACAGGTGAGAAGATGACTCAGGAGCAGGGATCCTGCACCTGCCGACCCCCGGGGAGGCTCAGCCTTGGTCTCTAACCACCTCTCCTGCCTGCTTAACCCGCCCATGGCTTGGTGGCCCCGAGTCACCCTCCTCCTCAGACTCAGGCCACGCCCGGAGCACATGGAGCCCTGGGGCACCCCGATGCACCTGCTGGCCCAGTTTCTCCCCAGGGGAGGGCTCTCCTGGAGGCAGTGATGTTTTCATGGGGCTGTGGAGCTGGCCAGAGCCTTGCTTTCCTGAATGAGTTCCTTGTTCCTCCCCCTGCACTGGGGTGGAGGGTGGGGTGTGCTGGGAGTCAGGGTGCGGGCAGATGGGGGCCAGACTCCCATGAGATGCAGAGGCAGAGGGGTTCACATCCTGGCTGGAGAGTAGCAGCTTGCGCAGATCCAGGAATTGATACGCTGCTTAATGTTCGTTTGATCCATTCCGTAGGCTGTTTCTATTTCATAGCAGTTGTTATTTTGATGAAGTCTGTACTGCCTTTTTTTTTTTTTTTTTTTTTTTTTTTTTTTTTTTTTGACAGGGTTGGCGTGGGGCGGGGGTCTTAAGTGGAAGGGCAGTTCCTAGGCGACCGGGGAGAGGCTCCTTTATGTTGAATTCCCAGAGGTGGCTTTGACGCGCTTCCCAAGGGAGGACCCCACAGGCGGTCGGGCCCCGAGTGTCTGTCGGCGGCACAGGAGTGAGCAGTTTCGCTTCCTTTTTCTTTCCATGGTCAGAGTGAAGCAGGATGTCCGTCTCTGGGACGGTCGGAGCCGGCACCCAGGTTGGGGTTAGCCAGGCGCCCTGCGCTCTTTCTGGTCATTGACAGACAGCCCGGTGGGGAGGGGCTTCCCTCTGGGGTAAGATGGAGTTACTGAGAGTGGTTTTTCCTGGCGCGCAGCTTTTGTGGCAATGGTGTTTTCCACTTAAACCGCTCAGCTATTGAGCAGAGGGAGCAGCAGCGGGGGGAGGGTGGGTGGGAGGGACATGGTGATGAGTGACACAGACGAGCCCTGTCACCCAGGAGGGCAGGCTGAGGGGAGACATGTGAGCCTGTAAGGATGGTGTTTGTGCTAGGACCTTGGAGCGTATGTGTCGGGGGCCTTTTGGTGACCACTGCACCTGTGTCCCTAATTCTGCAGGCCCCTCTCTGGAGCGGACCGTGTGCTGCGCTTCCCTGCGCCCCGGCTGCTCTGCCTCCATGGCAGGACTGCCCCGTCCTCCTCCTTGTCACTGCCAAGCCCCAGCCAGCACCCACACGTCCACTACACCCAGGTCTTCGTCCACAGCAAGTGGCAGGATACAGTCAGCAAGAAGACCTTCCCCACGGTCACCCCCTCCCACGGCGGAGGTCCTCGGGTGCGTGGCTGAAGGGAACCAGGCTGGGAGAGCTGCCCACGAGGCCTTCTGCCTAGGGTCCCCATGGCGCCGCGTGGGCGCCTCTGCACAGGGCCGGCTGTTGAGCCGCCTGCCCAATGCGGTGGAGTGGGATTGTGTCTTGCTGGCTTCGCTGGACAACAGCAAGCCTTCCCAAGACCAATATACCCTGGCCCAGGGCAAGCTCTTCCGCTAGTTTGCACTGCAGGACCATCCCCATGGACGGACGGCACGCACTCTGCCCCACGTGGCCCGAGCCGGCCAGGGTCTGCGGCCAGATCACCCTGTGGAACTAACTACCCTTGGTCGTGCAGGGCTGGAAGCTTACCTCGGTGCTGGCTGCCGGCTACACCCCGCTTGTGAAGTGGCCGAGCAGACCGTGCTGTCCACGCTGCACCTGGTCTCCCTCATCAAGGAAGCCGGCTTTCCCTCTGGCGTGGTGAACACCATCACAGGCCAGGGGCCAAGGGCAGGAGCAGCTGGCGCCCAGCACTCGGACATCGGCAACGTTGCCTTCATGGGCTCCATGGAGGTGGGCCACCTGTCCCGGAAGGCAGCCAGTGACTCCAGCCTCAAGAGAGTGACGCTGGAGCTGGGTGGGAAGAGCCCCAGTGTCGTGCTGGCCCACGCCGACCTGGGCCGTGCTGTGGCCCGGTGCCACGGAGCCACGTTCTTCAACATGGGCCAGTGCTGCAGCGCCGGCTCCCGGACCTTCGCTGGGAAATCCATCTACGACGAGTTTCCTGAGAGGGCCATGGGGAAAACCAAGCAGAGAAAAGTCGGGAACCCTCCCCCACTTTTTAAAAAAGATTTTATTTATTTATTTGAAAGTCAGAGCTACACAGAGAGAGGAGAGGCAGAGGTCTTCCATCCAATGGTTCACTCCCCAGTTGGCTGCAACGGCCAGAGCTGTGCCGATCCGAAGCCAGGAGCCAGGAGCTTCTTCTGGGTCTCCCATGCGGATGCAGGGGCCCAAGGACTTGGGCCATCTTTCATTGCCCTCCCGGGCCACAGCAGAGAGCTGGATCGGAAGTGCAGCAGCCAGGTCCTGAACCAGCGCCCATATGGGACGCCAGTGCTTCAGGCCAGGGCTTTAACCCACTGCACTACAGCGCCGGCCCTGGAACCCTTTTGAGCTGGACACCCAGTAGGAGCCCCAGGTGGACAGGCAGCAGGTCGAGCAAGTCCTTGGCTGCATCTGGCCTGGCCAGGAAGAGGGACAAAGCTTGTGCGCGGTGGGGAGCATTTTGGGGCACGAGGCTTCTTCATCAAGCCCACGGTCTCCGGCAGCATGCAGGGTGACATGGGGATTGTCACAGAGATCTCCGAGCCCCCGCAGTCCCTGTTCAGGAAGGTGGAGGAGGTGATCGAGAGGACCAGCAGCGCCAAATGTGGCTCGGCCGCCGCCGTCCTCACCCGGGACAGGACCAGCAGCGCCAGATGTGGCTTGGCCGCCGCCGTCTTCACCCAGGACCTGCAGGCAGGCACAGCGTGGGTGAACACCTGCAACGTTGTCTCCTGCCGTGAGCCCTTTGGGGCTTTAAGGAGTCTGGCAGTGGGAGTGAGCTGGGGGAGGATGGGCTGCAGGCCTACACAGAGGTGAGGACGGTCCCTGTCAAGGTTCCTCAGAAGAACTCGTAGGAGTGGCCGCCGTGAAGTCCCCCTTCCGTTCCCACAATTCCACAGCTACTGGGGCCCATAGGAGCCAAACGTGTTTCTTTTTCATCATGGATCCCCTTTTTTCATTCCAAATGATCTATCGGAGGCAGCCCCAACAAACGCAGCAGTCAAACCAGAGCTGTTCTCCCTAAAGCAGGGCTGGGGGTGGGCTTCTGCAGCCCCCGCCCCCTCGGTGGCCTCTGAGTATCCCCCATATCACCTGGAACCCTAGGTGTCTCAGGAAGACAGATGACTGAAAGCCATGGATCTGGACGGAGGCTTCCGGTCCCCCGTGGAGCCAAGGCCTGTGGCCGAGTAGACAGGCTCCACCCAGTCCCAGGACAGGGCGGCATTTCAGGACTTCTGAGCAAGGCGGACCCCAAATTGTGGCCCAGCTGTTCAGTGACTTGACCGAGAACCAGGGGTGCTTTCCTAAGAACGAGTCGTTGGCTGTTTGCTCCCTTGCCCTTGATTTCACTACTAATTTACCTTCATTTGAGGCAAAAGGTACATTTACATAATCGTTTCTTTAAAATCAGCTCAAACACCCCAAATGTCCATCAACATCAGTTGGATATACAAAATGCTTCCATACAACATTCCTTGGGCTATTCAGCCACAGAAAAGGAATGAGGTGGTGACCTATGCCACACCACGGGTGAACTTGAAAACATCGTGCTAAGTGAGAGAAGCCGGACCCACGAGGCTGCATGTTGTGTGATCGCATTTATGTGAACTCTCCTGGCTCCAGACTAGTCACTGAGACAGTAGATCCGTGACTGCCAGGGGCTGAGAGAGGAGGGCAGGGGAGGAAGTGCTGCTGAATTTTTTTGGGGAAAGGCTTTAAGAATGTTCTAGAATTGGACACTGGTGGTAGTTTGCATGGCTTTGCAAATATACTAGGAAGTACTGGGTTGTACTCTTTAATTATGGTATGTACATTCATTTCATTTCAAAGTTAAGTAGAATAAATTCACTCCTGTTTGCAAAGCCATTTTGTGTCAATATTCTCTTGGTGAGCATTTTGCAGAATCTCAAGGCTGCAAGGAGCCCAGGCAGCCACCTCAGGAACAGGTGCAACTGGTGTTCTGCTGGCTGGGTAACAAAATACAACTTTAAGATCCATGGAGGCCGGCGCCGCAGCTCACTAGGCTAATCCTCCTCCTGCAGCGTTGGCACCCTGGGTTCTAGTCCCAGTCGGGGTGCAGGATTCTGTCCTGGTTGCTCTTCTTCCAGTCCAGCTCTCTGCTGTGGCCCGGGAAGGCAGTGGAGGATGGCCCAAGTGCTTGGGCCCTGCACCCCATGGGAGACCAGGAGGAAGCACCTGGCGCCTGGCTTCGGATCAGTGCAGTGCGCTGGCCGTGGCGGCCATTTGCGGGGGTGAACCAACAGAAGGAAGGCCTTTCTCTTTGTCTCTCTCTTTCACTGTCTAACTCTACCTGTCAAAAAAAAAAAAAAGATTCTATATTAAAATAAATAAATAATAATAAAAAAAGACCCATGGAGAAAAGGCCTGGTCCCTGCCCAGAGCAATTCCACCTCCTTCCGGAGGTCCCGCTGCTGGCACTGACCCCCAGGGGCTATCAAAGCACACCAGCCCTCAAGCCAAGCCCAGCATCCGGGCATCTGAGCTGCCGGGGGCGCCATGTCTCTTGTTAGTCTTGCTGCTGACGGGAGCAAGCCACATAAATGCTGGTTCTTGCCTCTGGAGCCTCTGTCCCTCCGCTGGTCACTGTACTTTTCATGCTGGCCTCTGTCTCCCCTGCCAGAGGGTGGGCTCCTGCAGGGCAGGGACCCTCACGTCCGATTCTCTCCCCCCCCCAGCACTCGGCCTAGGCCAGGCCTCCCCAGGCCATACGGCTCGCAAGTGTACGCCCATCTCTCCAGCCTCCTGTCACCCGTCCGCCTCGCTGTGACTGCGTTGTGTTGCTCTGGGTTTGGCTTGAAACTACTTCGTGAGTGTGGGGAGCAATCCGGACTGGACTAAGTTACTCGAATTAGGACTTATTCTATGCATCTGCTCTCCCACAATATGGCGCTGGGAGAGAAGTAAACAGCTTCCGCACAGCTGCCTCCAGTTCAACCAATTAACTGTAGGACTTGCTCCTGATTGGAGAGCAGCGTACTCAGCCGAGTTGGGATTGGCGGAGGAGGACTATAAAGGAGGAGAGAGACGGCATGCACCGGGGAAGATCTATGGGGAACATCTAAGGGAACCCGTGCAGCCCCCGAGAGACCCGGCCGGCGGTGTGCCGCTCCCCTGCGGAAGTGGGGAATGCGGCCAGGGGGAACTGCCCTTCCACGGAGGTGGAAGGGACGGTAGCCAACCCGGGAAGAACCAGCAGCAAACCCGGGGAGGGCCGAGCAGACGAAAGAACAGCGCAGGGTCCTGTGTCGTTCCTCCATGAAGAGGGGGAGCGACATAATGGTGCCGTGACTCGGATATGAAGCCTAGGCAGGGTTTAGTGTCGTTCCTCCACGAAGAGGGGGAGCGACAGTGAGGGCTTGGGGTGCGTCAGTCCCCTCCTAGGACCTCCTCTCTACGCCATTTGTCTGAGGCACCGTGATCCTGGCTCCCCCCGAAGGGCACCCTCGGTCTGCTTCCCTGGCAGGCTATTGGCACCTTTGCCCAGGAACACACAGGCTGGGGCAGGGGGAGTGAGCTGGGTGTCTCTGGTCAGAAGCACAATGCCTAGTCCTTTCCTTATCTCGTTCTCAGTACTTCCAAACCAAAGAGGACTTTGCAGAGGGTGGCCCAGGATGGGGCGGGGATGGGAACGGACGTCTTCCAGGTTCTTTTCCAGGCTTCGCACTCTTCAGTCCAGCCGCTCTTCATTAACCCTGAGCACACAGCCACGCCCTGCTCCCGTCCCCACTGCTCGTTTCAGACTCGTGTCTGTGGTGCTGGGCACCATCCCCGAGTCCAGCCCCGGCCTGCCAGGTGCTGTTCACACTCAGCAGCCACCGTCCAAGGGACCCTCGCCAGCCTCTCACTATGAGTGTGCTGGCCGGCACGCGGGCTCCTTTGCACGCCGTCCAAGCCTCCCCCTGCTCCTCCAGGGCAGGTGGTGGAGAAGGAAGTGCGAGCTGAGAACTTCTACAGTAGCGTATCTGGAGTCAGTTCCCCAGGGGCCACAAGTGGGGGTTCGTGGTGGGTAGGGGGGAGGTGAGTGCCACGCAAGCCCCTCCCCTGGCTGCTGGCTGCCGAGAGTCGGGTCCCAGGCTACTCAGGACCTCTGTTTGTACTGACTCCATCTGGGTGTGAGGCTGGCTTCTGGAGGCCACCTAGTTCACTCATGTGTTTGGATCATTCATTCAATGTAGGAAAAAAGGAAAAGGCCAGTGGTTGGTGGAAGAGAGCTGGACAGGACAGTCCCTGCCCTGCAGGAGCCCACGGTCCGGCAGGGGAGACAGAGACCAGGGTAAGACAGTGACAGTGGAAGGACAGAGGCCCCAAGGCCACGAGAGGCAGTTAGGTGCGTGTGCCGTCTCCTGGAATGCTCCTCACGGCAGGGCAGTCACAGCTGTGTGGACGTGGTGGCTCGCTCGCTCTCACGCCGTATGCGCTCCCTGTCTCCCTGTGATTCAGTAGCAGGGTCCCTTGAACAGACACCGAGGCTTTAGCAGGAAACAGCTTTATTCATGCCAGCATGGGGCTCAGTTGGCTGAGTCCCAAGCAAAGAGGGGCATTTCCTTATCCACCTTTTAGAGCCTCCATCTCCCTTCTATGGCTGCGCGCATTTCGATTGGATGTTCTAACGCAACAAGGCACTACCGGGAGTGCTATGAGGTTGCGCATGCGTACATAGTTACAGATGATGTTAACCAGTTTTCCTTCACAGGTCTAGTACTTTTCCACCAAAGGTAGTGAACTCTACCTTGACCAGCTAACACGGGCTAACAATGTCGCAGCGTGCTGACAGGCACACCTGACAGGCACACCCAGAAACCGTCACAGGGAGGTTCCGGGGAGGCCCCTACCACAACGCTGTGAGATGCACAATGCCTGCATGATGCGATGATGTGAGGGGAGTGACATGGGCGCTGGGACACGCGGGAGGCTGAAAGGGAGGGTCGTCTGCCTCCCAGCATCCCAGGTCATGGCCTCCCACTCACTTCTCCCTGGAGTCTGAGTACAGGTGCCCAGCCCTTCCCGTCAGTGGGTATCTGGCACCCACAGGACGCCACTGACCTGCGTGAATGTGGGTCTCCGTGGGGGAACCGAACACTAGGGTGTACGTGTGGTGGCACACCAAGTAGAGGCAGTGAGAAGGACCAGGCTGGCAACTGTGTAAGAGGCCCAGGGCTGGTTAAAAACACAAGCAAGGGACCAGGTGCCAACAGAGTGGCTATGAGAGTGAAGGAGCATTTGATTGGAGGTGGGTGCCATGGGTGCAGGGGAAAACGCGCAAGGTGCACAAGGGACGCACGGTGTGGGTGGGACCCGGGCCCGCAGGCAGCAGCTGCCCTAGGACACAGAGGCACAGACCATCCTCAAAACCACTGATTTTCAGAGTGCAGGAGTCATGACATCTATGAAAAGAGGGTAGGGGAAAACCACGGCCTGGGACTCGGGGGGAGAATTGCGCGTCCCTAGGGGACAGCCGCCGCCGCAGCCCTGCTCCTGGCCCGAGAGGTCCTGGGCTCCGGAATTTTCATCTGCCTTTCTGGATTGGGTGGAAACATCACAGTGTCACAGGTATGATTTATTTTTTTGCACACAATTCTGATGCTAAAGCCAGCCCCTTGTGGACTTGATGTTCAGCACGCCCCCTGCAGGGCTCCCTCCACCCTGTCTGGGCCCAGAGGCCACGCAGGCAAAGCCTAAGCAAAGCGATGCGGCTGGTGGCGCCCAATGTGCTTGTGAGCAGGTGTATTGCCCTGTGCGTTTCCCTCCTCCCAGGCCCTGGGGGCCCATCCCTTCCACCACGGTCCCACCAAGTGTCCTCCCAAGTCCTCTCCCAGCCATTCAAACCACAGGGAACTGACCACAGACCCCCAGACTGTGGGGACAGAGGACAGGGGTCAGACGAGCTGGGAGCACGGTGGGTGTGAGCGGGCCCCCGGACAGTTCTGACCCAACTTCCGAAGGGATCAATTCCAGTCCTGGTTTTATTCAAAGAAGGGTTCCAACATTTTAAAGTTTGAAAAACCACTCATGTAGTCTCATTCTCTTCTTAATTCCAATAGGGTCACGGGACTTAGAAGGTGAGCGGGCTGGGCGGAGGGCCTCCACATGCCAGGGATGGACATGCAAATGAATATTCAAATGGACCTCCTGTTCCCAGATCCCCAGGCCAGGCGCTAGCATCCTGGAACTTTAGAAGTGAATGGCCACATATAAAGGCAGGAACTTCAGTCCCCTGAATCCTAGGGAGGGGTCCCAGCCCCCATGGGATTGGCAGTCTCCTCCTCTCCCGGGTTCCAGGGTCTCCCTGAGAAGCAGCACCTAGAGGAGGAAAGGGAGCCAGAGCCCCGGGACCTCCCCAGAGCCCAGGACTGGGGCAGGAGCCGCCCCTCCAGAGCCCAGGGGCCTCCAATGCCTGCCCTGACCGTGCTCCCGGGGCGGGGGCCTGGATGGGAAAGTGCTCATGCACTAAGGGCCATCCCCAGGGAGGCACCCCGATTCTGACTTCTAAGAAGCCGTCAGCACTCGGGGATCTGTGTGTGACCCGATATTAGACCGTCTCCTTTCTTGTTCCATGTACGTGGCTTCATGCCAGGTGAGGGCAAGTGTCTCTAAGAAGCCTTCTCTCCTACGCTGGACTCTGCAGCCCAGAGCGAATGCCTGGCCGTGTTCTTATGAGGTTCCCGCCACCCTCCTGGTTACAGAAATGGATGTCTGGGTCCCCAGACGCCATCCCAGGGTTCCTGCATCTGGGAAGGCCCCTTACCCTGGGGCCAAGCAGGAAGGCAGGGCAAAGCAGAGCCTGGCGGGAAGTGGCGGCATCGGGTTTGGAGGGATGTCATTTGACAAAGAACGCCGAGACCACAGGGCAAATCTGCAGGATTGCTGGACTAGGAGGGGCACTGGTAAGGCCCAGTGCAAACGCCACATTCACAGGTGGAGAGACCAGGCCAGGGACGGCAGGGAGCCAGTGCGGCTCCCGCAGGAGGTACAGGCGAGGCCTGGAGTCTCAGCAGCCAGTGCTCAGCACCGGCCCCTCTGAATTACAAACCCCCAGCCTGTGGTCTTCCCTGGGCGGGAGGGGCTACAGAAAGGATTCTCCTGGAGTCATTCATTTCCGAAGTATAAAAAACAGCCACATGCACATCTGTTTTCCTCCTAAAAACTACATCTGCATACGAATCTAGTCTGCATCTAATTTTAAAAAACAACATACAAAAGGGGTCATCTACAAACAGCTTTCCCAACTCTGCCCAAAGCAAAATGATCCACTGCTTGACTTCTGCATCCTCCCGTGACCAGAGTCTCTCAGACCCTAAGAAGAAGAAGGGGGAAAGAATTAGAGAAAAGAAGCCTGTTCCGTTCCAATCAACCACACGTTAACACAAGCCGGAACCATGATCCTTAGCTCCAAGGCTCTTCCCTGGAGGCAGGGAGCTGGGGAGGGGGTGTGCCCAAGTCTAGTGGGTGGGAAGTTCAGGGAAAAGACCCAGCCTGATTTCAAGGAGAACTTGTCAATCACCAGGAAATCGCAAGGTGCATTTCTGGGGGTAGCGAGCAAGGCACGCCTGTAGGCACTGGCCACGGCTGCATGTCCCAAGGGAACTCACAGCCTGGCTAGGTAACGATATGTATGAAAATGCGGTCATATGTACAATTAGTTCTGTGTCTTATGTGTCTATATAAAACAAGAAAGTCAAGTTACCCAGAGAACAACTGGAAGCTACAATCTCCTAACTCTTTGCTGAATCCATATTGGAGGGTTTGACACTTTCACCTTTCCCTCCCCATTGCTGGGGCCTCTCACAGACACTGCCCTGCAGCGCCCCCCCCCCCCCCCCCCGGTACTGGCTCAGCAACACCTCCCTCCACATTCCCCATCTGCACTGGGTGCGGCCACGTAGCTGCAAGCACACGTGACACCCAGCGCACCTGGGCAGAAACTTTACACGAGACCTGTGCGTGGCTCGGCCTCTCGCCTATCCCTCTGCCACAGGATGGGGTGGGTCCCACCAGGGGCCGCTCCTCCAGCAGTGGCGGTGGATGAGGAGACGCGGGGAGCAGAGCCACAGCCCTCCCGCAGCTGTTATGGGAAACCTGAGCAAAGATGGGGGTCATTTTGGCTGTGAACGGGAAAGGCTTGGGAGCTGTTACGCAGCGAAAGTTGGCTGATGAGAAAAGAAGAAAAGCATTCTGTTCTCAAGTTCACTGTGTACCTGCAGGCAGGGGACAGATGCAGCCCCGCTGCCCGCTGTGCGAGTGTGGGCACTAGGAGCTGCCTGGCTCCACCCTGCACCCTGGGCTGGGTTTCCAAGCGGGTCCGAGCCGAGGACCAGAAGGCAAGGCCTGGAGGCCGCAGGGCCCCCACAGGAAGAGCCCCAGGAACAGCGGAGTGAGGCTTGGCCGTCCTCCTGGTGGGCAGTGACACCGTCTGCCACCTCTCTCAGAACACTCCTGGTCGCCCATGTGCGGGGACACCTTCGTGTTCTCAGCTCTTGGCTCGGCGGCTCCCAAGCTCGGGCCGACAGATGTGCAGAGCCCACCCGAGATGCACCTGCTAACACCAGCCTCTTCTGCTCCTGCTGTCCCTGCGTTTTCTCCATTTAAACTTTTTATTTATTTGAAAGTCAGAGAGAGGGGGCAGAGGAACACGGAGAGATCTTCCACCTGCTGGCTCACTCCCCAAACACCCCTAACAGCCGGGGCTGAGCCAGGCTGAAGGCAGGAACCCCAAACTCAGTCTGGGTCTCCCATGTGGATGGCAGGGACTTAAGCACTCGAGCCACCACCTGCTGCCTCCCCAGGTGGTGCTGGTGCAAGCTGGAACAGGAAGCTGGGTGAGGACTTGAACCGAGGCACTGTGCTGTGGGATGTGGGTGGCCAAGCAGTGGCTGAGTCCACTCCCCTTCCTTTTTACTATGTGTTTTATAAACCCAGACTTCCTGTGACATGGGGACAGGAATACTGTCAGGGACTCAGGACACAGACCTTACTCCGTCACACATGATCCCTGGGGGCTGGAAGGTGGGGCCACTTGTCTTTTCCCAGCTCCAGAACCGTCACCGTGCCGAGGGCCTGGGCCTCCCCGACCGCATTGGCTGCGTGGCACTGGTATACGCCCTCGTCTTCTTTTCTCAGGGGGTTGATCTAGAAATACAGAGGGCAAGGTCACACAGCTCCACGGGCACAGCAAAAACCACTTCCTTACTGAGATCTCGGCAAGTCCAAGCCCCTGGGCCTTCTCAGAATACAAGAGAGGTCCTCCACTTCTCCTCTCGCCTCGGCTGCTGAGAAGCCGGGCGTAAGCCCCCCTCCGCAGCGACCCTGCTCTTCCACAGGCCACGCCCACCTGTCAGGCAGGCCCACCTGGCTAACCCGGGCTAAGCTCTCTATGGTAAATCCAACTCTTTAGCAACCTTAGCCCCTGCTGCCACGTAATGTGAGCCCCAGGTTCTGGGGGTTAGAACGTGGACATGTCTGGGGGCAGGCATTGTTCTGCCCACTGCCGCAAGTCTCAGGAGACACACACTTGTCCCGTGTATCTCGCAGCTGCTGGAGGGTCCAGCGAGGAAGGGGTCAGGATAGCTCTGAGAAGGGTCGGGTGTTATGGGAACATCAAGGGTGGTTTGTAAGGACCAGCCAGCAATTCCCAACAATGCACTCACCAGGATCCAGGCCGTGGCCTCGTGGTCGGAAGGGCCCCCTCGCACCTGGATGGCTATGTTGACATGGTCCCCAGGCAACACCTCCAGCACCTGGGTGCCCCCAGGAGACTGCGTGACCTTCAGAGGATGGAAAAAACCAGGAGCGGCTTTGAGAAGGCATTTCTGGATAACGACTACCCCACCCACTTCCTCACCAGGAGCTGGGACCCAGCACCTAGTATCCTACCTGTGGTCAGACCTACATGTGTGTAGACAGCACCCCCTGCTGGACAGCGGCAACACGCCGCCATCGCCACTACCCTTCAGGGCTGCAGAGCTAAGGGGACAACAGGTGTGGTGATCCACAACCATCTCTCAAAACTGGGCTGCAGGAAATGCGGTCTTGGAATAGGGTTGGGTCTTCCCACCAGCCAGCTCCCAAACTCAGCTCCCAGGGGCGCAGGTGCCCACATCGCTGTGGCTCAGGGAGGCCTGAGAAGCAGCGGAACTTTCTGGGCTGGCAGCTGGGCAAGGGGGCCAATGGTGCAAGGAGGGGCTGCAGCTGTCTCTCACCTGGGAGTGCTCGGGGCTGACGGCGTGAAGGCACAGGGGTGCTCTATAAGGTATCATTTCCTAACCCTCTGCCCCGACACACGCTTGAAAGTCACTGACCTCCACCTCTGTCTTTCTGCTTCTCTGTGTTTGTCTGTCTTTCTCTTTCATACACACGTGCACACACACAGACAAGTTCTGGAACAGAAGTACCTTCCTCCACGTGATGACCGGGGTGGGCACGGCCCTCACCTCACAGGACAAGTGCACCTGTGCGCCAGTGATGTTGCGAGCACCACGCGGTGGCATGACGACCACAGGAGCTGCGAGGAGGCGACAAGAGAACACCGCGTTTGCCCTGCAGGGCCCAGGCTCCCCAGCGCTAATGTCCCCCTGCCCAGCGGGAGGCTGCCGGCATGCGCCTGCTGGGCGCCTGCTCCCAGGCCGAAAACTACAGAGGAGGGTTTCCCAGACCTTCATGGACGACTGCCTGCCTGCCTCCAAGTTCTGCCTTTGTTTCATCAAGCGGATCCAGAGGCTTCCCAAAGTCCCACAGTGCCTCTGCTGCAGGGCTCCCTCTCAGAACAGCCCCACCCCCACCCCACCCCAGGTGCCTTCCAGGACCCCAGTTGCCATCTGCTCGCCTCCCAAGCCAGCGACTCCCCTAGAGTGCCACGGTGCAGTGGCCATGGGCAGCCTCCTAACTCATGGGCCCTGCTCCTTCCGGGGTGGGGTGGGGGTGGCTCAGAGGCCCCCTGAGGCTGAGGGCCCTCCCCCTGCACTCTACCTCCCAGGCGTCCATTCAAGACCCCATAGGTCTGTGCCCCCCAGCCCCAAGGACAGAGCTGCCCACCTGGAAACCCAGGGGAGGGACTGAGGGAGCCGAGCCTGGGACACAGGGAATCGGCAAACGTGGCTTCAGGTGGCCAGGACATCAGAGAGGCGAGGGAGGGTGTGGGCACATTGGGCAGCACCTGAAGGCACAGCGACTCTGGGTGAGAGGTTCTTCGCTGCATCTGCCCAGCTCACTGGGCTGTGGGAACCTGGTCCAGTCACCTTGGCCTTCAGGGCCCCTGCCAACCCTCCGCGTGGAAACATCCTGTCTTCCCCAGCTCCCCAGGGGGACGTCTCACCCAAACCTGCAGCACCTAACAGGAGGGACCTGGTCCAGGGCCAGGAGGGGTGCACCTGCTGGGCTCACCTGCACTGGACAGCAGGCTCAGCCGCCCCGCTGGGCAGCCCCACGGTGTGCAGGGCAAGGTGAAAGGCAGAGGCCGGGCCTCCCCATCAGTAGGGTGGGAATCAAGAGATCTAACCAGGGAAGGAGGGGTAGCAGCCATGGTTTAAGAAAGAGGGCACGCAAGTCAGGGTCAGCAGCATTCGGTGTAGCCACCACACGGCAGAGTCTCCCACTCCTAGGGCTCTGCCTGGTGACCCAGACAGCCCCGAGGACAGAGGGCCCCACCCACCAGGGCAAAGAAAACACTGGCAGGAGGAAGGGGTTGAGGAACATGGTCACATGGCACCCAAGGGTGCAGGAGGCTGCTCTGGCCCCTCCAGACAGACCCGGAAGCAGACACTGCCCAGCTGATACCAAAATCTCTCCCTGACAATGTCTGAGAGCCACAAACTGACACGAAGAGGCCCTCCAGCAGGCTGACTCCCGTGGACCCTGGACGAGCCCATGTGTGCCGTGCTCGGCCAGCCCCCACTTGCATGGCCCCTGTGACAGACAGCTCACCACCTACAGAGCCAGGCCCTCCCACCCTTGGCCAGCACTCCTGGGAAGGAAACTTGGGTCTCCCTGGAGGTAACCCCCACCTGTCAGCCCCAGCTCTGCTGTCCGGAGCCCCTCAGCTCCAGTGAATGAAAACACGGCCCCTCCCCGCCTGATCAGCCCTCCAAAGGGCCCCTGCTGACCCCTGTCTGTCCTGTTGCAGAGCAGCCAGAGGGCCCCAGTGAACCTACACTTCTAATGCACTCCCCGCGGCAGCCCACTCTCTATGGCCGCCTGTCCCAGTCCTGGTGACAAAGACTCTAATGCGCACACCGCCGCCCGCACAGGCTGGTCCTCGGAGGGCTCCGGTGGGAACAATCTGCGCCGCCTCCTGCTTCCCCAGCCCCCGATGGCTTCCACAGGGACCTGCCATCAGCGCGTCTTCCTTTCCTCCGTGTAAAGTCATAAATTTTAAATGAGATTTCCTCACCCCCTTGCAGGCGTAAATGCATAACCCAGTAAATCACCTTCTCCTCTTCCTCTCTTTCAAGAGCAACTAAGAAAGAGCGCCCTGGAAATACCATCTTTGCTGCTGACTTCACAGCAGAAAATACGACTTTTGCTTTACAAAAGGGTCCCTGCCTTCAGTGTCAAAGGTACGCGCGAAGATGCATTTCTTTATTAATTTCTAAATTTTCATGCGGGACAATCATGCTGTCTGTAGGCAGCTCTGCCCACCGCAGACGGTGGTGTGAACACCAACACAACCAAGAGACACAACAGTCCCCCGGGCGCCGCTCCCGGTCAGAACACACCGGACTGTGACTGTCACATAACCGAGTGCACATGTAGAAGAAGTGTCCTTATTCGTAGCAGCTCTTTATAATCCACACCATGCGTAATTACAACAGTGCCCACGTCACAGGCTAGCTCGGTGCCTGCAGGTGCCGCCCTGGTGATGCCGGCAGCCACAGCTCCCCAGCCTTGGGCGGCCAGGGGAGGACCAGCCTGGAGGTTCGGCTCTAGCACCTCCTTGCCTTCCCGCTAGAGGACCCTCCCAAGTGCTCTACCCCTTTAACCCTGACACCTGCCCTGTGGGGTCGGTGTTGCGGAACCCGGGGCTGGCGGGGGTGGGGGGACAGTCACAGGGGCGGCAAAACAGGGCCACAGTGGAGCTCCCGTGCTTGGGGCCTCTCTGCAAAGGAAGAGGGTGACCTCCAGCCCACGTCCTCGGGGACAGGTGGCCAGGGGTGTGACTGTGGTACTGCAGAGCTGGACAGGTGACAGGGAGTCAGCTCGCCTGGGAGCTGGCTGCCCCATACCCCGTCAGTCACAATGGCCTCCACAATGGCTCAAATGAAACACCTCCCAGCCGGCGCCCAGGCTCACTAGGCTAATCCTCCACCTAGCGGCACTGGCACACCAGGTTCTAGTCCTGGTTGGGGCGCCGGATTTTGTCCCGGTTGCCCCCTTCCAGGCCAGCTCTCTGCTGTGGCCCAGGAAGGCAGTAGAGGATGGCCCAAGTGCTTGGGCCCTGCACCCGCATGGGAGACCAGGAGAAGCACCTGGTTCCTGCCTTCAGATCAGCACGGTGCACTGGGCCACAGCGCACCAGCCGTGGCGGCCATTGGAGGGTGAACCAATGGCAAAGGAAGACCTTTCTCTCTGTCTCTCTCTCTCACTATCCACTCTGCCTGTAAAAAAAAAAAAAAAAAAAAAAAAGGAAACACCTCCCCAAATATCTCTGAGATTTCTTTACAGTTGCTGATGCTGGGTGAGGAAAGACCATCCTAAGTCAGGCCTGGGGCTCCAGCTGCTGTGTGCAGAGGCACACACCCAGCGGGTTTAAGGAGCAACGTGCCAAACAGCCCTAGGCACTGCCGCCAACAGTCCAGCTGCCACATGGAAGCAGAGGCGGCTTCATCCCGCTCGCTCCAGCACCCTGCGCTCCATCCCCTCCCTCGGCATCAAAGGCTTTTGAGCGCAAGGCCCCTTCTTTGTCCCTGGCACACAGTGGCCTTCGCTGCCTCTGCCGGTTACCTGGTAACGCGCCTAGCACAAACCAAGGTTTCTAAGTGGGGCTGGGATTTCAACCAAGGTGAACTGTCTCAGATCTGGGCTCTGTAGATCTCGTGGTGGCCGCTGGCTCTTGGCTTGGGGCCCTGTCCCCAGCTCTCACTGAACAACATGACATCCACGTGCTGTGAGTAGGATGCCAGCCCCTCCCTCCCCACGCTCACAAACAAGGCGCACGCACTCAACAGCCCGGGCTTTGGAA
This sequence comes from Oryctolagus cuniculus, assembly GCF_051225735.1. NCBI lineage: Eukaryota > Metazoa > Chordata > Mammalia > Lagomorpha > Leporidae > Oryctolagus > Oryctolagus cuniculus. The sequence continues at coordinate 201,301,997 of NC_142867.1, forward strand.
GCCACGGCAGCATTTGCAACAGTCCTGAGGCCGTTCCACCCTGTGGCTGAGCAATGGGACCAGTCATTGGGGACAGAAGGAAGCAGCAGCCTCCAGGCTGGCACTCAAGCCTGCCAGTCACTGGCCACATAACCGTGGGGTTCCTCGTGTGCCACCATCCCACTGGGCAGCCCCCACCGCCTCCACAGCTCACCCCCACCACAGGCCCTCCCACCTCCACGCCCTGGCCCCTCTTCTGCTGGCTACTCCTGTCTCTCCCAGGAGCTGCCACCCAGGGCTAAACACGGGGACCAAGAGGATGGTGGATCTCGATGGAGAAACCCCAGAGATGCGGGGTCACGAATGTCCCACATCTTCCTCTTGTGGGTTGTGAATTTTTATTCCTTTTGTGTATTTGAAAGGCAGAGAGATAGACAAAGCGAGCTCCCACCAGCAGGTCTCCTCCCCAAACACTCAAAACAGCTGCTACGGGTCCAGGCAGAAGGCAGGAGCCCAGGACTCCATCCAGGTCTCCCATGTGGGTGACAGGAACCCAAGCACTTACACCATCATCTGCCACCTCGCAGGCGCATTAGCAGGAAGCCGGATCGGAATTGGAGCAGGGACTTATCCAGGTACTCCAAGGTGGCGTGTGGGTGTCCTGAGTGACAGCTTAGCTGCTAGGCCAACCAGCTGCCTTGATACACGGCATCACCCAGGCACGGCGCCAACCTGAAGAGTCAGGTAAACTGGGTCTGGGGTCCCATCTCAACTGGGAGTAGCCAGGTGGCCCGGTTTTTCCTTCTATTAAATGGGAGTGAGCACTCCGCAGGGGAGTTGCAATGAGTGCAAAAGCAATTTTTAAGAGTATCAGACGCCTCCTGCACCTGCCCCACTGAGCACACGCTGGTGCGAGGAGCACCCACCATGAGGCGGTTCGGGGCCTCTCAGCAGAGGATGAGCGGGTGAGAACACAGCCCCGCACCGGGAGCAACCCCAGAAGTACCTCCCTCACCACGGCTTCCCTGCCAAGGCCAGGGGCTTGGCTGCTCCCGAGGGCACGGGAGGCACCGAGGAGGGGTGGGAGTACCGCCAATATTGAAACAGAACCGCTTCAGTCTGCCTCGCTCTGCTTTCCGCCAGCCAGGGTCCCCAGGGATGTCGTTAAAAAGTGCTCCCGGGCACCTCCCCAATAAAAGATGGCTCAAGGGTGGCACAGAATGAGGGGCCATTGGGCTGCCACCCCTCTGTGCCTGCCCAGGTCTGAGGTCGCTAATGAGGTCAGGAAGAGGGGCTTCCGGACTTCTCCTTGGTCCTGGGTACATGTTTATGCCTGGGCCTGCGCCTGGGCCTGGGGTGGGCTCCCGAGCCCAGAGCTCAGAGTCGAGGGGCTGTCACATTCACTTGTCGTTTGGTAATTTTCAGTGAATTAGGGGTATGGGGTTTCCATCTGCCATCTGGCCGCACTCTGGTCACCATGGCAACCACCATCTGCCTGATTTAATACTATCGGGTCCTGTTCTCCGAGAGCCCCGGGCGGGGTGTGGAGACCCGGGAGCTGGTGGGCCCTTCCTGGACATCCTGGACAGGTCCCCTGCCCTTGAGGGCTGCAGCTCCCTTCCCCGCGGGCCAACCTATCCGCCGGGCGTCTTTCTCTTTGGAACAGAATACTACTCAAGGCAGAAATGATCTGAGGCCATCCGCACCGCCGAGAGCCTGGGCACCCGGTCAGCACTTCTGATGCCTCCTGCGTGTTACCTGTGTGCAGACAAAGAGACCTGCCCGCCGAACTGCTGAGGGAAGCAGATTGGAGCAAATGAGTGATAGCAGCTCCAAGGAAAGCGACAGGACTGTTTCAACGCCAGGGAGCAGAAACAAGCGTTCCACGTGGCAGGGACCTCGACGGTGGCATTACGGGGAACAGAAGGGAGCTGCCCACAGTGGCTCAGCAGCAGCCCGGGAGCACCCCACTCTCACCCCACCAGCTCCGTCCTCCCCCGGCACCCTGCCTGGGAACGGCCCGTGTGATCTTCCTGTGCTCCCGTGGCTGCTTCAGCTGCTCAGTGAGCCATCATTCTCTTTGTTTCCAGGGACAGGATGAGTCCCGCCCCATCGCCCCATCTCTAACACCCTCCCCACCGAGGGCTCTACTGGACTGAGGACATCTACCTGGGACACCTCGGGGGACACAGCACCAGAGTCCTCTGGAAGCCTGGAAGAGGCATCGGCATCCTTCTTGAAGCTGAAGCCAGCACACTGTCCTAGGCGCTTAAGCCTGGGCTTGGTCTCCAGCCCCAGACCGGAAGTCCTCCCAAGAAACCTGAACCCCAGCTCAAGCCAGGCTCCGTGGGACTCAGCACTCACTGCTTACTCACCCTGGGCTCTCCAGCGCCCCCTCCAGGCAGGGGCAGTTCTCCAAGACCTAGTGGGCAGGCTGCACCCATGCCGAGCAAGGCAGCAAAGCAGGGCACCATACCCCCATAGCAACGTTTGGCTTCTCTCCACTACGTTCTTAGAACTGCAGCTCCGGCTGCACGGCAACGTTAACAAAGCCAGTCACGATTGTCTGTTCTTTTCCTTAAAGCAGTGCACACCTTAGACTCACAAAACCTGGGTCCGCCGCAGATGGCACCCCATCTTTCCAGGGCATAGGTCTCTGGACGTCTCACTTGTCCTGGATGGGAGCGCCCTCAGGGTCCAGGTCTGGGCCCCATCTCCCTCCTGGAGTCGTGGGGCTCTGGCATGGTGGTGACTCCTAAGCCCCGTTTATAGCTGGTCCTCAGGCACCCTCACTTCCCCTTCCTCTGCCTTGCAGATGTGGGGGAACTCAGACCCCGTGGGAACCCTGTCCCCAATTTCCTTTCTTTCAGGGACACACCCTCCTGGCCAGCACATCACTGCATCAGCAAGAACTTAAACGACCAAGGGGGCAAATCCCCACGCACTCCGTGGGCGGTGTTTCCACTAGCAGGGGAAGGGAGGGTGCAGGGTGGGGATTCCCACCCCAGTCCTCTGGGCACCAGGAAGGTAAGAAATATTGCTCCTAAAGGAGAAACTGAGGCACCCTGGCAGCTCCCTCTCTGGCTGTGCAAGGTGGGGAGCCTTCGCTCCACACCCCAGAGGATCGGGGTCCCGCTTTCTTTACCCACCCAAGTCCCGCAGACCGAATCCAACTCACCCAACTCGCAGGGGCCATCGCGCGCCTTGTGCAGGTGGCCGGGGTGCGCGCGGGGCGCGTGCAGGGCGCGCAAGCGCAGCGCACAGACGCTGGGGTAGGTGCGGCCGTCGGAGCCGCAGACGGTGCCGCGCTGCGCGCACATGCAGAGCCCGGTGCCCTCGGGCGCCGCCCCCGCGGCCCGGCTCGCGCACACCAGGCCAGGGCCGCAGCGCGCGCCCGCACGGCCCCCGCAGCTCGCGCCCTCGGCGCCCAGGCAGAGCGCGCAGCAGTCGCACTCGTCGCGCGCCGCGATCCCGGGCGCCGGGCAGTGCGCGGACGCCGGGCAGCGCTCCGGCTGGCACGGACCGCACTCCGGGCGCCGGCTGCCCGCGCCGCGGAGCCCGAGGCCGGGGGCCGGCGGCGGCAACGGCAGCAGCAGAAGCAGCAGCAGCAGCGGCGGCGGGAGCAGCGACGAGCGCGGCATGGCCTGCTCCGGGACGGCAGAGGCGCCTCTGCTTGGTGCTCCGCTCCGCGCGCGCGGCGCTGCCTCCCCACCCGCCCCGCGACCGCTGATTGGCCGGGCCCGCACCGCGGGGCGCCCGCACACCGCCGCCCCGGCCCGGGACCGGCGCGGTGTGGTGCGCCTCTGGCTGCTGCGGGGCTCCGAGCTGGAGGGGTATCCCGAGGCCCTCTCCCCGACCTCTGAGTGGACTCTTGGGGACCCCAATCGGGGCGAGAACTTGCCAGGGGTCGCTATGGTAGAGTCAGGGTGGGATGTCGTCTGCACGTGCAAGGCTGGCTCAGAGTGACAGGTCCCTAAAACCCGCCCCTCCGAAGGATACGGTATTATATTATATTGCATTATATTATCTCATGCTATATATAAATTATTTTGCATCCAGCAGTCTTCAAATTTTTGTTTTAAAAAGGGAACATGTGACTTAAAACTCTAGATTTTACAAATAAATGTAAAGATGAAAACAGGACTTCCCACCCACCCTGTATCCATGAATTCCCTGGGCGGGGGAGGGGGGTCTTGTGTATCGTTTCAGGAATTTTCCGTGGCTATAAAAAAAGCACGTGAGATTGCATAGCCCCTCCCTTTAACACACACACAGCCACATACCATGCACCTGACTCTGTAGGTGAGTTTTCCACCTACTTCACATAGTTTCCCCATCTCCTGTCATCCCTGAAATTTGAACAGTCAGTGGGAGCATGGCTTAATTGGCTCTGTGTGTGTGTGTGTCTTAGTGCTAGCAAAGGTAGGGTGCTCCTCGAGGGCACCAGTGACTTGGCTGCGATAAGATACAATGAAGACTTGGTTCATGCAGAAGTGGCCTTGGTCATTTTCAGTTTGCACAGTGCTTTTCCATGCTTTTACTACAGTTAGGTGCGCTGGTGCCCTCGTGTTGCATGGGTCAGCACACCTGTGACTTCGTCGGGAGCGCACCTGGGGCAGACTTGGGTCTGGTGGTCGGTGATTCACATGGATCCACACCTGCTGCAGGCCGGGCCCTGTGTGCCTCTGCTCGGCCCTCAGGGGGTCCTGGCCACTGGAATCTGAGGTGTCCAGGTGAGGACATTGGGTGGAGGGAGGGACTACCGTCACGAGCCTCTCCTTTTGTATCCTGTCCCTTCTCTTCTAGTTCTCTGCCAACTCCCAGAGGTGCGGGATGCTTCTCAAGCCCAGGGCCTTCCCAGTTTGCAGTCACCTGGGGGAACCCCCCCTCGAGGTGGTCAGCGCAGGGTGGCCTGCCCGGCCTGCTATGGCTCTTAGCTTACCGTCAGCCACCTGGACGGTGTGGTCGGGACCCTGAGGGAGGACTGGAGTGGCCGGAAGCACAAATAGAGCAGGGGTGGGAAAGCCCATGTGACAGCTGTCAGGCCTTGTGGATGATCTGTGGACTCAACCAGGAGGCTGCCGCCTCTGCCTGCAGTGCCCGGCAGAGCGCCCCCGACCCTTGGTCTCGGGCCCCTCCTGCAACTCCCTCCTGGGAGGAAGAGGTCATCCTGGGGTCACCAGAGCAGAAACTTTTCGCTGCTCACAGATAGGCAAAGACTAGCAACAGTACATTCAAAAATAGAAGATAGCGAAAGCAAAATTGAGCATGAGGGAGGACGTGAAGGCAGGCGGAAATGAAGATACTCATAATAGATTGTTCAGTGAAATAGCAATTTTAAAATGCACATCTAGCGCGGGGACATATTTGTAAATGCAGGAATGTGGATGCAACCCCGATGAAGGTGAAGGCATCTTCCCTTTTCATATTTCCACGGACAAGGGCCGGCTCCTGGTGTTGTTGATTACCTGTGCCCAGGTGAATAGTGATATGTGCATGCGAGATGCAGGGGAGGGCCTGGAAAGGCAGGCAGAGCTCACGCTCAGCCCAGCCGGGGAGAAAGTATGCAGCCGTCCACTGGGGACAGCTGAGCTCCATCACGGGGACACCTCCACCTGGCTGATGCCCTGGATCTCGCTGATGGAGAGCTCTGGTCTGGAGCCTGCTTGATGAGCCACTAACCCCTACCTGCAGCTGCCCCGCCACTTCAAACCCCTTTTTGCTGGCTTCTTGGAGGAAATGAGCATGTTTTGGGTCCCCCAAGATGCCAGCTTGGGCTCTGGTGAACCGGCTGAGCAGCTGTGAGCAGCAGGAGCCTGATTCTCTGTGCACATTCGAAAAGGCGAGAGTGTTTCCTGATGGGAAGAAAACTCGGTGTGAAAGGAGCAAAGCAGCATTGGGAAACCAGAGACAAACTCTGTGCCGCTTTGCAGGGATGCCTTCCTCATTGTCACGTCAGGCTTCCCAGTGGCTTACAGCGGATGGGCTGCTGTGCCCGTAATATAATGAGGCCTGGACAAAATGTGCTCAGCGAATAAATGGATGCGGCGCTGGGCTGCCTGCTCTTGATGCAAACCCTGAAGGAGCAGCAGCAGAGGGATGGATGTCATTGTCATGAAATTGATGTGAGCTGCTGTTGGGGGACACGGTGGCCCAGAGGCCTATTTACATCTGATTTGCATACTTCTTCAAAGTAGGGAGAGCACTGGTTAGGCAGTGACTCCTGGTGAGTTAAGGGGGGGAGAGTCACAGCCAGGGGCATCAAAGGAACTCACCCCTCCCCTTTGAAAGTAATCAGGCGCTGTCTGTTTCCTTTTAAAATTGTCTGCCAGCCCACACCCCAGCAGCTACATTCTTGCTTTTTCTTCCTTCTGGTTCCCAGGGCACCAATTACCACTGTCCCGTGGGATGATGGGAAAAAGGGGGGCTGAGTTCTCCCAGCAGGGAAGAGGGTGGAAGGCCTCACTTGTCTGGCAGATGGTGAGATCCCGGGCACCGGGTAAGTAATTAAGCAGCAAGGGTGGGGAGGCTGAGTGCGAGCACACGTGGAGGAAGCTGCCCGGGGCCTCAGTTAAGGCGGGCGCAGGTGCACCCAGCAGCAGCAGCAGTGGGTGAGAAGGTCCCGATGCAGTGGTGGCTCCCGTGGGCGTGGAGAGAGGAAGAGGATGGAGGAGCTCCAGGGAGCAGATGCCTCTTGAGCAGGTGCGGAGCTTAATGTCTGAGCCCCTGCTCAAGGCGGAGGTGACCTGGAATCCGCGTCTCCAGCCCTCCCCTCTCCGTTTAGAAAGCAGAGGGGGTGAACCTTCTAGAGAGAAGCCTGCGTGAGTGCGGCTGGGATTGGAAGGAGCCAGATTTCACCTCCATCGCCGTGTGCCAGGGAATATGGCGCAGTGGTGTGCGCAGAGCTCTGCCGAGATGCTGAGCAGCAGGGCAGGAGGATGGAGGATTTTTCCTCGTACCCTAAACAACTACGAACCCCGGACGAAGAAAGAAAACTGCTGCAGGCGGGCCCGGGACGGTGTTCCCGCACGCACGGGGCTGTGATCCATGCGAGTTGAGCTACCGGAGACGACTTCCACAGGCCACGTGCAGGGAAGGGCGCCTGGGCATGCCGCGAGAATGTCAGAGGCAGAGGTCAGCGTTCAAGGCTGTGGCGGCTGGCGTTTGGGGGTGCGAGACACAGAAGAGGGAGGAGCCACAGGGGGGACCCCGGATGTCATAGACGTGGCTGGCCCTGTGCTGCGCAAGCGCAGACGAGACTTGGAGGCCTGGGAGAGCGGCTGCTGGGCGGCCGAGGGCTGAGCAGAGATTCTGGGGCTCACAGCTCACAGTGCTGGCTGTAGGCTGGGGTTCAGGCCCCCGGGACCCTCCTCCCAGCTCGGGGACGCTGACCCCAGGGGAGTCTCAGTTTCTGCTCCAGGGATGGTCTCCTGTATGCGTCTAACATTTAGCAATTCCAGCCCTCCCCTGGGTTCTCCTGTTGTGGAGCGCACAGATTAAAAACACAGCGAGATTTCGAGGTCAAATTAGGAGTCTTTATTAACCAGCTGGTGACTGCCCTCTCCCAGAGCAAGTCTGGAGAAGACAGCGCCCAGTTTTGGGGGGGGGGGGTTAAAGGCAAAACCTCTCTTCTTACCAGTCATTTAATTATGCATGCGGGCTTGTGCAGGGCAGAAAGCAAGTACTGAGGAGCGAGGATCGAGGAGCGGCTGGCCAATCAGCCAGTTTTTAAAACTTTTTTTCTTTGAAAAATGCAGCTATTCAATTGTTCCCGGTTGGGGTCAGGTAAGGCGTCACTGACCTTGGCACCACCTGTGTTATCCTGTGGCTACAGGAGTAAACCAGTGGATAAAGATTCTCTCTCTCTCCCTTTAAAATAAAATTAAAAAAAACAAAACACTAAAACAGTAAGAAATGTGTTTCTTGTAACCTCATGTAATTTATCCACGCAGGTTGCATTATTCCAAGTCAGTGGAATTCACAGCCTGTCTCTTTAGCAGATGTAAAGGCATTGGTTGGGAAGCCATGAGAAGTGGAGACTTGAATCGGGGACATCGAGGCAGACTTAGCCAGAGCTGCGAATCTCCCCTCACCCGCCGCCCACCGTGGCTGGGAAGACCCCCTCTCCATTCCCCGTGCTGCAGACCCCGTAGTAAGGTCACCCAGGGATGCTACCTGGCAAGGATGCCCGGTCCTCAACACCGCCCTGTCCTGGCTGCTGGGCTCTCAGGGCCATCAGAGCATCACAGGCTCTGGTGTGGGCCAGCCTGGGCAGTGGAGCTCCTGTGCCCACAGAGACCCCAGGCTTTGCTGAGTTACGCTGTGGCAACCTGAGCGTTAGGCTGCTGATAATGTCTGAGCTCGGCTCTGTAAGGTCAACATTTTTTTTTTAAAGACTTCTTTCTCTCTCTCTGCTGCCCTTTCAAATAGAGAAGGAGAGGGAGAGAGGCCTTCCATTGGCTGGTTCACTTCTCAAAGGGCAGCCCCACTTGAAGCCGGGTTTCCCATGAGGGTCCCAAGGTCTTGGACCAGCCTCTTCTCCTGCTTCCCCAGGCACATCAGCAGGGAGCTGGATCAGAAGCAGAGTAGCCAGGACTCGAACTGTGGCTCGGATCTGAGATGCTGGCGTCACAAGTAGCAGCTTACCCCCCTGTGCCACAGCGCCGGGCCTGAGTCGGGATTACTGATGCAGAGACGCCGGCTGGTTCTCTGCAGTGACTTTGTTGCCCGAGTGCGACTGGCACCCGGCGGTGATCTCCGTGTAGTGACGGGGGATGCCAGAACTGCCTCGGGGTGTGGGAAGGGGTCACAGGGCAAAGAGAGGCTGGGCGGGAGACATTCTGCACAGCTGCACACCCAGCCACCACCCACCTCCCATCCCCTCCTCAGGGGACCCAGAGGAATCCCCTCCCCCCAACTCCCCTCCCCGACCTCAGGGCATTGACTAGTGCGGGAGCCTGAGTATCCTAGGGAAGCTCGTGGTTCGTCTCCTCTCCTGGCCGCGTTCCACATTTGATGATCAGAGGTGCAGCCACGGAGACAAACACCCTGATTCCGCTGAGGATGATGGATCCCAGAATAGCAGAGGTCAAGCGGTAAAATCTTTAAAAATGACTTTATTTATTTGAAAGGCAGAGTAGGAGAGACAGAGAAAGAGATCTTCCATCTGCTGTCTCTCTCTCTTTTTTAAGATTCTATTTATTTATTTGAGGGGTAAAGTTACAGACAGTGAGAGGGAGAGACAGAGAGAGAGGTCTTCCATCTGCTGGTTCACTCCCCAGATGGCCGCAATGGCCGGAGCTGGGCTGATCCAAAGCCAGGAGCCAGGAGCTTCTTTTGGGTCTCCAATGCAAGTACAGGAGCTTTAGAACCTGGGCCATCTTCCACTGCTTTCCCAGGTCACAGCAGAGAGCTGGATTGGAAGTGGAGCAGCTGGGACTCGAACAAGAGCCCATATGGGATGCCGGCACCTCAGGCGCAGGATTAACCCACTGTGCCACAGTGCCAGACCCCGTCGGCTGTCTTATTCCCCAAATGGCTGCAATGGGTCAGGGCTGAGCCAGGCCAAAGCCAGGAGCTAGGAACCCAACCCAGGTCTCATGTGGGTGGCAGGGGCCCAAATACTGGGGCCATCCTTTGCTGATGTCTCCAGTGCATAAGCAGGGAGCTGGATCAGAAGTGGAGCAGCCGGGACTTGAACCAGTGCTCTGATATGGGATGCTGGTATCACAGGCAGTGCAGGCCCCAGGTGGTGGCATTTAACTGTCACATGTAGCAGGGCACATACGACCGGGTGAAGTGGCTGTCGCAGTGTCTGCACACAGTACCCCTTGGAATGACGCACGGGGCCACCCTACCAAAGCGTGCTGCTCTATGTACAACAGGGACAAGGCCATGTTCATGTCCAAACCCCTGTGCAAGCCACTGCAGGGCAGAACCAGAGTCTCCTGCCCCATTTTCAGGTCTAACCTAGACCCAGAGTCCGTTGACTGACAGGGAGGCCGGGATCCCAGACAGACGGACAGTGCACAGAAGTGTTCTGTAAATTTCCCCGCCGGGAGCTCTGGCCACTTGCTAGTGGAGCCACTGCAGATCAGACCACGGGGTCCCCACCTTGTTCCTGAACCCCTGGCAGCCGCAGCCTCAACATCACACAGAGGAAGGGCCCTGTGAGAGGCAGGGCCGATAGACGCCCCTGGAATGTCCCTGCCCTACTGGGAGAGTGAAACGGCCGTCGCTGGCTTCCTTACAAATGGTCGAAAGAGACATCGGCCTGCCCACAGGAGGGTTCGTTTTCCCAGAGACAGCACAGCTCGGTCTCCCACGCGGACAGCGGATGCCCCCTTCTAACCTGCCCTTGGCCCAGCTCCTTTCAAAACAGCCGGGGGGGGGGGGGGGGAGGGCGGGGAAACACTGTGGCACAGTGGGTGAAGCCATGGCCTGAGGCACTGACATCCCATGTGGGTGCTGGTTCGAGTCCTGGCTGCTCCACTTCTGATCCAGCTCCCTGCTAATGGCCTGGGAAAGCAGCAGAAGATGGCCCAAGTGCTTGAGCCCCTGAACCCACGTTGGAAACTTGGAAGAAGTGCCAGGCTTCTGGCTTCTGCTAGGCCCAGTCCTGACCCTTGTGGCCATTTAGGGAGTGAACCAGTGGATAGAAAACCTCTCCCTCTCTCTCTCACTCTCTCAAATAAGTAAAAATAAATCTTTTTTAAAAAGACAACAACAGGGGCCGGCGCTGTGGCTCACTTGGTTAATCCTCCACCTGCAGTGCCAGCATCCCATATGGGCACCGAGTTTTAGTCCCGGTCAGGGCGCCGGATTCTGTCCCGGTTGCCCCTCTTCCAGGCCAGCTCTCTGCTGTGGCCCGGGAAGGCAGTGGAGGATGGCCCAAGTGCTTGGGCCCTGCACCTGCATGGGAGACAAGGAGGAAGCACCTGGCTCCTGGCTTTGGATCAGCGCAGCTCCAGCCGTTGCCTCCATTTGGGGAGTGAACCAATGGAAGGAAGACCTTTCTCTCTGTCTTTCTCTCACTGTCTAACTCTATCTGCCAAAAAAAAAAGAGACAACAACAAAAAGCAGCCGTGAGCCACTGCTGTGCTGAAGCCCAGACGCCTCCCTGCGCCAGGGTCGATGTGGAGTCCGGCTTGCTTGCTTGCTCGTGTGCCCTCCTTCCGCTGCGCCTGTGGATTCCCTGAGCCACCTCTCCTCCTTCGGCCGTATCAGAGGGCCTCCTCCTGGGTGCCAGGCCTGTGCTGGGCAGGGGAATGGAGGGTGGGTGAGTAAGCCAAGTGCCCGGGAAGACGCAACGAGGAGGAAGCCATGCCTCTGTACAAACGTGACTGAAGAAAGGTGGCACGGACCATGGAGGGAGATTGCCTGGAAAATTCTGGAAGAGCCACAGGTGTCGGCTGGGAGAAGAGTAGAGGGAGCATGTGAGAAGGCAGGAGGCCTCGGGAGAACAAGGCACAGTCCGGAGGGAATAGGAAGCCCGGCCATTTGTAGTGCTGCACAGGGGTGAAGTCAGCGAGGGCCAGGCCCGGCCCAGTGAGCCAGGCCTGTGCTGCTGTCTGACAGAATGATGCGAGAGGCCAGCCATGGGCCCTTGGGGTGAGCCCTCCCCGCGGCAGGGCAAGATCGCTGCAGTGGCCAGGGGAGGGACACCGCCACCTCGTGGGCATTGAAGGAATTACAGAGCCACAGGGGACCCGCTCGACACAAGTTTCCTTTCCGTGGTGAGCCCGGGAGCTGGGCACGGGCAACCTCAGCCAGGAGGCGAGCAGAGGGGCACACACCAATCACAGCATGCTCGGGGCGGGCGTCTGCCGGGGCAGGGAGGTCCCAGGCAGCCGCTGGTGGCATCTCCTTTCAGGGGCCCGAGGTCACGGTCTTGGTCCCATTTTCTGTCCTTGTAACAGAACAGAGGCTTGTTCTGGCTCATGGTTCTGCAGGCTAGGACGCCCAGGAGCTTCTGGCGAGGGCCTCGTGCTGCCTCGCCTCGGCAAAGTAGGCAGGTATGAAAGGCGAAACCCAGGGCGGGGGCCTGCTCCATGACGAAGGGCCCTCTCCGTAACCACCCCCCAGTCCCACAAGAGTGAGGGAGGCACTGATTCCTCTGAGTGACCCAATCACCCCTGAAAGTCTCATCTCCCAACACCGCCGTCGCGGTCACGTGTCAGCCTGAGTGTCAAGGGCAAACCACACTCAAACCATCACTCGCGCTCTCTCTCCCTCTTCTAATAGTTATTTGTTTGAAAGGCAGAGTTAGAGAGAGAGAGAGAGAGGGAAAGAAAGAGAGAGATCTTCCATCTGCTGGTTCACTCTCCAAATGGCTGCAACAGCAGAGCTGGGCCAGGCTGAAGCCAGGAGCCAGGAGCTTCTTCCAGGTCTCCCACGTGCGAGCAGGGGCCCAAGCACGTAGACCATCTACTACTTTCCCACTTTCCCAGGCACATTAACAGGGAGCTGGATCAGGAGTGGATCAGTTCAAGTTCAGAACTTGAACCAGCTCCCATATGGGATGCCCGCACTACATTTGGTAGCTTAACCTGCAGTGCCACAGCGCCGGCCCCAGGCACACAGCTCTGGGAAGAGTAGGGATGAGGATCCAGGGTTCTGGGTGTCCCTGTCCACAGCTCTTTTCCCTGTCCCGGTCTAAAGGGAGCCCACTTAGAGCTCCACAGTGGCCCTGGCAGGATCCTGTCTGCTGCTTCTGCCACCTGTCCCCATGGCGCCACGTCGCTGTTGCTTCCCTAACACGGCTTCCCTCCTCTGCGTTCCATCAGTGTGAGCTTGTAGAACAACAGGTCACTGCCCGGGAGGACACTGCGCCCCTGCCAGGATCTTGGCCTGCCTAGGAAGAGGGAATAAGGAGTGGCCCAGGAGCACCCAGCCTCAGCCATGGGCACAGCTGTCAGCTTGTAAATACTTGTGACCTGAATGAATGAGTGGGGAGAGGGCAGGTGGAAGGGGCCTAGGCAGTTGGTCCCAGTTTGCCTGTGTCAGGCCTAGTCTAGTCTAACCTAGAACCATCTGGAAAGAGGTGTTGGCCCAGGCCTCCCAGGTCGCGGATGCCCAGCTAAGGAGGCGGGCCTCTCCTATCAGGGGGCTGCCAGGCCTATTTGTGCACAGAGAAGGAACAGGATCCGGATGCAGGTTAGCTTCATTCCTTTCAACGAGGGAAACAGCCCGTGGTCAAGGCCCGGCCCTGCCCACTGAAGAGCTGGCACTGGGGCATCTGGGTATCTGAGCCCTTCTGCTCCTCAGTTTAGTCTCGAAGACATGTCTCTGGGGAAGCACAGAGGCAGACCTGAGATAAGCTCCAGACACTGTGGAGCAAGCACGCCTCCCAGACACGTTGCCAGGCCCCTCTGTGACTCCACCCCGACTCTGAGCTCGCGAGAACCCAGGCCTCAGATCTGGCAGCTCTCCTCTCTCTGCCCGCCGTCACAGGGCTCTCTAGGTGTGTGTGGCAGGGCCTGGTGCTGCTCCAGGTTTTTGTCCGTGCTTGGGAGACCCAGGTACTTAAGTGCTCCATGCTGGAGGAAGGAACAGGTGCAGAGATGTCCCACGGGCTGTGGGACCGGGTTTGGCTTCCACACTGAACTGGGAAAACCTGTTTCTCTTTTCTGTTACTAGTAACACCACAGCCCAGGGAAATTAGAAAGAAAAGGGTTGATTTTTGCTCTCTGTTCTAGCCAAAGGTCAAGGTCAAGGTCCGCCTCTGGTGACGATGGTCCTCTTGGCGGCACAGGGCACCGCGTGGTCAGAGTGGAGCCCATGTATGTGACTTTTTCTGGTTTCTCTCCCTCTTCTAAAGGCACCAGGTGCACTCGTGGGTGCTCTGCCCTGACAACTTTGTCCAAACCCAGTCACCTTCCCAAAGCCCCACCTCTGAACACCCTTATCGGGTTTTAGTCCCCGCCCCCTTAACTCACCGCGTGGGGATTCAACTTCACTGTGGGTTTCTGGAGGGGGTGGGCCACATCCAAATGCTCCCAGTCCAGGAGAAGGGAAGTGAAGCCACAAACACGGGGGGCGCATTGCTTCAGGTTCAACAGAATCCCCCTGCCCAGCATGACCGCCCTCGGCAATCGGCCTGTGGGGCTGCCGCGGGGCGCCGTGGTCACCCCACTTCAGAGTGCCTGAGTTCGAGTCCTGGGAACCCGAGTCGGCTTCCTGCTCACGTGCGTCCTGGGCAGCAGCTGGTGAAGTCTCAGGACTGGGTTTCTGCCACCCACGTGGGAGACCCAGATTCATTGCGGGCTCCTGTCTTCCCTGGCCCAGCCCCGGCTGTTGCAGGCATCTGGGGAGTAAAGCAGTGGATAGAAGATCCTATCATGCTGCTTTTCAAATAAAATGATTTTTCTTATTTAAAAAAGAAATGGGGCCAGCATTGAGGTGTAGCAGATAAAGCTGCTGCCTGTGTTGCCGGCCTTCCACAGGGGCGCCAGTTTGTGTCCACTTCCAATCCAAATCCCTGCTCATGGCCTGGGAAAGCAGCAGAAGATGGCCTAAGTGTTTGGGCCCCTGCACCCATTTGGGGACTCAGAAGAAGCTCCTGGCTCCTGGCTTCAGCCTGGCCCAGCCCTGGCTCTGGCAACCATCCGGGGAGTGAACCAGGGATGGAAGATCTCTTGCCCATTCACCGTCTCTCCTTCTTTCTCTGTAACTCTTTCAAAATAAATCTTTAAAAAAAGGTCGATCTTCATGGCTGTGGACAAAACTCCTCCTGAGCTGAAGCATCTTTTAAAAAAAAAAAAAGATTTATTTATTTGAAAGTCAAAGTTACACAGAGAGAGGAGAGGCAGAGACACAGAGAGAGGTCTTCCATCTGATGGTTCACTCCCCAAATGGCCACAACGGCCAGAGCTGGGCTGATCCGAAGCCAGGAGCCGGGAGCTTCTTCTGGGTCTCCCATATGGGTGCAGGGGCCCAAGGACTTGGGCCATCTTCCACTGCTTTCCCAGGCAATAACAGAGAGCTGGACAGGAAGTGGAGCAGCCGGGTCTCGAACCAGCGCCCATATGGGATGCTGGCATTGCAGGCCAGGGTGTTAACCCACTGTGCCACAGCACTGACCCCAAGCTGAAGCATCTTCAGACAAACATCTGAGCCTCTCTCGCCTTAGGATGGCTGCCTTCCCAGGTCCCTGGGGGTCAGTGACTGTAATAAACCTCTCCCTTCACGCTGTGCAAAGAATTACAGTATGGTGAGAAAGACGGCCTTGGTAAGCCAAGGATTTAAACTAGCCGTTGGAAGTCTGGGAACTGGCACCAGGAAGTGCCCTGTGGCTGGGCACTCCCGGAAGAGGCCACATCTGCCTGCACCTGGAGGGAGCAGAGCTGGGCCCTGTGACCCCCGGTGTGGCCAGGATGTACCCGGAACCGCCGCATCCAGAGAAGGCGAGGCCTAGTTTCGGAGAAGAGACACCGACAGGGCTTCTCTTTCCCGGCCTCATTTAGAGAGGCAGGAGGCGCTGAGTCGTCACAGCCCTGTCCCATTTCTCTTGTCATTCTCTTCTCATGCATGGGCATTTGGGCTGGCGCTGTGGCGCAGCGTGTAGAGCCACCGCCTGTGACACTGGCATCCCGTATGGGCACCGCTTCCCGTCCTGGCTGCTCCACGGCCGATCTAGCTGCCTGCTAGTGCACCTGGGAAAGCGGCAGAAGATGGCCCAAGAGCTTGGATGCTGCCACCCACGTGGGAGACCCTGAGGAAGCTCCTGGCTTCAGCCCAGCCCACTCCTGGCCATTTCAGCCATCTGGGGAGTGAACCTGAGGCTGGAAGATCTCTTTCCCTCCTCTCCTAGCTCTGACTGTCAAGCAAACAAATCTTTGACTACATTAAAGAAGAATGGGCATTCACAGGGCCTTCCCTGCATCCTGGATGTGTGCTGGGTCCCCAAATCCGCTGGTGCCCGGCTCCCTGTGTCTGGTGGCTTAGCGTTGGCACATAACCCCGGGCTCAGCCTCCATGTGCTCAGTCATGCATCGTTATAACACCGAACACGATGTCACTGTGGTTGCTTTGTCGTTTAGGGAATAATGACCAGGAAAATCCCAACAGACGCAAGTTATTCTCGAATGTCTTCGATCTGAATGTGGTTGAATCTGTAGAAGTGGAACCTGGTCAGAGGCGGGCTGGCTGGAAGCTAAAGCAAGACTTTGTCCTTAACATAAAGGACTTGGACCACGCGATGCTTCCACGCCCTCCACACAGTGCTGGGAGCCGGGGGAACCGCGGCTGCTGTGACGGGGCTTGCCACAGCCCGAGTTCATTTCCAGAGGAGTTGCCCTACCTGGCATTCAGGGATCCAGGTTCCTTCCACCCCACGTTTCCTTTAGAGCCTTAGGGTCTGACACCAAGGAGGAAGAAGCAGGTAGAAGAGACAGAATTTACTTCCTTTTTATTTTTTTTTTAAAAGGATTTGTTTATTTGAAAGGCAAAGTTAGAGAGAAGGAGACACACACACAGATCTTCTGTTCACTGCTTCACTCCCCAAATGGCCACAATGGCCAGGACTGGGCCAGGCTGAATCCAGGAGCCAGGAGCTTCATCCGGGTCTCCCGCATGGGTGCAGGGGCCCAACCACTTGGGCCATCTTCTGCTGCTTTCCCAAGGAGCTGGATGGGAAGTGGAGCAGCTAGGACACGAAATGGCACCCACATGGGATGCCAGTGGCTGCTGAACCTGCTACACTCAGCCTCACCCCAGTGTTTTAACTGTCCTGGCCCAGAGAGACACATACCCTTTCCACTCACATTCTTTCGGTGGGGCCTTGTCCTGTGCTAGCTCTTGGATGCCAGGGCAGTGGGGAGTGTGGCCCTGGCTTGAAGAGGCTTCTGGGCCACAGCTGAACTTTCTGGAAGGGGAGCAGCAGTACCCGGCGGGCAGCAAGCTGACTCCGCCATGGGCATGGGGCCCGGTTTTGAACTCATCTCCAGCCCCTTCTCCCAGCAGAGGGAGAGTCTGGTGGCCAGGGGTCTTAGTTCATCTTCTTGAGGCAAAGTCCTGATTTATTGCCTGTAGTAATTTTTACAGCCGGCCAGAGGGGCCGCACAGGGAGCAGGTGCCTGAAGGGGACAGTAGGAATCCAGGGACAGGAGACAGAGAAGTCCCTGCTGCTGCTTCCGCAGGTGCATGAGAAGTCGGGGGTGGGAGGGTGGGGGTGTAGCAGGAGGGCCATCAGGTTTTGAAATGAGGAAGAGGGCCCGCTGCCTGCTTTTGCTTCTCGGGTAAATATTTGACTGGCGGCTTGCCTGACCTCTGAGGTTTTGGGTGCTGTGAAGAGGACTGGACAGGACTCCAGCTTGTCGGAAGCCAGGTTACTGAGAGCCTGGGGGGAGATCGGAGAAGCCTCAGCGGTCAGCACAGCGCCCACCGGGGCTGCGGATGGCGAGTTCTGCCGAGATGCTGGAGGTGGAGGCCAGGTGAGTGGCAGGAGGCAGGGCTGGGACACGCCAGGCTGCTGGCCGCCGCTGGCCCCTCTGGCGCAGTGGCTAATGAAGACAAGGGAGGATGGGGGACAGAGCCCTGGAGAGGTTTCTGGGCCAGAGAGCAGGCTGCTTTTTGGTCTCAGGGCAGGGCTGGGAGGTGGTGTCAGAGGCCCTAAGTTGCGATCCTACCTCTGCCGTTTGTGGCCGGGGTTTCCTTGGCTGTGGATTGGGGTACTATCCTCTGTCGCACCCAATGCACAGGCGTTCTTTTATGACCTTTTATAACTGTGCATTTATGGGGTGAGCTGTGAGGTTTGGTGATGCGGGTGCATCACACCGATCGACCAGGTCGGCGGGGGACCCAGCACCTCCTCGGTCCATTTCGCTGGGGCGAGGGCGTGGACAGCGTTCCTCTGGCTGCTTACCCGCCGGCCCAGAGCTCCCTGCGCTCCCCGCCTGTGCGGCACGACACCCGGCCGACTCTTGCCCCTCGGTGATGTTGGAGGCAGCCCCCACCTCCTGCTTGCCCTCTCCCCTACCCTGCCCCATCTCCAGGAAGCACTGTTCTGCTGTCTAGTCTCGTAAGTGCCGCTGTCTTGAAGGTTCTGTCCATGGCTGGGGTCTTTGTGTGCCGAGCTGGCTTCACTTGGCACAGCGCTGCCCCACCCCACCCCCCTGTCCCCGGGCACACCTGGGGCGTCTCGGAAGACGGGGTGTCCCTCTTCGCCACGACTGACTCATCCTCCAGTGAGCCATGGGCCACGTTTTCTTTATGCATCCATGCATTCCTGGGCGTTTGGGTTGGTGGCCACAGCGGACAGTGCTGCAGAGACCACGGGGTGCCGTTAGCTCTTGGACGTACCGACACCGTTGCTTTCAGGTGTCTCCTGAGCGGGCTGGCTGGCTCCTGTGGCAGCTCCAGCTTCAGGTTTTGGAGGAACCTCCCCTCTGCTTCCCATGGTGACTGTACCAGTTTGCATTCCCACCAGGAGTGTACCTGGGGTCTGGTTTCTGCACACGCTCGCCCATGTCTTTTTCTGATGTCTTTTTGATAAATAGCATTCTGATTCTAATGAGGTGGAGCCCACAGCTTGTGGCTGGACCTGGAGACCTCAGCCCAGCCTGGTACCCCGGCCCCGTGCCCCAGGGTGCTGCCATTCCTTTGCAGGTAGCACCACACCCCCAGAGCACCCCCCTTGTCTCCCCCAGGACCTCTTTGCATCATGGTCAAGTGTCACAGGGTGTGACAGGGGTCACCACCCCCTCCCAGGACCCTTATCAATATCTTCATGCAGTTGAGTGCCTGAATATATTTCCTTTTAGAAAGTACAAGAAGGATTCCAATTCCAGCTCTGCCACTCGGTAGCTGAGTGACTCTGGGATTTTAGTTAGTCTTTCTACAACCTCAGTTTTCTCATCTGGGTAGTGGGAATAATATTACATGCTGCGTGGATTTTGAAAGGGTTAAGTGAGATAATAACTATGAGAACCTTAACCCAGTGTCCAGTGCATGGTAGCATTCAATAAGTGACAGCTATTGTTACTGTTATTCTTATTTTTTTAATTTTAAAGATTGACTAATTTGAAAAGCAGAGTGACAGAGAGATCTTCCATCTGCTTAATCACGCCTCTAAATGGCCCCAGTGGTCAGGGCTGGGCTAGGCTGAAGCCCGGAGCCCATGCACTTGGGCCATCTTCTGCTGCTTTCCTAGGTGCATTAGCAGGGAGCTGGGTCAGAAGCAGAGCAGCCAGGAATCAACTAGCACCCTGATGTGGGGTGCCAGGGTTGCAGGTGGCAGCTTAACCCACTGCACCATAGCAGCGGCCCCACATATCATTTGTGAAAAGAATTTTGCTTTCCACTGCAGAACTCTTATTAAATCCAGGCCTAAGTCACCTGGGGCACAAGTCCACATTCAAACCATCACCAGATCCTGCCATTTCCTTCATGCTGAGAGAGCTCAGACTACCTTGGCTGAGTTGAGGATGACGTGGAAAAATCGTAGTGTTTCTTAGTGGGGGAAGCATTTACCTGATGGCCCAGCTCATCCGAGTGCCAACTGTGGCTCCCCACTTGCTAGCTATGGAAGCTTGGACAAGGTCCTCAGTTTTGGGGGGGTCCTCGATTTTCCCATCTGTGAAATGGGGTGAACATGGTTCTTCTTTAATGGGGTTGTTGCCAGGATGGACGACGTTAATAAGTGTGCAGCCCTTCAAACCTAGCTGGGTGCACAGCAGGCTGTCAGGGGAGGTAGGCTTCCCATCCACCTGTCTGTGAGACCCAAGAGGGAGCAGCTGCTGTGGCTGGAGGCTGGACAGAGAGCGGGCACCGTGAAAGAGTGAGAAGGGCCCCAGCCCCCAGGAAGCTCTCCATCCAGTGGGGGCTCACAGAGTCACTGAAAGACAGCCTCAAACACTGGCCTGGCTGCTGTGTCCCAAGCAACCCACTCCTCTCAGTTCACAAGTGAGCACCCAAGGGTGCCCGAGCCGAGGGAGCCAGGGCGCCCAGCAACAGGGTGTAATAGACTTGGAGCAGTTTGCAGTGGCTGGGCCTGGAGGGCGGCCGGGCAGTGCTGGGCAAATGTGTGTTGCATAGAGCTGGCTATCCAGCAGCAGAGTGCGTCCCTGGTCACGGGGCCAGGCCTGCAAGGCGGCTCTGGCTACTGGTTAACCAGATGTGGGAGTGCAGTCCACTGTGTGCTCAGGGGCCCCGAAACCCCCCCTGGAGGCCGGGGAATGGCAGCCCGGGGCCCAGGGCAGATGCTGGGCTGAGGCTGGGGGGTGGGGACAGGCAGGGTCTCGGGGCTGCGTGAGGGTGCACTTTCAGCTGTGGGACAGGAAACGCACGTGCCCTTGGGGAAGCCGGGGAGGGGCTGGGCAGTAGAGGCACTGCTCAGGGGACGTGGAGTCCGCGCACCGCCTCTCACTGCCTGATCCGCACGGCTCCCGGAATGGGGGCGCTGGATCCATTTTCAGGATGTGAAGCGTAAGGGAGGCCCAGAGAGGGCTCGCGCTTGCCTGTGGTCCTGCAGCAGGTGGGGGGGGGGAACATGCGGACTGGCTTTTCTTAGGGGGCCCAGATGGGGCTTTGTGGCTGCCCTGTGGGGAGTTGGGGGGGTAGGAGGGCATTTGGGCCTCAGGGGAAGACTCCAGGGCCTGAGTCTACCACGCCATGACTGCACCTGGGTGAGGGTCTTTGACACGGCGGGCGGGCAGATGTGCGCCAGAACGCACGGGCCCTGTGCCTGCCTCCCTCCTCCCCTGAGCCCCACAGCAAGCCAGGAGCCCCAGGTGAGGGGGGCGGGGGAGGGGTGGAGTGCAAAGTTGAATAACACGTGTTTCTAGCCTTAGGTCAGCTGTGAAGAGGGTGTGGGCGCTGGGGATCCGTTCCTTGCTGCTGGCCCCAGGCGGGGGACGGGTGAGGAGGTCAGGCAGAGGCCAGGGGAGAGGTGGTGAGGCCTGAGCCAGGCTTTCCCGTGACCTCACCGGCTGTTGACACAGAGCAGGCCGTGTGCTTGGGCTCGGCCATGACGTGTGTTTGCTGAATGTGTCATCGAGGCCCACGCTGTCCCGGGCAGCTGGGCCCTGGGAGGCACCTGACAGTCACACTAGCTTTGCTGGGTTTTTCTTTTTTCCCCTCAAACAACAGGTTGTTAGTAACCCCTTAGTCAGTTGTAAAATTAAATTTTAAAAACAGAATGGGCTAGGGCAGAACCGTATTGAGCAACATTAAAAACACGGGAGAGCACCGAGCATGTAGGGGTATTGTTCTGTGAACACTGGCATGGGACACTCACGTGTGAACTGGGGCATGAGCGTGAGTGTGCAAGGGCATTAGGAGGAGCCCCGGGGGAGGGGTGGCACCTGCCGTCTGCGTTCCACCTTCTAAGCAGGTGCTTCCCTCTATCTGGGCCTTCCAAACTTGGACACCTCCTCATTCTGGCCACACCCGGAGCCAGGGTCACACCTGCCCGTGGCCTGCTAGGAAACGAGGAATAGCCAGCCCCTGAGAAAGCCGGCCTCGACGTCCGTGTGCTTCTTGTAGGTCATCCTGATGGAGCAGACACATCACACACAACTGGATCCCGGTCGCTAGCTAATTCTCGCATGTCGCTGCCATTGATTTCTTTTCCTTTTTGCAGCTGGCGCACTGCGGCCGGCACACCGCGCTGATCCGAAGGCAGGAGCCAGGTGCTTCTCCTGGTCTCCCATGAGGTGCAGGGCCCAAGCACCTGGGCCATCCTCCACTGCACTCCCGGGCCACAGCAGAGAGCTGGCCTGGAAGAGGGGCAACCGGGACAGAATCCGGCGCCCCGGCCGGGACTAGAACTCGGTGTGCTGGCGCCGCTAGGCAGAGGATTAGCCTGTTGAGCCATGTCGCTGGCCACTGCCATTGATTTCTGCTGAGCCCCGGCATCTGTGGCGCCCTGTGACTGCGGGTGATCGATGACCGGGCTTTCAACATGAGTGGCGGCTGATGCTTCGACCTCTGTGCTCGGCTATGAGTCAGACAAACGGGAATCCACCAGAGCACGGTGGTCAGGACCCACGCTTCTGTCAATTACGGATGTGACTTTGCTCAATAAGATAAAAGGGTTTGCATTCTTGAAGGATATTTCCTCAATTGTTTTAAGGTTTATTTTATTTATCTGAAAAGCAGAGTCAGAGCCCCCCTGCCCGACACACACACACAGAGAGAGAGAGAGAGAGAGAGAGAAAGAGATTTTCCATCCACTGGTTCACTCCCCAAATGGCCACATTTGGGGACAGCCGAGGCTGGTCTGGGTGGAAGCCAGGAGCCCAGAGCTTCATCCAGTTCTCTCATGTGCATGCAGGGGCCCAAGCACTTGGGCCATTTTCTGCTGGTTTCCCTGGGCCATTACCAGGAAACTGGATTGGAAGTGGCGCAGTCAGGACTCGAACCAGCCCCTATGGGATATCAGTGTTGCAAACCACAGTTTAACCCATTACACTACAGTGCTGAATCCATTTTTTTTTTTTTTTTGCCATTCACAATGTCATGTCTACAAACATAAAATGTATTTTAAAACCTGCTGAATTAACATTTTCCTTGTCACCTTGTTGACAATGCACAGAACCATGAATGGAGCCCTGATTTGCTGTTTGCCCCTGGCCATGATGCCACTGATCTGAAGCCACGTGGTGTCACAGCACGTGGAGCTGGGAGGCGCACAGCAATGACTGTAGCACCTCTCTTCCCCACACAGTGCTGCAGGTGTGAAGCCAGTGGTTCTTCCCAACTCGAACAAGCCCCCTCAGCCCACCACTAGGTGTAACTCCGAAGTCCAGCGTCTGCATTCTGCTGAGGCTGTGGGAAGCAGGGGGCTCCCAGGATGCACAGAGAATCTGATACCCCAACACACAGGCTGCCGCATTGCCGGAGCACTTGGGTACACACGCTTGCAGAGACACCCCCATGTATACACACACAGACATGGAGACAGACACCTCCCAACACACACAGGCTGCTGCATTGCTGCAGCACGTGGGTGTACCCCCACAAAGAGACACACACACACACAACCTGCACACACCGCCTCCTCCTTCCCCGACTCGTCTCTGCACTGAGCCAGGAGGGCCAGGCAGAGGAGACTCCCTTCTCCCTGAGCTCACCCTTGGCCGCGGGACCCTCTGTGACCCTGACCTCCTCTGGCCCTCCGCGTCCCGAGGGAGGTTCTGGTGGAATTTGATGACGTTCTCCGGCCTCTCTGTTCCAGGCGCTGGGCTGGATTCAGGATCAGTGGTGAGTCAGCCGCAGACAGGAAGGCCATGGACTCTAGGAGCTCTCAGGTCGGGAGGAGGGGACCCCAGGGGGGCTGGCTCCCCAGCCTCACCTCCTCCTGCTGAGTCATTGTACCTCTGCTGGCTTCAGGTCCTCTTTTTCAAAAGGGGCTAATACAATCGACCCTGAGAGTGTGGGGAAGATTCAATGAGGTGCTATAAAGTAGCCAAGTGCCTACAACATGGTGACATGCAATAGAGTGACATCCATCAGTGGGAGCTGTTTTGTTCCTACAGAGCGACTGTGTCGGGACTGAGGGAGAAGGGGGAGCACACCGACCGGGAACCACGCCGTGCGTGCTGCTCCTACATGCCATGTTTCTAACTTGATGGGGGTTTTGAAAATATTGCTCCTCACCGCACTGACTGCTGGGGTGGGGGATGCCAGCCCCCAGACTAACTCCAGGCTCAGCCCCTCCCAGCAGGAGGCAGCACCTCTGTCTAGGCAGGGCCGCTCAGCAGAGAGGAGACACTGTTCACACTGATAGGAGAACCTGCCTCTAGCTATTAAATGACAAAATGAGGTTGGGCAGATCCCATTTTTGCTTAGAAGCTGTAATTATAAGCACATATAATTGTGGAAGGAAAAAGGATTTTTACTTTATACTTCATACCCTTGTAAATATTGGGAATGTTCCACTATACATACATGTTACATTTAAAATGCTATACACAGGGGGCCGGCGCTGTGGCGTAGTGGGTAAAGCTGGTACCTGCAGTGCCGGCATCCCATATGGGCACCGGTTTGAGTCCCAGCTGCTCCATTTCTGATCCAACTCCCTGCTATGGCCTGGGAAAGCACTGGAAGATGGCCCAAGTCCTTGGGCCCCTGCACTCGTTTGGGAGACCCAGAAAAAGCTCTCAGCCCAGCTCTAGCCACTGTGGCCATTTGGTGAGTGAACCAGCAGATGGAAGACTCGCTCGCTCTCTCTCTTTCTCTTTCTCTCTCTCTCTGTCTCCCTCTCTTCTTCCCTCCCTCTCTGCCTCTCTGTAATTGTGCCTTTCAAATAAATAAATAAATAAATCTTTTTTAAAAAAATGCTATGTGCATGGGAAAGAGGGAGGATCTTAAAATTCTAGTACGTTTGTTCAGGCATCTCTCTGATTCTTTTCTTTAAAAAATTGCTATTTATTTGAAAGGCAGAGCGATGTGGGGCAGTGATGAGCGAGACAGATCTTCCATGTGCTGGTTCACTCCCCAAATGGAACCATCGGCTGGTGCTGGGCCAGGCTGAAGCCAGGAGCTAAGAACTCCATCTTGGTCTCCCTCATGGGTGCAGGGGCCCAAGCACTTTTGGGCCATCTTCCACTGCTTTCCCAGGTGCATTAGCAGAGAGCTGGGTCAGAAGTGGAGCAGCCGGGACTTGAACTGACGCTATGATATGGGGTGCCGGGGTCCCAGATGGAGGTTTCACTGCTGTGTCACAATGCCTGCTCCGATGATCATTTCTTTAGCTTGTGTTTCTTAGAAGGAAATCCCTAGAAGTGGAATTTCAGCCTTTAAAGATTCCTGGACTGTGTTACAGAGTGCACCCTCAGAACAGCCATACCAGTTTGCATTTAGTGGGCAGTGAATGAGCAGCGACACGTGCTAACCTGCAGCCATGCTGAGTCGCCACACTCAGTAGTTCCCAGGGGAAGAGAGGAGACGGCATTTTCTCTCAATTTCTCCTTTCATCCCTAGTGGAATTTTAAGTATGTATTGAATGCATTTTTTTCCTTTGTCGGTAGCTTGCTACTCTTTGGAGATGTTTTTCTTCTGATGTTTCCCTTTCCATCTCTATCTCATTTTTCCTCTTCCTGGTGACTGGTTGAAGTGATTGAAGTTTTCCTTGTGTGCACACTTTTGAATGTACTGGTTTACATTCTATTCAAAGTGCTCTGAGAGTGAGCCATGGGTTTTTAATGTGCTTACTTAAAAATCCGTTTTTCTTTAAAGTCCAGAAAGAGAAAAGAGGTTTCCATGACCCGTCCTCATCCCGAGGAGAACCTAGACACTGTTTCACTCCCCTATACCCTCCGCGTCGTCCCCAGCCCCTGGGAGGACTCGGGCCTCTTCCCTCAACTGCTCAGTTCCAAATGGATGGGCCAGACAGCTTGTTTAGCATAACTACGTGCTGAAGTAGTGTACTGATTCCTCTCTTTGTCACGCTTTCACATTTTACTTCCTCCTACATTCATATTCCCTTCTAATTGACAATGTCCTCCGATATTTCTCTCATAGAAGGTTGTAGATGGGATATTTTAGTTCTTGCATTTATAAATATGTAATAATACTGTTAAGTTACTATTAAGCTTAATTTTGTTGAACTTAATGTTGAGCAAGTTTCTTTTCCATTTCTGTGTATTTAACAATGTGTAGAAATATTTAAATCCTGTGTGCAGGAACAGCCACAAGATTTGCCCATTTCTCTATTTCCCATTGCTTTTCATGCCTCTGCCTATTTCACCCTAAATGTCATTGTCATCTTTTTTTTTTTAAGATTTATTTACAGCCGGCGCTGTGGCTCACTAGGCTAATCCTCTGCCTTGCGGTGCCGGCACACCAGGTTCTAGTCCCGGTCAGGGTGCCAGATTCTGTCCCGGTTGCCCCTCTTCCAGGCCAGCTCTCTGCTGTGGCCAGGGAGTGCAGTGGAGGATGGCCCAAGTGCTTGGGCCCTGCACCTGCATGGGAGACCAGGAGAAGCACCTGGCTCCTGGCTTCGGATCAGCGCGGTGCACCAGCCATGGCGGCCATTGGAGGGTGAACCAACGGCAAAGGAAGACCTTTCTCTCTGTCTCTCTCTCTCACTGTCCACTCTGCCTGTAAAAAAAAAAAAAAAAGATTTATTTACTTACTTGAGAAGTAGAGTTACTTGCTGGTTCACTCCCCCAAATGGCTGCAACAGCAGAGCTGGGCTGATTTGAAGCCAGGAGCTTCTTCCACAGCCTTCCCAGGCCAATAGCAGGGAGCTGGATCAGAAGGGGAACAGCTGAGACTTGAACCAGCGCCCATGTGGGATGCTGGCACAGCAGGCAGTGGCTTAACCCACTGTGCCACAGCCCCAGCTCCAAAGTGTTCTTGCAGAGAGTTTCAAGTCCTTGCTTCACAGGGGCTTGTGAGAACCTCACTTCCTCGGGAGTTCCTCAGTATGCTGGACGTTGGCTCCCTTTGGTGCTGCCGTGTTCCGCGGCTGGTGATTGTGAGTTCAACCCTGCAGGGCCACCGGCCGCCTCTGCCGTGGCCAGCACTTCCGGGGACTCGGGGGACGCGGATGTCCTGCTGCGTGGGGTCCTTCTGCCTCTGGCCTTCAGGATGCCCGAGCTCCTGGCACCCCC
Organism: Oryctolagus cuniculus; assembly: GCF_051225735.1. Taxonomy (NCBI): domain Eukaryota; kingdom Metazoa; phylum Chordata; class Mammalia; order Lagomorpha; family Leporidae; genus Oryctolagus; species Oryctolagus cuniculus. The sequence goes on from NC_142867.1 coordinate 201,328,534, forward strand.
CGCCCCGCTGGGTGTTACCCACAGTGTAGGGCCCTGCTCTCAGCCTGTGACCCACATAGACTATTCCTAAAGACCCGCTGGTCCCGGGGAGAACACTGGAACGGGGACATCTGGCCTTAGGGCCATCTCCGTGAGATCCTGATTCACCGTGCTGTCACCTGCCGCCAGCCCCATCCTGCTTCTGCCTCCTGTGCAGCCCATGGTGTGTGGCCCCGCTGACCACTACTTATCGAATGGTTCAGGTTCATGACCAGATGGAACCACGAGGTACCGGAACCCTGATGAATCATGGAGGACTACGCTGTGCTCAGGGCTTCCTCAGGGAGACTCCTCGGGGAGAAGCAGGCTCTGGCCAGGGAACGAGGCCCAGGACATAGCCAGATGGGTGCCCAGAGCCAAGGCTGGCAAGTGCGCCGGAGGGTGCCTTGGTCGTGCCATGGAGTTAGAGTGCCGAGAGCAAAGTGTGGTGGAGGCCCTGGAAAAGGAGCGGTGTCGTCCACAGAGAAGGCACAGAACTGCTGCCACATGTCTTAGCCCTGCAGCCCTGCCGGCCTGTGCTACAGACAGGGAGGCCAGGAGAGCAAAGTCTGTCGGCGGTGGGCTCAGCCTCTCCCCTAGTCCAGCCCAGAGGTGAATCAGGAGTGAGCTGGGGCCTCTGTTTTTGTTGTTGTTGTTGTTGTTTTAAATTAAAGATTGATTGATTGATTTGAAAGGCAGAGTGACAGAAAGAAAAAGAGGTCTTCCATCTGCTGGTTCACTTGCCAAATGGCCGCAACAGTTAGGACTAGGCTGGGTAAAGCCGGAAGCCTAGAACTCCATCTGGGTCTCCCATGGATGGCAGAAACTCAAGTACTTGAGCCATCTTTTACTGCTTCCCAAGCATATTAGCAGGGAGCTAGATTGGAAGTGGAGCAGCTGGGACTTGAACTGGTGTCCATATGGGAGGTGGGCATCCCACATGGCAGCTTAACTCACTGTACCACAACCCCCACCGAGAGCTGGTGTTTCTTGACCTTGACCGTGAAAACTGGATCCAGTCTGATTTCCTGTGAAGTTAATGACGCTCTGGGCTCAGGGTCCCACATCCAGCACAGGACACATCCAGGGCCCTGGGAGCGGACGAGGGGCCCTAGATAAGTGTTCACACGGTCACATGTTGTCCCGAAAATGTGAAAAAGTCAGACATTTGTGTAACTTTATTTTGAAAACACACCAAGGTTTAGCTCTGAGCCCCACAGAATCTGTATTTGTCCCTGCCCATGTCATCATGAAACAAAGACGTCAGTCCCAGTTAGTGGGGGAGTTGCATAGATAATGAGGCTGAAGAAAGCAAAAGGGAAGAGGCTGACGAATCAGTCCACTCGAGAAGACACAGCACAGGTGAGGAGCCCTCCCTCCGAGAGAGCTCAGCTTGAGATCAGACGCCTTAGGGGTCAGCCAGCCAGACTTCCAGCAGCGCTGCTCCGTGCTGAAGGGCTGGGGCTTGGCAGTGACTGACGGTGTGAAGGTGAATTCTCGTCCTCTTTCAGGCCCAGGCGGCTAAATGACACTTGTGTCCTCTCGGTGGACACGGAACTCTTTCTCCACTACTCTCTCATCCCATCAGTAAGTAAGACAGGGGCTGGGGCTGGGGCTGGGGGTGGGGAGGGAGGCTGGGCTGCTGTCACACAGGCTCCTCGGGGGTCTGCACAGATCAGGGAGGAGATACCAGCTGTTTCCTTCTGGAACCTCTTGTCTCGGACATTGTGCACCTAAGACATAGGCAGAAGGTGGCTTTTAAAGACTCAGGATTCTTGGGTATCGGCTTTAAATGGAGTCAGGAAAGGTTTTTTTAGGGAGTAAGGACAGAGCTTGGGTCTGATGGAGGGTACAGTAAAGAGCATTTCAGACAACGCGGAGAGCATGTGCAAAGGCCCTGTGGAGGGAGGGAGAATGGAGAACAGGCGGAGCTGAGAAGGCCAGCATAGCTGGAGTGGAGAACTGAAGTGGGAGAATCTGGGGAGGGGCGGCCAGGCCAGGCGGAGCTTTGTCTTCATTCTGAGTTCACTGAGAAGTCACTGAGGAGTTCCTAGCATGAGAGTGGTAGAAGAGGCCATGCTGCTTGCAACATGGAGGTCAGGCCGGACAAGGGGAGAGAGGAGGCTGAAGGCCAGCTAGCAGCCTGTTGCAGGTGTCCAGCTGAGCGGAGACTTAGCTCTCCCTGGATGATGGCGGCCAGCTCGAGATGCTTAGGCGGTAAAAACAGAAGACCTGGTAGTGGTTAGGTAGGGAGAGTCGGGGGCGGGGGAGGTGGAGAGTGACACTACCTGCTGCCCCTCACTAGCTGGGGAAAGCTGGGAGGGGTTGGGGTGTGGGGTGGGTGAAGGCACAGGGCAGGGGCACAGTCTTGAGCCGCATCCAGGACACACTCAATCTGAGAAGCTCTCAACATGTCGAACAAGAGGTGTCAGCCGTGCAGCTGGGCGTGCAGGGCTGGAGCTCACAGGCAAGGTGTGGGCAGGAGTCTCCCGTGTGTTGACGGCCTTTAACAGCACGGGCAGCGTGAGGTCCTGCAGCCAGAGAGGAGCCGGCGGGGAGAGGAGAGGCCCTGGGGCTGAGCTCCAGGAGCTCCAGGACCGGGGCTTGGGAAATGAATGATCAGAAGTGATGGAGGACAGCAGAGAGCGTGGTTGGTGGAGGCCCAGGAAGGGGGTGTCCCGGGGAGGAGGAGGCAGGAAGACTGGAGGTGCTGCCGAGGGATCAGCCTAGATCTGGACTTGAAAGGTCCATCGGATCGGGCCAGGAGATGGTTGCTAGTGACTTCGGCTGCAGCTGTTTCAGAGCAGGGATGGGGAAGAGGCGAAGTTAGGGGGACGAGGAGGCGATGAAAGGCGGGGAAATAGAGGCGGCACCGCAGACAGGTCCCCAGAAGGTTCCGGCACGGAGAGGAGAGGGAGAGCGGTCAGGTGTGTGAGGACGAAGCCGATGCACAGGAACAAGGCAAGGATGGATTTGCAGGTGCCGTTGCCTTCTTATGGTGAGACGGAGGATCAGGGACGGCGAGTCTCTCCCAGCCAGCGTGTGGGCGAGACTAGGCCTGAACCTGCGTCTGCTCAGGGCGACACCCAGGAGAGCTCAGCTCCAAGCACGCTGGCAGCTCAAGGGTGCAAGCAGCCAGGCCCTGACTCCAGTTTCAGTTTCAACATCAGAGACTTTTTTTAAAAAATCCATATGTAGTTTTTAATAATCTGCATTTTCCATGAGCTCTTTACCTTTAAGGATTTATTTACTCATTTGAAAGGCAGAGTAACAGAGAGGAGAGGCAGAAAGAGCTCTTCCATCCACTGGTTCACTCACCAAATGGCCACAACAACTCGGGCTGGGCCAGGCCAAAGCCAGGAGCCTGGGACTCCATCTGAGGTTCCCACATGGGTGCAGGGGCCCAAGGACCTGGCCCAGCCTCCTCTGTTTTCTCAGGCACATTAGCAGGCGTTGGATGGGAAGTGGAGAAGCCAGGACTCAACCCAGTGCCCTTATGGGATGCTGGCGTTGCAGGCAGTGGCCCAACTTGCTGGGCTACGGTGCCAGCCCTGAGGGTCACAGGTATTCTGAACGTTCTACTCCGCCACACAGGGAGGACACCCAGGCCACGCTGAGGGCGCCCGCTGACCGTCTGTCTTCTCTTCTCATAGCTTGTCATCATTTTGGTCTTGTCCTTTCTCCAAAGACGACAGTACCGCAGAGAAAGAGACGACACCTCCCTTCTGGGGAACCACTTTGCAATCATCATGTGAGTTGAGTGAGGGTCAACACCAACTGTAAGGCCAGGATGGCTCCCGGGACCCCTCCCCTCTCCCTAGCGCCACCTCTAGGGTGCCAACCCCTACCCAGCCCAACCAAAGGGCCAAGATTCCAGAGTTGGCTTCCAGGCCATTGTAACCCTCAGCACCCAGGCTGCTGCACACAGCTGGAGGAGACATGGCCCACTGTGGAGAAGGCCTTTCACACTTGAGCTGTGGCATATCTTCAGTAAAAACCCCCGGGAACTTTAAAATTTATGCCAAGGAGCAGGAGGGCAAGTGCCCTGTGGCTGGAGGCAGCAAGGCGTCGTGCTGAGATCCCGCCGGAGTGTTTGGGGCTTTTCTTGCTCTGCCGTTATAAGACTATGGACCCTGTATCACCATTTTCCTTGAATTCTTTTTTAAAAAATATTTATTTACTTATTTGAAAGAGAGAGAGAGAGAGAGAGAGAGGTCTTGCATCCACTGGTTCATTCCCCAAATGGCTGCAAAGGCCAGAGCTGGGCTGATCTGAATCCAGGAGTTTCTTCCGGATCTCCCACATGGGTGTCAATGGCCCAAGCACTTTGTCCATCTTCTACTGCTATCCCAGGCCATAACAGCTAGATCAGAAATGGATCAGCAAGGAATCGAACTGGCGCCCAAATGAGATGCTGGCACTGCAGGCAGAGGCTTAACCTTCTATGCCATAGCACCGGCCACTTCCTTGAGCTCTAATTGCTCATCTCTCAGCCTCCTTATCTTCTCACTCATCTCCCTCATCATGCAATTAACATTTAAAAATATTTATTTATTTAAAAGGCAGTTAGCTAGAGAAAGAGACTCTTCCATTCAATGATTCACTCCCCAAATGGCCACAGTGGCCAGGGCTGGGCCAAGCTGAAGCCATACTAGTCTCCTATGTGGGTGGCAGAGCCCCAAGCACTTGGGCCATCATCTGCTGCCTTCCCTGGTATGTTACGAGGAAGCTGGATGGGAAGCAGAGCAGCTGAGACTCAACCTGACTCCAACGTGGGATGCCAGTGTGGCAGGCAGGTGGTGGTCCAGGTGTTGACTGCACGGTGTCTCTGACCCAGACACTGAACTACTTACTTTATTTGCATTACTTGGATGAACCCCTTGCCAATCTTGCAGGATGATGAAATTTGTCATCTTCATGCAATTGATGCAAAAACTCAGACTCCGAGAGGTTAAACGGCTTGCCCACGCTCACACAGCTAAGAGGTGACCAGAGCTTTAACTCAGAGCAGCTTGATAGTCTCTGACGTTATAACCTGAGCAGGTTCAGGCTGTGAGGCTGAAGTCCTGGCCTTGGACTACGGAAAAAGGAAAGACAGCCAGGATATCAGGCCCCAGGGCCAGGGATGACCAGGACTTCCGGTTGAGAGGCTCATTCCAGGTACCACTCCCCGGCGCAGGCAGCCCTTCCCAAGCTTGCAAGGCAAAGACGCATCTGGGGAAGCACAGGAAAAAGCAGGTGGATAAAGATCTTGCTTTGTCCCAAGCAGTCGGCATACAGGGACTGGTACAGGAGTTGATGAGAAATGGGAGCTCCATGGCCATCGCATTCAACTCTTTGAACTGAATGCTAGAGGTGCCATTGGCTCACTCCCTGGCCACTTTCTCAACAACACTCCTGCTTCTCTGAGTAATTCCGGCCTACTGTCTTCACCGTGGAGTGGCCCCTGCTCCTGGCACCCCACGGCTTAGTCAGCAGCTCTTCCTGTGCTGTGCACGGTGACTCTGTGCCATGGACAGAAGAGGGGTTTCCTTCAAGATGGGGAAAACCGAGTCTCGCACACCTCCAGTGGGATCTTCATTAAAAATCAGCCCCATTCAACAAAAGGCTGACCCACAGAGCTGCGCTGGGCACTGACTTTCCCAGATGCTGTGCTATGTCGCCAGCCCAGAGGAGTTTATAGTTCACCACGCAAGTGGTGACACAGGGAGCTGTGCCGACGCAGGGACCTGAACTGAGTGCTGAGGGACTGCAGACGGGACAGGCTGATTGGCAGCAGGTGATGGGGAGGGTGCTTGGAAGATGGGCTCTTTACCTGGGCCTTCCTGGTGGAGATGCGTGAGCCCCATGGGGCCTCCCACCTGCGATGCCTGGCTCTCCCACCCCTCTTGAGTTTTCAGTAAGGTCCCACTCACCTGGGCCTCTTTGTTGGGAGAGTTTCCTTTTTCCAAGTGCACTGGCTTACTCTGATCCAGTCCAAGCTCTGTCTGTTACTAGAAACTGATATCTGCTGGTGCTGCAGCTCACTAGGCTAAGCCTCCGCCTTGGGGCGCCGGCACACCAGGTTCTAGTCCCGGTTGGGGCGCCGGATTCTGTCCCGGTTGCCCCTCTTTCAGGCCAGCTCTCTGCTGTGGCCCGGGAGTGCAGTGGAGGATGGCCCAAGTGCTTGGGTCCTGCACCCCATGGGAGACCAGGAGAAGCACCTGGCTCCTGCCTTCGGATCAGCGCGGTGCACCAGCCGCAGTGCACCGGCCGCGGCAGCCATTGGAGGGTGAACCAATGGCAAAGGAAGACCTTTCTCTCTGTCTCTCTCTCTCACTGTCCACTCTGCCTGTCAAAAAAAAAAAAAAACAAAAAACAAAAAAACAAAAAAACAAAAAAAACAAACAAAAAAAAAAAACAAGAAACTGATATCTACTCAAGATTCTTTACCTGGGAGGAAAAGAAAGGATGCTTGATCCAATCACAGAAATCTCACAGAAACAAACACAACAGGCCTCATGGGAACTGGGTGTCTTGAGATGGGAATCTGCGAGACTGCTTCTTCAGCCCTGCCATCTCTCCTGGGTCAACCTCTGCACTTTTGCTGTGTTTCTGCCAGCTGACCCAGGACCTTGACCTTCCTCTAGTTTTGATTCTGATCCCAACTTGTAATGACTTTCCAGACCAGGACTTTAAAAAAAAGATTTATTTATTTATTTATAACTCTGAGAGGCAGAGTTACAGAGAGAGGGAAAGACAGAGAGAAAGGTCTTCCATCTGCTGGTTCACTCCCCAAATGGCTGCAACGGCCAGAGCTGCACTGATCCGAAGCCAAGAGCCAGGAGCTTCTTCTGGGTCTTCTACCCATGGGTGCAGGGGCCCAAGCACTTGGCCGTCGTCTTTTGCTTTCCCAGGCCATAGCAGAGAGCTGGATTGGAAAAGGTACAGCCAGACTCGAACTGGCGCCCATATGGGATACCAGCACCACAGGTAGAAGCTTAGCTCACTACACCACAGTGCCGGCCCCAAACCAGGACTTTTAACAATGAACTGGGCCGGCACCGCAGCTCAACAGGCTAATCCTCCGCCTTGCGGCGCCGGCACACTGGGTTCTAGTCCCAGTCGGGGCGCTGATTCTGTCCCGGTTGCCCCTCTTTCAGGCCAGCTCTCTGCTGTGGCCCGGGAGTGCAGTGGAGGATGGCCCAAGTGCTTGGGCCCTGCACCCCATGGGAGACCAGGATAAGTACCTGGCTCCTGCCAACGGATCAGCGCAGTGCACCGGCCACAGCACGCCAGCCGCGGCGGCCACTGGAGGGTGAACCAATGGCAAAGGAAGACCTTTCTCTCTCTCTCTCTCTCTCTCACTGTCCACTCTGCCTGTCAAAAAAAAAAAAAAAAAATGAACTGGCTCACATCTTCCATTAATCAATCCCAAACACATGACCAGACATCTGATTGGCCCATCCAAAGACAAGTGGTCACCTATAGTCTTATCAGAACAGGAAGGCAAAATTTTATGTCTACCCAGTTAGGGCTTTTTGGTTGGGCCTGAGGATTAAATTGACATAAGACAGATCAACAGGAAAAAAGCACACACGTTGACTTCATACAAGCTTTATGTGACGCAGAAATGATCCAAAGATACAGTTAAAGTCGCACAAGTGTAGACTTGGGCTGGACCCAGAAGAGTAAGTTGTAGAAAAGTGATTAAATGATGTGGGGAGACCAGCAGGTAAGAGCTACCTTCTAAATTCTGTATAGAATTCTACCAGCCTCAACTTCCTGGTCTGTGATGACAAGCGCGTTACTTCTTCTCTATAGGGAGGGCATCATGCACATGGGCATTTCATCCTGTGTTTCTAACAAGCAGCCTTAAGATCAGAGTGTCTTCTTGTATCGCTGTTAAGAGTCTTCAACTCAAAGTAGTCAATGTGCCAGAGTGGCATATTCTGGACAATATATCCTTTACCCCATCAACAATGGGGCAAACGTGGTGCCAGCAGCACCAATGATACCCAAACCCTGTTAAGGGACAGTGGAAGGAACAAGTCACACAATGACACATGGCCGGCTCCCTCAGTTCTACCCAGGACACACTCCTTGTTTTGGTCTCTTGAGTCTGTGTCTCCCATAAATGGAACTCATCCCACTTTGCTTTGTGTCTTAGCTGCACAAAGTCCTTTCTTGTGTCCTCTACCAAACCTGGATCTGCTCCGGAGGAAGCGTTTTGTTGGTACCCTGAATCTATGCCTAGCCCCTGGTCTGGCGTGGTGGGCCTCAGGAGGGAGCCATTGCAATGAGTAGTTCACTGTCTGAGGGTCCTTGCTCCACATGGGGTCACCACTCTGGGGCTGATCTGGGGGAATGTCTCAGCCGGCTCTGGCTTCATAAGCTGTTTCTGTTGTTCACAGGCCTCTGGACTTCGTGGGCACTTTTAGTAACCGATGGTCCTATGGAATTGCCTTTGGGGCCACAGCCAACAAGGTCATGTTCTTGTTCTCAGAAGGTTACCAGCCCATGCGTGTCCCCCAGTGGGCCCAAGGTACTGAGGCTGCCTCCGACTTGCTGGGAATTTCACCATGGAGATTCTTAGATGCTTGCTGTCAGAGACCATGTGGCTCGGGGGCTCTGGGATCAGGGAATAGATTTGGATCTGTCATGTTCTTCCCAGCCTGTCATTTGCCCAAGGTCAATGCCTAGGTCACAAAGCTACCAAACTTACTGCGGGACTTTTCCTCGGTTAGATTCAGCTGTCCTTTATTTATTTATTTTTAAAGACTTATTTATTTATTTGAAATGAAGAGTTACAGAGAGAGACAGAGAAAGAAGGATCTTCCATCTGCTGGTTCTCTCCTCAGATGGTCCCAACAGTCAGGGCTGAGCCAGGCCAACGTCGGGAGCCAGGAAGTTCTTCTGGGTCTCCCATGTGGGCACAGGGGCCCAAGTACTTGGGCCGTCCTCTGCTGCTTTCCTAGGCTGTTAGCAGAGAACTGGATCAGAAGTGGAGCAGCTAGGACTCAAACTAGCACCCTATAGAGGATGCCAGTGTGGCAGGCTGTAGCTTAGCCTGCTGCACCACAGCACCAGCCCTTAGACGTGATGTAACAAAAGCCCAGGGAGTCAGTTCTTCCTCACCTACACTCCAAAAGCTCTCTGAGTCATAGCCACGCCTGCCTTCCTGGTGTCCAGGAGCTCTAAGATTCCTCTTAGAGGACAGTGCCTACTTCCTCGGCCACTGGCCTGAGGCCTGGTCTTCCCCTGCACCTCATGCTCTTCTGAGGGAGCAGTTCCAATCTATAACAATTTGCAGCCCACTCTGTCCAGCCCAGTTCCCTCTGGGGGTTTCTAAGCCTAGACGATCAAATGCCAGTCAACATCTCTTTAGTTTTGGGGGGAAATGCCAACTGAAACCAAAATGATGTACGGTATATACCTCTTCAAAGTGAGGTTTGCACAAATGCTTATACCCTGAAACCGTGGCCACATCTAGACAATGAACCCTGAAGATTTCCTGTTTCCCTCTCTGATCTCTCTTCCCTTCCTCTCCTCTGTCACCTCCCCTTGCCCCATCTCCAGGAAACCACAATCCCCTTAGGTTTTCATAGAATTTTTTGTAAACAGAATCATTGCAAATGTACTCTTTTCTGGGAGGGTGAAGGCCTGGCTCCCTTTACCCAGTGTGGTGGTTTTGAGATTCATGTTCATTTAGCACGTACCAGGAGTTCATCCTATTGCTAAGTAGTATTCCTCTAATGGATACACCACAGTTTGTTTATCCACTCACTTGTTGATGGACAGCCAAGGGGGGATACAGAAAGAGAGAGAGAGAGAGATCTTCCATCTACTGGTTCACGCCCCAGATGGCTGCAATGGCCAGGGTGTGGTCAGGCCAAAGCAGCCTGAAATTCCATCCAGGTCTCCCATGCGGGTGCAGAGACCAAGTACTTGAGCCACCTTCTGCTGCCTTCCCCAGGCACATCAGCTGGGAACTGGATGAGAAGTGGAGAGCCAGGACCCGAGCCGGTGGCTTATGGGTGCAGGTGAAGGAACGCACTGCACCATAATGCCAACACCTGAGCATACTTTTAAGTGCTGGTTTGCTATTCCTAAACCTTCTAGGATAAAGTGCCCATTCAAGTCATTGACCTATTCTTAAAAACTGGAGTTTTCATTTTCTTGTTGAGTTTTAAGAATTCTTTATATATTCTAGGTCCATTATTAAATTTATGAATTTCAAATATTTTCTCCCAGTCTGTGTCTTGTATTTTTATCTCTCTATAGACTCTTTTGAAGAGCTAACCTTTTTAATTTCATGAAATCTAATTTATTCATTTTTTTCTCTTACGGAACATGTTTATGACATCATGAAAGAAATCTTTGCGTAAGCTAAGATCATTGTAGATTTTCTCCTGTGCTTTCTCCAGAAGTTTTTCAGTCTTAAGTTTTGCATTTAGGTCTATGATACATTTTGAGTTCACTCTTTGGCATACTGTGTGGGGGCATGGATTGAAGTTTTCTTTGCCTTTGGGTAGCACTGTTTGCTACCAGAGCCTGTCCTTTGCCCATTGAATGACCTTTGCACCTTTATTGAAAATCAATTAGTTCTGGCCGGCACCATGGCTCACTAGGCTAATCCTCCGCCTTGTGGCGCCGGCACACCGGGTTCTAGTCCTGGCCGGGGCGCTGGATTCTGTCCCGGTTGCCCCTCTTCCAGGCCAGCTCTCTGCTGTGGCCCGGGAGTGCAGTGGAGGATGGCCCAAGTCCTTGGGCCCTGCACCCCATGGGAGACCAGGATAAGTACCTGGCTCCTGCCATCGGATCAGCGCGGTGTGCCGGCCGCAGCGCACCGCCAGCGGCCATTGGAGGGTGAACCAACGGCAAAAGGAAGACCTTTCTCTCTGTCTCTCTCTCTCTCACTGTCCACTCTGCCTGTAAAAAAAAAAAAAAAATCAATTAGTTCAATGTGTGTGGGTCTGTTTCTGGACTCCATTCTGCTCCGCCCATCTCTCTCTAGCATTGCAGCAATACCACACTTTCTTGATTATTATACATTTAAAATAAGTCTTGAAATCAAGTGGTACTAATTTGCCAACTGTGTTAATTTTCAGTGATGCTACTTTAGGTCCTTTGTATTTCTAAATGAATTTTTGAACAAGTTTGTCAATTTCTATTAAAAAAATGCTGGGATTTTGGTAGAGCTTGCATGGAATTTGTAGATCAATTTAGGTTGAATTGACATCTTAAAATGGATGCTTCAGACCCCTGGGAGGAAATGTCTCTCAATTTATTTAGAATTCCTTTACTTTCAGCAATGTTTGTAGTAATCAGTGGATACATCTTTCTCATCTTTCATCAGATTTACATCCATTTCATATTTTTATTTCTGATTATTCATTGCTAATTTATTGAAAGACAGCTGATTTTTGAATATTGCTCATATCCTACATTACTAAGCTCATTTATTAGTTCTAGTGACTTCTTTATAGATTCCATAGTATTTGCTATACAGACAATGATGTCTGAATAAACCAGTTTTGTTACTTCCTTTCCAACCCAGAAGACTTTTACTTCTTTTTCTTGCCTAATTGCGTTGGAAAGAACTTCCAGGACAATGCTGAAGTCAAGCGATGAGAACAGGAGTCCTTGCCTCGTTTCTCAGGGGAAAAGCCTTCTGGGTTTTGTTTTTCTAAATCACTGATTTTAAGCAATTCCATATTATGTGTCTTGGAGAAATTATCTTCTTTTGTGTGTGTGTTTTGGGTTTGTCGAGTAGATTTTTTCATTTTAATTTTACTCAGATTTAGAAAAATTTCAGCCATTAATTCTTTTCTTTTTTAAAAAAATATTTATTTACTTGAAAGAGTTAGAGAGAGGCAGAGACGGAGAAAGTCTTCATCCGCTGGTTCACTCCCCAGATGGTCACAGCGGCCGGAGCTGGGCCGACCCAGAGCCAGGAGCTTTGCTTCTTTCAGGCAGAAGCATGAACGCATTGCATTCCTTTTCTTTGTTTTGTTTTGTATTGTTTTACTTTGCTTCTTTGTCTTTGTATGTCCTGGACATCAAATTTTTGCTTTACTTCAGTCTTCATTTCTGAAATGACTTTTTCTTAAGATTCCATTTTTTTCTGGGTTCTCTGACGTATCATCAAACATTCATTTTCTGCAGTCACTTATTTTGGCTTCTCACACTGATTTATAGATTTTTCATGCCTAGGCTATCATTTTCTTAATTTCTTTTGGCAAGAATATTGAAGTATTGTTACAGTTTTTACCTGTGTTAAGGGCATCTTTCTGGACTGCTGTATTATTGACAATGATATTTTTCTGTTTACCATTTTTATCTTATAATAACCTTGGGATCTGACTATGATACTTTCCTGTGGTTCATTTTTTTAAAAGATTTATTTATTTATTTGAAAGTCAGAGTTACACAGAGAGAGGAGAGAGAGAGAGAGGAGAAAAAGAGAGAGGAGAGAGAGAGAGAGGAGAGAGAGAGGAGAGAGAGAGAGAGAGAGGTCTTCCATCTGTTGGTTCACTCCCCAACTGGCTGCCATGGCCGGAGCTGAGCTGATCTGAAGCCAGGAGCCAGGAGCTTCCTCCTGGTCTCCCACGTGGGTACAGGGGCCCAACCACTTGGGCCATCTTCCACTGCCTTCCCAGGCCACAGCAGGGAGCCGGATCAGAAGTGGAGCAGCCAGGTCCCGAACCGGCACCCATATGGGATGCCAGTGCCCCAGGCCAGGGCGTTAACCCTCTGCGCCACAGTGCTGGTCCCTCTTTTTTAAGTGAAATGAAATTTCTTAAGAGGGAGGGCTTGGCTAGAGCATGGTCTCTTGCTTCATGACTTCTATTTGCTCAGTGCGATTCCATCTACATCTGCATCCCTCATCTGTCAGCCATCCTCTATCTACTCCTATTTACATCTGCCCCACCCCCGTTCCATATTTTCTGAGTCTGCATCTTTCTCCCACCTGTATCTGGACTCACAACGACCCGGTTCTGTCTCCTTTGGATTTTACAGCAGTTGATGCTGGGTGGGGGCGGGGTGTTGTCAGCGTAGTGAGGGCCCCGGGCCCAGACAATTCCCGCATCTTCAGACCCTGCTGCTTACACTCCCCAAGCCTTAGCTGCTCTTCCGCCTTCAGTTTCCAGCTGGTCTCTGCTAGAAGTGCTGCGTTCCCGGCTGCCCTGGCTGCTTCTGCAGGGGAGTGCAGGGAGATTAAACCCGAGGCAGCTGGAGCTGCCATGCTGTGCTGCCAGCGTGGACTGGCCGCAGCCAGCCACTCCTTGCCTTTGGGAGAGAAACGGCCTTCCCTCCTCCTCCTCTCCATCTTCCAGACTCCCCCTCATACTGAATAGCCTTGACAAGTGATCACACCTCCAGGAAGCCTTCCCTGATAGTCTGTCCCAGATGGAGGTCGCTGAAGCAGAATGAATGTGGCTGTGTTACAGCACATTTCAGGCCCTGACGTCGCCACCCGTCTTCACTGCTGGACTGTCAGGCTCTCCAAAGCCAGCATCTTGTCCATCCCCTTTGTCCTTGGTGCCTGGCCTAGGACTCAGTTCAAAGCGAACGCTAGGTAAAGGTCCTTGGCACGACTGCGTCTTCCTGGGTCCTGCCAGTCCAGCTCAGAGCTGGTCAGTAGCAGAATTCCTATGGCCATGGCCTTGCGTGTGAAGTGTGAGGGGTTTCTCCACGTAGCATCTCACCTCTGGAGGGTTGCTGGGGTGCATGTGCAGTGCGTGACCTTCCATGATTCTGGCTTTGTCCGTCAATCTGTCCCCTTCATGCTATGGGCTGATGCAGTGTAATCATCTCCATGGAGAGTCCAGGGCCTGGCACAGAGCAGGCATTGGGAAGGGTCTGTTGCACAAACAAATCAAAGTCATTTCATTACTTCTCTGTTGCACAACTAAAAGCATCAGGTCCACGGTTCCCCTGGGACTGGTGGGAAGGGCGCTCACCGCATCTCTGCTCCTGTCTCTCCCAGCCTTTTTGCTGCTGATTGGAGGCCTTGAAGTCGGCCTGGCCCACTTCCCCTTCTTTGCCTGCCTCTCGTCGCAGTTCCGGCTGGTCAGCTCCATCCTCGGCTTCTGCTACTCTCTGATCTGGTAAGATGGGCTCTGCCTGCCCGCCCTCCCCTGGCACCTGCAGCCAGGGCTGCACTCTGGGTCAAGGGCTGAGGAAGCAGCAGCCCTTCTGTGACTCTTCTCAACACTGCCTCAGCTTCTCCTGGGCACATTCTCACGGCTTAGCCTGGCCTGTGGGACCTCCACAGTCCCCAACAGGCATAGCACGCAAGCCCCCACCAGAGACTCCAACATTCCTTCATTTGTCCACTCATTCTGTCACCTCCCACCACGAGCCAGAGAACACTCTGGAAGACGCGACAGATGCTCTTGCTCTTGGGCTCTGAGTTCTGGCCTCTTGTCTGTATGTTCCTGTTCCTTGTGAGGATCATCACCCACCCCCCTTCCCTCCCCCCATCCAGTGGTAAACAGGTGCACCTGCTTCATGAGCATCCCTCCCATCAGTGGGCAACTTCCTGACCTGCACCCTGAGCTCCGTGCGCTCTCACTGGGCCCCAGAGCTGGCACCAGGGGACTTCTTGGCTGAGTAACCCCTGGGACAATGCTATTCTGCAGCCACCAAGCCCCATTTCCATGTTACTGACTCCCTGGCTGAGCCTGCTTCCCTGCGCCAGCATTTTCCAGCGGGGGGCCCCACAGTCCATCAGGGGTGACTGGCAGGAGACACACCAATGGCTACAATGCAAAAGTGCATAGTGGCTCGCGTTTCAGAAATTTACGGGGAGGGTATCCATGTTTAGGTATGGAGTTGCATCTCATTAGCTTCTGGTAGGCTTTTGACAAGCATCGAGGGTGGTGGGAATCTCTCAGCAGCACAGGTGCCTTGGGTGTGTTGTGTTGGGGGCAGAACCCTGGGACCAGTGAATGCAGAGTGGTGGTGACAGACAAGGTCATGCAGAGGCAGAAAGAGACCCAGCCACAGAGTCGAGAGACCTGGGTCTTAGTCCTGCTCTGCCTGCATCTCCGTGTGACCCTGGGTAAACTCTGCCAGCTCTGGGCTTCCATCTCCTTCCTCAAAGACATGGCAGGGAGGGGCAGGTGAGCTCTCTGAGCCTCCTCCTTCATGGATTCTGAGGTTGTGTCCTCCATGAGGCCACATTCAGTGCAGGTAGTGTGCACCTATTTCAGTACAGGAGGGGCCTGATCAGAGAGGATTTGCTTGGGGGCCTGGGAACCAGCCCTCCCTCGGGACAGGTCAACTCAGGCTGTTGAGATCTGGGCAGTTTTCACGGGGCTGCTCCTGGGGCCCCAACATTGATCTGTTCTTGCAGGTTTGTGGTCACCATTCTTCAAGTCTCCCAGTGCCCCCACGGGCAGGTAAGTCCCTGTTGACCTGGGTTAGGGTGTCCATCCCTTCATGATGGCCGACTGGCTGTGTGACCCCAGACAAGCCTCTGCCACTCTCTGGTCCTCAGCTTCTCATCTGTGCAAAAGCAGAGCTGGGGCTGTCTGTTCACGGTGCTTCCATCCCAGACAGGTGCCGCCTCGTTCCATGCTCACGGTGGCACTGAAAGGCAGGAAGTTCTTCAAGCCTGTGCTTCAGGCGAGGAAACAGAGGCCCTGGCGTATGCTGTGGCTTATGGGAAGCAACGGAGCCTGGAGCGTGGCCACATCGGGCTGATGCTGAAGTCCATTTCTTTCCCCTTCACATAGCCCCAGGTTTTGTGCCTCTACAGTAGGAGACTGGGGCTACATGGATCTCTTGTGACTTCACTGTGCGTTGTCCTCATCAGAGATGGTGGAAACCAGTTCACCTGTCTAGCCCTGGACTTCAGGACAAGGAAGGAAAGAGCGGTGTCCCGTGGCAGCGAGCAGGGCCATCAGACAGGCTGCTGGGGAGGGTGCATGAGAAGGCATCCAGGCCGGGACTCCCGGAGCCTCCCCAGACCTGCCCAGGCTTGGTCTCGGTGGAGGATAAAGGGGCGTGGCAAGGAGAGGTCTGGCTGGGCTGGACTGGAAGGTGAGGCTTGCGGCTGGGCTTTCCCTCCACGCCTCTACCCTGGGGTTGACGGCAGCAGCAGACCCTGCCCCCAGGTGCACCCCCCCCCACCCCGGGCCACCGATCACGGTGCCTGAGACTGCAGATCACAGTATTTTCTTAGGCACCCTGAGATCTTCCAGTGTTCTAGAGGTGCTTTTGGAATTCAAAATACCCATGGTTAACCGGGGAAGAAGGCAGGATCCTCCTTCTGTGCCCAGAGTCACTGTTAAGACCCGCTCTGCTGTGTGCCAGGTGTCGTCCTGGGCACAATCCCAGGAGTTGAGCTCCACGGACAGTGTCAGGGCTGTCCCCATCTCATGGGGTAGAAAGATGAGGCTCAGCTGGCAACGTGACTCACAGCCATAAAGATCACAGGCAGAATACTGATGAAGGAACTAAGACGTGGTCCCCTGTCCTCCGGAATCTCCACTGGAACGTTATTGATAAAAATGCGACATTGGAAACATTCTAAACTGTCTAAAGTTGGAGGAGAGTTTCAACAAAGTTGGCTTCATCCTACTCACGTGTGGTGGGACAGCAGCATCACTCAAGTCTGCAAGGCGTTTTACATCGGGTGGGACAATGGTACATACACCTGCGTGTTGGGTCCATCTGGTTTATACCACAGATAGGTGGAGACCCAGGTGCATGACAGGGACACACAGACAGGGGTGTCTCAGCACCATGAGCATAGGCCAGTTGGTGGGGGGGTGAAGGGAGACACAAGTCCTACCTCCCAGAGGGTCCCTGTCCCCCCTCACGTCACAATGGCAAACCCTGATTCCCCACGGGGACACTGGGACTCCAGAAATGTAGTAAGATATGAACCCACCCAGGAGCCTGTGACTTGTGACAGGTAAGTCACAACAGTATTTGTCTTAAAACAGTGAAAAGCACTTTCATTTTTCCATCAAAGTGACACTGGCGCAGAAAAACTCCGTGCACCATCCTCACAGACCTCTTCCTCCTCCATCAGCCTGGGTGGCTCCCAGCCTTCAGACAGTCACGCTCTTTCCTCCCACCCTCTCTCCCTCCTGCCTTCTATTTTTATTTATTTATTTATTTATTTATTTTGACAGAGTTAGACAGTGAGAGAGAGAGACAGAGAGAAAGGTCTTCCTTCCATTGGTTCACTCCCCAAATGGCCGCTACGGCCGGAGCTGTGCCGATCCAAAGCCAGGAAGCCAGGTGCTTCCTCCTGGTCTCCCGTGTGGTGCAGGGGCCCAAGCACCTAGGCCATCCTCCACTGCCTTCCCGGGCCACAGCAGAGAGCTGGACTGGAAGAGGAGCAACCGGGACTAGAATCTGGTGCCGGTATGGGATGCCGGCGCCGCAGGCGGAGGATTAACCAAGTGAGCCACAGCACCGGCCCCTCTATTTTAAGATGTCCATATTTATTTGAAAGGCAGAGTTACAGTGAGAGAGGAGAGACATAGAACAATCTTCTACCTGCTGGTTCACTCCCCAAATGGCTGCAACAGCCAGAGCTGGGCCTGGCTGAAGCCAAGAGCTTCATTTGGGTCTCCTGCATGGGTGCAGGGGCCCAAGCACTTGGACCATTTTCTGCAGCTTTCCCAGGTGCATTATCAGGGAGCTGGATGGGAAGTGGAGCAGCCGGGACTCAAACCAGTGCCCATATGTGATGCTGGCAGTGCAGGCGGCGGTGGCTTACTCCACTACACCACAGCGCTGTCCCTCCTCCCCATGTCTCTTTTTTGTGTGTGTTTTTTTCCTTCCTTGTCTCTTCCTCCCACCTCCCTACCTACCTCTGCCCCACTGTCTCATGTTTTCCAAAAACAGCAAATTCCTCATCAGTATAAAAGGCACGAAGCTGTTTTTAATCAAATAGAATCCAATGCCAGGACCTGGCTCACTGCACTCCACATCCGTGCTCATTCTCACAGTGCAGGACTGGAGAGCAGGAATCGGCTACTGACTTGTAAGCTCAGAGGGAGTCGGCCTTGGAGGGGCCGGCTGGGCAGGCAGGGTCCTGTCCCCGGCTTCCCCTGCTGGCTGGCCCCGGCCCCCCGAGAAACCGGTTCTGCTTCTGTTGCAGTTCCTGGGGAGGTATGAGGCCGTCATGTTCCACTGGCCCTCGCTGCTCTGCCTCGCTTTCCTGCTGGGCCGCTTCCTGCACATGTTCGTCAAGGCTCTGAGGGTCCACCTGGGCCACGAATTCCAGGCGGTGAGTACTCAGCATAAGCACTGCAGGCACTTGGGAGTGCAGATGCGACCACGACATCTCACACTTGGATTCAGAGGCTCAGACCCCGAGAGGTGGGTTGAGTAGCCCAAGATCACCCCGCTAACCTGTAGCAGGGCCAGGATCAGGACGCAGACAGTTGGGGTCTTTCTCTTAACCCCTGTGGCACCTGGGTGGAGCTGTGCGGGAGCGTGGCCGGCAGGGGGAGCTGCGTGACACCAGCCCCAGGGCAGCCGCCCTCCTCTGCAGGCTGGAAGCTGCTCTAGAGCCAACACTTCCGCCCACTTTGGCTTACAGCACATGGCCCAGCTTGCAGGCCGTGCTGGGGTCAGTGGAGGTCTTTTGCTCTTCCCACACCTCACTGTGGAACCAGAACCTGGGGTTTCCAGTGAAACCTGGGCATCTTGCCACTTGGACTCACATGTACAGTCTCTATCACTGGCTTTGGAGGGGTCATGATGAGTTTGTCTTACTGACCTTTGGTTATCTTTTCAAAATGAGCATGTGACAGTCAGAGCAAGCTAGGCCATGCAGCAGTAACAACAAGGCCCCGGGTCTCAGTGGCTTCAAACAGTAAGGGTTTACCTTTCAGCGCTGTTACATGGTGACCATGATACACAGTATGCTGGCTGCTTTCTCCCACCTTCTCCCCACACGGTGACCCTGGCTGAACATCACAGATTGGCAGAGGACGGGGAAGGACAACACGGGGAAGTACACGCTAGCCCTCAGTGTCGCCACAACCGTTCAGCGGTTATTGGGCAAAGCCAGCATTTAGCCGCACACCATCTGAGTGGGTGGGAGGGTGCCGTCCTGTAGTACAGAATGTCTAGGAGTAGCCTCAAGGCATGGGGTCTGGGGGTGCTGTGTCCTGCAGCTGCTTCAGGGCAAAACGAGAAAATAACACTACGGTGTTCCCGTCCCTATGCCATCACCTCAGAACTTTTTCAGAGTTGAATATGGAAATGAAGTCTTCCCAATCTCCCCTAATTACTAAAGCGGTGAGGTGCTTGTTGCAGAGTACAGAGGTTTATCTAAACACATGCTTTTGTCGTGGGGGAAGGCCTTGATTAGAAATGGAAGAAAAGGGTGCCTTCCTGCATTTTTTTTTTTTTTTTTTTTGACAGGCAGAGTGGACAGTGAGAGAGAGAGACAGACAGAGAGAAAGGTCTTCCTTTGCCGTTGGTTCACCCTCCAATGGCCGCTGTGGCCGGCGCACCGCGCTGATCCGATGGCAGGAGCCAGGTGCTTCTCCTGGTCTCCCATGGGGTGCAGGGCCCAAGCACCTGGGCCATCCTCCACTGCACTCCCTGGCCACGGCAGAGAGCTGGCCTGGAAGCGGGGCAACCGGGACAGAATCTGGCGCCCCGACTGGGACTAGAACCCGGTGTGCCGGCACCGCAAGGCGGAGGATTAGCCTAGTGAGCCGCGGCGCCAGCTTCCTTCCTGCATTCTAACAGCCACCTTGTGCTGGGCAGACACTGGGGTCCACAGCGGCTCAGGTAATTCGCATAGTCACCTTCTGAAGGGTGGCGCTGTTTCCTGCATTTTCTGAGGAGGGGTGACAGGTAGGGGTGTCACTTGCCTGAGGCGCACGGTGCGAAGCCCGGCAGGCAGGATTCTAGTCGCATCTTCTGGACTCCACGCAGGATCCCCGGGCGCACACACTCTCACCCTGCAGCTGTGTGCACGTCACACATTCGGCGACACAGCTGGCGATCGGGGGAAGCTCACTGCAGAGCTCTCCAAAGCATCCCCTTGAAGGTGCTTTCCATGTGTTGAAAAAATGAGACGGGAGCAAAAGCTTCTAAACCAGGAGTAGAAAGGGCGGGATTTGGGGTGTTTCCTTGTGCATGCAGTGGCTCCAGCTGTTGTGGGAAGTCTCCAAGTCTCTGAGGGAGAACAGCTTCACAGATCTGGGGGGGCAGGCCCTGGCTTTCCTTGCAGGGAACAGAGCCGGCTCCCCCAAACTGGGAGGCGCCTGGGGGTGACTAGGTCTTGCTCCCCATTGTGCGCTCCGTGGTGATCCGAGCGCGCCCCTCTGCCTCCTGACAGGAAGAAAGCCCCATGCTGGAAGCGCACCAGGCCGAGCACGTCCAGGAGCTGCTGCGGAAGCCGCGCCCGCTGTAAGCGCCAGTCCTAGGGGTTCACCCGCACGCCGCGGCGGGACCGACGCTGGGCCGCCGGGCCCGGAAGGGCCCTGGAGTGGGCAGGACCCTTGTGGGCTAGCGTCAGAACCCCAACTCTAACCGGACCAAAGCGAGAAAGCACATGGCCTGGCCCTGTCAGGGTAAAGGACGGAGGTGGTCAGCGGCAGGCCAGCTGGAGGCAGGGAAGCCGCGGGGGGCGCGAGAGCTGGGCCCCTCCCCGCCCCGTCCTTCAGCTCCGCGTCTGTGTTGGCCTCGTGCTTGGGCGGGCTTTCTCCACAGCTTAGACCCTCCTGGCTGAGGCGCAAAAGACAGGGAAATTCTCCTTCCTGGTTATGCTAAGGAAAGTCCCATAACTGTGTTTCATTGGATCAGATGGGATCACGTGCCACCCCTGAACCAATGAGTGTGGCTGGGAGGCTGGACTACACTGATTGGCTAAGCCTGTGTCACGTGGGCTCAGGAAGTGATGGCCACCTCCATTACTTCCTAGGACCCGGGTGGGGGGAGGGGTAGTCCTCCAAAATTAAACCTGAAACGCTGTTATCAATAGAAGAGGAAGTAGATATTGGCCAGGCAAAGGCACCGGAGCGTCAGGGATCACACAGGCCGGCCCACCTCCGCCTCTGCCTGTGCTGCACGGGGGCTATGTTCTAGGGGATGGACGCTTCCAATCCCCGATCACACAGTGGCAAAGAGTACTGGGTAGAGCTAGATTTGGCTCCACAGAGCTGAAACCCAAAATAATAGTGGCACAGACAAAAGAGAGGTTATTTCTTTCTCTTATAAAACAGCTCTAGACACAGGCAGCCCACACTCACCCTGCACTGTCCACCATGGCAGCTCACTGGAAAACCCACCTTTCTGCCTCAGTACCTTGGTGCGTGCTTGCCATCCTCAATGCATCCTATGAGTCCCGTATGGCTGCTGCCGTTCCAGCCTGGACCTGCCACTGTGTTTGCACTGCAGACAGCAGTTTAGAAGAAAAGAAGGGGCCAGTTCCCTCTGAGCAGCCTCAGTGTCCCACACCACCTTCTGATCACATCTCGTTGGCCTGAACTTCGATGTCACTCCTAGCAGAAGTTAACAACTTCGATGTTTCTGTTTGGTGAATTGCCGCTCTCCCCAAAAGAAAACCTAGGGGGGAATGGACACTGTAGGAGGTACCAGCATTCCTGGTAAACGCCGAGATGGGGGTGACGTTCAGATGAAGCGTAGCCTCTCTCTTCTTCTTTGTTCACAGAGAGAAGAAGAAGTCTTGGTTCCAAACCAGGATATATGAGTGGGACCCCTGCTTTCACTTCCCCAGCAGAATGATTGGAACTATTGTGCTGGCTTTCATCTGCCTGTATCTGGTGAGTAGCTCTAAGAAAATATCTGTATATGTTTTTAAAGAGTATTTGAATGGCACAGTGAGTGTATGTGTGTGTGTGTGTGTGTGTGTGTGCGAGCAAGAGAGAGACAGAGACAGAGAAATCTTCTATTCACTGGTTCACTCCCCAGCCATGCAGCCCAGAACTCCATCTGGGTCTCCCATGTGGGTGGCATGGACTCACGTACTTGGGTCACTTTCCTTACACATCAGCAAGGGCTGGATTGGAAGCAGAGCGGCCAGGACTCAGACTGGCACTCTGATATGTGGTAATGGCACCACAACCAGCAGCTAACCCTGCCGCGCCACAACGCCAGTCCCTGTTTTCATGGGACAGGGTAGGGGCTGGGGTTATGAAGTCTGTGAGACAAGCAAATGTTCCTAAAAAGCCAAGTAACAAAGTGAAGAAGTACAATGCCTTGACCCCACCATTTTGACCCCAAGGTCACTTTGGCCCATATAATGAATATTACTAGTAAAGTAACCCAAGCAAAATTAAACTGATAATGCTTAAAACTGCACACAAGAGTGCTGCGTGGGTGTTTGGTAAGGGAGGCAATGCTCCTCCACGTGGCCACTCAGGATCCTAGAATTCTCCCACCGTGTGCCTTTACTCTTCCCAAGGACCTTGTCACCACCTGTGTGCAGAAGGGGAAAGAGCAAAGAGGAGAGGAGAGGAGGCGGTCACGGACTGGGTATGGAAGGGTCACAGCTTCTCTCCGCTGGCAGTGGATTTGTCCATTTTTCAGCTTTAACAAAATATCCAAGGGCTGGTAACGTATAAAGAAAAGAGGTTTCTGTATCTCTCAGTTTTGGAGGTTCCAGGGCATGGCACCAGAGCATGTCATGGTAAATGACATCGTGTGACAGGGTTCACAAGGAGGGGCTGGTCTTGCTCTTTTGTAACAGCCTTCTCCCAGGAGGTCACCAGGATCCCCTGAGAACTACCTCCCCAGGGCATTCTCCTCAATGCCCCCGTCCCTTCCCACTAGGCCTCACCTCTTCAAAGTACCATAGCCTGTCACATCACCACAGTGGGGACCAAGCCTCCAATGCAGGCCCCCTGGGGGCACAAACCACGGGCCAACGGATAGCAGGGCGAGAGCCTGGTTATGTGGCCGTACCTGATACCAGGGAGGCTGGCAGGTGTGGTCTGGCTCTGTGTCCCGAGAAGGGAGTTTAATTGAGGGACAGCTAGAGTTTTCTGGGCCAGTGACTAGCCCCTGTGGAGTTACCGTGCTCTTACGTAGATTGAGTACTCTCTGGCACGTGCTGGGCCAAGACCTGGAAGAAAGCCAAGAGCTGATTCAGCACAGTCCTGGCCTGGGAGAGAGAAGCTGCTAAGGTGAGGCAGGAGGTGTTGAGGTGGAGGGGACGCACTCTGGGAGTTCAGGGAATTACTCTACACTGAGCTTCTGCCTGAAGAGGATAGCATCTGAGCTCCACTTTTGGACAGACACACATCTCTTGGGTGGCGTGGAGAGGCAGCAGAACTATGCAAGCAGTGGCATGAGGACAGGATGATAGGATGGGGGGCAGTTGTGACACGTGGCTGGGAAGCGGTACCTCCTCTGATCTTGCCCCTGCCCGGATCAACGAAGGGGAGCACTGGGAGATTCAGCAAGAGTGATTCCCACGGTCCTCCCTGACTCAAAGTGAGTCATCCTTTTCGTTCTGATTTCACCAATGTTGGGAGCCCCTGAGTCCTTGTGGGGCGGGATCTTGTACCCTGTAGGGTGAAGAACGGACTGTGAGCTGACTCCTCCCACCCAAGAACACACAGTCCTAGTCATTTCAGTATAGCCGGCATCTGGAGTCGATTTCAGAAGAGTTGGGAGTGCCCAGCAGAGACTGGCCTCAAAAGCCAAGGGACAGCCCTATGTCACAGCCATGCTGGGCTGCACCCAGGTGAGACCTTGAGGCTTCTACTCTGTGTCCCCAGTTCATCGTCACAGAGTTCTGCGTGTTTGTGTACATATGCAATGAGCTGGACGTGTTTGAGGCCAAGCTGGAGGGCTACCTCGCCTCCGTGAACCAGACGGGCGCCCTGACCCCAGTCATCCTGCAGGTCAAAGAGCTGATCAGCGTCACCAAAGGTAAAACCATCTGCCATCTCTCTCCCTGCCATCAACACGGGAGAGAGAGAGGAACCCACGGCAGGCATGGACGTGGGGTGATCATTGCTGTGCAGATTAATGTTAACTGGCTAAGAACTGGTCTCGGAGGACAATGTGTCAGAGCTGACATAGACTGCCCTAGATGGGCTAGAAGGACAAAGGGATCCAAACACAGGTCATCATGTTAACACCTGAATTGGACTGAACGGGCCCTGAAAATTTTCTCAGCATCAAGCCCTGAGTTTTTTCTAAGATCACATGAAAAGTTTATTTATATCTTTGAAATTTTATCTACATTCACTTTAAAAAATTGGATTTCTTGAAGTCATTCCTCCTGTTGAACTGAAATTTTGTATCTTTTCACCAACATCTCCCTGGTCTCACCCCCACCCACCCCTGGTGATCACCGTTCTGCTCTCTGCTTCTGCTTTTTTTTTAAAAAAAAGATATATTTCTTTATCTGAAAGGCAGAGATGCAGAGGGAGAGAGAGAGAGGAGTCTTCCATCCTCTGGTTCACTCCCCAAATGGATGCAATGGCTGGAGCTGGGCTGGTCTGAAGCCAGGAGCCTGGAGCTTTTTCTGGATCCCCAACATGGGTGCAGGGGCCCAAACACTTGGGCCATCTTCTTCTGCTTTCCCAGGCCATAGCAAAGAGCTGGATCAGAAGTGGAGCAGCCGGGACTTGAACCAGCACCCATATGGGATGGCAGCACTGCAGGTGGCGGCTTTACCTGCTACACCACGGCACTGGCCCCTGCTCTCTGCTTTGGTGACTGTGCCTTTGTAGCTTCCACGTACAAGGGTGATCCTGTAGGATTTGTCTATCTCTGCCTTGCTTAGTTCATTTACTGTAATATCCTCCAGGTTCATCTGTGTTGACAGAGTTCTGTCTTCTTCCTCTTCCTCTTCATTTTCTTCTTTTTTCCTGACAGAATAGTATTCCTCTGGGGGTATACCCCACTTTCTTTATCTGTTCACCCATTGATAAATACTCAGGGTGATTCCATATTTGGCTATTGTGATTAATACTGCAGCAAACATGGGAGAGGAGTTGTCTTTTCAGCTTTCTGATTTCACCTCCTCTGGCTATTTGCCCTGCAGGGGTATGGCCAGACCATATTGCAGGTTTTTTTAAACTTTTGGAGGAACCTCCATAATGGTTGTCCTAGTTGATGTTCCCACCTTTTCCCCACATCCTTGCTGACATCTTTTTGTCGATAGCCATCCTGTGTGAAGTGTGCGGTGATATATCATCGTGGTTTTCAATTGTGTTCCCGGATGATTAGCAGTGTTGGGTATTTTTCATATACCCTTTGTCCAGCTGTGTGTCTCCTTCCACGGATCGTCTACTCAGGTCCTTTGCCCTTTTTTGCGTGGTAACAGGAAGGTCGCTTCATCTTCAAGTGGAAGCGTTCTTTGAAGATGATATGTTCTAATGAGAACTGCAGGGAGCGGAGTTGTTCACTTCTCCCAGACGAGGAAGGGCCCCAGGCAAGAAGTCAGGATAAACTCACTGTGGGTCAGAGGACAAGTCACGACCCCTCTTCTGGCCTCTGCTTCTTCATCAGTAACATGGGGTTGGATAGGGGTGCTCAGTAGTTTCCAATGGAATTTCTAGTTCTGATATTTGATGACCACAGATTTCAAAATGCTCCCTAAGCCATGGGACAGATGGTGCAAGTGACTGTCCCCCTTCAGATTCATGAGTGGGGAGAGCACCGAAACCAGAGAGGAGCAGCTTCCGTGGGAATTCTTCGCCTGCACCTGTGTATGTCCTGGCAAGTCCGCTTTCACCTGGCCGCTCAGGCACTGCCCTTCAGAATTCCCAAGTCTGATGTTGCCCTGGACACTTGGGTTCGTCCTCAGCATCATGGGTCCCTGAGTGTCACGCTCAGAAAGCATACTACCATCTTTAATCCCCATAGTACCCATTCCAAGTGTTACTTATTTTTTAAAAATTACTTATCTATTTTTAATATTTATTTATTTATTTGAAAGGCAGAGAGAGGGAGAGTCAGAGAGGTCTTCCATCTGCTGGTTCACTCCCCATACGGCTGCAACAGCTGGTTCCCCACCAATCTGAAGCCCCAGGAGCTTCTGGGTCTTCCACGTGGGTGCAGGGGCCCAAGCACTTGGGCCATCTTCCACTGCTTTCCCAGGCTATTAGCAGGGACCTGGATCAGAAGTGGAGCAGCTGGGACACAAACTGTCTCCCCTGTGGGATGCCACTGCTGCAAACAGCAGCTTTGCCTGCTACACCAGAGTGCTGGCTCTTCCATCCTCTGGTTCACTTCTTAAATGCCCACAACAGCTAGGGTTGGGCCAGGCTGGAGCCAGGAACCTGGAACCTCATCCAGGTCTCCCTCATGGGCGGCAGGGACCAGAGTGCCTGGCCCGTCACCTGCTGCCACCCAGGGTCTGCGTAAGCAGGAAGCTGGAATTGGAAACAGAGCTGGGACCCAGACCCAGGCACTGGGTTACCGGATGTGGGCGTCCCAAGCAGCATCTTCACTGCTGTGCCAAACGCCCGGCCTTAAGTCTTGCTTTGGAAAATCCTCATTTCCCTCTCTGTTCTGGGCAAGATTTTGGTTTTTTTTTTTTTTTTTTTTTTTTTTTCAGGGAAGATTTTAAAGCAAACCTCAGTTTCTTGTTCTGGGAACATTGCAGTGAATAGAATCACCGTGCTCATTCCTGTTTTAACGAATTTCTCGCAAGTATACACACTTTGAGGATGAAGGTAAAACTGACCATGTTGCCTGGTCTCTTCAAAGCTTTAACGCGGCCATGCTCTTGCAACAACGCTGGTTTCACCTGCACTCAATTCCCTGTTGCCTGAGAAGGTAAAGGCATTCCATGAGCGTGTGAGGCTGGGCTCCCTCTGCTGGCAGGGGGCAAATCTGCACTCACTGTGGACAAGCTCCTTTCTCCCAACCATCTGCCCCTGTGTGCCCCGCAGAGGGATTTATGGGGAATTAATCATATTCTTTGAGTTGGCGGTGATCTGGGAAACAAAAATTGCTCAGTCCTGGTGAGCCAGGCACAAGGCACAATTTGAAACTTGGATGGGAAACAGCTTTCATTTTTCTTTAAGAACAGCTCAGTGGAGGTATATTTCACATACCTCCCAATTCAGACCCTTAAGTATACACTTGGATCTTTTGTAGCATATTTTCAAAGTTCAAGGTTCTGCGACCATTGCCATGGTCAGATTTTGAGCTTTATACCACCCTCCCCTAGATCATCCCCAACCCTCCCATCATACACAATCGTTAATCAACTTCCTGTCTCCATGGATTTGCCTATTCCACGCCTATCACATAAATGGGTTCCTAGACTATGTCACCTTCTGTGACTGGCTTCTTTTACCTAGCATAATATTCACAAGGTTCATCCATACTGTAGCTTTTCCTTATTTTTTTATTCCTTTGTATTGCCAAATACTATTCCATTGTATGGATAGATGGCATTTTATTCATTCAGTCATCAGTTCATGGATGTTTGAGTTGTTTCAAAGTTTAGGCTGTTATGATAAATACTGCTGTGAAATTCATGTTCAAATTTTCGTATACCTTGGGTATACACCTAGGAAGTGACTTGTTGGATCATATGGTAACGCTATACTTGGTCAATTAGGGAAATTTTAGACTATTTTCACAAATAGCTACATCAGTATATTTTCCCATCAGCAATGTAGGGATTCCAATTTCTCCACAATCTCATCACACTTACTATTATTTGTCTTTTTGATTATAGCCACCTAGCGAGTGTAAAATGGAATCTTATTGATTTGATTTTCATTTCCCTAGCGTTTAATTATGTTGAGTGGCTTTATATGTGCTTATTGGCCATTTGTATATATTCTTTTGAGATATGTCCATTAAGATTCCGTGGTCATTTTGAAATTAGATTATTTGTCTATCTATTATTGAACTGTAAGTAGTCCTATATAATCTGTATATAAACCCCTTGTAAGATAGATGATTTGTAAATTTTGTGGGTTGCTTTTTAAAGAAAACTTCCATTCTATGGGTTGCTTTTTTTTAAAAAAAGTATTTATTTAAAAAGCAGAATGAGAGAGGGTGAGAGACAGAAAATGAGATTTTCCATCTGCTGGCTCATTCCTTAAATGGCCGTAGCAGCCAGGGCTGGGCCAGGTTGAAGCCAGGAGTCTGGAGCTCCATCCAGGTCTCCCACATGGGCGGCTCCCCCATACGGGATGCTGGCGTCGCAGGCGGCTGAACCCTGGCTCCACTCTTTCACGTCTTGGGTGGTGCCCTTTGAAACACACATGTTTCCAACTTAGATGGAGTTTGATGTTTCGTTTTTTCTTTTTATCACTTGTGCTTTGGATGTTATATATAAGGAACCATTTCCTAATGCCAAGCCCCAGAGACGTATCCTCATACTTTCTTCTCAGAGTTTTATAGCTTAAGCTGTGACATTTAGACCTCAATCTATTTTGAATTAATTTGTGTACACAGTTTGAGGCAGCACTCTAATTTCATTGCATGTGGACTTCCAGTTGCTCCAACTCCACTTGCTGGAAGGCATACTCTTCCTGCATTGAATCATCTTGTCATCCGTGTAGACAGTAAGGTGATAATAACTATGAGAATTTATTTCAAATTCTCAGTTCTATTCCATTGACCTATTTGCCTATCTTTATACCAATATCATGTTGGCTTCATTACTGTAGCTTTGGACTAAGTTTGAAATCGGGAACTGTGAGTTCTGTAATTTTATTTATTTTGGGGGGGGATATATTTCCTATCCTGGGTCCTTTTATTGTTGCATGAATTTTAAGATTAGCTTGTCACTGAATGCAAAAAAATGGCATTGGAATTCTGATAGAAATTGAGCCTGTAAACCATTTGAGGACTATTGTGATGTTAACAGTGAATGTCCTATAATGAATCTGGGCTGTCTTTCTGTTAATTGAGGTTTTCTTTAATTTTTTTCAAAGTCGTTTGTGTAGTTTCCAGTGTATAAGTTGTATGTCCTTTGGCTAAATTTATTCTTAAGCATTTTATTTTTTTCAACACTATTATTTTAAAGATTTATTTATTTATCTGAAGGCAGAGTTACAGAAAGGCAGAGGCAGAGAGAGAGAGAGAAGGTAGAGACAGAGAGAGAGAGGTCTTCCATCTGCTGGTTCAGTCCCCAGATGGCCGCAACAGCCGGAGCTGCACCAATCCGAAGCCAGGAGCCAGAGGTTCCTCTGGGTCTCCCATGTTGGTGCAGGGACCCAAGGACTTGGGCCCTCTTCTACTGCTTTCCCAGGCCATAGCAGAGAGCTGGATTGGAAGAGGAGCAGCTGGGAATCAAACCAGCACCCATTTGAGATGCCAGCACTGCAGGCAGCGGCTTTACCTGTGACACCAGAGTGCCGGCCCTCTTTCCAACACTGTTGTAAATGTGATGGTTTTCTGCATTTTTAGAGTGTTCAATTCAGGATATAGTTGGTTTTTTATATACTGCCGTTATATCCTGCAAATCTTGCTGTACTCATTCATCAGTTCTAATAGCTTTTTTGGTGTGCATTCCATAGGTCATTCTATATATAAGGTCATGTCCAGCGTGAGTAGAGATAGCTTTCCTTCTTCCTTTCTAATCTGCATGCATTTTAGTCTCTTTTCCTTGCCTAATTGCACTGGCTAGAGATCTTCAGTACCATGTTGACTAGACGTGGTGAGAGTAGACATTGCTTGTGCTGTTGTTGATGTTAGGAGAAAATCATCGAGTCTTCATCAGTAAGTGTGGTATGAGCTGTGGGTTTTTGGCAAGGTGCCTTTATCAGACGAAGGATATTCCCTTCTAGTCCTACTTCGTTGAGTGTTTTTACTCCTAGAGAGATGTTGGCTCTTGCCAAATGTTTCCTCTGTACCTTCTGAGAAGCGGCATCTACAGAGGCTTCTAACCCAACCCTCATCTCCGGCCTGTTTCCACATCCCTCTCTCACCACCGCACCAGGTTGCTCTGGAAGAAAGGAGAAGCAGATTCTACATGTCAGAAGCTTCTGAGGGTGGAGGGTCAGCATCCAGGAGCTCTTCTCGGTTCTCCTTGACCTTGGGTGCTGCATGACCAACATCACCTTGCAAAAAAAAAAAAAAAAAAAGGCAATTAGAAGTCCAATAGTTCGAGGCGCCGGATTCTTTCCCAGTTGCCCCTCTTCCAGGCCAGCTCTCTGCTGTGGCCCGGGAAGGCAGTGGAGGATGGCCCAAGTCCTTGGGCCCTGCACCCACATGGGAGACCAGGAGAAGCACCTGGCTCCTGCCTTCGGATCAGTGCGGTGCACTGGCCGTGGCGGCCATTGGAGGGTGAACCAACGGCAAAAGGAAGACCTTTCTCTCTGTCTCTCTCACTGTCCACTCTGCCTGTCAAAAAAAAAAAAAAAAAAGTCCAATAGTAATGATGTTTTCTGGGACAGAGGCCATCTATGGCATGTATTCTCTATGATTTTCTCTTCCTTTATTCATTGTAGAGTGAAGATATTAGCACTAAAGGAGAGCATTGCACAGGGAAAAATGTCTAGTGAGTGAAAGCAGAAAAATGAACCAACATTTTCTTACCCAAGAAAAGTGTGAAAGGAAGTATAATAGATTTCTGCCTTTCACTTTCTGATACAAGATTCCAACTTGGGATGTCCCATTTCATGTTTATTTTTTGAGGCCTCTCATGTGACTTTTCATATTTCAGGAGTCTGGGTGGTGACCATTTTGCCTGCCTCCCTCACATGTGTGAGCTACCTGTTCCACATTCTGGTCTGTTACAGGTAAGAGGGTGCAGAAAGTCATGTGTGTGTCCCTCAGCAGGCATGTGCATGGCAGGATTTTCTCAGAATTCCTGAGCAGTGCCTGCAACGCCCAGCATGAGCCCAGGAAGTGAATACAAGGTCCAGGGAATAACCATGGTAGAGTTGTTGGTAGGAAGGAAGAAGAAAGAACTACTGATTTGACCTTCTATGATGAGCTAACATGATGCTTAGCATCTTCATTTGTGCTTCACCCAACCCTGAAAACAGAGACCCAGCAAAATTAAACAAGTTGTCCAAGAAGTGAGGAGATGACCAAGTTTTCCGACTCGAGGTTTTCTTAATGCCTGCACACACAGTCATCTCTATTGGCTGTCAGGCTTCCTCTGTCTCCTTTAAAACACTGGGCTCCCAGCAGGTGGATCCAGCCCAAGGGGACCTCAGTGGAGATTTAACTAAAGGGACCAGGAGCATCAACCTCAAACCAGCAGTGCAGGAAGAAGCCCTGACCTGAATATGTAGCGAGCATCTGCACGCAAATAGCACTTGAATTTTAGTATCTGTTGAGCGTGTCGCGCTCGCTCACACTCACTCACACTCACAGGAAGCCTGGCATGAACGGCCTCAGTTCTCCGCTCAGCCTTTCCTTGCTCCCTCCCTCCACTTTCTTCTCCCTGGGCGGCAGGGGTGATCTGCACTCTGCTGCTGACCCCCGCCTGCCTGACAGACACTTGTCTGCCCCTTCCCTCAGCCTGTGTGCACTGAGAGAGCTTCAGAGGGAGCATGACCAGGGACAGCCACGCTGCAGAGGCGACTGCACAGACCTGGGGGGGAGCTGGAGGTGGGGGAGGTTAAGGCATGGGGCACAGGAGTCCTGCGTTCCCGTCCAGGCTGTCCCTGTCACCCAGCAGGGACGGTCCCTGATGCCAGCACTGCAGGTGGTGGGTTTACCCACTAGGCCACAGTGCTGGCCCCTAGGAGCCACTCTTAAAAAAGTAAAACGAGGCCGGCGCCACGGCTCAGTGGGCTAATCCCCCACCTAGAGGCGCCGGCACACCAGGTTCTAGTCTCGGTCGGGGCGCCGGATTCTGTCCCGGTTGCCCCTCTTCCAGGCCAGCTCTCTGCTGTGGCCCGGGAGTGCAGTGGAGGATGGCCCAGGTGCTTGGGCCCTGCACCCCATGGGAGACCGGGAGAAGCACCTGGCTCCTGCCTTCGGATCAGCACAGTGCGCCGGCCATGGCGGCCATTGGAGGGTGAACCAATGGCAAAAAAAAAGGAAGACCTTTTTCTCTGTCTCTCTCTCACTATCCACTCTGCCTGTCAAAAAAAAAAAAAAAAAAAGTAAAACGAGACTAATTACATTGATTTTAAAAATAGGTTTTACTTCACCCAATATATCCCAAATGTTATATCTCAAAATGTCATAGACAGAAAAATCTATCAATGAAATAGTTCCAGTGTTTATTTCATTCTATGGATTTCCAAGGTAGTGGTCAAGAGAAGTGCGAGAGAACCTGGAAGAGTGCTGGAGACATAATGTTGAATGTAAGAGCAGGTGCAGCTGTGACCACAGAATGGGGCCGTGCCGTTGGCACAGGGTGAGGACCACAGAGAACAGGGGCAGGATACAGCACCTGGGGAGGGGAGGGGGGCTCCTTATCCCAGCTTGATTTCCCTTTGTGTTTTTATAAGGCTTTAGGCTAGCAACAAAACTGGTTCTCTGTTTTTAACTGGTTTGAAATCTCACTCTTTAAATGTTACATATTCGCCATAGGAAAAATAAGAAAATACAGGAAGTAAAGTGAATAAAAGCCACACCTGGTCTCCTCTGTCAGACTCAGTCACTTGGTGTGTGTGTGTGTGTGTGTGTGTAAATACAATTTTGACAAAACACATTAAACTTGAAGACTTTGAAGGCACATTGGAGATGAGCCCACTCCAGGGCAGTGAGCTGTGAACGTGACTTCGTTTCCCACTTTTCCGCAGAAAGCACATGAAAAGGCTGTGGGCAGGAGACAAGCACTTTCTCCCCTTGAAGTTCCAGAACCCGTCGTCGTCGGGGAGCGTGGTGAGTCTGCAGGGACCTCGCTCCAACCTGCTCTGCAACACCCAGCCAGGGCGTGCAGAGTCCTTATGCCCAGACGCCCTCTGCTGCTGGCCGACTCGGGACAGCTCCTCGGCCCCCCTCCCCTGCCCTCAGTTGCCTCCTCTGTAAATAGGGATGATCACAGCACCTGCCTCCCTCGGTGGGTGGGTGACTCTCAGATGAGCCAGGCACGCGGGGCACATGAGTAATGAAGGTGACCTCCTGCTCAGAGACCCCTTTTTTCCTTTACGACCTCAGGTGGCCATTGCAAGGTACTCTGGCTGGCAGATCGCCTACATTCTTTGGGGTAAGTGTCATCCTGAGACCCACTTTCCCTGGACTCCTGTGGAGTCCTGCCTGGGGGAAGCAGCCTGAGCTTCGGCCCTTAAGGGACCCTCAGGATAGGGGGTGCACACAGTGGGTCACCTTTACCACCTGCCCTGAACCCACAGAACGTGTATGCTAAGGGCAGGGGTGACCCAGAGGAAGAAGTGTCTATCCACACCCAGGGCAGGTCTCAGTGCTTTCCAAGGGAGCTGGCATTTGAACTGTGCCTGGCAGGGGGGCGGGGGGAGGGGAGCAGGGGAAAAGGCGCGTGGCTGTGCCAAGTGGAATCAACAGCATCGACAGCCGAGCCAGGGCCTCTGGGGGAGGAGGGAGAGCTTCAGAGGGGGGCAAAGGGGTAGGTCGTGAAGGCCGTGCAGTGACCCTGGCTCCCCCGCCCCCAGGCTATCTCATCATCCACGTGGTGCAGAGCCTGTGCGGCATGGCCATCACGTATGGCCTGGTGTTGCCCTGTATGCACAATCGCAGCCTGGAGATGCTCCAAGGGCTGGGCATCGGAATGTAAGTGCTGGTGGGCAGCCTGCCTGCGTCCCGGGATCTGGGCCCCCAGCTGCTGGCCAAAGCCCCCTTCCCTGCTGGGATCTCACCAACCCCTCAGTCCCTGGTCTTGGCCATCCTCACATCAACTCACAGGGAGGAGAACCTTAGAGTTAACAAAAGACTTCCCCCCTCACTGCGACTGGGGCCCTCCCAACTCTGTGTGTGTGTGTGTGTGTGTGTGTGTGTATGTGAGAGAGAGAGAGAGTGAGAGGTATGTCGATTTTCCAAGTGTGAAAATAGAGGTTTAGGGAAAGAAAGTAGGAGACAGGACAGCGTTGGTGGAAGGAGGCAGGGGAGCCTGTTAAGCTTTTGGATCTGTTGTGTGTGACGTGGGGAAGTTGTTTCCTCTGTCTGGAAGACAGCGTTGAACACTAGCATCCCTCAGCACATGGATGCACCTGTTCTCCTAACAGCCTGTGAGTCGGGTGCTGATGTTAGCACAAGAGACAGAGGCACAGAGAGGCCAAGCATTCTCTCTAAGCTGATGGAAGGTGTGGCTTTCGGAGCTGGGCACTCTGAAAGCAAAGCCTCTGGCTATCACCCACACGGTCACGCTACAGGATGTCAACCATGTGCATGGTGCTCCCTGGGGATCTTCCTGCTCTCAACTCCTCGATTCCATACCTAGAGCCACCTGTGTGTCTGAGGCAGAGCCAGCCCTGTCCACTCTTCTCAGGCACCTCCCCAAACCCTATTTATACTTCTGATTCCAAAGCTGTCCACACCTACCCAGCTGACACTCCCTGGTAAGAGGGGACCTCAGTGAACTCCTAGAGTAATGGGCTGTGATCTGGACTCAGAAGACCTGGCGCTGGGGCTGGCGCTATGGCATACTGGGTTAAGCTGCTGCCTGTGACACCAGCATCCCATGTGGGCACCCATAAGAGTTACAGCTGCTCCATTTCCAATCCAGTTCCCTGGGAATTCAGCAGAGAATGGCTCAAGTCCTTGAGCCCCTACCACCCAAGGGGGAGACATGAATGAAGCTCCTAGCTCCTGACTCCTGGCTGTGGCCTGGCCCAGCCCTGGCTGTTGTGGCCATTTGGGGAGTGAACCAATGGATGGAAGATCTCTCTTTAATTCTGCCTTTCAAATATGTAAATTAATTAATTAAAAAATAAGAAGACCTGGGCACATGGCCTTAGGAGAGCCACCTCCACTTTGTGAGCCTGTGTTCTCGGCTGTGCCGTGGGTACGCACATGCCCTGTAGGTAGTAAGGCACGGCGCTCACACTCCTGCTGTTGCACTGGGCAGTCAGTGGCATCAGAGCGGGGCCCCGGGAGTGTGAAAGGCTGCCTGCGGACGGGCTCGCCCTGTGTTCCAGCCTCACCGTGTCCATCGTCGTGGGCCTCATGATCCTGCAGGTGTGGATCGCTTCCAGCTTCTTCCTGCAGCCAAAGCTGGGCCCGGCTGACAAGCAGAAGCCCCTGGCTCTCAACAACAGGTGAGGGGGAGAAGGAATGCGGCAGTGTCCCCAGGCAGCTTCCCTGGGTGGGCGCTACTGCCTCTGCGAGGTTGTGGTGCAGGGGCCCAGGGAGGGCCCTGGGGCCTGGCCGCCTGGGCCCACTCCTGCCTCCAGCCCTTAGGAGCCACGTGCCCTTGTGTGACTTAAGCAAACATCTGTGAACTTCAGCTCCCCCGGGGTTAGGAATACTCAAAGA
This sequence comes from Oryctolagus cuniculus, assembly GCF_051225735.1. Classification (NCBI taxonomy): domain Eukaryota; kingdom Metazoa; phylum Chordata; class Mammalia; order Lagomorpha; family Leporidae; genus Oryctolagus; species Oryctolagus cuniculus. The sequence goes on from NC_142867.1 coordinate 201,363,829, forward strand.
GCTTGAGGTATAAACCTGAACTGAGGACACCAGTGCCCAGCACAGGGCAGGGCTGTCCAGGGCTTTCATGCAAAGCCGTTCACTTAGTGGGGGAGCAACGTGGGCACTGAAGGTAAAGAGTTGACTTCGATACCTCTGGCTTGCGAGAAGCTCACAGCCACAGAGCGAGTGGTAGAGGCCACAAGGACGGCGGGCTTCAGGGTGAGCAAAAGGAGGAAAATGAATAATGGAAGGGAAGAGGCAGGGGAGGTGGAGGAGAGGCGCAGGGGGAAGAGAGGAGAGGTGGGGAAGGAGAGGTGAGGGAGGTTCATCTCACAGTGCCTGGAAGGAACGCAAAGCTGCACTGGACAGGATGCTGGGATCTCTGTAGGCAGAGAGGAGAGGGCGTGGCCGGCAGCCAGCACAGCAAGGGTGCAGGCAGGGAGCCACAGACTGGCAGGACACGATAGCAGAAGAGTCAGAATCCAAAATGATTGCCACGCCGTGGCCTCCCGCGGTGAGGGACAGGAAAGGGACACAAGTGATAAGGCAAGAAAAGTCCCTTTCAGAGGGGCCCTGAAAAGCAGGATGCAGAGTCTGGGCTTCTTCCCAGAGGCAACAGGAAGGCACAAGATCTGGTGGTCCTTTGGGGAAGGTTCCTCCCTCTTAGGGGACTTCGGGACCTCTGGAGGTCGGGGCGGGGGGCAGGTGCTTGTGGCCACGACAGGGAGATGCCCCTCCCTGTGCTGCTGCAGCCATGGATCCAGCTGCAACAGCGCTGAGGTTTCTTGCCCTACAGGAAACTGCAGACCCCAAGGAGAGAGCGCATGACGCAGCTCCGCTTCTCACCCGCCCCGCCAGCCCTGAAGGAGGGTACTCAGCTCCCCTGCCCCCTCAAGGTCTCAAAGCCAGGAGACGAGAGTTGTAGGGTCTCTTCGGGTCTGGGGGCCTGGGCCCGGCCACCTTGCCCTACTGAAGGGGCTGCGCGACTGGCTTCTGCCCACAGGAAAGCGTTCCACAACTTCAACTACTTCCTGTTCTTCTACAACGTGCTGCTGGGCCTGGGGGCCTGCCTCTCCCGGCTGCTCATCAGTTGTGTCCTGGGCACGTGGCTGATCGCGCGCATCGACAGGACCATCATGCAGAGTGGCTACGAGGCGGCAGACATGGGTGAGTGTGGAGCCCGGAATGGCCGCCTCCTCTGGGGAGGCTGTCCGTGAGCCCTGGTGGCAGCTGCCTGGGAGGACAGGTATCAGGTCACACCTTTCACTGGTGCTCAGGGCTCATTTTTCCCTGGAGGCCACAAAGCCAGGCAATAAAAATATGCATCCCAGGAGACAGTTCGAGAGTATCTGATGCCTGCTCACGTGGCAGACCTCTGGGATGGTTAGAGGCGGCTGAATTTTATCTAAGCAGTCAGAACTTAATGTATGAAGGCACGGCTGTGGTGGTAATTAAAAGCTTACTTACTTGGGAGAATGTTCCGTTGAAATACTCCAAACTCAAAGCCATTTCTGAGGAAGCAAAATGAGTTTCTGCTCAATTCCCAGCCCACCAGCACTCACGCACGCACTCATCCATTGTGCCACTGTTGCCTCCTCTGTCTAAGCCACAGCTGCTCCTGGCCCCTGGAGCTCTGTCGCTCACCAGCTATGTGGACAAGGGCACCATCTCTCTCTCTCTGTCCTCCTCCTCCTCCTGATATTTATTTGTTTATTTGAAAGAGTTACAGAAAGAAGGAGAGGAGTTCCCCTATCTCAAACTCTTTCAAATAAACGAATAGAGGAGGAGGAGGGGGGAGGAGGAGGAGGAGGAGGAGGAGGAGGAGGAGGAGAGAAGGAGAGGCAGAGAGAGAGAGAGAGAGGTCTTCGATCTGCTGGTTCAATCCCCAGTTGGCCACAATGGCTAGAGCTGTGCCCATCTGAAGCCAGGAGCCAGGAGCTTACTCCAGTCTCCCATGCGAGTACAGGGGACCAAGGACTTGGGCCATCCTCTACTGCTTTCCCAGGCCATAACAGGGAACTGGATTGGAAATGGAGTAGCCGGGACTTGAACTGGTGCCTATATGGGATGCCAGCACTTCAGGCAGCAGCTTTACCTGCTATGGCACAGCACCGGCCCCCCAGGGTACTATCTCTAAGAAGCCTCATTCTCTGGATTCTCCACAAAGGCTCAGACACCCCTGGGACACAAACTGACACTGTACTTAAATCGTAAGACACACACGCACCGGACAGAGCCGGCCTGAGCTGCCCCTGGGTTTCAGGGTTCAGTGCATGGACTGGCATGCTCTACGTGGACCACTACCACACCAACCCCGTGCTCGTCAGCTTTTGTCACATCCTGATCACGGGCCACAGGGAGAGGAAGGTGCAGAAGGCCATACAGTACTGGTATCTAAACTCATCAGCAGGTGAGTCCCCTCTTTGAAGCTACCCTGGCTTCACACAGCAGGAAATGAGTGCCCAGAGGCTCCCTGGACCCCCGAGCTGCTCCCTCTTCCTCTGCACTGTGTGCCCTGGGCAGCCTTCAGGAGGTGTGGCTCCGGGTCCAGCCTGTGTCTGGTCCTGCAACCTGGCCTCCTTTCTGGTTCCTGGAAATGAACTCTGGTTCTGAGTGGAGTCTTCCATCTCCCATGTGTTGGAGACTCCCAGGCGATGCGCCAGCTCCCTCCAAGGTGGGGCTCAGTTGTGATTCTCCTGCCCTGATGCTTAGTGCAAGCTCCCTGAGGCTGTCCTGTCTCTTTAGGACTTGGATGTGCTCGTTGTTGTGCCCACGGGGTGGACACCCAAGTCTGGGGGCAGCTCCCATCCTTCCAGCCTCCCTCGTGTGCCCGGGAGTCCCCATCCAGCCTCTGCTCCAGCTCGCACAGCCCGGGCCGCCCATCCCAGAGCGTTTGAGGGCAGTGGAAGCAAGCTCCCCCACCCCAGTCGATCTACTGTGATTCTATCCTAGGTCCCCGCATCTCAGCCAGGTCCAGGACGAGGTGGTTCCTGCTGAAGACCCTGATCAACAACCCCGGACTCATCACACTCAGAAAATCAAGACCAGAGCACAGCTCCTAGGAGTTTACCCGGCCCCTGCTAATGTGCTCAGAGAGCTGGCGCTGGCCCCATGTCCCCTGCCAGGCCAGGCCGCATGCCCCTGAGAGCGGCTCTGCCTAACCAGCAGCTGTGCCTGCAATGAGATGGGCTGGCACAGGCACTGCCCATGCCTATGGCAAACAGCATTGGGCACTCATGCGACTGCTGGGGGGTCTGAAGTCTCAGTACTGTTTTACTCCACTGGGGGGAAAAAGCAATGAAAAACTTAAAAAAATGTCAGATGAACAAACTTTGCCCTCGAATGACTCCCATGGTCCGTTGTGGGTAGGCAGCGGTGGAGAGTTGCACTTAGTTTAAATACAAGAGAGAACTGTGCATCACTACAGGAGATGGCAGGGGGTCCACACCAGCAAGGCTTACCCCTCAGACTATCTTTCTCTGGAACAGAATGTGGCCTTCAGCCCAGTGGGGTCCTCCCTACTTCCTTCTTTCCAGGCTGCGTGGTGGGTGGGAGAGAAGGCGATCCCACCCCTGATCTGGGAGGCTGAGTGGACACAGGAGCTCTCCTTCCCATGGGCACCAGAACAAGGAAGGGCTCAGAGCTGACCTGGGCCGTGGTCACAGAGGAGATGCACTGTCGCTCCCCCTCTTCGTGGAGGAACGACACAGGACCCTGCGCTGTTCTTTTGTCTGCTCGGCCCTCCCCGGGTTTGCTGCTGGTTCTTCCCGGGTTGGCTACTGTCCCTTCCACCTCCGTGAAAGGGCGGTTCCCCCTGCCACTTTCCCCACTTCCGCAGGGGAGCGGCACACCGCCGGCCGGCTCTCTCGGGGGCTGCACAGGTGTTCCTTCAGATAGATGTTCCCTTTAGATGTTCCTGGTGCATGTTGTCTCTCTCCTCCTTTATAGTCCTCTTCCACCAATCCCAACTCTGCTACCCACACGCCTAGTACGCTGCTCTCCTCCAATCAGGAGCAGGTCCTACAGTTTATAGGTTGAACTGGAGGCAGCTGTGTAGAAGCTGTTTCTCCCTTCTCAGCACTATATTGTGGGAGAGCAGATGCATAGAATAAGTCTTAATTCCAGTAACAGTCTAGTCCGAGTTGCTCCCCACAATGCACAGATTCTCTCCAACCAGGGCAGGAGTACCTGGGAAAGCCACCTGCCTGAGGAGGCATTCCAGGGGAGGGATAGACAAGCCTGCAGGTGAATCATGGGACTAGGGGCTGCTCAGAGCCGTCCCAAGGGGGCCTGGATGCCAGACGAGGAGGCTTAGCCCCTTGCTACTTGCCACACTTCTCGTGCCAAAGCCTAGGGCTCTGATGGCCTCAGGTCTGTTCAGAACCTGACCATTCAGAGCTCCTCAGGAAGCCTGGGCAGGTGACATGAGGACCCCAGCAACATGGCAGAGGTCCTATGCCAGAGCACCTGTATGTAAACCCAGTCATGTTGTCATAATTAAGCACCTGATGTAAACCCAGTCGTGTTCCAAAGCATGTTTGCCAGAGCTGTCTCTTTTAGCTTAATCTCTGCAAAGAAATTTTGTCATTCTGTTCTCCGAAAACTGAGAAAACTAGGATCCCCATGCCACTGCTTTATAGCAAAGTGGCATTGGCCAAGTTACTCTGTCATTCTCTGTTCATTGTCCTTATGTATAAAAGAATAATACCTCGTAGTACCCAAAGTTGTTTTGAATATAAAATGAATTCATAACTACAAACACCCTCTTTTTAAAAAAAGTCATTTATTTTTAAAAAAAACTTATTTGAAAGGCATATTTACAGAGAGACAGACAGACAGACAGGGATCCTCCATCTGCTGATTCACTCCCCAAATAGCTGCAATAGCCAGGGCTGGGCCAGGCCAGGGCCAGGAGCCTGGAACTCCATCGGGTCTCTCACATGGATGGCAGGGACCCAAGCACTTGGACCATCATTGCTGCCTTCCCAGGGGCATTAGCAGGGAGCTGGATTGGAACTGGAGCTCTGGTATGCGATGCGGCAGCAGCTTAACCCACGGCACCATAGCACTAGCCCTAACAAACACTCTTTTTTAAAAAAATTTATTATATTTATTTGAAAGACAGAGTTACAGAGAGAGGTAGAGAGAGAGAGAGAGAGAGGTCTTCCATCCACTGGTTCACTCCCCAGATAGCTGCAACGGCCAGAGCTGCGCCGATCCTAAACCAGGAGCCAGGAGCTTCTTCCGGGTCTCCCACACAGGTACAGAGGCCCAAGGACTTGGGCCATCTTCTTCTGCTTTTCCAGGCCACAGCAGAGAGCCAGATCGGAAGTGGAGCAACTGGGACTAGAACCGGCACCCATATGGGATGCCACACGACAGGCCAGGGCTTTAACCCGCTGCTCCACTGCTCTGGCCCCTAACAAACACTCTGAAGCTAGTGCCTGACCTATCCTAAATTCTCAATAAATAGCAGTTGTTATTAATCAGGTGACGCTTTGTGATGATCTGATTAACATCTGCTCGTCTCCTCACTGAGACACCAGCTCCCGGGACAGAGGGGCCCTCCTGGGTTTTACTCGCCATCACTGAGTACCACATTACCTGTGCCACGGGAGGCCCTGGGAATGAACTTGAAAATAGGGAGCGAACCTTGTGCTGGTGAAGTCACCTAGCAGAAGCAATCCTTACTTGAATGCAGAGTGAGTGAATGCCAGTAAGTGGGGGAAGCTAGTACATAAGGGATTCTTTGTGATTCACCCCACCGAGTGTTGTGATGCGGCTTGTACACAGTTCCCTGGGATTGGAGGAGGAAACCCCTAATCCTGCTGGTGACACGTGACACGTGAGCCTTTGTTTCCCTCCCTCCCCCACCTCTTCCTTTCTTTGCAGAGAGATGGAGACAGAAAGAGATCTCCCATCACTGGGGGATCCCCAGACAACAGCCAGGGCTCGGTCAGGTTGAAGTTGGGAGCCAGGAACTGAATTTGGGTCCTGTGGGCAGCTGGGATGCAAGTACTGGAGTTGTCACGTGCTGCCTCCCAGGATCTGCGTTAGCAGAAAACTAGGATCAGAGTGGGGCTAGGACTCAAACCCAGACACTCTTCTATGGGATGCAGATCCCATAAATCTTTTTAAAAGATTTGTTTGTTTATTTGAAAGACAGAGTTACAGAGAGGGAGAATGAGAGAGGGAGAGAAAGGTTTTCCATCTGCTCCTTCACTCCCGAAATGGCTGCAACAGCAGGAGCTGGGCTGATCCAAAGCCAGGAGCCAGGAGTTTCTTCCGGGTCTCCCATGTGGGCACAGGGGCCCAAGGACTTGGGCCATCTTCCACTGCTTTCCCAGGCCACAGCAGAGAGTTGGGTTGGAAGTGGAGCATCTGGGACTCGAACCGGCGCCCATATGGGATGCCGACACTACCCGCTACGCCACACCACCAGCCCCCACGCAGTGTCTGAACAGCTGTGCTACGTGCCAGCCCCCACAGGACTTTCTGACCTGTGTTGGGGGAAGGCAAGGTGGGGCTCCCAGCTGTGAGGTCTGTATTCTGGGAGTGTCTGATGACACTCAACATGAAAACACTTTATTTCAAGGCTTCCGGGCCTTACTGCTTCCCAGGGACCCTGATGAGGTAAACCCAGAGTGTGCAAAGGGAAACCTGCTGCGAAGCTTCCCTGATGATCTTAGGCAGCAGAGCTCCAGGAACACAGTTCTGCTTCTTTCCACTCCTGCACCACCTTCACGCAGGCTCGGACAGGACAGCAAGGGCATCTGAAAGACACTGGGTAGCCTCCTAGGTCCCGGGCATGGGTGCAAGCTGAGCGGCCAGCGTATATGCCTCAGGAATCCCAGAAGGGGAACAAGAGGGGAAATGGACAGAATAGTATTGGAAGAAATAATGGCTGGAATTTTCCCAAATTAGCTGAAAGACGCGTAAATGCACATCCAAGAAGCTTCATGACCTCCACGCAAGAGCCACTCAGTCACAGCCACACGGAAACACAGTGCAGTCAAGGAGTTGGGCATCCAAGATGAAGAAAGAATCCGGAAAACTGCAAAAGAGAAGAGGCTCGTGGCCCGGGAGTGCAGTGGAGGATGGCCCAGGTGCTTGGGCCCTGCACCCCATGGGAGACCAGGAAAAGCACCTGGCTCCTGGCTCCTGCCATCGGATCAGCGCGGTGCGCCGGCCGCAGCGCGCCGGCCGCGGCGGCCATTGGAGGGTGAACCAACGGCAAAGGAAGACCTTTCTCTCTGTCTCTCTCTCTCACTGTCCACTCTGCCTGTCAAAAAAAAAAAAAAAAAAAAAAAAGAGAAGAGGCTCCCTCCGGGCAGGCAGTCCCCCATCTAGTAACGGGGGATGGCGTTTCAGACATCGCGCACCGTGAGGCAGCATGATGAGGTATTTAAACCGCTGAAAGGAAGAAGCTGCCAATCAAGAAGCTTCTGTCTGAAAACCTGCATCCTTTACTAGAGGTCGAGAGTGAGGCATCCCCAGAGAGCCCGAAGCTAAGGGAGCACTGGTAGACCTGCCACCGGAAGAAACATGGAAGCAAAGCCATGTGAAGAAGGGGAGATCCCTGATGCCCAAAGCTCCGTGGAGAAACATGGATCCCAGCCTGGGTGTGTATGTGTGGTTTATAATGTCTATTTCCTCTGTGAGATAAAGGGAAAGACAAATGCATATACCAGTCATTATAAATCTGTGTTAACCGGCACACAGGTATTGACATGTAATCTGTGCTGATAAATAGAGAAAGGAGAGGGGACAGGAATGTGTGGAAGCAGAGTGTTTGTCCACAATTGTAACTAAGTACCAGTATAAACTGGGTTGTTACAAGCTTAAGATGTTAACCTAATCGCAGTGTAACAACTAAGAAAACTAAAACACACACAAACACACAAATAATCAAAATAGTACACTATCTAAAATACTAAATAAAAAAGGCTATAATGGATAAATTGAAGGACAAATAGCATATAAGACATAGAGAGAAAACGGGTAAGTTGCAGAAGTATGTCCTTCCTCCTCAGCGGTTACTTTAAATGTATTAAAATCTTGCAGATAGGAGTGGTCACTTGGCCTGACCGTTAAGATGCCCACCCTCTTTATCAGAAGGGTTCCATGTTTGGCTCCAGTTCCTGACTCCAGCCTCCTGCCGACACAGGCCCTGGGAGATAGTGCTGTTGGTTCAAGCAGTTGGGTTTCTCTCACCTACATGAGAAATCAAGATTATGTTCCTGACTCCCAGCTCTGGCTCCCCAGCCAATGCAGACACTTGGGGAAGGAACCTTCAGTTTTTGTATCTCTCTGTATCACTGCTTTTCAAATAATTTTATAGAATTATTATTTTTAAAGAATTTACCAGTTAAAAAACAGGGCTTGGGGGCCCACTCTGTGGTATAGCAGGTAAAGCCGCCGCCTGCGGTGCCAGCATCCCATCTGGGCACCTGTTCGTGTCCCAGCTGCTCCACTTCTGATCCAGCTTCCTGCTAATGATCTGGGAAAAGCATTAGAAGATGACCCAAGTGCGTGGGACCCTGCACCCATGTGGGAGACCTGGAAGAAGCTCCTGGCTCCTGGCTTTGGATTGGCCCAGCTCCAGCCATTGTGGCCATTTGGGGAGTGAACCAGCAGGTGGAAGACTTTTCTCTCTGTCACCCCCTCTCTCTGTAATTCTACCTCTCAAAAGGTGAGGGGGGACTTGGCAGAAAAAAATAAAAGACATGACCCATCTTACATGCCATCTACAAGAAACTCTAGATGAACAGACCAAAAAATGTTGAAAGTCATAGAAAAAACAAAACAGAATTCACATGGGATCACAAAACACTCCCAATAGCCCAGGAAAGCCTGAGCCGCAGGCACTACATACGATGAAGCTACAGTAACCCAGACAGCATGAGACTGGCAAGAACCTGGAAATAAACCCACAGACTCACACCCAACAAGAATACACATTGCATAAAGGATGGTCTCTTTGATAAATAGTGCTGGGAAAACTGGTTATCTGTATACAAAGAAAGGAACTGTGCGTATCTCTCCCCATAGACAAAAATCAACTCCATGAGGATCAAGCAATGATGTAAGGCCTAAACTAGGGCAATACTAGAAGAAAATGTAGGGAAAACACTCCAGGACATTGGCCTTCACAGAGATTTTTTTGGAGATGATACCAAAAGCACAGGCAACAAAAGCCCAAAAAATGGCAAATAGGATTTAATTGATGCAAAAAGCAAAAAAAAAAAAAAAAAATTAAAAAGTGAAGAGACAACCTACAGACTGGGAGAAAATTATTCATCCCAATAGGGAACTCAAACAAATCACAGCAAAACCATCATCATCCAGTTTAAAATGGGGCAAGTGGCTTGAACAGAGATTTCTCAAAAGAGGATCCATACATGGCCAACAAGTATATGAAAACATGCTCAACATCACTAATTATGAGGGAAATGCAACTCAAAACCACAATGAGAAATTGTCACCACAGGTGGAATGGTTATAAAAAAGACAAAAAAACCCATACCAGTAGGGAATGCAGTAAAAGGGGCATTCTGCTATACTTTCGGTGGGAATGTAAATTAGTATGGCCATATGAAAAGCAGTATGGAGGTTCCTCAAGAAAATCAGAAAAGGAAGTACCATATGACCCAGCAATCCCACCACTGGGTATAGGTCTCCAAAGGAACTGGAATCAGCTTGTCAGAGAAATGTCTGCAGCCCCACTTGTAATAGCCTAGATATGGAATCAACCTAGGTGTCCACTGATGGAAGAGTGGAAAAAGTGTGGTATTAACACCACTGAATACTGTTCATCCATAAAAAGAATGTAATTTGTAAACAACATGGGTGGAACTTGAAGGCATTATAATATAAAAAGGGAAATATTACATGTTCTCACTTACATGTAGAAGCTAAAAAGTTGACCTCACAGCGATAGAGAATGGAATAGTAGTGGTCAGGTTAGGACAATGGAAATGTTATTCAAAAGCCAAACACAAATTTCCTCTTGATCCAAACTCAAGCACAAAGGCCCTTAAATGTGGGAGTTAAGGGAGGTCAATTCTCCATGACAATCCGAAGGATTGTGGCTTATTTTTACTTTCTCCATTGAATTCTTTTCTATTTCGTAATTTTCCATAATAAATACATTGTTTAATAAGAACAAAATACCACATGTGATATATCCATGTCTATGTATTTAAGCCATGTAATATTTGGAAAAGGAAAGAAACCCCCAAATTACAGTTGTGCCAGGAACTAGAACCCAGCAAACAAACACAGGCAGCAAAACCGCCCAAGCCAGTAGACCTCCTGGGGTGGGCAAGAGACCAGAGACTGCAAATAATTGCTGGACATTTTCTTTTTTTTAATTTTAAAGACTTACTTTTTATTTATTTGAAAGACAGAGGTCTTGCATCCATTGGTTCACTCCCCAAATGACTGCAACGGCCAGGCTGAAGCCAGGAGCCCAGAGCTTCTTCTGGGTCTTCCATGCAGGAGCAGGGGCCCAAGGACTTGGGCCATCTTCCACGGCCTTCCCAGGCCATAGCAGAGAGCTGGATCGGAAGAGGAGCAGCCGGGACTGGAACCAGCGCTCATATGGGATGCCGGCGCTTCAGGCCGCTTCAGGGGCTTTAACCCGCTGCGTCACAGCGCCGGCCCCCTGGACATGTTCTGTTTTTATCGTGGTCTCCATCCCTTTCCTCAGTCATCTACGTTTTTTTCCTTTTCCAGCTAAAACAGATTCACTTTCGCTGCAATACTGCACTTGTTAGTACAACCTGGGACCACAGGAGAACAAAGGGATGGTCTACCCACTGCCTGACTTCCGATGCGGGTCGGGATCTTGTTCTGGGAATGTTCCTTAGCCCTCGCTCACGATCCCTGCCCATGGCAGGGGACCCCCCCTCCCCGGAAGGAGAAGGGGCTGGGCATCTCATACACAGAATGTGCGAACCCCCGGTCCGTGTTTGGCGCCTTTTCAGCTTTGGCCCTTTCAGCTCGGGCCACGCGGGCCTTAAGTCCTGGATTCTGAGCCTTGTGGCCGCTTTTCAAGTGCGGAACAGATGGATTCCTCCGGAGAAGGAGAGTCTGTGAGAGTCGCACTCTCTGGTATGCACTACCCTAGCTACCCCCCAGCAGAAGCTGGTTTTATCCAAGGCAGAGAGAGCACATGGATGCCAACGGACCACAAGGCTCAGGGCCGCCTCACAGGTGCCGGAAGCTCCTGGCTGCCCTGAGGTGCGTCTGTGAGGGGCGTGGCTCCTCGCCCCGCCACCCGGGGGCGCTCCCGTTGCTAAGGGCAACCTCCCTCCCGGGGCCGGGAAAGCGGGGCCGGCCTGCACAGCCAGGCTGCCCGCGTTGCCTTGGAGACGGGGCGTCCTGCCGCGGTTACAGCCTGAAGCGGTGCTCTCAGGTGGGGCCGACGCACAAGGGCTGCACCGGCTGCCTTGGAGCAGCGGGGGCCGGGCTGGAGAGCCGTGGGTAGGGCACTGTAGGCGCCTAATTCGCGTGGCCAGAATCAGGCGGCACCCTCCCCGTGTCACCCCGAGCTGGACTCCCAGCGGGGTTGGGGCCCAGTCCCAGTAGACGCCTTGGGCGCGTCCCCCACCCCCCACCCCGCCCCGGAAGCCCTTGGCAGGGGGAGATAAAGCTATAATCCTGCGGGGTTGGCTTCCTCGAAGTGCGCCCCGTGGTTTGCGCGGTGCCGGGTGCCAGCCGGCCCCGGGCCTGCCCTGAGGTTTGTTTCAGGGCTGTCCCTCGCCCCCGCCCTTCCTCGTCCTGCTGAAAAGGAAAACCTTGAGGCCTCCGGAGCCGAGACCCCCTCCAGGACCTGCCTTTGAGGCGGACATCGGTTTCCCAGCCTCAGAGAAGGAACTGAGGCCAAAACCCAGACGCGTTTCCCGGGCGACGGCCTCCCGGCAGCGGCGACAAGATGTCGTCGGTGGGGAAGGTGACGCAGGTGCAGACTGGGAACGTCTACCAGCAGATCTTCCAGGCCCAGGTAGGGCGGCCTGCTCGGCTCCCCCAGACGCCCCTCCCCCGAAGGCTTTCCTGCCCGCGGCTTCAGCAGAGCGCGCTCTGTGAGTTTCTAAAGAACTCCTGAAATACACGCCTGCAAAGCTAGCATGTCTGTTCTTGAAAACTGGAAAACCTGAGTGAAACACCTTACATTTAAATTACTCAGGAACAACCCGGCGCCGTGGCTCAATAGGCTAATCCTCCACCTTGCGGCGCCGGCACACCGGGTTCTAGTCCCGGTTGGGGCGCCGGATTCTGTCCCGGTTGCCCCTCTTCCAGGCCAGCTCTCTGCTATGGCCAGGGAGTGCAGTGGAGGATGGCCCAGGTGCTTGGGCCCTGCACCCCATGGGAGACCAGGAAAAGCACCTGGCTCCTGGCTCCTGCCAGGATCAGCGCGGTGCGCCGGCTGCAGCGGCGGCCATTGGAGGGTGAACCAACGGCAAAAAGGAAGACCTTTCTCTCTCTGTCTCTCTCTCTCACTGTCCACTCTGCCTGTCAAAAAAAAAAAAAAAAAATTACTCAGGAACAGCCTAGGTCAGCCAGCTGATGTCCTGGATCTTTGTCCTGTGCAAAAAAAAAAAAAGCGGTTCTGAAGTGTCTTCGCCAAAAACAGGTTTCATCCCGTGCCAGGGGTTGGGCCCTGCGTTTCCTCCCTCCCGGCGTCTGTGGCCGTGGGGTGCTTGGTGCTGTCCACTCAGGGTTCAAGGAAAGGCCTCCTGGTGACCACGGGGCTTGTTGACATGGCCTGCTCCTCTGATGCACTGCACAGGAAGAAGCACCTCTTAACGGAAACACAGAGGCCCCCAGGGGCTCTAAGCTGCTTATTTAAAAGGGATTTTCCTGCCTAAGTTGAGCCCTGCCTGATGCTCTTTGTAGAACCTTTGAAACTGATACCAAGAAGCCAGAGGAACAATGAAATGATGCGCACGATCCTTCCCCTACTAAAGGCGACACGTGTGACCTACTTCCAGTCATTTCTTTGCATTTTGAGGTCATTCTGCATACTTTGGGTTATGTTTAGTTTATGCATTCAGTTGCTGCATTTAGCTAGTGTCCTCTCATAAAGAATATTGTAAGCCTCATCTCTAATAAGTGCCTGACCCTCCATCCATCAAGGGGGATTACTCACCCACAGGGGTATGGTTGGACACGTCTGTTTCCGATTCCTTGTGATTACACAGAACGCTGACATGAGCTTCTGGCTCCTACATCTTAGTTTCTGAAAAGCTGCCGTCTTTGAAGTGGCTGTTTTGGGGGAGGAGAGCCCCGTGCTGGTGTGAGGCCTGGGGTTGGAGGCCTCCCTGCCAAGTGCCTTCCTGGTGGCAGGTCCCCACTTGTCCTTCTAAGACAGGCATAGTCCCCTGAGGGTCCAGGGAGTCTGCAGCTCTGACCGCCCCATCCCGGGTCTGCTATGAATTCAGGTGCAGCTGGTCCAATCCCTGGCGGCCACAAGGAAGCGGGCAGCAGAGCGTTCGGTGACCCCAAAGAATTTTACCGGGACACGCTGCCTGAAGAAGGCGGACGTGCCCGAAGGGCAGATACCTCCCAGGCAGCAGAAGTGGAAGCCCAGCCTGCCCTGTGGCTGGGTCACGGAAAACCCCATTCTCTCCAGGTAGGTCCTGCCACCAGGCCACATACCCCCACACATGAGTCTTCTGAAACTCAAGAAGCTCCTATAAGATGTGTGCCAGGTAGGAGTGAAGTCTCCAGGTGGGGCGGCTGTGGCTCGGATGACAGGGTTGTGGGACAGGGGTCCGGGAAGCTCACAGGGCCTCAGCTGAGCTAAGGGGTTTGGGAAAGGCGAGAATGCTTTGGCCCATTCCAGAAGGCTCTAGAAGGTCAGTGGACGTGGAGAAAGGGCAGGGAGGAGGCTGGAAGAGGCCTTGCAGGCCACAGTCTGTTTTCAGGGCTTTCCTGCTGTGAGTAGCTGGTTTATATTCTTGAGATTCCTTGGGCAGCTCTGTGCAGAATGTTGGGGGCTGCAGTCATCCTTGCAACCTTAGTGGGAGCTGTGAGAGGCAGGGCAGGGTACGCCTCAGGGGTCTCTCGGAGGCAGGACCCTCGGGACCTAGGGACAAATTGAATGGGGGGAGAGGGCTCCGGAGAGTCCAAGGTCTCTGGCCTGAGCGCAGGGTGCACAGTGGGGGTACAGTTCCCCGAGATGGGAACAGGTGGGGGTCTGGTAGGGGGAGCAGGCATTCCTTGTGCACTTCCAAGTTCAGGAGTTAAACGTGAGATTCCTTAGCACTCCTTTTCAGCTGCTAACTAGGGAGAACGGAAGGGAAAGAAGGGCCCCTCCCCAGGATTCCTGAGATGTGCTCACACAGAGATGTGCCGGGCCCTACCACCTTCAAAATGCCGGGGTCACTGACTCAGCGTCCCGAGTCTGTCTGGGCTTCCTGGTCCCCTGCTCCTGACACAGCGTCTGCCTGCCTCCCTCCTTCCCTCTGTCCACAGCCTCTCCTGCCTTCTCTTTTCTTCCTGACCAGGCCGGCCCCATGGCCAGGTCACTGGCTCACCTCCTTGAGCTCCATTGTTCTTCCCATCCTCTCTCCTGGGTCTTCCCTGAGCCAGGATAGCTGAACAAAATCATCCAGTCCTGGGGGGACCAGTGCTCCCCGATGCAGCCGCCCCAGCTCAGCTGCACCCTCTGAGCAGCCTGGGACTCCTGACCTGGCCCGCCTTCCCAGGTCCTCTTCCACACCAGCCCCACCCACTCCAGCCACTGTTTACTGAGGATCAAAGGCCATAGGCAGGTCTGTTCTCCTGGGCTGCCTCAACTCCTCCCAGGGGTTGGGACCAGCGGATGTAGCCTTGGTTTCCTGTATCAGCCCCTCCAGCCTTCTCCCTCTCCTCTGTAGGGAGCCCTGCCTCCACCATCAATCCCACTGTCTCTTGCCTACGCTGGGCCTGTTCCTGGCTCATCAGCCTCTCCCCACTTGAAAGGGGGAGCCTACATCCAGCCACTCCCCCCTCACCATGTCCCTGTCCACTACCTTTCTTTGAGATTACATGTCTTGGAACAGCTTCTGTTTTTTCCCATGGGGGCATGTGGCTGGGAAGCCTGAGCCAACCACCACTCCCATCATCCCATAGTCTCCCACGGGGTGGCTTGGGCCCAGGGCCCTTGGGAGTGACAAAGCCTGAAAGACCACCCTCTGCAAGCGGGGCCTTGGCCTCCTCGGTGGCAGCCCGGGTGCTCAGTCTCCATCCCTGCCAGACCTGTAGCGAGGTCTACAAGGGAAGACTCTGGCACATTCACAGACTTGTGTTCCAAAGCGGAGGCAACCTTGGTCCGCCCGGCCAAGACAGTCCTGCATCCCAGCTCTGTCCTCCTGCCTGCAAGCCCATGGACTTTGGTGTCACAAGGATCGGTCCTGGTGCCAGCTCTGCTGTATCCAGGGCCACTCTAAGGTGCCACCCCATCCCTGGGAAGTTACTCCACTGCCTCACAGGCTGGGCTGCTGAAGGCGCAGCTGAGGGCCTAGCGCCACCTGGCTTTCTCCGATGGCTCCTGGCCCTTCCGTTCCTCCGCTGGTCCATGTGGAAGATGGCTCGGGTCGCCTCCCACACTTGGTTTCCCACCAGTGGAGAAGCAGCCCCCTCAGAGCAGGCCAGGGCTGCTTGGCCAGGGCACAGCTGGGAGCCTGGGTACTGCCCGGGCTCTCTGGAATCAGGGTAGGCCTGGGCCATGGCTGCCATCCACCATCCCACCGCTGGGGTGGGGTGGGCGGGGTCTGGGGCTTTACTCCTCTCCCCTGCTCGTGCCACAGGAAAAAGGACACAGGCAAGAAGGAAAGAGCCCCAGAGAGCGAGAGTACGGTCGCGGCCCGCGAAGTACGGGGCCTCCTGGACAGCATGGGTGAGCCTTTCCCCCCGGAGCCAGGCCTGCTCGGGCAGGACGCGGGGCTCCAGGGAGGCCTCACAGGAGGCCCCTGAAGGGCTCACTGTGTCCCTCTGCCCGGCCTCCAGAGGGCGACCTGGGTGTTGCCTGCTCAGGGAGCTGGGGCAGGGAGCCAGGGCAGCCTGCACAGGGAGCTTTTCTATGAGAGACAGTGGCACTGGCCCCCCGGGCATGCACAGCAGTACCTCTCAGTCCACACGTGCTTCCCTGGGGGGACTGCATGCATCCTGGGTTGACCTTGTCTCAGTGTGGAAGCCCTTTATTTTTGTGATTCGAAAAGTAAAGCCACCTCAACATGGAGAACAAAGGAAGATCAGACAGAAAGTAGGACACCCTACCCCCACCCCCACCCCAACACAAGCTCCCCTGAGAGCAGGCGGACAGCAGAGAGCTGGAGGGGAGCACAGACCCCAGGGCACATGGCCCAGATCCAAACCCCTGTTCATTCCCAGCCCACTCTGTCCTTCAGCCCACAGGCTGAGGATCTTCAAAGAGTTCATGAAAAACACATACTATGAAAAAACTACACATGGATTTCAAATATTATGTGTGCCCAAGCAAGCTTACCTTTTAATCCCATTTTCCCACGTGGCTTTTTGAAGTAGCCTCGTAGCATGCCGAGTCATAAGGAGTAATGGAATTAGAGCCATTGCCACTATGTGACAGGTGCTATGTAAGTGTGGGTTATTATTATTAAATATTTAAAAACCCACAAATATTATTGTTCTACACACAGCCTCTAGGGGCTTTTCCTGGACATTTAAATGTGTATCTGAGGCCAGCGCCGTGGCTCACTAGGCTAATCCTCCGCCTTGCGGCGCCGGCACACCAGGTTCTAGTCCCAGTCGGGGCGCCGGATTCTGTCCTGGTTGCCCCTCTTCCAGGCCAGCTCTCTGCTGTGGCCCGGGAGTGCAGTGGAGGATGGCCCAAGTGCTTGGGCCCTGCACCCCATGGGAGACCAGGATAAGTACCTGGCTCCTGCCATCGGATCAGCTCAGTGCACCGGCCGCAGCGTGCTGGCCACAGCGGTCATTGGAGGGTGAAGAGAGAAAGGAAGACCTTTCTCTCTCTCTCTCTCTCTCTCACTGTCTACTCTGCCTGTCAAAAAATAAAAAAAATTAAAAATAAAAAAAAATGTGTATCTGAGACCTCCCTTCCTTCAGCGCTTACGGATTACCTCTCTCCTTTCCCTTTTCCCTTGCACCTGGGCCATGGCTGGCCTGGCGCCTTGGGGGTCCGTGCTCTGAGCCCAGCCCGCGGAGCTGCAGAGCCTCTCCCTGGGAGTGCTCAGGGCTGTCATTGCTCTGCAGTTCAGGAGAAGGCCAGCACCACCGTCCCACAGGTGCGAGAGGACCCCAAGCAGAAGAGATACAAGAGCTGCCTGGCCAGCTTTCATGAGGAGATCGCGCAGATCGGAATGGTGAGATTCTCACTCGCGCTCCTCTCCCGCCTCTGGGCTGCCCCCGGCCTCCCAGGCTGCCCAAGATACAGTGGACCAGTGGACCAGTGGGTGTGGCTAGAGTCACAGCAGCACGGGAGTGACTCAAGCTGGTTGTAAGTGGAGCTCCCCTTCACTCTGGGGCAAAGCCTGGAAGTTACGTGCTGCTGTCACTGCACTGGTGGCACAGAGGGGGCTGGTGGGCAGTGCTCTGGAGGGCTGGCCCTGAAGCGCAGCCTTTGCCCTCCCCATCAGCCCTGCTGGTGGCAGACCCAGGGGCGTTCCATCTGATGGCCGACCCTGGCCCTTGTGCACCGTCCCTGCACTCGGCTCCCAAGCCTCTGCAGAGACTCATCTGTAGTCGGCCTGGTGCCTGGCACCATCCCTAAATGGGACCACCCTTTGCTCCCGGGGCTTCTCAGAGCCCCAGCTCTCAACTCCCCTTCTCTCCAAGTCTTCCCAGAGTCCTGTAGTCCCACCCTGGAGTACCGAGGTTGGGCCCCCCAGCCAGTGCTCGGGACATCCCAGCTACATGCCAGCTCTGCTTGTACCCACGCCCTCTGTGGCTTTGCTCAAGCCATGCCCTGAGCCTCCGTTTCCTCTCATGAAGCAAACTTGGCCTTCTTTCATGCGGCCACTTCTTGAATTGGTGTCTGTCCAGCGCCAGCTGGGGGCCAGGCCTGATGTGGGCAGCTCCTTGCCGGGCTGTGACAAGAAGCAAGTGAGTAGAGAGGGAGGGGCCAACACAGCGCAGAGTGTGGCTGCTGCTGGCCTCGGGGTGTGAGCTCACTGGGAAACCCCAGCCGCTCAGCTCTGTGGAGCTATGCCCGTCCTTGAGATGGAACCCTGTCCAGGACCCCGGCTCGTTGCAGGAAATGGAACCTCTCATCTTGGAGACAGGAGGATGCTTTCTGAAAAAACTCTCCGAATCTGATGAAGACATCGACCGTCTCTTCACAAAGGTGGAAAACGACATCGACTTCGAGAACTACTCCTTCCAAGTAAGGGCCCCTCCCTGTCTCGGCCTGCCCCGCCCAGTCCGGCTCTTGCCGCCCTCCCAGCAGGCACCTGTGTGGCCCTCTCGTGTGTGCAGAAGCTGTGGGAGCTGTGGGAGAAGGTAGCTGCAATGTTCCTGGTCCAGAAGCAAGGGATCAAGGAGCTGGACGAGGCCTTGCACTTGCTGGAGTTCTCCAGGGCAGACAAAGTGAGTGGGCTGCTGAGCGGGGCCTGGAGACCCCCACTCCAGGGTGTATTGGACTCTCTTCTGCTGCCTTCAGCTCTCTGAGAACCGATGGTCACTACCTACGGCGCTGTGTCATTCCCAGCTGAAAAGCGTGCTGACGAAGTACGTGGAGATCATAGAGAAGACGTCCTACCTCATGAAGTCGGATGTGCAAAGGCTGATAGACCAAGAGGCCATGGTGAGTGGTGTGGGGGGACGGGGCAGACCCCCAGGACACCCCCTGTGTGTCTCAGGAATGGTGGGCCTCCCCTCTGCAGCATTTCCAAGGAAATCAGGTGGGAGTCAGTCTTTGCTGTCGTCAGCATTTTCAGTGGGAGCCTTCTACCGTACATTGCACACTTTCCTGCCAGTGTAAACCAGGCACACACCCGGCCCAGCTGTTGCTTGCACACCAAAGCCTTGTTCTAAACCAGATATTCAGACATGGCTTGCTTATTTCAGTTTTAAAATTTTTATTTATTTTCATGTCATTTGAAAGGCAGATACACACACACACACACACACACACACAGAAGGAGAGCGGGAGGATCCTGCCTCTACTTTCACTCCCTAAGTGCCCCCAGCAGCCAGGCTGAAGCCAGGAGCCCAGAACTCGGTCTACATCTCCCATGTGGGTGGCAGGGACCCAAACACTTGAGCCATCACCTGCCACCTCCCAAGGTGTGCCCTAGCAGGAAGCTGGAATTGGGTGCAGAGCCAGGACTGGGGCCCAGGCAGTCCCCTGTGGCCTGTGGGCATCCCACTGCTGCTTGCGCTGAGTGCCTCCTGGGACGTTTCTCAGCTACTGTGTGCAGTGGCACAGTTGGGGACTTTTGTGGTCTCAGGGCGATTTCCACCCTCGTGAGCAACTCCAGCCTGCCTTGTCTGGTTTTTCTTAGCTGCTCTGGCCTCTCCTTCTGTGGCCATCAGTGCCTGTTGCTGAACCATACCTGCCTCTTGGTTCTGTCCCCACTGCTTCCTTTTCCTCACCTCCACCCTCCCCCAGCAGCTCTCCTTGGGGTGGGAAACATGAAATTTGTGGTTGTTCATGATGTCTCCAAAATCAGGGGGAAACCTAGCCCCTTCGCTGTGCGAAAGAACTGCCTTTGGCTCCCTGGGGCTGTGTTTTGCATTTGTGGATTCCCTGGCCTTGTGCAGAGAGCTGAGCCTCTGGCAGTGTGGACTGAAGAGTGCAGTGTTCAGGATCACAGCGGGGTCCAGCCTGCACTGGGGTGTGGTGCCCTCCACACAGCATAGGCACGGGGTGGGGGTTGGGGGACATAGCCCTCCCTCTCCACTGCCCGGATGTGAAGTTCCCGAAGTGGCTCAGCCCTTGCACCTGCACGCAGCCTCCCATCCATCCGGGACCACGGTACCTGCCAGGACTTGTCGGGGTGATGACGAAAGAGGGCTCAGCAGTGGAAGCTCTCTGTGGGACAGAGACAGAGGAGAGCGCCTAAGCTGCGGATGTGTGTCTACATCTCACTGGGCGAGTGAGAGTTTTCCACAGTCCACTGTCTTTCCGTGTCCCGCTTCCTGGTGCTATTGTTCTCACCACAATAACTGGCACTTGCCACTTGCTCTGGGTGCATTTTGCTCATCTCACCACACGAATGTTGTGAATTGCGTTAGCCCCAGAGCGTGGCTGCGGGTCTGGAGCCTGAGAAAACACCCGCCAGAAGTACAGCTGGCCTCACACCTCGGGCTCTGCGGAAAAGCACTGCTGGGGGTCTCCACGGTCCGTGCCAGCCAGCGCCCTCTCCTCCCCAGCAGGCTTTGGGCAGTGTTAGGGTGGGTATTTGGACCTGTTCCTGTGGCTGGGGGAAGGGGATCCCACGTTCACTTAAGAAGCAGCAGCAGCGATGAAGGGCAGGTCAGTGCCACACGGTGAAGGATCGTCCCCACTCCTGCCAAGGTGGAGCAGGTGAGGCCCGCTGGGAGCACTGCTGGGGAATGTTCTAGCTCCAGCCTCATCGTGGCCCTGTGACCTGGTTCTCCTCACCCTCTTGTGATGGTGTGAGCACGCTGCATTTGGAGCAAGTTTATTTAAAAAAAAAAAAAAAAAAAAACAGTAAACATGTAGAGCCCACAGGAGTGCTTAACTCCTTTCACCTGCACAAAGCCTCTGTTGTGGCTTGAAGCTGGGTTGAGGTTTGTGTGGTCCAGGCCCAAGGTTAAGCCTTCCAGGAAGACCCTTGTTGCTTGTCCATGGCTGCTCAGCCCCAGGCAGCTTCCTTGGGTGCCCACGGACCCCCAGGACCCCTCCCACCCTGTCACCACCCCACCCAGTGCTCAGCCAGCACCCCTCTCCCACTGAGCCTCGTTCTGAGCGAGAGAGTCTTGCCAAGCTACAGCACTGCCCACCTATGACCACAGGTCATGAACCATGCCCTGCTGGGCAACCGGAGGGCCATTTCCCAGCTGTTCGTCAACCTGATGGAGGCCACCCTGCAGCAGGAGCTGGACTGCCGCCACCGCTGGCAGGGCCTGGTGGACGCCTGGAAAGGTCTGAAGAAGGAGGCCATGCTGCAGGAATTCAGGTCCGCACCTCCACACTGCCCTGGGCCGACCGACTGGGGCAGCCTCTTTCCTCCCTTCTTGTCATTGCTGCCTCTCGGTTTTTTTTTGTTTTTTGTTTTTTGTTTTTTTTTTTTTTGTTTTTTTTTGACAGGGCAGAATGGACAGAGAGAGAGAGAAAAACAGAGAGAAACGTCTTCCTTTTGCCGTTGGTTCACCCTCCAATGGCTGCCGCGGCTGGCGCACTGCGGCTGGCGCACCGCGCTGATCTGAAGCCAGGAGCCGGGTACTTATCCTGGTCTCCCATGGGGTGCAGGGCCCAAGCACTTGGGCCATCCTCCACTGCACTCTGGACCATAGCAGAGAGCTGGCCTGGAAGAGGGGCAACCGGGACAGAATCCGGCGCCCCAACCGGGACTAGAACCCAGTGTGCCAGTGCCGCAGGCGGAGGATTAGCCTAGTGAGCCGCAGCGCCAGCCTGTTTTTGAAGTTAGAAATAGATAATCAAGAAGAAGTTAAAAATCATCACTAATGCCTCCCCATGGTGAGAAGCACCCCTGACATTCTGGAATGTTTTTTCCCAGGCTTCTTTAGATACTCACAGCACCACAGGCAATGCTACACCCCCCTTTCCCTGTGAGCATACAGCTCAGCGTGGATCGTGGGGAGCACACACCTGTGTGATGTCCTCGCTGTCACCGCTCAGCACCCTGTGGGTCCTGGGCCTGGACAATGGCCATCTTACTCCCAGCCCCTCCGTGTCCCAGAGGAAGGCAGAGGCGCCGGTCTGTGAATGTTGCTTCGTCTCTCACAGCGACCCTCTCCCCTCCCCTCCTCTCTGCGTCTGGCCACCCAGTGAGTTCATGGCCAGTGACAGTGTCCAGGCTCCCCCCGCTGTGAAGAAGGAGTTGGAGGACCTGCTGGCGACCCAGGACGTGCTGCAGAAAAGGCGGCTGGAGCACCTCTGCTCCATTTGGTATGTGCGGTGGTGGGCGGGTGTGCCTCTGCGGGGAGGCAGGCATGGCCCTCAGCCGGGCCAGGGCCAGGGGGTTAGACGTTTCCTGGTGGGCAGGGGGGCAGCAGAGGCTCGGCTAGCTTTGGTGGGTCTGTGGGGTCTGACGCTGGAGGCCAGGAGGCCCATGAGGAGGTTGCTGTCACCAGGCAGAGGGCTGAAGAGCTCATGGATGCTCTCTCAGGTGGTCCCCTGGTGGAGCTGTCTGGTGGGCTGCCCAGAGAGCGTTCCAGACGCTGAGCCACTGCCCATGGGGGTGCAGCTTCCACCCTCAGCACTGTGGCCTGCACACTGGAGGTGCCCCGTGTGCTGGGGGGGTGCTCCCTCCTTCCCAGGCACCTTGTTCGTCCCTCCCATCTGGTAGCCCCAGGACACAGGTTCTTCTCACCTCCCCACTCCAGGGTCCAAGTCCTAGGATGTAAACGACTGTTAGGACCCCATATGGCTCAGGCCAGAGGGCCTCCCCCAGGAAGCATCCTTACCCCTTGCCCGGTTTCCCTAATGTCGACATTTTCCATCGCCACTGGGCATTTATCAGAACTAAGAAGTCCATCTTGATGCCCCCTGGTGGCACCAGACTTTATATGGCTCTCAGCAGTTTTCCCACCAGCGTCCAGTTTCTGTTACAGGAGCCTGCACCGACCTCGGTGTCATGCTTGGCATTGAACTATGCCTCATTTTGAACCCACCTTTCATTCTTTACTGTTCTAGTATAGGCAGGGTGACCAGAATCCCAGCTTGCCCCAAATTGTCCCGGGTTTTATGTCTCAGGCTAGCATCATCCTAAATGCTGACCTCCTTCACCATCAAAACTGTCCTGGTTGGGACAATAAAAATATGGCCCCTCCAGCCATACACACATCTTCCCATGCCACTGGGTATCGTCCAAAGCTTAGTGTCCTAAAACCTTGATCACCTCCAGCTTCTCACAGTTCCGGGAGTCAGCGAGGCGGTCCCTGGTCTGGGCTGGCCTGGCTTGGCTGGATGCTCTAGGATGGCCTCACCGCTATTCCTGCAGCCCTGGCTAGATCAGCCGGGGCTCTGGCCACGTGCTCTTTCAGCCTCCTCGAGGTCCCTGGGTGGCAGGAAAGGTCGCCGCAGCGAGAGAGGACAAGCGCGCATGCGATCTTGGGCCAGCTCATGCGTGCTAGTGTCCCGCTGACCACAGCAATCACACTGCCACACCCCGGATCCTGGGGTGGAAGAACAGACCCACCCTCCGGTGGAAGGAGCTGATGAAACTGACCACTGGTGTGTGGGCCACACTATTCTGAATGACTTCAGTAGAGGATTCTTGACTTTATTTAGAAGTTTCCTGTTTTGAGGTATGAAGATTTTTTAAATAAGCTCTGTGTGTTTATAAACGGTCCTATTAAGTGACCGTCTTCATGCATATTTTGCATGCATTTTATATTCTTATCTCAGATGAGATTCTTAGAAGTAGGCTTCCTGGGTCAAACTATGTGCACTGGGAAAATTTGGCATCCCCTTCATTAACAGCAGCAGACCTGTTTGTGGTGTGTGTTTCTGGCACCAGGAAATCCCCAGCAGGTCCCCTCCGTTCCTCAGTGTCTAAGTGCTTAAGGTGCTGGAGGCACTCTCCTCCCAGATGTGGGAGTGAGCGCTGGCCCACGCGAGCCTTCCTCGTCTTGCTTCCCCAGTGACCTCCTGCCCCCCAATTACAGCAAGGCCCAGCTGAGTGAGTGGCACACTTCTCTCAACTCCCTGAACAAGCAGCTCGGTGAGTGACATCTGGAGACGCCGCGGGTCAGTCGGCTTGGTCCCAGGTTGGCTGGTCAGCCAGGCAGGCCTTTATCTGAGAGGAAGTGGTGGCGCCTTCTTCTTGGAGAGGAGGCAGTGGGGAGAGGGAGCTCAGAGGGCTCATAGGCCTCCCTCCCCTCCCAAGGCCTCCCAAGAGCTGCGTTAGCCACACACTCTGACCCCTCACCCGTGACCCAAGCATACAGACGGATGTCAGGATGGCTCAGGGGCACGGCCCCAAGCACGAGAGAAGCACATGGGCTTGCACTCAAAGCCTGGGTTTGACATGCAGCTCTACTCCGTCTCAACTGTGTGGCCCTGGGGACGCCAGGGCCTCTCGTGGCCTCTCGAGATACTGGGTCCTACCTTAAAGGTGGATGTCCAGGCATAGTTCAGTGCCTGGCTTACACAGAGAGCACGCGATCATAAATGGTAGTGTTTAAAAAAATGCTCGGGCCAGTGCCATGGCTCAATAGGCTAATCCTCCACCTGCGGTGCCGGCACCCCTGGTTCTAGTCCTGGTCGGGGCGCCGGATTCTGTCCCAGTCGCTCCTCTTCCTGTCCAGCTCTCTGTTGTGGCCTGGGAGTGCAGTGGAGGATGGCCCAAGTGCTTGGGCCCTGCACCTGCAAGGGAGACCAGGAGAAGCACCTGGCTCCTGGCTTCGGATCAGCGCGGTACACCGGCCATGGCGGCCATTAGGGGGTGAACCAATGGGAAAGGAAGACCTTTCTCTCTCTCTCTCTCACTGTCCACTCTGCCTGTCAAAAAAAAAAATGCTCTATAGGGGTGGGCAAATTGTCTACCAACTAAGATGCCCATGTTCCCCTATCAGGGTGCCTGGGTTCCATATCGGCTCCAGCTCCTGATTCCAGCTTCCCACCAACACAGACCCTGGGAGGCAGTAGTGATGACTCAAGTGATTGTGTCCCTGGTGCCCACATGGTCGACCCAGATTGAGTTCGGCCCAGGGTCACATAGCCGGTGAAGTGACACAGCTCACCCTGGCCTGGTGCCCACTGTTGTTCCTGGATCTCAGGGTGTTTCTGTAAGAGCCCTGAGATTCTAGATGGTAGCAATGGTTACTGTTGGTTCTGCACCTCCCAGCTACAGACATTGTGCTGGGCCCGGGCAATCAGCAGGTGGCTCTGCCCTTGAGTAGTCCCAAGAAGGGACATTACAGCAGGGAGTGGAGAGGTTTATAGCCCTGTGAGTTCATGGTTTGGCATACAACCAGGTTAGGGTCATGGAAGACTTTGCCAAGGAAGTGGCAATCCCATTGAGACCTACCAGGCAAGGCAGAGTGGGACAAATTAGGACAAGTGGGAGGAAGCAACCCAAGCAGGGGTACAGCATGTGGGTGGCCCAGAGGCAAGACAGAGCTTGGGCTTGGAGTGAGAAGGTGGCAGCAAGCAAGGCTGGAAGATGCAAAGGGCCACATGGGAGACTGGGCTTCACACTGAGGGCAGTGGGAACCCCACGTTGGGGAGTGAGGAGACCAGTGAGCTTCAGGACTGGCAGCAGGGACCCGGGGAGATTGCATCCCTGTGACCTCCTGGAAGGCTGGGGATGCCTGGCCTAGGAGTAGCCAGGGGATGGGAGTCTCTTCTCTTCCAGAGCCAGTGCCAGCTAACCCTATCCAGTGTCCCAAATCTACGCCACACCACCACCTGCCCTGCCCCTCCCCAGCTCTTGTCAAAGAGCCCACGAAACATCTGCGTGCTCTTGCCATGTACTGTCAGGAGCGCTCCACTGCAGGTGTCGTCTGAGGCACCAGTCACACTGAGTTCCTGTGAATGGGGAGGAGGGGAGGGGCTCCCCGCCTTCTGTGGTGCGAGTTCCCGAGCCAGTCTCTGCAGTCAGCAGATGGGAGCACTGCTGATTTTCCTCACTGCTTATGACTTCTGTGCAGCCTCACTGGGTCTAGAACCAGAAGGATCCAGGACAGACGAGCCCCCCGTGGGAGGTCCTTAAGTTGGAGGGTCAGGGAGTTTGTGAGGAGGAGGGGCAGCCCTGATCTGAGTGGGGACCCCCGACCTGTGCCTCAAGAGCCTCCGTGGTACAGGCACTCACTGGGGAGAGGCTGCTCCCCTGTGCGGAAGGGGCAGTCCTCTCCTGCTCGCTCTCGACTCTCGCCGGGGAAAGCCACTGACCCGCGCTGTTTCTCGCCCGTGGAGACACCTACCACACGGATTGCGGGATGCGGCTCCGCCTGCTCTACGAGAAGGCCTGGCAGGAGTGCCTGGCTCGCGTGCAGGACTGCAAGGTGGGCCTGAAGAAAGGAGCAAGGGGCTGGGGCCTCATGTGCCCCCCAGCCTGGACCCATGCCCCACGCGCTCCCTGGCCTCTGAGCGTCTGCCCAGCCCCTCCCCAGCAGATCTAGCCTTCCCTCGGGTTTTAGCCCACTCCACCCCCAGGAAGCTCCCCCCTCCCCATGTGGGAGGAGGCTGCACCTTGCCCCTCTGGGTCCCGCATGGCCCTTGGCACCATTCTTCAGCAGAGGTATATCCTGAGTTATTGCCACCACCCCCACCCCCAGCTGGGACCCCCATTTTCTCTGCCCCTGCCTGCCTCAGTGAGTTCACACCCACCCCCTTCCCATTACTAACTGCTCTTCTAGGGTAGAGGAAATATTTTGTCAAACCGCCCCCTCCCTCCCTCCCTAGTCATTTTGAAGAGTGCAGGGCTCCAAGGGCCCTGCCTGCTGCCCACCCCCTCCTCTCCAGCTTTGTACCCTCCCCTCTTCTCCTGAGGGGCGAAGAGCTCCCGGGGAGCAGAGCCCTTCCCCTGGGAGCCGTGCGGAGCCCTGCAGGTGTGGCGATGCCGAGCCACGGGCTGCAGCCCTAAGCCAGGCCCCGCCACGTGCTCTCCAGAAGCAGCTGCTGGACTGGAAAGCCTTCAGCGAGGCGGAGGCGGAGAGCGTGGTGAGCCCGGCCTTCTTCCAGATGGTGGGCGCCCTCCAGAGCAAGGTGGAGAAGAAGCTGGAGCTCTTGGACGTGCGTGGTGGGACCCGGCAGTCGGAGCGGGGGGGGGGGGGGGTTGTCCAGGGCATTGGGCTGTAAGGAGACAGGAAGTCGGAGGCCACCGGCTTGTGAGTCCCTGCTGTGTCCCCTCCCCCTGGCCCCTGCCAGCTCCTCAGAGCAGCCCCAGGCCCCTCCCTGCCTTCCTGCTGCCAAGGGCACCACACAGAACTCCGAGGAAGCCCCCTCAGGCCCTGAGAGCTCCTGGCCTGGCTGACCCCCAGCCCCCAGTCCCAAGATGCTGCTCATCTTAAGGTGGCGTTGGTACACAGTCCCTGTGAAGGGCCAGATGGGGCAGCCGTCAGGGCGCTGTCTCACTCAGCGACTCCACCAGCCGTGCAGAGCAGCAGCCACAGGCAATGCAGAACCCAGTATGGCTGAGTCCCAGTAGCCGCAGTGACAGACACTGAAACTTAGGTCTCAGGATTCTCACATCATTAGCTGCCTTTGATTTTTTTTTTTGAAAAAGCTTTTATGTATTTATTTGAAAGGCAGAGTCACAGAGACAGAGATCTTCCACCTGGCTAGTTCATGCCTCAAATGGCCACAACAGCCAGGGCTGACCCAGGCGGAAACCAGGAGCCTAGAACTCCATCCAGGTCTCCCACATGGGTGGCTAGGGCCCAAATACTTGGGCTGTCTTCCACCGCCTTCCCAGGTGCATTAGCAGGGAGTTGGATTGGAAGTGGAACTGCTGGGTTCAAACTGGTTCTCCAGTATGGTATGCCAGCATCTCAGGCAGCGGCTTAATTTGCTGCACCAAAACACCAGCCCCTTTTGATTTTTTTTCCCCAATCATTTTAAATTGGAAATTTCATGCTCAGTTCCCAGGGCAAAAACAAAAGCAGGTGCAGGCCCAGTGTAGCTTGTAAGCCACAGTGCACCAACCCTGCCCCAGATGGCGCAAACTGAATGAACAGCAGGTGTGGTATTCAGCCCAGGTGTTGTGAGTCAGGGACTTCTGGAGATGCAGGACGGACCAGGCCAAGGTGGGGGTGGCCCATTCCGGGGCCCAGGCTGGTCACTACGGCTGGCCCTTCTCTCTTCTGGCCCAAACTCCATCTCCTCCCTGTCAGTGACCTTAGTGGGACAGGTCTAGAAATGGAACTTTTAGGCCAGGCAGGCCCGAGACACTACCCCAAGGAGGGAAGGCGGGGAGCCCATGTGTGGCCCAGAAGTTGACCTTGATGGATAGGACATGGGGAGTGACAGTCAGTCCTTGGAGGCACACGGTCCCCCTTGGGTGGGCCCTCCTGCTGGTCCTGAACCAGCTGGCCCTCAAGGCGCCTTCTTTGGGCTCTGCCACCACAGAAATCCTTCGAGGCCCTGGCACAGCAGACCGAGCGACAGAGCGCAGACCTTTTCAACTACTTCCAAGAGGCCGTGCAGCTGTGGGAGGCGTGCCAGGGCGAGCTGTTGATGCAGGAGGTGGAGCTGGCCAAGAGGATGGAGCAGCACCGGCAGAAGCACAGCCAGGACATCCAGGTGCAGGCACCTCCCTGGGCAGCCCCGGAGGAACGAGAGGGCTGGGCCACACCCAGCCACAACCAACAAGGAACTCAAAATAGTCCCTAGCCCCAACAGAAAACCATAAGCTACAGAACTCGCGGATGGAGACATGGGGCCAGATGGGAGTAGCAGAAATCCCTGTGAGCCATGTGCCAGCAGTGTGACAGGTCCTGGGGACCAAGGGGGGGTTGTGTGGTTAAAATAAGGAGAGGATCGGAGTGTGAGTTCATGAATCACATGAGTTATTGCCATTGAAGAGAATTTTTCTTAGACTCGTGATGTAAGGTGGGGAGAATCACAGGAACAAAGCTTGCAGGAGAAGCTCAAGAGACAGGTGCAGTGAGCTCCAGGCTCACACAAGTCCAGGCATTCCTGTGCCATGGAAGCAGGTGTCCGGGGAGAGATGGAGGTGTACCGTTCTCTTGGGAGAAGGTGGCTTGGTCCCCACACAGCAGAGGTCGTGGGGACATGTAAAGTCCCTCAGTGCTGGCGTGGGTAGGTAGGCATCAGGTGCCAAGCCTGCTGCAGCCTGGGCTCTGGCCATCTGTAGGGAGGCAGCCGCAGAATGTTGGTCCAAGGCTCAGATTCGCATGTCTTTGGAAGTCTAGAACTGACAGGAATAACTCACGCATGGGGCCTAATGGGATTTGTCAGGAAGATGCCCAGAGCAAGGGGAGTTCACTGTCACATTCGTGAGGAAGAGAGGGGATAACTCCAACTTCTCACATACGGGTCTGATAGGACATCACACTCAGGCAGAGGGGACTGTGCTCCAGGTTCCCGTTACAGCACAACATGCGCTATTCCTGAAGCAAACTACGTGCATGTTGGGAATCATTGCAAAGCTGCGTCATAAAGAATGGGGCATCTCCCCCTGGCAGTGCCCAGACCCTCCCCAGGAGATTGCCTGGCTTCCAGCCCACTCCCAGCACACAGTCTAGGGAATGTTGGCTGGGACGACTGGTGAGATGGAAGCTGTAGCATGGGCCTGAGCAAGTGGGGGTGTCCTTGAGGAGTCCCATCTGAGCTGGGTTCCTGCAGTTGTAGAGTGGACAGTGAAGAACATTCCAGGTACAGAGAAGAGCCAGGAGGCCTGTGGTGGAAAGAGGGAGGCTGGGGGCAGATTTGCTGCCCCTTTTGTAGGAAAGGACGCCTCCGGCCCTCGGTCCCAGAGGCAGGGTTCCTCCTGTCACTTCCGCCCAGCACACTGTGGGAGCTCATGTCTGCTTCCTCTCACCTTGACTGCCAGACCCAGGAGGCTCACC
The DNA here is from genome assembly GCF_051225735.1 of Oryctolagus cuniculus. Taxonomy (NCBI): domain Eukaryota; kingdom Metazoa; phylum Chordata; class Mammalia; order Lagomorpha; family Leporidae; genus Oryctolagus; species Oryctolagus cuniculus. Next base: position 201,393,481 of record NC_142867.1, read on the forward strand.
TGGATAGGCTCTTGGACCAGCTGAGGCAGCAAAGCCACGAAGAAACGCTGAAGTTATACCTGGAGAAGGCCAGGCACTTTCTGAAGAACATGAAGTCCAGGTAGGCTGGCCAGACCCAGAAGGCAAGGAGGGGACCGTGTGGAATTCCGTTCAGGGCCACAGGCAGGCTGCGCGGGAGCCCGGGGCTGCGCGAGCAGGTGGTGTCTCCGAGTCTGGAGAACCCTGCGGTCCTGGACAGTTCTACTAGCGCAGACGCTTCCAGGGAGGGAGTTCTCAAAGTCAAGAACCCAGGCCTACCTTTCTGAATTTTAAATATGCTTGCTCTTTGTTAAAGGGAAGAGAAAAAGCCAAGCATCTCAAACACAGAGAGACTTTCCCCCTCTTATCTTCCCAACAGTTCCCTTTCATGGGTGTATGTGTTTCCATATACGATCACATAGACCAACATCGTGTTTTTCAAACAAAGCTTGGGTTATACTTGCACGTTATTCTAGAGTTGTGGATGTACTTCAGTTTTTTAAAGACCATGTAGAATCTATTAACACCTAAGAACTTAACCATCCCCTAGTTGATTGGCTTTTTTCAGTTGTTTCTAATTTCTCAATGTGGCGTTACAATTTTCTGTGAATTTCCTTGTGTCTTGGTGCCTCTGTACAACTAATTCTGTAGGGATCCCTCACAGAGATGGGCTGTGCTGCCGACTGGCTGCGGGACTTCAGGAGCATAACCTGAGGCTAGGGAGCAGCTCCTGGAGCCTCTGCCTCGGGCTCATTCTCTGAAAAACAGACAGAAGTCTGGGCTTTCAGGTGGCTGAGGGTGTGTGGGGATAACGTAGGTGAAGTTCAAGGACAGAGTTCAGACAGTGGATAGGAAAAGGGAAGCCACATTACAAACAGAAAACTCTCTTGTGTATTTTCCAATTTTTTATTTTTTGCAAAGAAAAAGGGGAACAAAGTAAGGACTCTTACACAAAGGAACACGCACACAGCAGCTCTCCGCAGAGCTAAGAACACGCACACGGCAGCTGTCGGCACAGCTAACTGCTGGGTTCCAGCCCACCTCCTGGGGAGCAAGAGTGTGGGGTGCGCCTTGTGCAGCTGCACTCCCCTTTCGGGCTCTCTTCCCTCCCTCCCTCCCTCCCTCTCCCAGGTATGAGTGTTTTCACAGCCTCCTGACAAAGGAAGTGATGGAGTACCCAGGGATCATACTGAAAGAACTCAACTCCTACAGCGCCACCCTCAGCCAACACTTCTTCGTGCGTGAAATCTTCGAACAGGTATGGAGCAGGATCTGATACACCCAGCAACTCACAAGGAAGCAAAGAGGAGAGGTTGACTTCCTGTTCTCGTCTATCAGGATGTCAAAAGCCACACAGCCCTGCAGAGGTCACGTCAGTGTCGGGACATCAGGCAGGAAAGCTGATGGTGTCTTTAAGAGACCATCTCGTTCGCAGTTTAAAAGAGCAGGAAGGGCTCAGAGTTCAGGGCTCTGGGACTGAATGGGCTTGCATGGCATGCATAGGACGTTCTGAGTTCTGTTCACTGTACCCATCACTGCCAACATAATCTCCCCAAATACACCTCTGACCCGCTTCTGCTCAGAAGCTCATCACCGATTCTCCCGTCCCTGGGTGACCACAAAGACCCCACCTCAGCTTCCCGCCTTGGTGCTTCCTGATTCAACCAACTCAGGCTGCTTCCTGCGTGTGCCCCCTGCCTGCCGTGCTGCTCCCTCTGTTGGGGTTTTCTCTCTCCACATCCTGAACCCACCTATGCTCCCAGGCCACCACCAAGGACTCCACCACTCGGGCTGGCCCCCATCTCACCTTCATCCCCCGCCGGCTCTGCAGTCTCTGTACCTGATTACTTGTACCTGATTGCTTATTCAATTCCGGAGCACCCAACTTGGTGAACACCCAACCTGCATGTGTTTCCTGAAAGATAAATATGTCTTCCTAATTTGTATCCAGCCTCTGCGGCTCTTAGCACAGGGTCTTGTGCATAATTCAGACACAATCACTGCTCCCTGGGTAAATGCAGCAGTCCCTGGAACGTCCTGGTTTGAATCCCCAGTGTTTGGCTTTTTCTCCCCACACCCAGTCAGAGTCCCACCTGGCCAAAGTGAAAATGTTTGTGGTTGGCATGGAACCTGGCCAAGGATTTCCACATAGGCAGATACCCAACTCCTTCCCAGGGAATCTCTCCTCTGGGATGGGATCCCTGTCCAGACTGCTCCTTGTGACACCTGGGTTGAAGTGAGACTCACACTATAGGCGAGCAAGCTTACTGTCTGCCCTTTGCCTGGATTAAATGTGGGTGCTGCTATGACCGCCATTTCATAAGAGAGGACATTGAGCCCCACAGAGCTTAAGGGACTTACTCCAGGTCCCTGAGCTTGTAAGGGGCTGGGATTCAATCTACACTTGCCAACTGCACAGTCCACACCGGGACCCATTACACAGAATGTCCCCGCCTTCACCCAGAGCCTGTGGAAGAGGGGCTGGGTAGGGTTGAGGAGGAGCCTCCTGGGACTGTGCAAATCACCCCGGGCAGGGGATTCCTGCCCCTCCTTTGCATCCCTCAACGGACCCTTGGCTTGCTCTTTGCTCCAGATCACTACCAAAACCCAGTCAGCATGAGCCTTTACCATCACTGCCCCCTGTGTCCTGGGCGGGTTTGCTCACCTGCTTGGAATGAAGGAAAACTCATTCCCTAGAGTGAGGCCCTTCTGATTATTTCAATGAAATAAGCTGGTCAAAGCCTGCATCACATGTTGAAGGGCTGGACTATGCTTTTCAGTCACTCATGAGTGTTTTTGTTGCTTTTTCCTTATAGAACTTGGCTGGGGAAGTCATTTTCAAGTTCAGGGAACCAGGTAACGCTTTGACAATCCAGGTCTGATTGTTCCCGCCTTCACTCTTGGGTGTCTGTGGGTTGGGGAGGCCCAAGGGAGGCAGCACTGGTAACCTGTGTGTCCCTGTGTCCTGGTGCCTGCCATCAACAGAAGCCCATGAAAAGTTCTTCATGCAAAGGATGCAGAAACCATGGATAAAGCAAAAGGCCAGAGTGGAAATGAGCGGAGGGGAGGAGAGCCTAAGCCAAGTGGCCAGTTCCGTGAGGCCCACGGAAGAGATGGGCGAGGAGGGCCCGGAGGTGGAGTCTTCTACCACAGAGGAGGCGCCAAGCCTGCAGGAGAAGTCAATCCTGAGCGACGCCCTGGACGAGTCCGGCGATGACTCGGTGAAAGGGATGGAAGAAACGCCACTTGAAAGGGAGGGCACCGCAAAGCCACCCCCAGGCCAGGAAAAGAAGGAGGAAGAGGCAGACGAGGACGAGGAGGAGGAGGAGGAGGAAGAAGAGGAGGAGGAGGAGGTGGAAGAGGAGGAGAACGAAGAGGAGGGCAAAAAGGAGGAAGGGGCTCAGGAAGAGCAAGAGAGCTTATCCATGGATGAGGTAGGCAGCCCCCTGCTCGCCCTAACGCTCGCGCTCGCTCCTGGGCACGGGACAGTTTGTGGTGTTCATTCTGTGCGTGTCCCGAGCGGAGGCTGGGTCCCCAAGGGCCCTGTCTCGATAAAGATACAGATAAGCCACTACGAAAGCGCTGGACCCTTTGACTGTTGTCATTGTCATGGGAGATCCCATTCTTCCTTCACGGCAATGATGCCCAGAGCTCACCCTCCCCTCGTCACATCCCAGCACCGTGCTTGGAGCCGCCCTGCCACTGCAGTTCATCTGCCCCTGGCCCTCAGCTCCAACTCCTAAGCTCCTGCTTAAACCCAGCCCAGCCGTCCCTGCTCCTCTCTCCCTCCAGTTGTGGGTCAAGGTCGGCCACCCCTGCTCTGCTTGGAGCAGGGGATGACTGTCACCTGCATCAGTCCCACCCTCCGAACATGTCCACACTCACAGAGCAGTCACTTGAATTCCATCATGATGGGATTGCAAAAGCCCCAGTTCCTAAATTGCTGTGGAAGAATTGGTATAGGAGGCTTCTTTCTGAGCACAGACCCCAAACTCAAATGCCTGCAAGTGAGATAACGTGAGAAGTGCGAGACGCTGACAAGCAGCATGCCTCAGCCCCAGGCAGGGATGCCGGGTGGGGATGCAGGCTGAGCGTTGACATACTTTCTGATGTGTAAAGAAAAATCAGAAACCCAGGTTCTTATTTGTAGCTTCCCAATTTTAAAAGCATTGTGTGGGAACAGATAAATATCGGGAAGAACTGTCGCACAGGTTTGCAGTCTATGAAGTCAAGGAACCCCAGTTGGTATCCCCAAGCCCATTTGATGATGTCAAGTCTGAAAGTCTTGAAAGGGGCCAGCACTGTGGTGCAGCAGATTAAGGTGCCGTGCCGGCACCCTGTACCCGAGTGCCAGCGTGAGTCCTGGCTGTTCAGCTTCTGATCCAGCTCCCTGCCAACCACACAGGAGACTCGGGTGAAGCTCCTGGCCCCTGGCTTCAGATCATTCCAGCCGTTTGGGGAGTTAAGAGTGGATGGAAGATCTCCTTCTCCCTCTCTCTCTGTCCTCCTGCCTTTCAAACACATTTTTAAAAAATCTAACAACAGACAAATGAGTGAAAGCCTTATTGTTTGCTCAGGCTGAAGACAAAGAAGGGAGTGTGGAGCTGTCCTATGAAAACCTGGAGTCCTTTACCACGTCCAGTGGGAACACATACTGCGTCTTCGTGTCCCTGGAGGAGGAAGAGGAGAGTGACCAGAAGCCCCGCACCAACTTCCTGGCCAGGCTCATCAATGACACGTCCAGGACCAAGTTCATAGAACAAGTGATCATCCCATCCAGACTGATCTTGGAGATTAAGAAACAGTGAGTGGAAAACCCTGCTATTCTCATTCTCTTGCTCTGAGGTTTATTAGTAAGATGACATGCCAACGAGTGATCTAGTTTCAGCTAGAAAAAAAATTTTGTAGCATGTCAGTACCTGAGGGAGGGTAGGGGTCAGAAACAGTTAGTCACAGAAAATGTTTACAAATTATTTGTGGTCACGGATACCCTGAGAGACAGTGACCACCATGCCTGGTCCCAGATGCCCTGCTGCCTTGGGCCTCCGTGCCAGATGCCTCTGGGTTCTAGTCTGTCACATCCACGTCCCAAGAGTTCCTTTTCTGGCCGGCACCGCGGTTCAATAGGCTAATCCTCCGCATGCGGCACCGGCACACCAGGTTCTAGTTGCAGTCGGGGCGCCGGATTCTGTCCTGGTTGCCCCTCTTCCAGGCCAGCTCTCTGCTATGGCCTGGGAGTGCAGTGGAGGATGGCCCAAGTGCTTGGGCCCTGCACCCACATGGGAGACTGGGAGGAAGCACCTGGCTCCTGGCTTTGGATCAGCACAATGCACCAGCTGCAGCGTGCTGGCCGCGGCGGCCATTATAGAGTGAACCAACAGCAAAGGAAGACCTTTCTCTCTGTCTCTCTGTCTCACTGTCCACTCTGCCTGTCCAAAAAAAAAAAAAAAAAAAAAAAAAAAGAGTTCCTTTTCTTTCTTTCTTAGAAAAAGATTTTTTCATTTATTTGAAAGACAGAGTTACAGAGAGGCACAGCAGAGGCAGAGAGAGTGGTATCTTTCATCTACTGGTTCACTTCCCAGATGGCTGCAACAGCCAGAGCTGGGCCAATCTGAAGCCAGGAGCCAGGAGCTTCTTCCAGGTCTCCCACACAGATGCAGGGGCCCAAGGACTTGCTCCATCTTCTGCTGCTTTCCAGGCCATAGCAGAGAGCTGGATGGGAAGTGGAGCAGCCAGGTCTCGAATTGACACCCATATGGGATGCCGGCACTGCAGGTGGTGGCTTTACCTGTTACACCACAGTGCCGGCCCCCCTTTTCTTTTTTAAAATAATTCTGCACATACAAATCATAGGAACAAGTATATCACGCATGGAATTTTGTACTGATCATGTGATACATTTGTTGCAGAAACTGATGAAGAATAGAGAAATGATCTGTAATCTTGCCACTAAGAATTTATCTCCCCTAACTCCTGAGTCTCCGGACCTTGTGTTAGAGTTTGGAGCAAACATGGGAATTTGCACTGGCTTTTGAAAGGCTTTTTTCTTGCCCTCCTGCACCTGCAGTGTGTAGGTAGGACCGATCAGCTGAAGATCACCCCGTCTGTCCAGCACCCAGGCTTACGCACAGACAGGAGGCAGAGGCAGGGAGCAGAAGGAGCAAACAGTCCCGCTTTTTGGCTCTTTCTCCTACGCCTCCTCAGCATCTCACCTGGAAAATGTCTGGACTCCAACACTATCTTTCCCCTTCATCTACCACAGACCCTCTCTGTCTTCCCCTTAGCTCCCAGGACAGACATCCGCCACGACCGCCATGAGAGCTGTTGGTTGCTGAGAGTGCTTAATCCCCTCCATGGCTGAGAGAGAGGTTCCCTGATCCACTCCGCCACACAGATGAGCACACAGATGCTCAGAGTTAGCCATTTGGCCAAGATCTCCAAGCCAGGAAGCAGCTAGCTCCAAGATAGGATATAGATCTTGCAAATCTTATACCAATCCCTATGCCATCTGGCTTGCCACCAACCAGGGGGACTGTTCTGTGTCCCACTGACTGCCTTTGCATGTTGAAGGATAGCATACCTATCAAATAGTGTAGCAATCCTAAGTGTACATACCTCCATGGATTTTCCAAAGCAAACACAGCTGTTACCCAGGACCTATAAGAAACAGCCATTACCAACCCTCCAGGAACCTACCTCATGGACCTGTGCCAAGGATAAATATTCTAACCTCTGTGTGAGGTTTGCTTGTTTTTGAACTTTACTTAAGTGAAGTTATGCAGAATTTACTCCTCTATGTCAGGTTTCTTTCTTGTGGTCGTAAGATTCGTGCATATTCTTGAATGTGACTAGAGTCCATTTTTACTTCTGTGTGGCATAATATATATAGTATATAATATATATATATAATGCATTTTAACATTCTACTGATGCACGTATGGGTCTTGTCCAGTTTGAGGCTTTACCAACAATGCTGCCCTGAAATTCTTGTACAGGTCTTTTGGTAAATGTAGGCATACATTTCTCTTTTAAGATTTATTTATTGACTTGAAAGGCAGGTGGCAGAGAGAGAGACTTAGGGGGAGAGACAGAGAGATCTTCCATCTACTGGTTCACTCCCCAAGTGACCATAACAACTGAGCCTGGGCCAGGCTGCCGCCAGGAAGCAAGCACTCCATCTGGGTCTCCCACATGGGTGGTATGAACTCAAACGCTGGAGCCATCATCCATTGCTTCCCAGGCACATCAGCAGGGAGCCGGATCAGAAGCAGAGTAGCCAGGACTCAAGCTGGCACCCCGACATAGGATGTGGGTGTCCCAAGCGTTGGCTTAACCTGCGGCATCACAGTGCCCACCCTGTCCGCATTGCTAAGAGTGGAAGAATGTATCACAGAGACCATGGATGTCCACCATGCATGGCCAGAAGATAGAACCGAAGAGTTTGCAAGTGCGGTTGTCACGGTTTCGTGGTTTACGGCAATGTGTGAGAGTTCCAGTCGCCTCACGTCCTCAGCAGCCGTTGACTGTGTCAGCGGTGTTTTAGCCCTTCTGGCGCAATTGTAGTGGCGCCTCATTGTGGTTTGAGTTTGCATCTTTCTGATAAGCAGTGATACTGTGCACCTTTTCATACACTTGATGTCCATTTGTTTATCGTATTGTAGCACACTGAATGAAATCTTTTTCCTATTTTCTTTCTGGTGGATTCTTTTTTTTTTCTTATTAATTCATGGGAATTACATGTGCCATATGCGGCTTTTGTCAGATAAATATATGGCAAGTGTTCCTTATTCTTTTGTGCTTGCTTTTCTTCCTCACTTTCATGGTATCTTTTGATCAATAGAAGTTCTTATTTTTAATAAGGTCTATTTTATCAGTTCTTTCAATAGGGTTTGTTTATTTTGTGCCCCCTCAGACATTTTTGCCTGCTCCAATGTCATGCAAATATTCACCAATGCTATGTCTTAGAAATGTTTTCAATTTCTGCATTTAGACCTAAAATACACTTGGAATTGATTTTTGCTATGGTGTGAGGTAGGATTCAGGATTCGTTTCTGCCTATGTGGAGACTCCGTTGACTTCAGACCGTTTACTGAGAAGATCTCCCTCCCTCACCGCTGTGGCACGCCTCCTTTACTCCTCCACACGCCACGTCCCTGCACAGTGGCCTCTCACTGCGTGGGCTGCTTGGTTGCTGCAGCTGTGTGCTGTCTCACTGCCTGGGAATGGAAGTCCTGCAACTGCAAACTTCTCCAAGATCGGCTTCTCTGTCCTCAGCCTGCTGTCGCTCTACGCAAATTCTGAAATCAGCTCGCTAGTTTCCATAATAATAAGGCATCAGCTAAGATAATTTTCTTGTTATTGCATTGAATCCATAGATCAATTTTGGAAGAACTGATGTGCTCACAATCCATGCCTAAAAGGACCATAAATGTTAAAAATGATGACACAATAAGTTGGGAAATATTTTCAACTCACATCAAAGCCAATGGGCCTCTCATTATGTAGAGTTCCTAGAAATTGATATTTTATGAAAAGAGCAGTTACCCTGTAGAGAGATGGACAAAAGACACTCAGTGGTCTTCAACGTGTGGAAATGTGCTCAGTCTTTGTCCTAAAATGGAAAAGTTTATTTTGGTGGGAAGCATTCGAAATCCATGCACTATTTGCCATGAGCTTCCTGAGGCCCCCTGCGCTTCAGCCTTTGATCAGGGCACTCTTCCTGTAGAAACACCTCTCCACGTGACCTCTGCACAAGGCTGCTCATTGCAGCCTTTCTTCTAAGAACCGAAGGTTGGAAACTGCCTGGAACCCCCCGAGCAGTGGTCTGCTTACATGAGTGACAGTCCACTCACACAGTGAAACTCGACAGAGCAGGGAAATCAAATGAGGGAGAAGGAGGGAAGCCCTGTCGGTCTCGGTACGGAATGTTCTCCCAGGGCCAACACTGTAGTGCAGCAGGTCAAAGCCTAAGCCTACAGCACTGGCATCCTGTATGGGCACCAGTTCAAGTCCTGGCTGCTCCACTTCCGATCCAGCTCCCTGCTAATGCTCCTAGGAAAGCCTCAGAGGATGGCTCAAGTCCTTGGGCCCCTGCACCTGTGTGGGAGACCTAGAAGAAACTCCTGGATCCCGGCTTCAGATTAGCTGAGCTCTGACTGTTATGACCGTTTGGGGAATGAACCAGTGGTTGGATAACCTCTCTCTCTCTCTCTCTCTCTCTCTCTCTCTCTCTGTAACTCTGTCTTTCAAATAAGTAAAATAAACCTTAGAAAGAAAAAGAATGATCTCCTACCAGTCAGATTGCTGACAGGGCTGACCCTTGCTGCTCTCTCCCACAGACTTCGAACCGGCTTCTTTGAGCACCTTGAGAAGTGGTTTGACCAATGCTCCCTCCAAGCCCAGGTCATGGTGGCCACCAAGATTGATGAGCTGGATTCAGAGCTGGAGCTGCGCCTGCACCTGCACCAGCCGAGAATCCAGCACATCGAAAAGGACATCCACAACGTCAGGGCAGGTACCGCCCCTGTCTGGGGAGCCCCGCCCCCCCTGAGGCCTCTCCCCCAGCGTCGGCCGCCCCTCCGTTCCGGGTTCATCAAGTGCCCCAGCATGTGTGTACCCCGTATGTCATCGTCACACCACTGGAGATGTGCATGAGGGTCTGCACCTCCCAGGCTTGCAGGGAAAAGTAGGGCTCAGGTCCTCATCTGATATTTTTTTTCATTTCTGTTTTTTTTTTTTTTTTAAGAGTGTTAAAGGCTGCATAGAAATCTGCCATCCCGTATTAGCTCTGGGAGTCCAGTTCTGCTCACATACCTGTGGGATACCACCCATGTGGGGCATGCTCTAGAGGCAAGCCCATGGCTCAGGGATCAGAACTTTCAAGCTCAACTTCTCTGGCTGTGTGACTCTGGGCAAGTCCCTTGACCTCTCTGATCCCTCCCTCACCTGCAGAAGCGAGTGTTGGAGGTGATATTAACCCTCCTGAAATGGTGTAGTGAGGAATCATGAAACCTGGCACAAGACACAGCTGCCAGAGGTGGTAGCCACGTTCCTTCCTCCCAGCATTCAGCCTACTGAAAAAGATGTGCCACTTCTCTGAGAGGCACCGTTAACAGAGGGGAGGGGCACACTCTCAGTGGGGCCCTCCAATGATCCTGGCTGGTTTTTCACTCGAATCACATTCCCAGCTCCGTCGGGGCCCTTTAGAGCTGGCAGAGGCCCCACGTGATCCCGTCCAAACCCCTATCTCGTGAAGCAATGAAAAAGCCGTGCGAGCAGACACCTGGCCTGAATCCCAGGTACACTGGTGCCTGGGGGCTGCCTTCCCGTCTGCCCCAGGCTGCCTGGTCGTTCAGTGTACCATGTGGAAACTGAGGCCGGAGAGCCGAGCTCCAGCACCGCACCCCTCACTCTGGGAGGAGCTGCAGCCATAGCACTTCCGCCCCTGCAGACACCACGGGTCCAGTAGGGTGTCTGGGACTCTGCTCACACCAAAGGACGCCCAGGCCTTGCCCCTCCTCCTCCGCCCTGGAAGCCGGTCGGCATCCGGGCTGCTGTGTTGTCCCCAGACCCTCTCCCCTGCGTCTGCGTGCTCCCCACCACTCCCCCACTCCTTGCTCCCTGCACTCCCCAGGGCTCTCCATCTCCCCACAGCTGCAGGCAGGGGCTCTACCAGCAGGGGGCGCCCCACGCACAGCTGGCAGAGCCTCCCAGGGGCCTCTCTCCGGTCAGAGCCCATTGGCAGCTGGCGCCGCAGGGCGAAAGCAGTGGAGGCAGAACCAGGAGCAGGAGCTGGCACTGAAGGGTGCCAGCTCCGGGCCGGCCCTCGGGGAGGACTGGGTGCCCAGCGCGCGCCGTCCTTTTCCAGCCGAGCTGTTGCTTCACCGAGAGCGGCTGAACCGCCACTGCGCCGGGATCATGGAGACGCTGAAGAAGGAGAATCTCATGTTCTTCCAGTTCCAAGAGGAGCAAAACACGCGGAGCAGAATCTTCCGCCGCAAGATCTATGACATGGAGTACATCTTCCTGAACGCCAACAGGAGCCAAAAGTGAGAGGCCAGCAGGGGTCCCTGCTGCTCGGTCTGGGAGCCCAGCCGGGCTGCGGCCTTCAGAGGTGCAGAGCACACTGCAGGAGCCTGTCGCTGAGTTCCCCTCTCCCCGAGAGCCAGGGCCAAACTGTGTGCCGGGGTGCGAGCAAGGTGGCCGGAAACGCCCACGCTGGGAGGGACCACCTCCCAGGGGAAACCGAGAGGGGCTTCCTGCGGGAGGCTGCATTTGAGATGAGTCCAGAGGCTGTGCCCTGTCCTGTGGTGGAGGAAGGCCAGGGACTGAGTTCTCCCATCAGAGAGGGGCAGAGCGAAGGGCCCAGGGAGACTGACTACTGGGGATGGGAGATGGAGGCCTCAGGTCCCAGCGGGGAGCATGGCAGGGTCTGGGCAGCCTCAGGCACACAAGGGGCTGCTGGGCACCGGGGTCTTGGTTGTAAACAGGGGCTTGCAGCGCAGTCTTCCCGGAGAGCACAGGGTGCAGCAGCCAAGTCACCGGGGTCGGAGAGAGCCCTGTGCAGGGGAGGAGGAGGGCCAGGAGCGGCTGGGCTTCTTTCACCGGTTTGGTGGCGAGGGGTCAGAGACAAGAGAGGGATGCCTTCTGACCCAGCGTCCTTTTAGGGTCCCTGTGCCACCTGGAGAGGCTGGGCGGTGGCTGGCCGCCCCACATGGCGCTGGAGCAGCGGCCCAGGCTGCCCGCCCAGGCCCCCCTCAGCACCTGCCCTCTCGCATCCCCAGGCTGGTCGCTCTCAGCAGCACCCTGCACCGGGAGCTGCTGAGCTACGTCGACGTCATCCAGGTGTCCCTGCGCAGCTTCCGGCAGTACCTGGAGGAGAACCTGGGCAAACTGCGCTGCACCAACATGGAGTTCATCAAGCACTGCAGGTGGGGGGGAGGCCCCCGGCCTCTGCCGGCCGCCGCGGTGTCTCTGTGGGGAGGTGAACTTGTTTCCCACTCCGTATGTTTCTTGCGGCAAACACACAGGGAACAGAATCCACCATCCTGAGGTGAACAGTCCGGTGGCATCAAACATGTTCTCATCGCCGTGCCCCCGTCACCACCATCAACCTCCAGAACTTTTTAATCTTCTCAAACTGAAACTCTGGATCGTTAAACACTAACTCCCCACCCCCTCCTACTCCCAGCCCCCGGCCACCTCCACTCTCTTTTCTCTCCCTGTGAATTTGGCCGCTCCAGGGACCTCCTGCAAATGGAACCCCCTGAGGGCCTGGTGTATGTCATTGGCCACACGGCGTCACAGCCTGTCCACACTGTCGCCTGAGCTTTGTTTCCTTCTAAAGGCTGAGTACCCTCCCATTGTGCGTACATCCGTTCCGTGTGTCCGTTCATACATCCGTGGGCATCTGGGCCACCTTCACCTTGTGGCCTTGTGAATGATGGCGCTAGGGGCACTGCGTACAAATGCGCGCTCAAGACCCTGCTTTCCAGTCTTCTGGGTGTAAACCAGGAAGCAGGGCTGCCGCATCACACAGTGAACGGATACAGAATTTTCTGAGGCCCCATCGGACTACTTTCCACAGCACTCGGTCCAGGGCACCTGCCTTCAGTGGTGCACCAGGGTTCCACCTTCTCTGCGTTCTCACCACCTCTTCTTATCCTCTTCTCTGCTCGGCGCCTTCCTGGCGGCTGTGAGACGGGAGCACACCGTGCTTTGCTGTGCGTTTCTCTGAGGATGTGTGGTGTGGAGCACCTTTCTGTGTGTTCTTGCCCAGTTCCCCACTCTTATTTCTCCCCTGCCTTCTTAACCCACTCTAAGTGATAAAGTATTCCTGGACCCAGTCTTTGACATATGTGAGGCTGCATTCTCTCTCTCTCTCTCTCTCTCTCTCTCGATTTATTTATTCATTTGAAAGAAAGAGTTACAGAGAGGCAGAGAGAGAGAGAGAGAGAGAGAGAATCTTCCATCTGCTGGTTCACTCCTCAGATGGCTGCAATGGCCAGAGCTGGGTAGATCCAAAGCCAGGATCCAGGAGCTTCTTCCGGGTCTCCCACTTGGATTCAGGGGCCCAAGGACTTGGGCCATCTTCTACTGCTTTTCCAGGCCATAGCAGAGAGCTGGATTAGAAGTGGAGCAGCCGGGACTCAAACCGGCACCCATATGGGATACCAGCACTGCAGACATCAGCTTTGCCCACTAAGCCACAGTGCCGGTCCCCTACATTCATTCTTTTTTTAAATGCTTGTATTATTTTTTCATTAACCACAAATCTTTTACTTACTATATAGCACACTCAAACACAGAAGTAAGGTGAATACTAGTCCCTGTTGGGGCGCTGGATTCTGTCCCAGTTGCTCCTCTTCCAGTCTAGCTCTCTGCTGTGGCCCGGGAAAGCATGGAGGATGGCCCAGGTGCTTGGGCCCTGCACCCGCATGGGAGACCAAGAGAAGCACCTGGCTCCTGGCTTCGAATCAGCACAGCACGCCGGCCATAGTGGCCATTTGAGGGGTGAACCAACGGAAAAAAGACCTTTCTCTCTGTCTCTCTTTCTCTCTCTCACTGCCTAACTCTGCCTGTCCAAAAAAAAAAAAAAAAAAAAAAAGTAAGGGAATAAAAAGTGGAATCCCTCCAAAATTATATTTTCTATGTAGTTTACTTACATAAGCAAAAAATTATCTAATTTTGAAGAGAAATGGAGTCTTGGTACATGTGGTGACCGGCGGCCCTGTCTCTACCCACAGATCATGGGAGCACCTTCCGTGTCAACATTTGCAAGGCCTGTGTTTGTTTTATTTATCATTGAAAATTTCCTGGAACCAGCATTGTGGCATAGTGGGTAAAGCTGCTGCCTGCAGTGCCAGCATCCCACATGGGCACCAGTTCAAGTCCCAAATGCTCTCTGATCCAGCTCCCTGATAATGGGCCTGGGAAAGCAGCGGAGGATGACCCAAGTGCTTGGGCCCCTGCACCCACATGGGAGACTCGGATGAAGCTCCTGGCTCCTGGCTTCAGCCTGGCAGAGCCCTGGCTGTTGCAGCCATTTAGGGAATGAACCAGTGGATGGAGGACCTCTCTCTCTCTCTCTCTCTCTGCCTCTCTGCCTCTCTGTAACTCTGCCTTTCAAATCAATAAATAAATCTTGAAAAAAAAAGTTCCCAATTGTAAAAATAGTATTTTTAAGAATATTGAGAAAGCAGCAAAAACTAGAATTCAAATTTTTTTTTTTTTTTTGACAGGCAGAGTGGACAGTGAGAGAGAGAGAGACAGAGAGAAAAGTCTTCCTTTGCCATTGGTTCACCCTCCAATGGCCGCCGCGGCCAGCGCACTGCGGCCGGCGCACCGCGCTGATCCAATGGCAGGAGCCAGGTACTTATCCTGGTCTCCCATGGGGTGCAGGGCCCAAGTACTTAGGCCATCCTCTACTGCACTCCCTGGCCACAGCAGAGAGCTGGCCTGGAAGAGGGGCAACCGGGACAGAATCCGGCACCCCGACCGGGACTAGAACCCGGTGATTTCTACTGGGCAGCTGGAGGGCACTGCCTACCCAGGACCGATGCAAATTCTTTGCTTGAGGTTTTCTGGATTACTCCAGAGAGCAGGAGTTCTGCGAGTGGGTGTGTCTGAAGGCCAGTGTGTGGTCAGGAGTTTCCAGGGGAAAGAGCACTTCCCTTCCTGCCACCTGGGACCTCAGCAGGTGAGTGTCCTGTTACCTGGTGGAGCTCACTTCCAACTCGGTCTCATTCTGAACGTGGCGTCCTCTGGGCCCAGCCCCGCGCTGTCCTCTCCCGGTGTACAATCGTCAAGGTGGAGACCCGGTCTCCAGGGGACATCCGTCGTCGACGCCCACTCACATCTCAGGGCACCTTCTAGTTGCCTTCCATCTGCAGACTCTGCAGAATTCCTATCTTTGCATAGTTCCAAGGACTCTGTCTTTCTTTTTAATTGTATCCAGCATCTTGCTTGCTTCAGGTTAGCCAATCTGACAGACTGGCAGAAAGGGGAGTTCCACCCGACTCGCTAATCCCTGCTTCCGCCCTTGGGCTGCCGGCAGCCTAGATGACACGTGTGTTAACCGCAGCCTCTGGGAGGGGCCGAAGGGGCAGGTTTGACTGGTGGCTCCCAGCTCTGCCCGATTGTTTGCAGATTGTTCTCAGAGGGAGGAAACTTCTCTTCTGAAGAAATCGACTTACTGTTTCATCGGCTGCAGAAGGAGGCTGCCCGCATAGAGTTTGTTGAAAGTCTAATTGTGATCAACATGGAGAAGATGGAGAGCGAGTATCTGGACCAGGTGAGGGAGCCCAGGACAGCCGGCCCCAGACAGTCCCCTCCTGGGGAGGGCCATGCCCTCATCCAACCATCAGCAGGGCCGCCCTCCTCCTCTTCAAAGGCCAAAACACCCAGGTGAAGTCCCTGCTTTCCTTCTTCTCTTTCGCCACAGGCCAATGATGTCATCAACAAGTTTGAAAGCAAATTCCATAACCTGTCTGTGGACCTTATTTTCGTGGAGAAAATCCAGCGGTTGATGATGAATCTGCAGGTGAACATCAAGTGCCAGGTAGGACGGAGTCCCTCTGCATCCGGACGGTCTTCCTCACACACTCCTGCACACCAGGCACGGCCCCAGCTCTGTCCCACGGGGCTTGTTCCTCACCAGGAAGACTAAATATCAGTAGCCACTGACAGTCACTGTGGTACTGCACAGTACACCGTGCTCTGTGCTAACTTCGATTACTAATGTCAGTCCTTATGGGGCCTGTTTGAGACAAGTACTGTTTCTGATCCCCCTTTGAGAGAGTCATTCAGTGGCTTGGCTTAGATAATGGTGGAGTCAGAATGTGAACTTGGGTCTGGTGGACACCAGAGATCATGGCTCCACCAGGAACAGGTATGGACACAACAAAGGAAGAGGACCCTGCAGGGAACACTTGGGCCTAGTGCAGAATTTAACCTAGGCTGGGCAGGCTTGAGGGAGACGCAGGAGGCTGGCAGGCAGAAGGGTAGGCGCAGGGCGTCCTGGAGCAGTGATGGGAAAACTGGACAGTGCCGGCAGCAGGGAGAATGAGCAGGTGCGGTGAGGCTGGAGGAAACCGTCCCAGCTCAAAGGCTGCATGTCCCAAGGATCCTGTGCTTTACAGTGGTTTCTCTTCTTTCTTTCTTTTTTAAATATTTATTTATTTGAAAGTCAGAGTTACAGAGGCTGAGAGAGAGAGAGAGAAAGAGAGAGAGGTTCTCCACCTGCTGGTTCACTCCCCAAATGGCCGCAATGGCTGGAGCTGTGCTGATCTGAGGCCAGGAGCTAGGAACTTCCTCTGGGTCTCCCACATGGGTGCAAGGACCCAAGGACTTGGGCCATCCTATACTGCTTTCCCAAGCCATAGCAGAGAGCAGGATCGGAAATGGAGCAGCTGGGACTCGAACCAACAACCATATGGATGCCGGCGCTGCAGGCAGCAGCTTTATCCACTATGCCACAGCACCGGCCCCTAATAGTTTCTACAGATCTGGTGTTGCACCCCTAGGGGAGGAACCTGTCCTCCCAACTCCCTTACCACACTCTGGGGTGCCAGTCTCATATAACCCTTACCTCTTTGATTGGGGGTAGGGGACATCTCTTTAATTTACCTTTATTTAGGTTCTAGTGAAACTGGGCATATTTTCCCTAATTTCATTTTTTCAGTGCTTAACCGATTTCTCATATAACATGTTTTTCTGAATAGTTTCCTGACCACAACACGTATTCTAGAAACAAAATTTCAAAACATCTGGTTTTCCAGGTGGCAAAATCCAATTCACAAACAGATAGATTAAATTACTGCCTGGAACAGCTGCAATGCAAGATAGACAGTTGTCGGGACTCCAAGGGAGACAAAACAGTAAGTGATTCCACATGGGAAGAGCTACGATGTGTGCTCCCGGGGTCTGGAACTTGAAATAAAATTACACGTGGGTGCAGGATCTCTCCAGCCCTTGGGGAGGCCTCGGAGCCTTCCTGCTCAATTTCCGTTTCACTAAATGCTGTCAGGAAAGGAAGAGAGGAGCTACCACCCCGATCTCCTCCCTGGCAGCTTGCAGAATCCCAGGGCAGGGGAGGGAGGCTGGGTCTGCTCCATGGATCTCACCACCTTCCAACATCCCCAGGCACCTAGGGAACACCTGTGTCCCCATTTAACAGGTGGGGAGACTGAGTCGAGTAAGTTTAAGGCCAGACTGTGCCATGATCCCCAGTCCCCAGCTGCAGCCAGACCTGCTCCTGTTCCCACACTTCTGGCACAACGCGGTATCTTCCTCCATGTTCTCACTAGGTGGTGACTACAGAAGACCTGCTTGGCTTTATCCAAACTTGGAAAGAAAAGGTGGGCCAGAGGATCAGGTACCTCAAGTGCAGCCCGGACACAGTGTCTGTGACGCACGTGGCCTTCACCGTAAGGAGCAGGATGGGGCTGTGGGGAAGAGTGGATGAGCTGTCATCTGGTCACCCAGGACCCACACACACACACACCCGGGGAACAAGGGGCCCCCAGGCCTTTGATGGACTTGGGCCCACTGGTATGCCATGGAAAGATCATGACATCTGAATTCAGATCCCAGTGGGCCACAGCTCTGCCTCAGTCTCTTGAGAGAACCTCTCACCTCCTCCACTCCCTCCTCTCCTCCATCAGGACCCTCTGCTCACCCCAGCCATGGGTTCTCAGCCCCTTCCTTCCCCTCCGCGCCTGCGAGCCTCCACCTGCTTCTCCCCACTCCACCCCTACCATAGTGTCCAAGCCCCCTACGTCTTGCCTACCTGGCCACCCACTCCTCCTATATCCCCTGTGGTCTGTCACTGAATGTAGCCAGGCCATGTAGAGGCAATCATCAGTCTGGCTGTGTCTCACCCCTGCCCTCAGGGTCAAGACCAAACCTTTGGCTGGACACACACTGCAGCCTCTGTGGTCTGTCTCCAGGGCCTCATCCTCCCTCCCTCACTGCCTAAACTTCACGTACCCTGCCTTGGGCCAGATCAGGGGCTCCTGGACCCCGTCGCCCCTCCCACTTTCCCAGCGGCTCACAGACCTCGGGGTGAGGTGACCCGTCAAGGGGCTGTGGGCCCTGAGGGGGCAGAGCCGGTCCCTCCCCTCGCCAGCTCCTGGGGGAGGCAGAAAGCAAAGGCTGCAGGAGGGGAGGAGGGCGACCCTAGAGGCTCTGCCACCAGCTCTGAGGGTCCAGCCTGGGTCCTGCCCTCCCAGGGCAGGCAGGAGGCAGGACTCAGAATAAAGCAGGGAGCAGCCGAACCAAGCACTCGCTGTGGGCCCCACTTCCAGCCTCTGTCTGAGGTCCCATGTGCCCACTCAGCCTCCCGCTGTTCCTCCCCCTCCTCCCATCCCCCAGGAGGGGCTAGGTTGCTCCTCCGTAGCACCGGGAACTGGGCCCGGTTCTGCCGAAGCACTTGTCTGCGGAAGGACGGGTTAAAGCTCTGCCTCCTCTGCCCAGACCGAACATTCTGTGAGGGCGCTGCTCCCAGCAGCCTCTCTGCCCCCTGACCCAGGACAGAGGCAGAGCCTATGGAGAGAGGCACCCAGGAAACCTCGCTAAAGACGTGGATGAATGAGCTGCCTCCAAGGGAGACAGGACCACTTCCATCCTATAGGGAAGATAGAGGCCGGGGGTGTGGGGTGTGTGTGGGTGGGGGGAGCAGCTTGCCTCCCTCCACGCCACTTAGACGAGGCAGTGATGGCACCTGAGCCAGCCTGGGGCCCCCCTTCCACCTGCTGGCCCGCAGGACACAGACATGACCAACGTGGAGGTGGACAGCGACGTCCAGATGTCTTCCGAAGCTCATGAAGAGGAGGCCAAGGTGGAAGGGGTCACCCCCGAGTCCTTCGCACAGCCCAGTCGCATGGGAAAGCCCATGATTGAGGACCCCGCCGTGGAGGTGGTCAAGAAGATCCTGCAGTGAGTGCCCAGCTGCCCGCCCGGGGCCGGCTTGAGGGTTCCCCCCAGCTGGGGTTCCCACGGGTGCCTACCCCTGGGAGCCTGGGGCCTCGGGCAGGGGACTTCGCCTGTCAGAGCCTTGGTTCCTCGTCAGAACTCCTGAGCTCACAGCTGGACCCCTGCACGTGCCATTGAAGACCAGCCTGGGTGCCACGCGGGGCCTGGCCTGCACTGCCCCAGGGCCACTTGTGGTTCCTGTGAAAACTCTCACACCCTTTCCTGCGCTTTCAGACTTTCCAGCATAAAATCTGCACACCAGTGCAACAAAGAACGGTCCCAGACAGGTAAAGGAGACAGCCTTCTATGTCTCAGGGCAGCTGGTGGTGGGAGCCAGTGGCACTATGTGGGCTGTCCTCACCTCCGGTCCTCTGTCTTTGTCCTGGGCACTCATCACCCAAAGGTTTGAAGCGACACAGGGGCAGGGGCGAGCACCCCATGAAGAAGGCCTTGTCCATCACCAGCACCACCTCGATAGGGAGGTAGGTAGGAACACTGGGCCGCCCACCATCTCCACCCCCTAGGCAAAGGCTGGAGACAGCCCCACTGTGCTCTCGGACTCTGACCCTGGACTGTCCTTCCTGTGCTACTGGCCAGGGACTCCAGCTCTGGTGCTGGCCTGAATCAGGTTTGAGCTCATCCTGCTGAGAACGCACCTGGGAGCTCACGGCTTGTCCATGGTGTTGGCAGGTGGATCCCAGACTTTCTACTTTCCCATGTGTGGTCATAGTCAGGAAAGGGACAGCTAGGGCCCTGGAGGGTAACATCAGAGAGCCGCAGGAGTCCAGGCCCTGGTGCCCTGGGCTTGCACTCTGCCTGCTGAGCCCTGATGGGGTCGTTAGCCTGGGGGCCCTGGTCTCCTATGGAGGTGGGTGACAGAAGCCACGTGCAGAGCTGACTCTTCAGCAAGCCTTGGT
Organism: Oryctolagus cuniculus; assembly: GCF_051225735.1. Taxonomy (NCBI): domain Eukaryota; kingdom Metazoa; phylum Chordata; class Mammalia; order Lagomorpha; family Leporidae; genus Oryctolagus; species Oryctolagus cuniculus. The sequence continues at coordinate 201,413,388 of NC_142867.1, forward strand.
GACACTGTTCAGTGCTTTGGGGACGTGAGGGGAGTGCCTGCAGGTCTTGGGGACACTCATGCTGCGGCCCATGGGAAGAAACAAAGACCAATGAAATGGGAAGAGCCAGGGGCTGTTGTCCTCAGAGCTGGCTCAGCAGGGAGTGAGCCCCCTTGGAGGCCATGGCAGCGGAGGCTGGAGGGCAGGCAGAGGGGCAGGAAGCTTTGCAGTGGGAAGTGGGGAAGATTCCAGGTGTGTCCTGATGGAGGCTCTTGGCGTGGGGCAGCTGGAGCTGACCACTGAAAGCAGGACACCCAGTGGGACTTGGCTTGCTTTGCTTGGTGCTAAGTTGTGGATGAGGACGAAAGTCAAGGAAGTGGTCATTTACTCATCAGGGGCTGGTCACTGAGGCCTGTTTCTCCCGGAGATGCTGTTCAACTGGAGGCATCACCCTGACCTCCGGGAGCTGACCTGCAGCAGGCTGATTTCCTGCGAGAAGCAGGCAGGCTGTGGGTCAGAGTTCAGTCTTTTGTCAATGACCCAGCCATCATCAGTTTCTACATTCAGTTTCAGAGCTTAAAAAATGAAGTCCATGTCCCCAGGGCTGCCAGGTGAGAGATGGTAGCCAGTTCAACTGCAATTTCAGATCAATAACACCTATTTTTAGTACACATATGGCCTGAACATTGCCTGTACTAAAAATCACTTGTTGCTTGTATGAAATTCGGGTTTAACTAGGTACACTGCATTTTTATTTGCTGAATCTGGCAACTCTACCTGGACTCAAACGGTTTTCCTCTGGGTCCTCAGCCCTGGGAAGGGAGGGCACCCCTCTGCCCCGGCCCTCTCTTGGTGCCCTTGCTAGGGGTTTCATGGTGAAGGCTTCACCCATGCGTGATGAGGCTCTGCCCCAGAAATGGGAGTCAGGGGGCCCTAAGGGCAGGCTCCTACAGGTAGGGACGCACTTGGCATCTGTGCCCAGCCTGCAGAGCAGTGATGCATCCTTGTCCCACAGCATCACCCGGCACTCCAAGCCCAACAAAATGGACAAGAAGTACCAGATACTGGGAGACAAGCCTCCGCCTCTGGCCGAGTAAGTGACACTGTGCGTCCCCGGGCAGGCACATCTGACGGGCTGCGGGGAGGGGAAGGGATGGGGCGACAGGGCAGAGAGAGGTGGGAAAGGACCGCTAAGGGTCAGGGGCAGCTTGTCCGAGCCTGGTTCACCTAAATGTGTTGAGGCATTTTCACCAAAACCTCACACTTTCCAAGCTAACCCTTTCATGGTGGCAGCTGGTTTTGTCACTTGGAGAAGGTCACGTAAACGGACTCATGTTGTGTGTGGCCTTCTCAGAGTGGCTTTGCGCACTCTGCCTGGGGCCCCTGAGGCCCATCCATGCTGTCGCACGTTTCAGTAGTCCAAGATTCCTCCGGGTGACTGAACAATGACCCGGGGTGTAAATGCCCATTGCTTTTTTAGTGACTTTTTTCTTTTAAAAAAGAAATCATAGGCTAAGCAGAAAAAAATATATTATTAAGTCTGCAAAGGGAGAGACTTCACTGGCATAGCACAGTGGTTAATTGCTCAGAAAATAGACTCAGACCAATCCTATTTGTATCCCCACACTGGGACCCTCGCCAACTCTGTCTTCCGATCTGTGTAGTGGGTGGAAGAAAACCCTCTTCAAGCCATAAGAAGAGCCAGAGAGTTCCCCTGGCTCCCTTCAGTGATGCTAGATACCTGGGAAGCACTGGCAGGAATCTTGAATTATGGGAGATTTGAAAAAATACTAAGTGTGTGTGTGTGGGGGGTGGTGACACTAGATTGCCTCCAGCCCTAGCCAGTGGCTAAGGAGACATTGAGAATTCAGGAGGCGTGAGGGGAGAATGTGAAGACCCCATGCCTGGAGGAGGAGCTGCAGCTGTGGCTGGACACGTGAGGGACACCCTCAGCCTTGCCGCCTGTGTGGACAGGACCCGGGAGTGAGTCCATCCCAAATTTCACCCCAGATTAACCAGTACGGAAGGTGCCAGTGTAGACAGAGGGTAAGAAGCAAGGTCTGGTGAAGACCAATGAACCTAGGCTTTCTTGCCACTCTGTGGATCTCTCCCAAGGAAACTGTCCCGCTGCGAGGAAAACCCTTCTTGCCCGTGGATGTTCCGGGCAACACTTCATGTGTCCCTGGGAAACGGGAAAAACCATGAAGTCCCCCGTGAGAGGACTGTGCACCGTGGTACATACACACTCGAGGTGTTCCACAGCCGTTGAAAATGAAGTCGCGGCACGGGGGAGCAATTGCAGATGAGCAAGTGAGCAGAGTGTGGCATGCAAGGACACACAAACCTGATGATGACTCGTGTGAGCATGAGCAGGAGGGAATGCTACGAGCATCTGCTTTTCCTTCATCTTGCAATGTGTTTCTGATTTTCTTTAAGTGCAGTGAATGAATTTAAAACGAAAGCTCAAGAGATCTGTGACCATGTATCTCAGAAATGGGCAAGCGATGAAGTGTGTGTGCAACACGCAGTGCAGCAGTTTTGTACAGATTGGGAGAATGCGGTATCCCTGGCAGGCAGTTCCAATGCACCTGTGCTTTATCTCGCTCTTGCTTTCAGTTCACCTAACTGCATGGGGGCGTCCAGTGGGGCTGTGGAAATTTGCCTGATAAATTCCCTGGTGTGTGCACTACGGGCCTAAAAGCCAAAGTTGACAGGAGGCTCACATGAAATCCTGTTCGTTTGACTATTCATAAGTAATAATTCATTGTTTCAACCATACTGGGGCACTGACAGTGCAGATGCTGCCTTGGGACTGGGGATCCCACAATGAGCACACATACACACACAGTCTATGTCCTGTTGGCTAAAGTAAACTCGGGGGTGGCCGTTTGGGGCTGTGCCCAAGTTGCCTGCATCCCAAGTCAGATTTCTGGGTAGAGTCCTGGTCCCTCTGCTTCAGATACAGCTTCCCGCTGACACACACTCTGAGGGGCAGCAGGTGATGACTTGAGTACTGGGGTTCCTGCCACCCACATGGGAGACCTAGACTGAGTTCTGGCTCCTGGCTTTGGCCTGGCCCCACTCTGGCTGCTGTGGGTATTTGAGGAGTGAACCTGTGGGTGAAAAGTTTCTCTCTACGCTCTGCCTTTCAAATAAAATGAAGATAAGTAACTTTTTAAAAAGGTAAGCTGAGGCATGTTAAAACTTTCATGAGTTTATTTGAACAGTGATTTATGAATCAGGCAGCACCAGACCTTAAGTCGGTCAGGGCTCCACCCAGGGGGCACCTGGGAAACTTAAAAGCTGTGCACAGAAGCAGGACAAAGAATCCATTGGATTAGACAGTGCCTAGTTGGAGGTCAGTCGCTATTTCTGATTGGCAACACTTAAGCTGCCTCTTCCTACACTGTGGCCAGTTTACTTACATCATCGGCACTCCAAGCACTGGGGTGGTTTCAGTCCAATGGCCTGCCAGCTCCTGCTTCAGACACCTGCTGGGCTTTACAACCTGCGGGGAGAGATGGAAGTCCATCAGCCAGTCCCAAGAATCAATCTTGAATCCACCAGATTAGAGTGCTGTAGGGTGGGGGAATGCAGAGGGCATTGGAACCATTGGCACTGAGTTGGGATCTAAGAGCAAGAAGAAGCAATGAAAGGGGTAGGGGTGGGGCACCTGCTTTATCTGGAGAGGAACTGAGGTGTGCAAAGGTCCTGGGGGCAGTCGTGAGTAACTACAAGGAGTGAAAATCCAAAACAGAACACTTGGGACGTGTATCCATTTGCTTTAGTCCGCGTTGCTGTGTCTTGATGGAGCCCCTTAGGGATCTGCCTTGTATGTGTTGCAGGGACTTTAAAGGGATCATCTTGACTCTCCTCTGGGAAAGCAACGAGCACCTGCTGACTATCATGGAGGTGAGGGTCACTGCCCATGGGCCTGTGCTCCCCCGGGAAACCTGTCCCCATTTGCCTCTGCGTTCTGTGGTCTGCTGATCAAGGCCACTCGGGAACATGAGGAAAAGATTCTCCCTCTCTCTCTCTCTCTCTCTCTCTCTCTCACACACACACACACATACACACAGTCCCAGCTTCTGTCACCTCTTAGAATGCTTTTTCTCCTAGAAGCTGGCCTTCATTCAGGGCAGCATTCACTTAATCACTCACAAAACATTTCTTGGATCACCCACTGCATGGCAGGTATTGGGGGTGCCAAGAGGAGCAAGTCCCGCCTCTGTCCGCAAGGTGCCCAGTGGGAAGAGTTCAGGGGAACACTTCAGGCTGTACAGCAGGGCCCTGCCCAGCACACCACATACAGTGGTGCTGGTGCCTTCTCCTGTCGCCTGTCCGCTGCAGCTCGTTCATCTTAGTGACCCACAGCCTGTCCCCAGCTTGGTGCTTCACATAAGCTCCCAACCGAGTTGAGATTGCAGGGGCTTTGACCTTGAAAGAACGAATAGGATTTTGCCATTCGCTCACTCAAGAAATAAGGAGGGCTGGCTGTGGCCTTGGGTCCCGCCAGGGGTGCCCTGGGTAAGATGCAGGTGACAAGGGCAGGTGGGGAGGAGGAGCTTATCCACCGTAGGGAGTGACACGAGTAAACGCTAGGCGGCGTGGAGATGAGCGTAGGCTGGCGGGTCCCAGGGACGAGGCCCCGAGCCCCGTGAGGACCTCCTCCCTGCCTTGTGGGCCATCCTGCCTGGCAGGAGTTTTACAGAAAGGAGAAGCGCGCGTTCACCAGGCCTGACTGCGTGTTTGAGAACTTCGACCAGTGCGCCGAGAACATCAACAGGAAGATCCTGGAGTACCAGAGCCAGACGGATGAGTACCACAACTCCTGCCTTGTGGGTGGGTGCGGGAGGCAGGCGGGACACAGTGTGGGGGGCTAGCATGGAGCCAGTGTTGGGCTTGGCCTTGGCTGGGTGGCCCAGCTCCTGCCCTCCTGACCCAGCACAGGTCACTGGGGAGCCCGATGAGCCTCTTCGTGAACGGCAGCTTCTTAGAATTGGGTGGAAACCATGACCCTTTAGGTCTTTGACCTGTTCTGTGCTGGTTTGCACAGGGGTTGGGGATAGGCAGCAAAACACAGTTCACTGGAAGGACTGAATCCCCGGGCTCTGCAGTATAGTGGGGCGACTGCAGTTCGCAGCAGCCTCCTATGTTCTGTGTGAAGAACCGAGAGAGAGGAGTGGAGGCCCCGCATAGCAACGATGAGGAGTTTGAAATGCTGATTTCCCTGGTTTGAGTAGTGTATTGAAATAGACCCCAAAATACATACACGTAACTGACACATGTACAATTACTACATGCTATTTAAAGAAGAGAAAATGCACAAAAGCTCACTTTTCTTGGGAAATCGGTGATTTGTGCCACTACGTGTTTTGTTGCATCCACAGATATTGTAGACAGCGCTGCTGAGGTATGTGCATGCAACACCTGGTGTGGCTTTGGGTTTACTCACAGAGCTGTGCAGTCATTGTTGTAGAAATCCCAGAAACCTGGGTCCGCTGTTGCAGACATTTAAAGAGTAGATAGAAGATCTCAATCTCTCTCTTTCCTTCTCTCTGTCCCTCAGCCCTTAAAAAAAAAGATTTATTTATTTGAAAGGCAGAGTTACACAAAGCAGAGAGAGAGAGAGGGAGGGAGAGAGAGAGATCTTCCATCCACTGGTTCACTCCCCAAATGGCCACAATGGCCAGAGCTGCGACAATCTGAAGCCAGGAGCTTCTTCCAGGTCGCCCATGTAGGTGCAGGGGCGCAAAGACTTGGACCATCCTCTACTGCTTTCCCTGGCCATAGCAGAGAGCTGGATCTGAAGTGGAGCAGCCGGGACTTGAATTGACATTGCAGGTGGAGGCTTTACCTGATATACCATAGCGCCAGCCCCGTAAATAAATCTTTAAAAGCTTATTCAATTGTACGACATGAATAATTAAAAGGGAAAATTAAGAGTTGAGAATGTAAAACCATGAATGACTTTACTACCAGGTTATATGTAGCTGGAGTTGGAATTGATGAACTAGTAGGTAGAGCCAAAGAAAATATCCACAATGCAACAGACAGACAAAAAAGCTGAAAATGTGGGAGAGAGGTGAAGAGATGTGGGTGAAAGCGTAGGTCCAGCAGAGGGAAAGGAGAAGATTAAACAGTGTCAAGGCTTGAAATGATAATGTGTGAGAAGTTGCCAGAGCTGCTGGGAGACACGGGGAGCTGGGGAGTCGGTAAGCCCTTTGAACCTGTTTAACCCAGCATTGTCTATGCTGGTTTGACCACAGGATCTCCGTAGATGGAACAGTTGTGACCTCATTAGTGCCAAGGTTCTCCCCTTGGGAGACTGCTTAGGCCTCCGTCGGAGAGATCACCTTAGCAATTGTTTCTGCTTGTCCCTTTCCCCGACCCTCTTCCCCGCCAATCCCTGCAGAGTTAAGAGTGCAATTGAAGAGATTTGAGGAGCTGCTGCCTCAGGTGTGTTGGCTGGTGATGGAGAATTTCAAGGAGCAGCACTGGCAAAAGTTTTGCAAGTCCATAAATGAGCTCCAGGTCAAGTTCAAGGAGCAGCAGAAGCAGCTGGAGAAAAGGAAGGTGAGGGCCTGAGGTCCAGGCCTTTCTCTCCCAGACAAAGGGTTTTGGAAGTTCACGAATGGAGGCAGGCCATGGGCAGGGGCAGGACCAAGGGGAGGAGATGAGCCAGGTCGGGGCTGAGGGAACTGAGGCATTGGCAAAAGAAGCATTGAGCCCACAACCCCTTTGGAGAAGGTACTTAGTAAACTCTTTGGAGGGTGCAGTGGGTGGATCTTCTGGGGTTTGGTGGTCATTGAGACCCACAGTGATGTCACTAGTGGACTTGTACCTGTGGGACGTGGCTGCTGCTACTGTCACTGGCTAAAGCCCCGCCTGTGCAGGGCAGGTGCTCAGCTCACCCTCCACCACCCTTGGAGTCTGCTCCAGCCCCGCCCCTCACATCCCCAGGTCAGAGGACCCATCAGGCTGGCTGCGGCCATAGTTGACAGAAGACGTAGGCCAATGATATTTTTTGGTCCTGACTTCAATTCCCCGCTGCATTCTTGATCGTTTGCTCAAAGGATGAAAATGCCCAGAAGCTCCATCCAAACCTTGGACACCCCACGCTGTTCCAAGAAATGGAGTTTCTGCACATGATAGAAAAGAAACGGCAGGATGAGCTGGACTTCGCCATTAGGATGACGAGGGAGAGGCTCGAGGTGAGTACTGCTGGGGTCACAGTGCCCTCCAGGAAGATGGCCCCTGTGGACAGCAGCCAGCAGTGCCCAGAGCACCCCTCGATTGGCACCTGGGCTAATCTGTGGACATGGGTGGGTTTGGAGGGCAAATCGCCATCACCAAGTGCTTTACCTTACAGTTTTTAGATTCTTAAATTAATTACAACATTACTGACAAGCGCTTCTTTCGTGATTTGCATCTAGTTTTATTTCATTTTTGGTGATTTATCTCTGTGTGTCCTTGGCCATTTCTGAATCATTTCTTATCCTTAAGCAAAATTATCCCATAGGAGAGACCTACTGGCTGAGGCCCAGATGCCAGTTCACGGGGACACACTTGAAACAGTGACGTTGGCCTTGGCTCCCCAAAATCCTCCCTGCAGAGTCTGCCAGCCCCTCCCTGGGCTAGCCATGGAGGGAGATCCTCTCCCTGCCGCGCTGAGCTCGCCCCGTTTCTGCCAGGACTGCGCCCGGAAGTGCAGCCGCATTTTCATAACCAGCTTGGCCAACTTCACAGAGAAGTTCCTGCTGCAGTTGGATGAAGTGATCACCATGGACGACATCCAGGTTGCAAGTAAGGGGCGCCACCCGGCCGCCGGCCCTGGCCCTGGGGGGTGCTGCGGGAGGTCTTAGGGGTGGGGGTGGGTGGTCTGCTGTCTCCCAGCTCTAACAGCACGAAAGCAGGGTCTCCACTGAGGAACCGATTAATTTTTGTTTGTTTTCATTACAAATAATTCATTAAAAAGGGAAATATCAGATGAATCAAAGGTTAAATACTTATTAGGGTTAGGAAATATTTACTATTAAGATTCCACTTTCCTGCTAATGTAGACCCTGGGAAGCAGCGGTGATGTTGCAAGTAATTGGGTTCCTGCCACCCGTGTGGGAGACTGGTTCCCGGGGGGCCTTTGGGGAGTGAATCAGCAGATGAGAGTTCCACTTGTTGGCTCTTGCTCGCTCGCTCGCTCGCTCGCTCTCTCCCTGTCTCTTTGCCTATCAAATAAATACATTTAAAAAGAGAGAAAGAGCAAACGCGTGCTTTTCAGAACAGCAGTAGCTCACGCAGCCAGTAACTGTGAAAGCCGCCCAACCTCACTGGTGATGAAACTGTAAATGTAGGTTGTCACTGGGATACCGTGTCTGACAGACAGCTCGGCAGAGCAGTTCTGTGTGTGGCAGCCAGCCCTGGTGAGAGTGTCAGGAAGGAGAGTCAGCCCAGAGACCCCTAGTGGCGTGTACATCAGTCGCGCTCTGGGGAAGAACTGTGTGTCAGACACCTCGTCAGTACAGCCTTTTTTTTCCCCCATGTTGGATCATTCTCTCCTTTTTAATTCTATCTATTGTTTTTAGCAGACATTTGGTCTTATTTATGTGATCCCTTTGACACTTATTCCTGTCTTTATGATCAGCTATACACAAAAAAAGATGACTTTAACTAGTAAGATGGCATTAGTACCTGTCAACTTAATGGGATTTGGAGCCCCATGGCAAGTTTTTAGCTTTACCCTTAGGGGTAAGTTCATGGGAACATATGCCGAACTGTACATCTCCTCCCTCTCATTCTCACTCTTATTTTTTACAGGGATCAATTTTCAGTTGGATTTAAACACCTAAGAATAATCTGTGTTAAGTAAAGAGTTCAACCAATGGTATTAAGTAGAAAAAGAAAAAACTAAAAAGAATAAAATAAGCTGTTCCTCAGCAGTCAAGACAAGGGCTGATCAAGTCATTGTTTCTCATAGTGTCAATTTCACTTCCTCAGGTTTCCTTTTGGGTGCTCAGTTAGTTGTCACAGATCAGGGAGAACATATATTTGTTCCTTTGGGACTGGCTTATTTCACTCAGCATGATGTGTTCCAGATTCCTCCATTTTGTTGCAAATGACCGGATTTTCATTTTTTTTTTACGCTGTGCAGTATTCCATAGAGTACATATCCCAGAATTTCTTTATCCAGTCTTCCATTGATGGGCATTTAGGTTGATTCCATGTCTTAGCTATTGTGAATTGAGCTGCAGTAAACATGTAGGTGCAGATAGCTCTTTTATTTGCCAATTTAATTTCCTTTGGGCAAATTCCGAGGATTTCTGAGGTATCTCCAAACTGTCTTCCATAGTGGCTTTACCAATTTGCATTCCCACCAACAGTGGATTAAGGTACCTTTTTCCCCACATCCTTGACAGTATCTGTTGTTAGTTGATTTCTGTATGTAAGCCATTCTAACTGGGGTAAGGTCAAACCTCATTGTGGTTTTGATTTGCATTTCCCGGACGGCTAGTGATCCTGAACATTTTTTCATGTGTCTATTAGCTATTTGGATTTCCTCTTTTGAAAAATATCTGTTTAGGTCCTTGGCTCATCTCTTAACTGGGTTGTTTATTTTCTTGTTGTGGAGTTTCTTGATCTCTTTGTAGATTCTGGTTATTAATCCTTTATCAGTTGCATGGTTTGCAAATAATTTCTCCCATTCTGTCAGTTGCCTCTTCACTTTCCTGACTATTTATTTTGCCATACAGAAACTTCTCAATTTGAGGTAATCCCAGTTGTTAATTTTGGCTTTGGCTGCTTGTACCTCTGGGGTCTTTTCCAAGAAGTCTTTGCCTATGCCAATGTCTTGCAGGGTTTCTCCAATGTTCTCTAATAATTTGATGGTGTCGGGTCATAGATTTAGATCTTTAATCCATGTTGAGTGGATTTTTGTGTAAGGTGTAAGGTAGGGGTCTTCTTCATACTTCTGAATGTGGAAATCCAGTTTTCCCAGCACCATTTGTTGAATAGACTGTCCTTGCTCCGGGAATTGGTTTTAGCTCCTTGATCATATATAGACCTAGCAGTTCTAATCCCAGGAATTTATCTGCCAGAAATACCTGCGCACTTTTCCAAAGATAGACGTTCAAGAATACTCATCACGGCATTGTTCAAAACAGCAAGGAATTGGAGGCAATGCTAGCGTCCATGTGTAGAGGCCTGGATATGTCGATGTTGGGGCGCCGCTGTGCTGTTAGGGTGCAGGTGGCAGGTCTGTGTGCGCCCACCAGGAAGACAGAGGAGGCGTGTCGTGTGAAAAGACAAATCGGCACTCAGGATGTGCCTACGATCCCATGCTTTCCCACACGCGAGATCAGGTGAGCAGCCTACCAGCTAAGACGCAGCTGGAAGGTCCACATCCTGTACTGGAGTGCCTGGGGTGGAGTCCCAGCTCCACTCCCAGTGCCCCTTCCTGCCTGCTCATGCGCATCCTGGGAGGCAGCTGTGGTGGCTCAACCACCTGGGTCCCTACCACCCATGTGGGAAAACCTGGATTGAGTGCCAGGCTCTGGTTCCAGCCTCACCCAGCCCCGGCTGTTGCAGGTATCTGGGGAGTGAACCAGTAGAGGGAAACTCTCTCTCTCTCAGTCTCTCTCTGCCTCTCAGATAAATAAAAATGCATTAAAACCTGCATACCTGATGTCAGCATGCACACTCACACACGTTTAAGTGAACCTGTGTGGCAGAGAGCAAACGAGACAGCATGAGCCTCACTGGGCAAGGAGCTGCAGATACTGCCCTCTGCTGGCTGGGATGAGCAGGGGAGTTTAAAATGTTATTTTCCACCATTAGGTAATATTTAAAACACTTTGTCATAACTATACAAATACTGCGGTCATATATCCAGGGTTATCCATCCACAAAGAATTGAAATCGATTATTTTTAGTTTTGAACGTTTTATTACTAAGACAGTCAATGTTCATTACTGTGCAATAAGCAATTCACTGTGGACCAGGAAGCAAGGCAGGCGCACAGTCCGCCACGCTGAAAGCCAGGTGGTCTGCCCCTGCGGCTGGGCATGGCCGGCGTGGCGAGCAGCGTGGCAGAGCGTGGACAGAGCATGGGCCAGGCACTTTGGGGTCCGTTTCCCTCAGGCACCGTGACTCACTATGCACCGTCATTTACAGCGGCCACTTTGGGATTTCAGCCCCTCTCCTTGCTCTGCAGTCTGTGGTCTCTGGGTCAGAAACCTGTGTGCACTTTTAAGGCGTGGGCCACTTCCTGGTGCTGGAGAGGCCATTGTCAAGGGTGGGCCTTGCCTGGGAAAGCAGGACCTGCAGACCTGGGGGCTGACGCCTGAGGGAACCACAGGAGAGGCGGCAGCAGAGGCAGCTGCAGTGCCTAGCAGGGAGCCCCTGAGCCGGGAAGACCCTGCACCGGGCGCTTGCAGGCCTCTGCCCGCTCTGTAACTGAGCACCTGCTTTCCATTTAACAGGTGAATCTCTTCCTAAAATGTTGGCTTATTTATTTTCATTGTCTTGAAAGGCAGAGCGATGGGGTTGACAGATCTGCATCTGCTGGTTCACTCTACAAATAGGCTAAAGCCAAGAGCCCAGAACTCCATTAGGGTCCCCCGTGTGGGTAGCAGGGCGCAAGTACTTGAGCCACCATCTGGGTGCATGAGCAGGAAGCTGGATCCCAAGCAGAGGAGCCAGGACTCCAACCAAGCACTCCACTATGGGCTGCAGACATTTCAAGAGGCAGCTCTAACCGGCTGTGCCACAACACCCACCCCTGTAACTCAGCTTCTGAGCCAAGCCAGCCGGCCCTGCGTGCAGGTCAGGGCCACTCCTGCCTGCTGCCTTTCACTCTGTACAGAGCCACCGTCTCCCTGATCAAAAACACCTCGAACCTGTTAGTTCCAGGGGAAGTTCTTAGCCCAGGCATCAGCATAAGCATGAGGGGTCTCCTGGAAGCTGCAGAGAGGTCGGGCTTCAAGCTCAGGGACTCGGAGCTGGGATCCCTCCAGCAATGCCCCTGGTCCCAGCCACCAGCCAAGCTGCATATGTGGGGCAGTCAGTGTCTCTGTCTGTGGAAGGGAGGAGGGAGCAAGCCCTCATTCTCGGAAATACAACTGGAGGGGGCGTGGCCTCGGCCCCAGGCTGTAGGTGAGGCCACTGTCAGTAACTCGTCTCTTGCCACCCAGAGATGGAGCACCCCAGGCAGAAAACGTCCATCCTCATACGGAGGAAGCTGGCCGGGCTCCCGCTGGAGGAGGAGAGTGAGAAGCCCCTGACTGAGCGAGGGAGCAGGTGAGACGCTGCCAAGTCTGCTGGGGACGGGGCACCCTGAAGTCACGCTGACCCATGACCTTGGAGAGGCCCTGCGTTCCGAGCCTCGGTGTCCTCATCTGTGAAATGGCCATGGCAGTCGGCCTTCCGTGGTATTTTGAAGAGCGAGTTAAATGAGGATGCATATGGAGCGGGCTTGGCACAGACTAAGGGCACCCCCGCTGTCAGCGCATGTGGCGAAGACCCTCCCAGCAGGTGAGAGCTGTGGGTGATGAGAGCTGGCAGGTGCCTGTGCCCTGTGCCCCACGTGGGAGACTGCAAAGCAGCAAAGCAGTGACTTGCCCAGCTGTGTTCTCCGCAGCGGCCTTGACAGTGCAACAGGAAAAATGGGCCACATGCTCGAGCCCAGATTTTGTTTTGTGTCGCTCCCCGTCTTCGTGGAGGAACGACACTAAACCCTGCGCTGTTCTTTCGTCTGCTCGGCCCTCCCCGGGTTTGCTGCTGGTTCTTCCCGGGTTGGCTACTGTCCCTTCCACCTCCGTGGAAGGGCGGTTCCCCCTGCCACATTCCCCACTTCCGCAGGGGAGCGGCACACCGCCGGCCGGCTCTCTCGGGGGCTGCACGGGTTCCCTTAGATGTTCCCCTTAGATGTTCCTGGTGCATGCCGTCTCTCTCCTCCTTTATAGTCCTCCTCCGCCAATCCCAACTCGGCTGCCCACACGCCGAGCACGCCGCTCTCCTCCAATCAGGAGCAGCTCCTGCAGCTTGTCAAGTTGGTGAGAGGCAGCTGGGTAGAAGCTGTTTTCTTCTCTCCCAGCACCATATTGTGGGAGAGCAGATGCATAGAATAAGTCCCAATTCCAGTAACTTAGTCTAGTCCGAATTGCTCCCCACAGTTTTGTTTTGCTTTTTTTTCTTGTCATTAAGATAGCTAAAGCCATGAACGTTTGAAAAAAAGCGACTCCAAACTTTTCTAATGGGAGCAGTGGGTGGATTGTGATGATGAAGCCAAACTCTTGGGTTTGTAGGAAGTGGCCAGGAATCAAGCCCACGAAAATCACCATCCAAAACAAGATTCTCTCTCGGAAGACGGCCTCGATAACCACCAGCAAAACCACGCTGGGCCACCTGGCGGCCGTGGAAGCCCGAGACGCTGTGTACCTGGTGAGCCGGGTGGCTGTGTGTGTCCAGGGGGCGGGGGGCAGCCTTGGCTGTCTGCTTGGGAAGGCCATCCAGGGCCCCCACATTTGGCCCATCCAGCAGCAGGCACAGGCCCCTGCACGCCAGAGCTGCAGGTCTCAGCACTGGAGACAGCTGGTGCTCATGGGCAGAAGGACGTGGCCGCAGGTCACGTCCAGCCCCAGTGCTAGTGTGGGTCTAAGGTCTGAGCCCTGGTACTGTGAGTGTCCAGTCGAGGGACACCCTGCTTAGTCTGGGGGTGAAACAAGGCTTTCCACAGGGACCGTAGTCAGCGAGGGACCGCTGCACACAGGCACGGAGGCAGAAGTAGCAGGAGCCACTGGCCATCCCTACCTACCAAATCCTCCTGACGACCCATGAGGGAGGCCGAGTTATTGTCCCCATTTCACTGGTGAGGACAGTGAGGCTTCAATGAACTTGCCCCCTCTGTGGCATTACAGGGTGGCAGAGCCAGGATTTGAACCCAGTGCCTGCTGGACCCCATTGGGGCCTGCCTGGCAAGGAGGCTGCACCCAGATGCCACCCCAGGGGCTGTCGGCTCTGAAGACCCACTGACCTTTGGTCCCGGGGCCCAGGGAGAAACCTTGTCCTTGTCCTGCCTGGAGGTCGGCTGGCCCCAGTGTTGGGAGAGCACAAAGTTCTCAGGGCTGGCCTGTGCCCAGCTGCCACTCCAAGCCCCAGGCACAGCGAACAGCGCTGCCTGCTGTATTCAGTGATGCCTGAGGCCTGGAGGGCACCCCCCCACCCAAGGAAGCCAGGACCCCTGAGCACCAGGGAGGCTGCAGGAGTGCAGAGTCCGGAGTCAGACATGAGTCCTAGTCCGTGCTCAGCCTCGTTCTGAGTGACTGCAGGCAGGGCTCAGAGCCTCAGTTTCCCCATCTGTAAAATGGAGGGAACGGACGGCCAGCTGGGGTGTGGAACCCCTGCCGGTGCTGGGAGTGAGTTAAGAGCGGGCCTGCAGCAGGTAGGGCATTCTCCCAGGGGACAGGGTCCGGAAGTCCCTCGCCAGGTGGCCCCATCCCGCGGTCTTCCTCGCAGAAGTACCTGGCGCTGTTTGAGGAGGAGCTGAGGAAGATGCAGACTGAGCACCTGCGCCAGGTGAAGGAGGCCCAGCGCTGGAAGGAGAGCTGGAAGCGCTCCCTGAGCACCATCCAGGGCCTGTACTTGTGACCCTCCCCGCCCAGTAAAGTCTCCTTTCCTGCACACTGCGTCTCCGCTCCATCTCCATCCCCGTCCCGGTCTCCCTTCCCCTCCCCATCCCTGTCCCCCTCCCCTCCCCTCCCCTCCCCCTCCCCGCTCTGGCCCAGGAGCTGGAGCTTCAGCACGCGCGGCACTCACTTCAGTGAGGAAGACACAAGGGAAAGGGGAGGGGGCTCCTAGGAATCCGCCACTTAAAAGAGACGCCAGGACTTCAAAGGAAACAACCTCCTAAGTCACGCGTGAAAACTGAAATAACTGAAAGTTACGAGAGGGTGGGCTGTTGTGGCGCAGCCGGGTTAATTCAGGCCCTGCCTGAGATGCCACATCCCCATCGGAGTGCCAGGAAGGTGGAGGCCTGTCTCCATTTCCACCCAGCTTCCTGCTGATGTGCATGCTGGGAGGCAGCAGGGGATGGCTCAAGCACTTGAGTCCCTGCCACCCACATGGGAGACCCAGGGAACGTTCCTGGCTCCTGGCGTTAGCCTGGCCCAGCCCCAGCTGTTGCAGACATCGGGGGAGTGACCAGCCAATGGACGATCTCTCTCTCTCTCTCTCTCTCTCTCACTCTGCCTCTCAAGTAAATAAATAAACCTAGAAATAAAGGAACTCTGGGGCCAGTGCTGGGTGTAGTGCCTGCAACACTGGCATCATATATGGGTGCTGCTTAGATTCCCTGCTGTTCCATTTCTGACCCAACTTCTGCTAATGCAGCTGGGAGAGTGGCAGAAAATGGTCCAAGTGCTTGGGCCCCTGCACCCAGAAGCAGCTCCTGGCTCCTGCTTCAGCCTGGCCCAGCCCCAGCCGTTGCTGCCATTGGGGGAGTGAACCAGCAGATGAAAGATTCTCTCTCTCTCTCTCTCTCTCTCTCTCTGTTCCCCCTTCTCTCTATAACTCTACCTCGTAAATGATCAAATAATCTTTTAAATAAATAAATAAAGTCATTCTGCTCCCCAGATCAGGCAGAGTGGCATCTGCACAGGCTTCCAAGAAGAGAAGAAACGAGAGGAAATTTCAAGGCTCAGGACTAACATCTGGGGAGGTGGGCATCCCCAAGCACAGCCCTCCCCTGCCTGCCAGCCAGGACCTGGGGTAGGAACGCTCCTGCCCAGGAAGGGCCCACCCTCACGCCCTGCTCCTCACTGCCCACCCTCAGTGCACAGTGAGGGAGAGCCATGTGGGCTGCCCAGGTGGGACCACAGCTGTGCCTGGGCTGGAGGCACCTGGGTTCCCTTGGGCCCTCTCTTGTTGAATGGCCAGAGGCTTTGAAAGTGAGGGCTGAGCTGCCACCTACTGGGATAGAAAAAGCTCTCATTTGGGGCTCCCCCCTAACAGAGCCTCAGAAAGTCAGAGTACTGCAGGAGAACATGTTGCTCCCTTGAGGGTCTCTGGCCAAGTGAGCCGGATAGGGGCTGTCTCTAGCTGTGGGTGCCTGGTGAGCAGAGTTCTAAGTTCAGTGGGACTCTGTCACCAAGGAAGTGGGGTCACATCTGCAAGGCTCCGTTATCTGGCCCCCTTCCTTCAGTTAGCCCCCTCCCCAGAGCCCTCTCGGAGCTGTTTACTGTGAACCCCCACGTCATCTCCCTCCCTCTGCACAGCTGCACCTCACAGCCCTCTGGGGGTACTCCAGGGGCCCAGCCTTTCCCAGTTTCCCAACCTGCTCAATCAGGAAAGGCTGTGTCCATCTCCACGAGACAGTGGCAGGCAGATGTGGGACAACACAAAATGCACAGGTGGTGTCACAGGTCACCCACGCATGCACACACTGAGAGGTGAGGCAACATGGAGTATACAATTCAGAGCATGCCAGGGTCCCACCAGGGTGACACTGGATGGAAAGATTCCTTCCACTTTGGGCCTCATCTCCCATTCAGCACCGTCACCGGATGGATGAAGGGAAACCTAGATGTGGTCATCCTGTGGCCTAAGGCCTGCCAGTGGCTTCCTGTTGTCTTCAGAATCAGATCCTGGGTCTCCCCCTGGCTGGCCGTGTGGCAGGCCCTGGCTCACGAGGACCCTACACACACCTGTGCACCTGCTAAGTGGTTACTGGCTGCCCTCTGACCCCCAGAGTATGGCCTGGGGGAGGGGTGGTGCTTCTGTCTCAGCTTAGGCTGCTGTCACAAAGAGCCACAGACTGCACGGCTCCTACAGGGCAGAAATGCATTTCTCACCACCTGCAGGCTGGAAGCACGGCGCAGTGTGGGCAGACTGCCGACTTCCGGTGTCCCCACGTGGTGGAAAGAAAGCACGAGATCGCTCTGGGATTCTTTTTCAAGGGCACTAATCCCGTTCCTGAGGGCTCCATGCTCATGGCCTCAGACGCTCCCAAAGCCCCCAGCTCCTGAGATCACCACATCGTGGGTTAGGATTGCAACACGCAATTTCAGAAGCTATAAACCCTCAGTCCATTGCAACTTGCCAGGTTTCATTACAGAGAGCTATCAGCTCCCTCTCGCTTGCTCTTGCCAGTGTTCCCTCCCTCCTCTGCCCCAGAAGCTTGGATGGCACCAGCTACGCTACGTAGAGGCCTGCATGGCACAGCACCATGCGCATCCAGGCCAGAGACCCTCCCCGCTTTGGGCAGAAACTCCCTAGTACCCACATGAGTGAGCTTGGGAGCAGATCCACCCACAGCCCCAGCCTGTGAGCGACCTACGTGGAGGCACACGCACCCTGCTAGGCCGGGCCCAGATTCCTGATCCGCAGAAGCCATGAGAGGCTGTGAGCAAGAGAGACCTCGGCCCCCAGGCCCCAGGATCCCCCCTCCTCCCGGTGGCCACCTTCCCAGCCCCTCCCCCAGCTCCTGCCCTCTGTGAGGGCTGCCCAGGGGTGCCCAGACCTGCACAGGCCGGGCACCTACTCATCACTCTGGTGCCAGCGTTCATGTGAGGCCTCTCTCAGCCCCACCCATCCGACCCAGTGACCCCTCAGCTTTGGGACCCAGCACCCTGCTTTCTCTCTGTGTAACACTTGCTCTTCTCTCCCACACATCCTTGCTTTCTTGCTGATAGCCATGGCCCTGCAGACTGTGAGCTCCCAGAAGGTAGGGGCGTGTTGCTGGCTCTCAATATCGCACGCTGTTGGGAGTTGGCACGGGTGACTGCTCTGGGGCACAGCCGCTGACTGCTTAAGTGGGAGAATCTCAGAGCCTCCTTTTCCAGCTCCTGATCAGCTTAGATCTTGGAGATGATTGATAAAAAAAAAATAGGAGGTATGAGTTGGATCTGAGGCAGAGGGACAGCCAGAATGACCTCTGCGTGACCCTAGTCTGGCTCCAGTTGCTCCTGCAAAGCTCGCTGGGTGCTGGGACGCAGATGGCCTGTCCCCTGGTGGTCAGCACTAGTACTGCATCCCAAGATGCAGCAGCTGGCCTCACACCCTGCGCCTGGGTGACTCAAGGCGGTGGTTCTCTAGGAAGCAGGTTTCAGGCTCCAAGGCAGTGTGGGGGACCTTGGAAGCATCCCTTGCTCCTTCTCTGCCCCCACCCCTGGGTGTCCAGTTTATTTATGAGGCATCCTGGAGGTAGCCAGGACGAGGAGTTCCCCCTCCCCCGCCCCCGACTTTCAAACATGACCCTGAGGAGCCAACCAGACTCGGGGCCCAGGGCTCTGGCACATAGGAAGACCTCATCCCATAGCCAAGCCTCCAAGGCGCGGAGAGCATTTCCCCAGGTCTCATTGCACGATGGGCCATCGGTGGGGAATCCAGGCCAACAGACAGTTTCCACCCGGGCGCCCCAAATCATGCAGGGTGAGCTGAGGCCTCCTCTCCTGCGGCACCTGTCTACACCAGAGGAGCACGCTCATCCAGGCTGCCGGCAGATTGTAGGATCCCGGTGCTGTTCCCTCAAGGCTATGGGGGCAACCTTGGGGGAAACCCAGGTTTCTCCCTGCCCATGCTCTGGGCCCGTGGGCCCGTTGCCAGGGGAGCGGATGCCACTGCCCTCTGGCACAGCTGCCCCTAGCTTCTTTCTCCTTGCCCTGTGGGAGGGGGTGCAGCCTAGGAAACTGGAGCCCTCCCTTACGCTCTGGACTCTGGGGTCTAGGCCAGTCCCTCTGTCTTCCTGGGAGTCAGTTTCCCTCATGTACAATGAGGGTTGGACATAACCACAGGTGGTAGCAGGGACGTGGTGTCAGATCCATGAACACAGGGTTGGGTGCTGGGGTAGGGCTAGGTGGCTCAGGTGCACATGGGGACTGAAGCCACCCCTACTCAGGCAGATGCTGGGGACACCACGAGTAACACCCAGGCCTAGTGCCCCTGGCCAGGCACGCACCAGGGCCTTTGTGACCAGATAGAGAAGAGGAGGTGCTGGGAACCCGGTCTCACTGCATGCCCAGGGGTGATAAAGCAGGGAATCTGCAGGCCAGGGTGGTCTTCACGCAGCCAGCTCTGTGCTCCCCACACCTGCTGGAGCCTGGGTCGTGTCCACCTCTGCAGCCAGGAAGTGCTGCTGACCACACGTCAGCATGCAAGGTGCAGAAACGCCGAGGTGCTGTCCCCGCTGGACAAGGACTCGGATGTTAGGACTCACCTCACGGTCGTACCTGTGGAGCCCACCCCTACCGCACCCGCTGTCCGCACGGGGATATGGCCCAGAGAAGGGCTGTGTCTTGTCCAAGCAAACAACGGTGAAACTAGTACACTAGTTAGCATCAGATTCTCATTGCTCATGCTAAAAACCCCCAAATAATAGAGGTACACGCAAGAGAGCTACTGCGTTCTTTCTTATGTAAAAGGACTCTGTTGGCAGAGTCCACACCGCCCTTAGACTGATCTCCATGGTGGTTCATAGACTGACTTTCTGGTCTAGCATCTTAGCATGCGCTTCCCATTGTCAAGGTTGTCCGTGCAGCTGGCTGCTGGTTCCACTGAGGGTCGGCCCTGGGGCTGCAGCCTGGAGCGCCCAGCGGGTCGGCGCTTCAGCAGCAGGCAGGAGGAAGGAAGGCCGCTGGGTCTGTTCTTCTGAGCAGCCTCCCAGGCCCCACGCCGCGCCTCTGCGCACGTCTCGCCCTCCTGGACCTGGACCACTCCTAGCTGCAAGACAGGTTGCTTTGGTGAACTGCTGCCCAGAACAAAACTGAGTCTGCATATTTCTTTTTAATATTTATTTATTGACTAAATAGTCAGAGTGACAGAGGGATTGAGATCTTCCATCCACTGGTTCACTCCCCAGAGGGCTGCAACGGCCAGGGCTGTTTATGTTCAGATTTCCAAGAGGCCATGTGGTTCCTTAATTTTCTTGCCATTTGCCTCCATCCCAGTTATTACAAAACTTCCATTTATCAATAAGAAAATCAATATGAATCAAATATCAAAATGAATCAATAACAGTGATTCTCTGAAAACATATTAATTCTGTCCCTACTATTAGCCCATGACAAATTAGAATGTCACTCCCCTGTGGAGTGTCATTTATGATATATTTATGATAATATTTAATAGGTTAACTTCCAAAGTGTAGCCTTTTTTGATGACTATGCCTTCAGTTATGAATTATCACTACAAAGTGAGAATTTTTCTCCTCATCATTCTTCATTTCATCATAAGCAAAACTGCAGCTAGCAAGAGGCTATTGTCATTTTGATGTGAGGTCACACCAAACCAAGGACAGCAGAGTAAAATTTCAATGCTATCCCTTTAGGTAAATATTTGGCAAACATCATTAACATAAAAGCAAATTCAGTGCTGAACCAGCACATCAATACGTTGGCTTGAAATAGTCATCAAGAAAATGTAAAATGTGCTGTGTTTATTAGGGGAAAATGCACATATTTTACACTCTGGTTGAGAACTCTCAGACTCCTGAGACTGAAACTCAGGACACCACGTGACTTACAGCTAGACAGGACCAGAGTCCCAGACAGAGAACTAGGGATGTGTGAACACCACAAATGATGAAATCAACTTGCCAACAACAGGGTGCGTGCAACACACAAAGCCCCTGTCCGCAAGCCTTGGAGTTTCCAATGAATGCCACTTGGCCTTCTCAGACACACTGTGGGGTCAGGCCTGTGACAGGACAACCGGGGATCATCCAGAACCACGCTTCGCTCAACCCCAGGGAAAGATCCTGACCACAGGTCACTAAGAACGTGGAACTGTTGCCTGAGTTACAAAGTGCCTTCCTGATGGGTCTTGTTTCTTTGCAAGGAAATGATCAACCAGAGTGTATGAATTTGTTTTGATTTCCACTCTCAAAAAAGACTTTGATTGATTAACACTTTCACAAAGGAAGAAAGTGTGCCGTGTACCCAAATGGAGACATCTGGAGGTGTCTGATAGCCCAAATGGAGACATCTGGAGGTGTCTGATAGCAATCTCCAAAGATCAAGCAAGCCCCCTCCATACACAGGGTGACAGCCCTTCTCTGGGGCCAATGAGTAGAACCACAGCCCCAGGATAGGTGCTCTGGAGCGGGAGATTTTGGATCAAAACCACCCTTGCCCTTCACAGTTGCCTGCCGGCTCTGCACAGGGCTCCCAAGACAGCAAGTTCCCCACTAGCACGCAGGTGGCTTGTGCCTAGGATCAACACAGCGTTGGTTAGAGTCCAGCAGGGTCCTCTGCCTGGTTGGAGGGTTGGCCTGTTGTTACTGAAAGCTTGCTCCCTGTCCCCAGAGCCAATCAAAATGATGAGGACTAGATTTTGGGGTGAAGGAGAGAGTGTTTAATCTTTCATCAGAAAGGAGGGTAGCAGACCTCAGGATCTCAAAAAGTACTACTCTCGGGGCCAGTATTGTGGCACAGTGGGTTAAGTGGTCTCCTGCAACGCCAGTATCCCACAGGGGAGTGAGGTTGAGTCCCAGCTGCTCCACTTCCAATCCAGTTCCCTGCTAATGTGCCCAGGAAACCAGTGGGAAACAAACGGCCCAAGTACTTGGTCCCCTGCCACCCGTGTGGGAGATCCAGATGGAGTTCCTGGCTCCTGGCTTCAGCCTGGACCAGACCCAGCCATCTGTGGCCATCTGGGAGTAAACCAGATGATGGAAGATTCATTCATTCATTCATTCATTCTCTCTCTCTTTGTCCTCTTTCTCTCTTTGCAACTCTGTATTTCAAATGAATACATAAATCTTAAAAAAAAAAAAAAAAAAACACCTACTGCTCATGGTTGGCGTGGTGGCGCAGTAGGTCAATCCTCCGCCTGCAGTGCCGGCATCCTGTATGGTCGCTGGTTCTAGTCCCGGCTGCTCCTCTTCCCATCCAGCTCTCTGCTGTGGCCTGGGATAGCATTAGAAGATGGCCCAAGTGCTTGGGCCCCTGCACCTGCATGGGAGACCAGGAGGAAGCGCCTGGCTCCTGGCTTTGGATCAGCGCAGCTCCAGCTGTTGCCTCCATTTGAGGAGTGAACCAATGGAAGGAAGACCTTTCTCTCTGTTTCTCTCTCACTGTCTGTAACTCTACCTGTCAAATAAATAAATAAAATCTTTTAAAAAAAAAATCTACTGCTCTAGCAAATGAGGCTGTAAAGGGGCTGCAAGGAAATGGGAGCTGAGAAATTGCAAAGGGAGGCAAACCTGTGGGATCAGGCGCCGAGGCCTGTGCCTTCCTTCTCTGTTCCATGCTCTGGTTGTCTGTCAAACAACTCGACATAAGGGACAAGACAATGTGCACCTTAGTACGTGAGCAACCAACCCGGAAGCCAGAAGTCCAGCCCCAAAGCATCAACAAGATGCTCATCTGCTGGTATCCTGGCCAAGCAGGCTTCCGTAAGCCCAGGGACAACATGCAGGTGGTAGCTATCTTCTGTCCTGGGCCTGGAATTCCCCCAAATGGAACCCCTGGAGACAGTACTGGCCACCAACGTGTCACCCTTTGTACAAGCAAATGACCTCATGAGGTCGGTGATCGCCCTGAATTCAGCAAGTGCAGAGTGGCTGATTAGCACTAGGGGTCTGATTAGCATCTGCCTTCAAGACAGTGTTTCGGGGGTTGGTCCCACTGTGGCTGTCAGTGACACTCCCCCAGCCTGCTCTCCATCTCACCACCCAGGACCAGCCAGGCTGGGAGCTAAACACAGTGCCCACCCAGCTTCCCCAGGAAGGAAAGGAGGCAGAGAAGAGACAGGAAGGGTGATGGACACCTTGCAGCGGCCTATCAGAAAAGAGAAATTCTGGGGCTGTAGAGTGGCCGAGGCTCTGTTTGAACGAGTGTCGGTTGTTACGGAAGGAGTGTGTGTGTGTCTCCCTCCAGACATACGTGTGGAAGTCCTAGCTCCCAGCGTGATGGGGTGAGGGGGTGGGGCCTTGGGAGGTGATCCAGGGTGTGAGGGTGGAGCCCTCACGAGTGGGATTAGTGTCCTTATAAAAGAGACCTGGGAGGGCGCGGTGGCACTCTTTCCACTATGTGAGCTCCCAGGAGGAGGCTATGCGAGGCCACAATGAGGAGCCAGCAGTGTGCAGCCCAGAAGAGGGCCCCGGCCAGGGCCCGGCTGTGCTGGCACCCTGACCCGGGACTTCCAGCCTGCAGAACGGTGAGCAGCTCATTTCTGCTGTGTGTGAGTCACCTGGGTGTGGTGCTGCCAGCCCACGCTGACACCATCGGTACCAGGGCTTGGACCGGGCTATTTGCTACCTGTGCTACAGGCATATGGCTCTCTACAGAGGCTTTGGTGGTAGAAAGAAATGTTACTCTGTCCTTGGGCTTTTTGAGCACTTTTCCTTCAGCTGCTTAAGTCTTTCATTTCATTCATCAGCTTCACAGAGAGGTAGCAGTGCAGGAAGGAGGAAGTGGATGGGCTTGAGCCCTCTGCTCGGTTATTCATTCCCGGGGTAAATGTTTATTACAAGCCTGTACGGGTCAAGCACTGGAGCACTGCAAGTAGCTACCTATCATCGCTCTATCTACAGCCCTTTGTAATGGGGGCTCCCTTAAATACAGTGATATTTTACAAATGAGTTCAGCCTTCACACACACTGCCAAACTGGCAAA
The DNA here is from genome assembly GCF_051225735.1 of Oryctolagus cuniculus. Classification (NCBI taxonomy): domain Eukaryota; kingdom Metazoa; phylum Chordata; class Mammalia; order Lagomorpha; family Leporidae; genus Oryctolagus; species Oryctolagus cuniculus. The sequence goes on from NC_142867.1 coordinate 201,436,970, forward strand.
GGGAGAGATGCAGCATTGGTCCTGGCACACCTGATGGCCTCAGGTCAAGAGCCCCTTTCCAGAGTCAGTCTCTCCCCCCTCCCCTTCCCCTCCCCCTCTCTCCCCTTCTCCCTCTCCCCCCCACTTGGGCCTGCACTGCAGCAGCTGTTCCAGCACTCCCGTGGAACATCCTGCTTTAGAGAGGCTACTGCAGGGAACACTGGGCTCCAGTTTTAAAGAAAAAGGCCTCGGTGTTAGGGGCCCCGGGGCGGGGAGAGGGATAGGAAGACCATGTATTTAGGATGGGAGGGGCCCGGTGAACCTCAAAACCCCTTCATGCCCCAGAGGCATCGTTTCAGCTTTCTCAGCTGGTCTGCGTCCTAGGGCAAGTCAGGACTGTTTGGGGTGATCAGAGTTCTAATGCAGATAAATGCGGGTATCCTCAGGTTTACTGCTATAACCAAACCGGCCCTCAGCTTCACTCTGGGTGGAGTTGGCTGGGGGGCGGGGATATCCAGGAGCAGAATTCAACCTTATCTGGTCTGGCAATCCCGCTTCTATGGCGCATATTTTAAATCCCCTTGTTTACTCTCACAAAATGAAATTCACAGGAAAAAATAACTAGGAAAATTATTGTATGGGAAAAGTTATTTATGCTTATCAATACCGCAGAGTTTGTCATTGACATCAATGACTAGCAAGATATTCCCAGGTTGGTTGGGACCAGAGGAATTCTCTGATATGGGGGAAGGGCAGCAAGTATCCAGGCCCCAGCCCACTACATGCCAGCAAGTGCCCAATCGTGTGACATCCACAAATAACCTGAATATGAAGTGCCCGGAACGGAGACAAGTTGCTCCCACGGAGAGGCAGTGATGCATGCGAACGACCAAACAGCCACAAGAGAAGGCTCTTCCGCCACTCATTGGATTAACTTTGCCGCTGCAGGCATCCTGAGGCCAGAAGCAGACAGCTGAAGGACTCTGGAGTCCATGCAACCTGCGCGTTTTAGAAAGGATCGAGCCCCAAATGATTTATCCAAGGTCAGACAACCAAGAGATCATGCATTATTTGCCTCGCCAGTACCCTTCTCATCTGCACCCAGCTCTCTGCAGATTTGGGGGCAGCTAAGCTGTCCTGTGCACCTCCCGTGTGCCTATGTGGGCTCTCCTCGCTGCCTCGCCCCTTCCTCACTCCTAACAATGATCGCAGCGTGGTCTGTGTACCAGCCGGTGTATCGACTATTCCAGAACCAATACTATTGTGGCTTATTGCCTTATTTAACGCGTTATTCACCCGACAGCTATCTAAGCCAGCTGGTGATGCTTAACAGCCTCATCCTTGGACTCAGCCTTGTTTGGGGCCCTCTTGAAGGCTGAGCGGTAGGAGCGGCCCCCAGCTTGCAAGAGAGCAGCCATGCCCTCTGAGATAGCCAAGACCCTCCACGGCGGCCTCTGTGACCTTTCTCTGCACAGCACCGCTTTGCGCTTTCCCGATCCCCTGTTTACCACTGTTCTGTGGCTATCTGGTCTCTGAAGCCTCAGCCATCAGTCCCTGCTGGGGGATTAGGCCCTTTCAGCTGACTCACCTTGGCGGCTTTTGTGGGCAGATTAGGGGCTTCTGCTTGGTCAGCAGATCCTTAGCTTTCCCAGGTCCTGGATTGCAGCGGGGCTCCGGCAAGCTCTCGCTTTTGTTGTGTGTGTTGTTTTGTTTGGTCTTTTCTCCTTACTCAGTTAAAACAAATGCAGTTGTCTAGAAATTTCTCTACACTTGTTCATGAGGCAATAGCTGACGGGAGAGGCAGTGATGATGATATTAATGATTAACCAAAAAAAAAAAGGTACGTCCAAAGAGTCCTTTAGGCGTGCATCTGTCTGTCCTGGCTCCGTGTAAGTGAAAGGCACCCAGGAGGCTGCATTTCATCTGCATACATAACTCCAACCGTGTTGTGGGGCTCGAGCTCCACACTGCTCAAACTGTGTGCCATTAAATAAAGATGAAGAAGATGCGCACTCTTCTGTATTCAGTGGAGGGCTAAGCGCGTGATTATAAAGCAACTTGAAAGCACGTCATTGTACACATTAAAAGACAAGAAAGGAAGGAGGAGGGAGGGAAGGGGAGTGGAAAGCATCGGTATGCTCTTAAAATCATTTACATGAAAGCTATGACATTTGTTCCCGCTATACCAACCTTAACAACGCCGCAAACACTTTTCAAGCCTTTCCCGAGGGAGACGCGCGGCACACTCGCTTGCTTTGTTCTCCTCCACTAGGAGGAACAAGGAAGGCACTTCAGCGGCTAAGGGGGCACGACTGTTTCAGGTAGGGGCTTTGAGGAAGGCTTCCTGGGGAAGGAATGGATAGAGACACTGAAGGACGCCCTGCCCAAGTCCCCGCAGTCCACCGAGTAGAACAGAAAGCCATGAGAGTGAGAGTTTTGCTTTTCTTTTTTGGAGACAACTTGGGAAGAAACACACAAAGGACGTGGCAGTCCCTCCGCTGCCACCCTAGATTCTGGAAGAGACATCTGCCAGGAGGCCTGCGGGGGCTGTCAGTGTGCGAGTCTCCGAGAGGGAGGCTCTCTTTCTCAGCATCCGAGCTTGTCGGGTAAGAAAGGGGGACCCTAGCGGTCCACAGACCTGTTCCCGGATCATGGCGGCTGTCGTCCCCTCGTTCTCAATGGTGCTTGCCGAAGCAGAAGAGGGAGACGACAGTGCCAACTCAACCTACCGCATTGGGCCGGCCTGCTTTGCACACGGTGCCCTGGCATTGGCACCCAGTGGGGCTCTCCCTAGGAACAAGCCGCCCAGGTGCGCATGGAAATGCACAGAGAGCTGTCGAGGGAGGTGTCCCGTTGGGAGTTGTACCTTTCACAGCCCAGGGTAAGCCGGCACCCAGATGATTTTCCTTCCTCACACCTGGGCCTTGATTTGCCTCCTTCTCTGCATCAACCTCTCCCCTGTGAAGTCTCCGAACAGGTGCAGGCCAGCTGACAGGTGCGCCTCCTGTCCACTTTGCCTATCCCAAAAGCAGCTGAGAAGAGCACAGAGGGTCTTGCTGCAGCCCTCGAAGATGGGAAATCCATGCCTGCCTCTGCTGAAAGAAAGCCCCGCGTGCTCCTGGCCCTGGCCCTGTTGTCCAAAGATGAGCCTGGCTGTCTGCTGAGGGTCCATGCCTTCTACCGGAGTCCTGTCCATTTTGAAAACTCTGCTCTTTGGCACCAGGGTGTATCCTTTTCTGTAGGCAGTTTTCAGCCTGGGTTTGATGAGAAGGAACTAGGAAGATTAGGCAGAAATAGTTGAGCTGGAATATACTCCTCACAATTTCTGCAGAGCCCCGCCTTGTAACTCTACCCGCCTACTTACCCACGATGCACCTCTCCTACACCAGGGGAAGCAGAAGACACTGTGATGGCCCCATGGAAGTTGGGCTCCATGCGGAGTACCGTGCAACTCCCAGAAAGTCTTGGGCACCCTAAGCCCTGGAAGGCTCCACCCAATTGTATATTCAACGAGGGCTCCACTCCCTGCCCCACAGAAGTGACTGTTATACATGGGAGCACCTCTTTTTGTTTTTTTGGCTTCTGACCCCAGCTTTTGGGTCCTTCTCTGGCCTTTCCCCACTCCCTGTCCCCACAGGCCACTCCCTGGCCCACTTGTGGCTGGTGTTGTGCCACGTGGGGTGGCCCACACTCTGGCGCTAATGTACATTCACTCTTTCACTTTTAAATGCATCCTGTGCTTACCTGTGCACTGTGTGTTTGAATTCTTGTCTCTGTGGAAGCAAGAACTTGGCATAACAATTGGGGTTCCTAGTCCCATTGCAGGTTCCCAGTGGGACTTTAAGCACGCCAGCCCCTGTCTGAAATCTCATGCCAGGCTTCATATCTGTGTGTTGCTTTGTGTGTCCTCTGGCTTCCCACAAAAGACTAAGAATCATTGTGCCTAAAAAGTCACCAACTTGTGTTATCAGTATCCCTTAAGTCTCCCGGAAACCAATTCTATCCAAGGGGTGGGGTTGAAATGTTGAACTCCTTGGGCCTTGGGCCACTTTGCAGAGAAAACAAACCTGGTATTTCCTTACCTGTCCTTGATATGCCAGCTACCAGGGTGGGGCCTCCCACAAGCTCCGGGCACGTAAGTCTCGGCCAAAACTCTGCCTTGAGAGGGCACACTTTACCCAAGAACAAATATACAGGGCCAGTTGTGTGTGACAGTATGTGCAGGATCATCAGTCAAGGCAAATGCACATGAAACCTCAGTGGGACATCCCTACACAAAGAACCGGGGAGAATTCAGAGCAACTGGAACTCTTGGCTTTTTTGTCTTCTGTTTTTTTGTTTGTTTGGTTTTTTTACCACCCACCCTCTGTGTCCTGCCAAGGCAGTACCTGATTTATGCATGTGCAAAGGATTCCTTCCAACCCTTAGCTCCCATCTGGGGGCAGGGGGTCATCTGCAGTGGGGGTTGGACCCTTCCCCACTCTCTTGAACGGAGAGGCTGGGGAGGCCCCAAATCCTTAAGGGCCATGCCAGGAGTCTCTGAAGTTCTTCCTGAGGGCAGTGGGGAGCCATTGACAATTCCTGAGGAGTTATGGGGTCACTCTTGCCTTTTTGGCGCCGAGTTTGAGCCCAGCAGGTTGAGCCCAGAAGTGCTTGGGCAGCCAAGTGAGAGGAAAGAGGAGCTGAAAGCAATGCCTCCGCAGGAATGTCATCCAAGGGATGGCAGACTCGGGAAGAGACAGGGGACAGCATGAGGTCATCTTCCAGCCCCTGCTGACCTGCCCCACCCAGCCCCACCATTGGGTCTTCCGGGGTCTCATCCAGGGCCCCCCGGGACACGATGCTGGTTACTCAACTAGCTCAATGCGTTATTGAACCAAGAGTTCAATGGAGTTCAAAAAATATATTCCTAGGGGTGAGGGATAGGAGTGAGAGTCCAACTTGGTGTAGCCACTTTAGAAAACAGGTTGCTATAAGGTTGAGCAGCCTCTGAGATCACAACCAGCAACTCTCCTCCTACGTGTTTGTGCAAGACAACCCTAAGTCCACACAAAGACCTTATGCAGTTGTTAGAGCAGCTTTGTTCAAAATAACCCCAAACTGGAAACAATACAAATATGCATCACACGTGAATGGACAAATAGCAGCTAGCTCCACAGTGTGACCTACTTAGCAATAAAAACGAATGAACTACCGATACACACACCAGCATGGATAAACTTCAGAGGCATTACGCTAGGTGCAAACAGCCAGACACGGGAGACTACAGACATCTGGGGACAAACCACACCAGTCAGTGGCTGTCAGGGCCCTGGTAGGAGAAGGGAATTAATTGTAAAAGGGCACAGGGGAACTCTAGAAAGTGATGAGCTAGTTCTTGCTCTTGACTGTGCCGGTAGATACATGATCAAATACATTTATCAAAATCCATCGATCTATACACCTAAAATATTTATCACATGTCAATGACTCATCAATAAAGCTGGCTTTGCAAAAGAACTGGCTGCAGAATGCCATGTTTCTTTCTATGCAGGATTATCCATGCCTGGAAGAGCTGTGCAAGGCTAAAGGGTCTCAGACTTGAGGTCAACTCACATCCTCTTAGGATCTGCTTTGCATATTGGATCCTGGAGTCTTTTTGGAATTTCCTACTCCCATGGACACTCTCCACTGGCAGCTGCTTTTTACAGATTTTCCATCTTCAAACTGGAGCCAGAGGATGTTATGAGTGTGGCAGAGTCCAAACCGGGGCGACTGCCTTTCAGATGTCTGAACTCCAAGGCAGTGTCTGGAGCAGAGGGGAGAGGTGGGGAGAGAGGAAGAGATGTGAAATAGACGTCAGTGGAACAGAGGGGATGCAGTGAGGTTCCAGAAAGAGACAGTTAGGCAGGCCCAGTTAGGGACCAGATGCAGGGGCATGAAAGAGAGCAGTGTTCAAAGAAGACTCCTGTTCAAAAAAGAACAGTTCTCTGTTGCCCTGGAGAAAAAACGGAAACTCCCCCACAGCGTGGGCTACCAGGCTTTCGTCCACCTGCGGTCTGTGGGCTGCTGTCACTTCTCACTGAATGGAGCTCTCTCCGAGCACAGGCTTAGTGGAACTCCACAGACACCGGGTGTTGGGTATGTACTGGTCGGTTGGCCATTCACCTGCGGAAGGATACTTGTGTTGTCTTCATTCCGGGCTACTGCACACATTCTTGTTCAGGTCTCCGTGTGAACACAGGCTTCCATTTCTCTTGAGCAAACACCTGGGTGTGGAATGGCTGGGTCCCGTGGTAGGTCTGGTGCATTCACACAATGGGGTACGACTCGGCAATAAGAGGACCTGACCTCTTACGTTGCCTCTTCCTGGGGGCAACAGCATGGCTGGATCGCCACGTTATCTGCTGAGTAAAAGAAGCCAGGCTCCCCCACGCAAGCGTTTGGTATCTAGAAAAGGCAGGCTCATCTATAGCAACAGAAATCAGATTTGCTGTGGAGGGGACAGGGTCGGGAGGGCTGGTATAGTCATTATTTTGATTACTGCATGGTGCATTTTAAACATGCACAGTCTATTCACTGCCAGTCACACCTCAGGCATTTGGTACAGCGGTTGAGTGCTACCTGGGATGCCCACATCCCATATCAGAGTCCCTGGGATTGAGTCCTGGCTCTGGATCCAATCCAGTTTCCTGCTAATGAAGGTTCCGAGAAGCAACAGGTGATGGCTCAAGTACTTGAGTCCCTGGCACCCATGTGGGAGACCCGGGAGGAGACCTGAATTGAGTTCCTGGCTCTTGGGATCCCACTGACCCAGCCTCAGCTTCTGAGGGATTGGGGATGTAAACCAGTGGATGGACGCGTTCTTTCTCTTCACCTCCCCCCCCCCCGCCCCCTGCCTTTCCAGTTTGAAATAGGGCTATAGGAAAAATAAGCAGCAGATCACAGTAAATGAGTATAGGATGGTGGAGAAAAATATTCCGTGTTGACGGAGGGGACGCAAAAAGGTGCTCAACAAATATTCAGAAGAAATATGGGAATAAATGTGTCAGGTGTTCAACAGTTTTAGATGGACGGAAAGAATTTGCTAACTATTTAAGTATTATTTAAAACTTATTCAGCACCGAGTAGGGAACCAAACAAAAACGCGTATGCCCGCAGAGCCCTGATTTTCAGGAAGACAGCAATGAAAAGAACAGCAGTTAGTGAGCTGAAGAGGCGCCGAGAGGAGCAACACCACGGCAGACAGGGCGGGCTGCTCTCCGAGTGCCACCGTCACGTCTGCAAGGGTACGAGCGGACCGGACAAGCAACCGCCCCAGGTGTCCCGGAGAGGAACGCGCCGGGGCCGAAGCCGCGGCGCCAGACAGCGGCCACCGGCGCCCCTCGCCCCGTGCGCGCCCGCGTCGTCCGCGAGGGGGCACCCGCCCCCGCCCCGCAGGCAGCTTCCCCCGCGGCCGTACGTGGGCACGCGCAGAAACCGCTAGAGGCGTCGGTTTCCCTGCCCACGCGCGGACGCCGGCGTGGGCCCGCGTGGGCCGGCGGGCCCGCGGTGCCCGCGCGTGCGCAGAGTCGAGGCCGGGCGGCCCGCGGGGCGGGGCGGGGCGCAGCGGGGCGGGGCGGGGGCCTGAGGTGATTCCCGAGCCGCGCCGGCGGCTCGGGCCGTGCGAGGAAACCGAAAGTGGGCGGCGGCCGCGGCGGGGGCCCTGGCGGAGGCGGAGGCGGCGGTGGGCGCTGGGCCCAGGGGCGCGGGGACGGGCCGTGGGCCCCCGGAACGAGGTGAGCGCAGGTTCCTGCGGGGCTCCGGGCGCGACAGGTGCGGGGCGACGGCGGGAGAGGTTTCGGGCGGGCGCGGCGCTCTTCGGTCCCGGCGGGACTGCGGCCGGGTGCGGCGCTCCGGACTCGGGCCTCCGCCCGCCGCCGCGGGCTGCCCCAGCCGGACGCCGCGGCCGGCGCTGAAGCGGGCCGCACGCCGGCCGCTCGTCCGCCGCCCCTGCGCTCCCTGCAGCGGAGACGCGGCGCCGGCCGGGGACGGCCCCTGGCCGCTGGCCCGGACGCGGTTCCCAGCGTCTGCGCGACCGCCGCAGCCCCCGGCCCTGCGCGCAGTGGACCGGGGTGTCCGCTAGCGCAGACTCGTTCAGGTTCAGGGTCTCCACGGAGGCCGCCCGAGGAAAGCGGGACGCTCCTCCTGGCCTTTCCGCGCGGCCGCGAGCACCTGGCTGGGGGTGGTCCCTGAATAAGTTACCCCTCCGCTTCCTCCAGCGTCGCCCGGCAGGGCCGGGTCTTCAGCGTCGCCTGGCCGGCAGGGAGCTTGAGGCCCGCACATCCCTTCTGCCCCTACCCCAGTGAGCCGAAGCTACCACTCCCAAATGATTTCCAAGAGCAGGAAAGGGAAAGAACCGTATTAGCAAGCGTCCTGGTACAGAAGGATTCTGATGCTTGCCTAACCCGACAGTCCACGGACCCTGCCCCTCCCAGAGGTGCAGGTGGAAGGACTGCAGAGTTTCTGCCTTGAAATAGGCAGCAACCTAGCCGGAAAAGTGAACCTTGAACGCAGACCCCTGTGTCATCCTGGGCTGGCTATGTCATCTATGTCTGTGTGTTGCGTACTACAAATTGTGTGGACTTGGCAGGACTGGATTGGAATCTGGGCTTCTCGGTTTACTAATTGTGTGATCTTGAACATTGTGTAGGTTCTCCGAGCCTGCTTTTCTTTCTATCAGATGGAGAGAAAGAGTTAACTTCCTTGCATGCCTTCTCCGGGGTAACCAGTCTAAACTCTTTGGCTCCTGATATGATGAAGCCGTGGTAACTCCCTTGTACTGAATGCCCATAGGTTACATAAGTGAATTTCCGTTTTGTCGAGGGCAGGGACATCACTGACCCATCCCTGTGGTCTTTAAATTCCTGTATAAGCTAAAGTGGTACAAGGTGAAGATTTGTGCAGTTCTTCTTAACTGACATTCATTGAGTATCCGTTACATGTTCTGTGCTGATTGTAGGGAATCGCTCCTGGTGCCAGCTGGATTAGAACTCATGTCCTCTGTGCCATAGTCCAGGGCCCTGTGGTGGCACATGGCCTCCCACTTTGCTGTTCAACACAGTGAAACTGTGAGATTGCAGCTGGCAGTGCCTTCGGGGGTCATCCCTCTAGATTGGGATGGAAGGCCATCCCTGCTAATGCCCTTTGAAGTACACTGGTTGGACACAGCTGAATAAGCTACTGTGTTTAAACTCCTTGAACTACCTGTGTCTTAAATTCTCTTTGTAATAGAAATGTAAAGAAAACATACATTGTGATCGAGTTCTAAGTGCCTACTTTGTATTTGGTCAAGTGCGATTTTCCAAGCACTGAGGTTTGATGTAGACAATGAGTCCTTTGCATTGGACAGTTTCATGGGGCACAAGTCCCGTGGTGAGTGGGGTGAGATTGAGCTTCCTATTTACGAGTTGGTTTTTATTTCTTTGTGCCAAACCTTTTTTCTTCCATGCATCCCACTCTTGTTCTTTTGAAAACTTAATTCTTTCCCCCAATGGGTCACATATTTTTGAAATTTGTCTCTCAAACTAAAAAACGATGACTTTTGCAGCTTTTAGATGAAGGTGTGTATGTGTGCCAAGGAGGACTTAATGATCTGCAATGTGACTTCTGGGCAAAGTTGCTGTTTCAGCCTGTGCAGTCAGTCATGAGTAAGCAAACTCATGGTTTCTGTTCACTCTTGGGGTCCCATTTCAGCCTTGAAGGAATTCAAGGAAAGTTGAGACTATCCTGGCTCTTGCTCACTTCCCTTATCTTTCCCAGGGAAAAGAAAGAGACCTAAAGTGGCTTGCTCAGAGGGTCACAGATCATTAATAGGAGAACTAGAGTTAAGACTCAAACTCCTGGCCGGCGCCGTGGCTCAATAGGCTAATCCTCCACCTTGTGGCGCCAGCACACCGGGTTCGAGTTCCGGTCGGGGCGCCGGATTCTTTCCCGGTTGCCCCTCTTCCACGCCAGCTCTCTGCTGTGACCCGGGAGTGCAGTGGAGGATGGCTCAAGTGCTTGGGCCCTGCACCCCATGGGAGACCAGGATAAGCACCTGGCTCCTGCCTTTGGATCAGTGCAGTGCGCGGCAGCCATTGGAGGGTGAACCAATGGCAAAAGGAAGACCTTTCTCTCTGTCTCTCTCTCTCACTGTCCACTCTGCCTGTCAAAAAAAAAAAAAAAGGCCCAAACTCCTGACTCAGCCACTTAGCGTGTTGTCTGTAGAAAGTAGATTTATAGAAACCCCTCACTTATGCGCTCATGGAGGGCAGTTGAAAACGCACGAATCATGAATAACTTGGTATTTGAATTTGCAAGCTCAAAAAAAAAAAAAAAAAGTGCTCCCTAGAAAAACCCTAAGGAAGTATCCACCACTGGAAGGCATTAATCACTGCCTGGCCGTTACGTGCCAGGTGGTTAACAAGTAGACTGTAATTGCATGTGAAGCTGTTAACGAGATGAGACGTCATTAGAGCAAAAACTTTCCCTCTCTGAGACTAGGGTTCATTGATTAGTAATATGAGGGGCTTTATGGTCCTGGCTTCTTGCAAGAATAGTGTCTTTGAGGAGAAGGGCAACAAGTAACCAGAAGTACATGCATGCCCTAAGAAGATGTCCAGGGACTTTAAAAATTGAGCAGCTGACTAAAGAAGGTAAGAGAGATTACTTGTTGATTTCCATTTACCCTAATCATTCCTGAGGTTTGGGGATTTTGCAGCTCAAATTTGTGACATGCAAAATGTGACAAGGAAGAGGAGCCAGAGAGTACAGTTGGAAAGAGTTGAGCAAAGAGAAACTTCCAGAACAGAACATACAGCTGAGAGCCAGGCTCACGGCTTGGCCAAAGACCTGGGCAGCAGTAGCCGTGGGAAGAGATAGCCCGCAAGTGGCTGAACAAGTGGCTTCAGTAGACAGTCGGAGGCATTTCTGCAGGTTCCATTGAAGCCGGGTTCTTCAAAATTAGACTTTCTCTGACCATTTGCAGACCTTAAAGAGAAAAGCTGTGAATTTACAAGGTTTAAAATATAGTGAGAATGACTTTAGGGTGTTTAAATGATTCGAGTACTGTTTCCCTGAAGATCAGCCTCCCTTTTGCCTGCCCCCACTTCTCAGTGCAGTCTTGTCATCTTGGAAGTATTCGATGATCGATAGTACAGTGATTTTGCAGTAGTTGATGATGCTTCTGGATGTGGGTGCTGGACCCTCAGAGTGGAATGTGGTAGAGCCTTGTTGCGTGGCACCGGTCACTAAGCCCCAAGGCTGTTGCCAGTGTTCCCGAGGCAGAATTTACTGTCAGAAGCCAAGGCCATTCCTTAGTAGCAGCTGTCTGAAAGGAAGCCCTCATCTGGGAGCCAGAGGCCAGGGATCTTATTGGGGTTTTAGCCATAATATGTGAGAGCTATAGCAGTTGCGCTGGGTCTCAGTTTCCTCATTTGTAAGCTGAAAAGAGCTTGGAGGAGGTGGGGTGAGGATGCCCGCTTGCATTGCATGCGTCTTGCCACTCCCTGTCCTGGCTTGCCTGTGCTGTTTTCCTAAGCTAGGCAGGGTCCAGGGGGACATTGTAGAATTGTGGCCAGGCAGGAAGTCTTACCTCAAGTCCCTTTGCCAAAGTAGTGAGTGACTTTTTGTCTACTGGTTAGGTGAGAAGTCTTGAAGGACATCCCCTGGCTTTCTCACCAAGCTGTTCCATTCGTAAGCATCTTAATGAGGCTTGAAGAAGATCTGGGGAAAAGAATTTTTAATGCGGTGCTGGACGTTTCACCAGTATACCAATTCTTGTCTCATTGCACCCTTAGCCATTTAGTACACATATTCACAGATCGTTTCCAGTCCACAACATGCTTCTAGGGAAAAGTTCTTTCTTAAGTAACTACTGAATACTATTACTGTGCAAAGCACATATAACTCTACTTTGGAGTCTTCAATTCAGAAATAGAGGCAAGAGAAGGAGAGGACAAAGAACAAGAGGAAGGAAGGGAAAATCTGCCAGGCCAGTTTCTTCCTTCTTGCCTGAGCTGGCGTTGGTCAGTTTTTGAAATCAAAAGTGCTGTGATGTAATAATTGTCCACCCTTTTGCTGTTTAGGATTCTTTATTTTCATTTTCACCTTATTTGAAAAGGAGAGAGAGAGAGAGCGAGAGAGAGAGAGAGAAATCTTCCATCTGCTAGTTTACTCCCCAAATGCCTTCAATAGCCAGGGCTGGAGCAGGCTGAAGCCAGGAGCCAGGAGCTCATTCTGGGTTCTCTCATGTGAGTGGCAGGGACCCAAGTACTTAAGCCTTCATCTGCTACCTCCCAAGATTGTGCATTGGCAGGAAGCTGACAATAGGGGATGCAGATGTCCCAAGCAGTGTCTTACCTGCGGTGCCAAACACCTACCACACTGCTTAGGATTCCTACTCAACTCAAGCAGCCCTCTTATTGGTCAGGGAAAACTCTTAGGGATTTGAGCCTGAGACTCTAGTCTACAACAACCTAACTAAGGGTCACCAGGGTTGCAGGACATGCTCAGATTCACAAAATAAAAGTAACTCAGATGCTCTGGAATATAAACACGCGTTTATCACAACACTTCCAGAGGATAGAATAAGAGGGATAGAGAGCTGAAAGACCCAGATGGCGACTTCACAAAACTGGGGAGCCATTTTAGAGAAGCCTCCAATCTTAGCTTTTTTGGAGAGGACGCCTAGATTCTTGTCTTTCAGGCACTGGAAGTTGAAGCTCCGATGACCAGCTTCCTCTTGTGCTTCCACAGGGCAGTGTGCAGGATAGCAAACTTCGTCTGTGGCAGACAAGAGTGTTCACGTGTGCCTTGAGGGTGTAATTACCGTTGTCAGAAAATGCCTTGATGGCCAAGGATTTAGCCAAGCTCAGATTAGAAAAGTTTAATGATTTTTATAAGCTCTAACTTTTTGTGTTGTTGAATGCCTAAAGTGATAGAGCCACTGTGGGTGTGGTGAAGCAGAGGGAAGAGACTGTCAAGCGGGAGACCAGGACACACACCTGAAGATGGCTGCGTCCCTGCTTCAAGGGTTTCCTGCGTTAATCACCCCCCACCAGCTTTGAGGGCCTCAGCTCTCAGTCCAAGGGGCTGCCCCTTCTTCCTAAAAGTTGCTTGCAAAGAGAGAGTCCCACTGTCCATGCACGGTAGCATAACTTACAGACCGCAGCCATGCAACCCAGCACGGCTGCCCAGCCTTCTCAAGTACCAGGTCCTTTTTGCAGCGCTCTGAAACCTCACACACTGGTGGTTATGCTTCTCCTATCCCTTGGTGGACTGACTATCCAGCTGTAGCAGAAGGAGTTAGGAAAGGAGCATCAGCACACTGCGTGTGTGAGTGTCCAAGCAGAGCTTCCTGCCCACGGCCATGTGTGGGCTCTGTGCACTAATGCCGTGGCCCCTCACCAGGGCCAAGCATGGGGGGAAATAGTTCAGCTGCCTTTGCAGCCACCGCTTGGTGGCACACTTGGCTGTCTCGTCCAGTTTATAGCAACCATTACCAAGTGCCAGTAGTTTTTAATAAGTCAGACTCAGGGTTCTGCCCGTCACAGCTCACATCCATTATGTAATGTTTTAGTGAATGGGAGAGAAGAGGAGGGGTGTTAGGTAGATGGAGAAGCTTTCATTCACTCACTGTGTTTGCTGAGCTCTTGTGACTCAGGCACTCAGGGTTCAGCAGTGAACAAAACAGACACAAGGCCCAGCTTCCCTGGAGCTCACGTTGGCAGGAGCTAGACAGACCATGAAGGAACACGTGTCGACGGTGGCAGACGCTGAAGGGGGAAGCCCAAGCGTGGGGAAGCTGGCCTGGCCGCCGTGGTTTGCCATAGGGTGGCCAGGGAAGGCCTCGTCGAGAAGGGGCCCTTTGAGCCAATTTCTGAAGAAGTGAGGCAGCAGGCTGCGAGGACTTCCCCGCCGAGGGGTGTCGGGTGCAGAGGCCCGCAGGAGAGGCCTTCCCAGGCGTACTTGAGGAGAAGCAGGGAGCCCTGGGGTGGAGTAGGGAGAGTGAAAGGAAGGAGAACGGAGACCGGAGATGGGGAGCTGGGTGCAGATCGGGGCTCTCTCGGACACTGTGAGGACTTTGGCTTTTTGCCTGCAACAGGTGGCACAGAGGATTTTGAGTAGAAGAGGGACGTGGCTGGCTTTGTGGATGAGAGGTCCACCCTGGGTCTTGTGTTGTGCAGAGGATGGATTCCCAGAGGATCAGTGGGTCAGCCAGTCTCAGCAAGAGACTTTGTCATAGACCAAGACAGTCACCCTGGAGGTGGTGCCTGTCCATCATCACGCATCACTGGGGCAGAGGATGAGAACCACTAACCCCAAACCCTTTCATTTTACAGATCCAGAGACCAGTTCCCGGGAGAAGGGCTTGACGCAGGAAACAAATGCTCCTTGCACAGTGGTGTCACACTTGGGGAGGCAAGCTCAGACCTGCAATCCCCTGCCCCTTCCCCCAATCAAATCACAACACATCCTCTGCCAGGTGTTAGGAACTTTACTACTAAAGCAAATGTGAGATACAGATTTAAAAAAAAAAAGATTTATTGATTTACTTGAGAGGCAGAGTTATAGATAGAGAGAGAGGTCCTCTATCTGCTGGTTCACTCCCCAGTTGGCCGCAACGGCTGGAGCTGAGCAGATCTGAAGCCAGGAACCAGGAGCTTCTTCCAGGTCTCTCACACTAGTGCAGGGGCCCAAGCACTTGAACCATCCTCTGCTGCTTTCCCAGGCATGTGAGCAGGGAGCTGGATCAGAAGTAGAGCAGGGAGGGGCCTTCATGTGGCGTAGCGGGTGGGGCCGCCACCTGCATTGCCGGCATCCCATTGGGTTTGAGTCCTGGCTGCTCTGCATCCAATCCCAGCTCTCTGCTATGGCCTGGGAAAGCAGTAGAAGATGGGCCAAGCCCTTGGGCCCCTGCACCCACGTGGGAGACCCGGAAGAAGCTCCTGGCTCCTGGCTTTGGATTTGGTGCAGCTCTAACTGTTGTGGCCAATTGCGGGGGGGGGGGGGGGACCAGTGGATGGAAGCCTCTCCTTCTCTCTCTGTGTAACTCTGACTTTCAAATAAATAAATAAATAAATAAAAATAAAAGAAGTAGTGCAGCTGGGACTTGAACTGGCACCATATAGGATGCTGGCGTTTCAGGTGGATGCTTAACCTGTGCCACAGCGCTGGTCCCAAAAATACAGATTTTTAGCCTTATTATGTATTAAGGGAGCAAGAAATATGTGTGTGGCATGAGCCTTTCTCAGGTCAGGTATGGAAGAGAAAGTCTAATTGAGAAAAAACATTTACCAGTCACCAGGAAATGGACTGAGGCAAATATGAGGTCAGAAAGGGTGGGAAAGGTAAAAAATAAGGATGAACTCTTGTGTGCCCTAGGTTTGCACAGGTTTTTAATTTTTCTTTAATTAGCAGCTTCTTGCGGTAGACACCTACCTTGTATCTACATGAAACGTGTCTGGGAGTCCTGGGCCAAAAGGATGGCAGAGTTAGGATTGGGCCGTAAGGTATCTCCTGTGTCTTGGCAGAGCCTCTGGCCTGAAACAGAAGATGTGCTTAAAGAGAAAGGGTGTAGAGAAGCAGGCATTAGCTGGAGCTCCCCGGCTTCCTCTGCTTGGGGGCAATTAGATAATGGGGCCCTTGCTGCCACTCCCCACCTCCCACCCCCAAATTAAGTACCCTGTTTGAGAAGCTCTGCTGGCAGCTGTTTCAGAGCAGAGATAAGGAGGGCAGGGGACATGTCCGGGACAGCGCTCTAGAACTGTTCTTCTGAGGGTACAAGGAGAAGGCTGTTTTATTGGGCAGCCTGTATAGAGTGGGCCTCTGATTAGCTTTAGGTTGGGGCCAGACCTGGGTGGGGAAGTGGTGCCCACATCTAATATTGCAGGCCCTGAGAACAAGTCCCAATCCACTTCCCATCCAGCTTCCTGCGAATGAGCACCTTGGAGGCAGGAGGTGATAGCTCAAATACTTGTAAAACTGCCACCCGTGGGAGTCGCAGATAAAGGTCCTAGCTCTTGGCTTCAGCCTGGCCAGCCCCAGCTGTGGGTTGTTCTGCTTTCACACAAGTAAAAGTGAATAAATACACATTTTTAAAAATATGGAGCTATGGGCCGGTGCCATGGCTCACTAGGCTAATCCTCCGCCTGTGGCGCCGGCACCCCGGGTTCTAGTCCCGGTTGGGGCACCGGATTCTGTCCCGGTTGCCCCTCTTCCAGGCCAGCTCTCTGCTGTGGCTGGGGAGCGCAGTGGAGGATGGCCCAAGTGCTTGGGCCCTGCACCCTATGGGAGACCAGGAGAAGCACCTGGCTCCTGGCTTCGGATCAGCGCGGTGTGCCGGCTGCAGCACACCGGCCGTAGCGGCCATTGAGGGGTGAACCAACGGAAAAGGAAGACCTTTCTCTCTGTCCCTCTGTCTCTCACTGTCCACTCTGCCTGTCAAAAGAAAAAAAAATTAAAAATATGGAGCTAGACCTGCCCTTCCACCTCAGCATCATACTGGGGTTCTGTTCATGCTTTAGTCAGTAAAATGCATTATCATGGATTTCTCCCCCTGTAGATTAGTGAGAGCTGTCTTCCCCGATGTAGCTGGGGCGGTGGGAGTGGAGCCCGTGTTCTGCAAGGAGAGCAAGGAGGAGCCCTAGGAAGTCCCTGCTTTCTCAGAGTGGGAAAGTGGTCTGGCAGGAGGAGTCAGCCAGGCAGGTAGTCGGGCTGATTCAGGCTCACTGCTCACACCCAAACAGGTGCACCCCCTAGATGTGCACAGCCCCCCTGAGGTCAGAGCTGCTCAGAATGGTTACCAACAGCCCGGGCCCACAAAGAAGGAGCGTCCAGTGTGACTCAGAAGAGCTCTGCGTGAACTGATGCGTATCGAGGGGCAGAGACAGTCACAAAGATGGGGAGGCTGGAGGCCAGAGGGAGAAATCGGGGTGGGCGTGGTCCTGAGCAGCTGGCCAGCCTGCACTCTGGTGGTCACTACTTGAGGAAATAACCATACAGTAAAAATTTGGTGACCTTTGACTGTTGAGTCACAGACTGGTAAATCAGATTTCCCTTGTCATGAGGAGTTTATGATTTAAAAACCAAAATTCATACTTCCGTGTTAACATCTGGCAGCCATGAAGGACAGGTCCCAAAGCCGCTGGACCCCTCTCCTGCTCCCTGGCACAGGCATTCAGAGCGTGGGCTGGGGGCAGGGCGGAGATGTGCAGCCTCCTCCGCCGTCCTTTCTCATAGGTGAATCTGTGTCTAGAGCACCGGCTCCACCCATCCCTGTGGCGAGGTGGAGGCCACTGCTGATCTCAGGGTGATGTGAGGTAGGAATGTGGGCGTGGCGTCAGATAGACAAGGATCATAATCTTGGCTTCCTTGTATCCTGTGAGAACTTGGGCATTTAATGTTTCTGTGCCTTGGTTTTCAATCAATAGAGTGAGAATACTTTCCTACTGCGCATGTAGGGTTTTTAGAGAGCCCACTTCTCAGAATTTACCCAAGAAATAAAAACATATGTCTGCCTAAAGACTTGAGCCTGAATGTCCAAGGCAACTTTGTTTGATTTGAAAGACTTATTTATCTGAAAGGCAGAGTTACAGAGAGAGGAAAACAAAGAGAGAGACAGGGATCTTCAATCCATTGTTTCACTCCCCAAATAGTGACAGTAGCCAGGCCTGGGCCAGACTGAAGCCCGGAGCTTCTTCCTGGTCTCTCATGTGGTTTCATGGGCCCAGGCACTCAGGACATCTTCCACTGCTTTTTCCCAAGCCATCATCAGGAAGCTGGATGGGAAATGGAGCAACTGGGACATGAACTGGTGCCCATATGGGATGCCGGCATTGCAGGCAGTGGCTTTAACCTCTACCCTACAACTGAGGCCCCAAGGCAGCTTTATTTGTAATAGCCCCAAATTGGCAGCAACCCCAACATCTGCCGGCATTTGAATGGATAAACAAATGGTAGTGTGTTCGTGCCATGGAGGATGGCTCACCCTTAAAGAGGAATGGACTGATGAGTGCAGGAACATGGGTGAAGCTCCAAATGCCAGGCAGAAGGCACTCTGCTGACAGAAAATGAATTGGTGCCATCGAGAGCCAGGACAGGCTGTGAGCTGCGAGAGCTGCCTCGGATGGGCACAATTTGAACTTCAGGTTTTTTTTAGATAAACTTCACTTGCAGTAAGTGTCACTTTTTAATTTTTTTTTTTTTTTTGGTTTTCAATTCTATGAATTTTTTCAAAAATTTATGAAAATCAAAAGGTTTCTGTCAACCCCAAAAGGTACCTGTTCCCTCTTTGCAGTCATTCCTCTCTCTGTATCCTTATGCCTGGGCAACCACTGATCTAATTTCTGTGCTTACAATTTTGCCTTTTCCAGAATGTTCCCGTGATCATATGGTATTGGCCTTTTGTGTCTGGTTTCTTCATTTAGCATGTGAGAGTCATCATATTGTATGTATTAATTGTCTGTTCCTTTCTATTGCTGAATAGTATTCCACTGTTCTCTATACGAGATTGATTCAACATTTGGATTGTTTCCAGGTTGGGAGCAATTATAAATAAAACCGTTATATACTTCATGTGCAGGTTTTTGTGTGGACATGTGTCATCATTTGTCTTAGGAAATTACCTAGACGTGAGATTGCTGGATTGTATTGGTAAATGTATGCTTTACTTCCTAAGAAACTGCCAGCGGGGCTGGTGTTGAGGTGCAGCAGGTTAACCCACTGCCTGCAACATTGGCATCCCATAGGAGCACCAGTTCGAGTCCCAGCTTCTCCATTTCAGATCTAGCTCTCTGGTAAAGCACTGGAAGGTGGCCCAAGGACTTGGGTCCCTGCCACCCACATAGGAGACCTGGAGGAAGTTGGATTCTTTCTATCAAATGGAGAGAAAGAGTTAATGTCCTCGCATGCCTTCTCCAGGATCTCGTTTGCTAATCTTTTGATAGGAATTTCTGCATTTATGTTCATGAAGGACGTTGGTCTTTACTTGCTTGCAGTGTCTTTGGTTTTCTCTCAGTATAATGCTGGATGCATCAAATAAATTCAGAAAAGTCTCCTTCCCTCTATTTTCTGGAAGTGTTTGTATAAAAGTATTATTAATTCTTCCATACGTGTTTGGTATAATTTTCCAGTCAAGAAATCTGAGCTTTGAGTTTTTCTTGTGTGAAGGTTTTTAACTGTAAATTCAATTTCTATAATCAATGTAAGAATATTCATGTTAACATTTTCTTTTTGAGTGAACTTTAAAATTTGTGTCTTTCAATGCATTTATTCATTTCATTTAATTTATCAAATTTGTTGGTATAACTTGCTCTTTGTAACTTAGGATCTCTTTTGATGGTGTCTGGCTCAGTCCCATCATAATAATTTGTGAATTCTTTTTTTTTTTTCTTTGATTCATCTTCCTAGAAGTTTATCAATTTTATTGATGTTTTCCAAGAACTAGTTTTGGTTTTATGATTTTTGCTTCTACTGTTTTTCGTTTTCATTATTGATCTGTTTCATCATTTCAGTATTGATTTCTGCACCTCATCTTTATTTCCTTCTGCTTCCTTTTTATATGATTTTTTTCCTCAAGGTAGGCAATTAGAGCATTGATTTAGCACAGTTCTTCCATTCTAATATAAATTGCTATAAATTTCCCTGTAAATAATGCTTTAAATACAATCTCCAATTTTTATATATGTGTCCTCATTTATTGGAAATATTTTTTGAATTTTTTTGGGGGGTAGGTTTTGACCCTTGGTTGTTTAGAAGCATGTTGTCTGCAAATATATGGATATTGCCTACATATTGTTCACATATCTGTTACAGATACCCAAATTAATTTTACTGTGGTCACAGGATATTCTTTGTCTAATTTCAATTATCTTAAAAATCGTTTGAATATTGTTCTAAGTCCTAGAATATATTCTCTTTTTCTAAAGATTTATTTATTTATTTGAAAGACAGGAATTCAGAGAGAGAAGGAGAGAGAGAGAGAGAGAGAGATCGATCCATCCATCCATCTCCCATCCACTGGTTCACTCCGCAAATGGCCGCAATAACTGGGGCTGGGCCAGGCCAAAGCCAGGAGCTTCTTGATCTGCCACATGGGTGCAGGAGCCCACGTATTGGGTCATCTGCTGCTGCTTTCCCAGGCACATTAGCAGGGAGCTGCATGGAAAGTGGAGCAGCCAGGACTTGAACCGGCGCCCATGTGGGATACCAGCACTGCAGGTGGAGACAACTTTCTACGCTATAGCACCAGCCCCTAGAATGGATTCTGTAGTGGTGAATGTTCTATGTGCTCTTGAAAAAGTGTATATTCTACTGTTGTTGGAGAGGAAATTCTGTCAGTGCTATTAGGTCAGTGTCATTCATAGTGTAGGTCAGTGCTCCTTCCTGCTGGTTCCATCAGTCACTGAGAAGGGAGTTTCAAAGTCCCAACTATAATTGTGAATCTGTTCTTAAAAGAGCAGGTTTGTGTGTTCTGATTTAGTTACACTTAGGATTGCCGCATCTTCCTGATGGACTAACTCCTTGATCATGTGTAATGTCCCTTTTTATCCCTGGTAAAATCCCTCGTTCTGATATTGATATAGTGTTTATATAGCATGTCTTTTCCTTTTTACTTTGAACTATGTATTTATATTTGAAGTGAGTTTCTTTTTTTCCGCCAGAAACCTTTTATTTAAGGTAATCAAACTTCATGCATTTCATAAACACAAATTTAGAAATGTAGCAATTCTTCCCACCCTTTTTCCTCTTCCCTCTCCTATTCCTATTATTTTTCACTAAAATCTATTTCCAGTTAGCTTTATACACATAAGATTAACCCTATACTAAGTAATGAGTTCAACAAAGAGTATGGGGGAAAAAAAACTAAAAAAAAAAAACCCAAACTGTTCCTCAGCAGGGAAGGCAAGGCTGTCGGTACCTGAAGTGAGTTTCTTGAAGGTATTTTATAGCTAAGTCTTATTTCTTATCCTCTTTGTCAGTCTCTGATGTTTTACTGGGATATTTCAGTCATTTACATTTAATGTAATTATTTAAGATTCATTTATTTATTTGAAAGGCAGAGTTACAGAAAGGGAGAAAGAGAGAGAGATGTTGATTTTCCATCTGCTGGTTCACTCCCCAGATGGCTGCAATGGAGCTGGGCCAGACTAAAGGCAGGAGCTTTATCCGGGTCTCCCACATGGGTGGCAAGGGCCCAGACACTTGGGCCATCTTCCACTGTTTTTCCCAGGCCATTAGCAGGGAGCTGAGTCAGAAGTTATCAGCCAGAACACAAACCAGCAGCCATATGGGACGCCAGTCTAGCAAGCCGCAGGTTAGCCCACTACACAGCAACGCCCCTAATGTAATTACTGGTATGACTAATTTTGCTAGTTTTTTTTTTTTATTTTCTTTACCTCTGTTGTTATTTTCCTTTTTTTCTGCCTAATTTTTAGCATTTATACCTTCTTTTTGAGTATTATTTTGTTCTACTTTGTCTTTACTATTGGCTTATTATGCTGCTTTTAAAGCCAGCGCTGTGGCTCAATAGGCTAACCCTTCGCCTGCGGCACCTGCACCCCAGGTTCTAGTCCTGGTCCGGGCGCCGGATTCTGTCCCAGTTGCTCCTCTTCCAGGCCAGCTCTCTGCTGTGGCCTGGGAGTGCAGTGGAGGATGGCCCAAGTGCTTGGGCCCTGCACCCCATGGGAGACCAGGAGAAGCACCTGGCTCCTGGCTTCAGATCAGCTTGGCGCGCCACCTGCAGCGGCCATTGTGGGGGTGAACCAATGGAAAAGGAAGACCTTTCTCTCTGCCTCTCTCTCACTGTCCACTCTGCCTGTCAAAAACAACAACAACAACAACAACAACAACAAACCAAAAACACACACACACAACACTTTTAGTGGTTGCTATAGAGTTTACGTCTTTATTGCAGTCTGCCTTCAGATAAGTTATACTGCTTCATGTATAGTTTGAAAGCCTTCCAGTGATACACTTGTACTTCTTCTCTTTTGTTCTCCGTGCTGTTGTTGTTTTACTTTGACACGTATGGATCCACATAAGGGAGCATTTTTTGGGTGACAGGAACATCTGTGTCTTGACTGTGGTATCGATTAAATGAGTGTTTATATTTGTCAAAACTCAAGAAACACTACACACAAAGTGAGTTTATCTTTTTTTATATAAATGTTGTTATACCTAAATGAATATGTTAATGTTTATGTAATATATGTTTATATGTTATATATAAAATCTCTGTATATATGTTGAGTAAAAATAAAAGACCTAGTATAGATCTTTCTCTTACTGCATTATTAATTAAATATTATTGGTGCTGGTGATGACTATTTGTAAAGAGTTAATGTTGGGGCCGGCATTGTTGCATAGCAGGGTGGGCCGCCTCCTGGAGCACTGGCATCCCATATGGACACTGGTTCGAGTCCTGGCTGCTCCACTTTCAATCCAGCTCCCTGCTAACGGCCTGGGAAAAGCAGCGGAAGAGGGCCCAAGTGCTTGGGCCCTTGCCACCCATGTGGGAGACCAGGAAGAAGCTCCTTGTTCCTGGATTTGGATCAGCCCAGCTCTAGCCATTGTGGCTGTCTGGGGAGTGAACCAGCAGATGGAAGACCTCTCTGTCTCTCCCTCTCTCTCTAACTCTGCCTTTCAAATAAGTAAATAAGTCTTCAGGAAAAAGAACATCCACAGTTCCTGTGGATGCTCTTAATTACAAATGCTCAAATGATATCAAGGTTTAAATAGCAAATGAAAATCTAAGTATTAATTATGTACTTCCCTGTACTTCACATTAACTTTTTTTAAGGAGTTATTTATTTATTTGTAAGCACACA
This sequence comes from Oryctolagus cuniculus, assembly GCF_051225735.1. Lineage (NCBI taxonomy): Eukaryota > Metazoa > Chordata > Mammalia > Lagomorpha > Leporidae > Oryctolagus > Oryctolagus cuniculus. The sequence continues at coordinate 201,459,778 of NC_142867.1, forward strand.
GGCCATCTTCCACTGCTTTTCCAGGCCATTGGCAGGGAGCTGAATTGGAAGTGGAGCAGCCGGAACTTGAACTGGCACCCGTATGGGATGCCAGCACCGTGGGCTGAGAATTAACCTACTATGCTACAGCACCAGCCCCTTATTTCTTTTTTTTAAATGGCAAATAAGAAATTTCTGGAATTGTGTGCTGTTCTTCTTTTCTGTTCTGTAAGCTAGAGAAAGAAAAGCCTGCTTGTCTAGAATTGTGTGTTGTCCAGTATGGCAACCACAAGCCACATGATCCTGGCCACCCTTTAAATGCTCAAAACCACATGTGGCTCATGGCTGCCATGTTGGACAGCAGTATTGGGTGCTTCCATCATCACAGAAGATGCTGTTGGATAGCACTAAAGAAGGAAAACTGCACACTGCCCACGGCTGGCCTCCCAGTAAGCCCCTCTCCCAACTTTCTGAGCATTATTCTCTGAATATGTCTCCATTCTATTTTTTTTTTTTTTTTTTTTTTGCTTTTCAAAACTAAAGCAGGGACTGGCATTGTGGCACAGTGGGTTAAGCTGCAGCCTGGTGATGCTAGCACCCCATATTGGAGCACTGGTTCAAGTCCTTGGCTGCTCTGCTTCCGATCCAGCGTCCTGCTAATATACCTGGAAAGGCGGGAGATGGTGGTCCAAGTACTTGGGCCCCTGCCACCCGTGTAGGGTACCCATATGGAGCGCCTGGCTCTTGGCCTTCACCCTGGCACCCATGTAGGAAACCATGTGGAATACCTGGCTCTTGCCTTGCAAATAAATACATTTTAAAAGAAAAACAGTGAAAGCAGCTGTGGTCATTAGTCCAAAGGAAATATGAGTGGCTGATCTTGAAAAATACATGCTGTTGACTGGTGGGAATCCTAAGCTAGGGTCCCTGCTGATTTCCTAAGTACCAAAATTCACTGTTCATATTTTCTCTTGCTTGATCTGTCTGCATTGTATGTTACTTTTTAATTTTTTAAGGTTTATTTATTTATTTATTTGAGAGATAGAGTTACAGAGAGGGAGAGACAGAGAGAAAGGTCTTCATCTGCTGGTTCACTCCCCAAATGGCCGCAATGGCTGGAGCTGGGCCGATCTGAAGCCAGGAGCTTCCTCTGGGTCTCCCGTGTGGGTGCAGGGGCCCCAGCATTTGGGCCATCTTCTACTGTTTCCCAGACCATAGCAGCTGGATTGGAAGAGGAGCAGCTGGGACACAAACCAGCACCCATGTGAGATACGGATACCACAGGCAGAGGCTTAGCCCACTATGCCACAGCGCCAGCCCCTCACTTTTTATTTTTAATTTGAGAGACCCAGAGGGATAGATAGACAGCAAGCTCTCATATGCTAGTTCACTCCAAATATGGCTTTACTGGCTGGGACTGTGCCAGGTCAAAGCTTGGAGCTAAAAACTCAGCCTAAGTCTCTCTTGTGGATGGCAGGGACCCAACTACTTGAGCCATCATCTGCTGCCTCCCAGGGTTTGCAACATCAGGAAGCTGGAATGGGGAGTGGAGCTGGGGACTGAACCCCGGTATTCTGATGTGGGGTGCAGGCATCTCAGCTTACGTATTAACTACAAATGCCTGCCTTGTATTATACTTTTGAGCATGCCTTTCTTCTTGGTTCTCTCCTCCTTTTGTGTATATGACTCTGTCTTCTGTTTCTGTCTCTCTACTCCCCTTTTCTCAACCTTTATAACTTACTCTTCCTCTGCCATCCTTTAAACAACAGCCTACCACAGGGGTCCATCTGTACGTTATTTTGACTCCCTGGATGGCAGATACCACCTATTAGTTGGAGGTCAGAAAGTCTGTAACTAGCTCAGACCTCTTAAGCTAAGTTCCCAGTCTAGGTGTCTCCGTGGCTCTCCCACAGGCATGCCAGCCTCCGTGTGTCCCCAGTGGATGCTCTCTCCTCCTCTTGCAAACCTGCCTCTACCCCACCTCAGTGTGAGTCACTGCTGTCCACCATGCTTCCCAGGTGGAAACTGGGAGCCCCTTCACCATCCAGGCCAGTCCCTCAATTCCTGCTGACCCCACCTCCTGACCACCTCTCAGCTCCCAGGCCTTGTTTCCAGGTCCCCCACAGCTCCATATATTCTTACAATTTGTTCATCTTTCTGCTTCCTGTGTGTCTTCCTCCATTGCTGACTGGTGATCTTCCTGTGATGCAGAGCTCATCATTTTATGCCCCTATTTAAAATCCCCTGAAGAGCCCACATTATTTTTGGCTAAAGTGCAAGTGTTCTAGCATGACGTAGTCGTCTCAAGCTCTTCCCCTTCCCAGCCCCCAGCTCCCGGCCCCCAGCCCCTAGCCTGGAGTCGCCTTTAGTCCTGTCCAGCCACTTAGCAGCCTGGAATGCTCAGAATACGCCATGTCTTCTCTCACCCCTGTGCCTTTGCATGCCTGTTCCTTCTTGGGCTGAGAGCTACACCCAGCCCCACAGCCACCTGGCAGAGTCCATGTTCAGGACTGCAGGCCTCTCCTTGCTTGGGAAAAATTCCCTGAACTCTTAACTCCTGGGGCAGTCTCTGTGCCTGACCTTCCCCTGCCTTCTCACAGTATTCTGGTTTTTTCCTACCAACAGCAGTCATTTCTCTTTATTGAAATTGCACAGAAACTATTCAGGAATATTGTATGGAGTAATCTGACAAGCTTCAGCTCTGAAAATCTACTCGACTTCACAGACTAACGAGGCATATTATGGTGACTTTGTACTGTGTTCCTCCAGGCGAAGATGCTGGAAGCAGATCTGGTTTCCAAGATGCTGCGGGCTGTTCTGCAGTCTCATAAGAATGGGATCGCCTTGCCCCGGCTGCAAGGAGAGTACCGATCCTTGACTGGAGACTGGATCCCCTTCAAACAGCTGGGTTACCCGACCCTGGAAGCCTACCTGAGAAGTGTGCCAGCAGTTGTCAGGATAGAGACCAGTAGATCTGGAGAGGTAAGGTGGTGGCTGTGCCTGTCAGAGGAAGCCAGCTCCTTGGCGGTGGCCTGTCAGGTGCTTCCAACCTGGTATCCATGATCGAAGTGCAAGTGTAGAACCAGCTAAGTGGTTTGTGGTGATAGAATGGTCTTCAAAGCACAGACAAATTGTGTTTCAGCGCTCAAATTCTTTTCATTTCAAAAATAAGATTTTGGGGCTGGCGCCATGGTGCACTAGGTTAATCCTCTGCCTGTGGCACCAGCATCCCATATAGGCACCGGTTTCTAGTCCTGGCTGCTCCTCTTCCAGTCCAGCTCTCTGCTGTGGGCCAGGAGTGCAGTGGAGGATGGCCCAAGTCGTTGGGCCCTGCACCCACATGGGAGACCAGGAGAAGCACCTGGCTCCTGCCTTCAGATCGGCACAGCTCCCTCTGTTGCAGCCATCTGGGGAGTGAACCAACGGAAGGAAGACCTTTCTCTCTGTCCCTCTTTCTCACTGTCTGTAACTATACTGTCAAATAAGAATCTTTAAAAAAAAATAATAAGATTTTAACCGTGTTTCCAAACTTGAAAGTTGAAGTTTACCCAGCTTCAACATCCAGGCAAAGTAACTCTGCTGGAGGCCTCACCTGCCTCCATACCACGCCGCCTCCTGCAGACCTGCCTGAAACGGCTGTTGCCAAGGTGCCCATCACTGGCCACAGTCGTGTGCACTCCTGCTGTCTGGGCCCAGCTCCATGCCTAGTGGATCATTTGTTGCTCCTGAACATGACAGGGCCTCCCTGGCTGGTGGTCTGTTCTCTCATTCATACCAGTGTGGTCATATCATTCAACCTCTTTAAATTCCTCAGTCTCTCTGGAAGAAAGTACTTCATGTCTATTATGGGCCGATTGGTGGCATCAGGTAGATCTTTTACTGCAGTTTCACTTCTTGGTTACCCAGCAGTTTTAGTTTTTGGTGTCTGCCTGTTGTGTGCTTTGGAAGATAAGGACACACCACCCCCAAAGCCAAACAAAACAAACCAAAACAGGAAAAAAAAATTCTGCCTTCCCTCATCTCCCCCCAAAAATAAAAACTGCTGTAGCTTCTTGGGTCTGTTTCTGCATACATAAATCACAGCACAGGTCCGGAGCCTGTCAGAGAGTTTCCTGTGTCTGCAGAGATGGGGAGCCAGAGGGTGGGAGGAAAGGGAAACCAGGGTCAGGAGAGAGGTCAAAGGGCAGGCACACCTTGTCTGTAGTAATCCTTCTAGGAGGATACACATTAAATACTGATAGCAAAGTGTGCTTCCATGTCCCCTGCCTCCCAGGCGGCCTGGCCCTTTGCTGGCAGTTCGGCCATTATAGCCTTGACACAGTGGTTTCCATTTTAGTTTCTTTGCCCCTCTGTTTCCTTCATAGACTTCTTGAGCATGGAGGACTATTCTTTTCACCACTAATTATTATACTTAGTATGCGTTAAATGCACGAATGCTCAGACATCTGCATGAATTAATAAATTAATAATGTTTTTGTAGATACTATACTATGTTTTACCTAACTCTTTGGTCCCTTGTTTTGACCGTTGAGATATCCCACATTTGGGTAGGTAAGTGTTTTGTTTTTGAATGACATTCTTGTAATATATTCTTAGGGCTACAAATGCTGGGCCAAAGAATAGGAACGCATTTTGGTTTGTGGGATAAAGCCTCGTTGTTTTCCTGCTCATGACTTCAGCTTAGAGTCACAGGCCTGTGACTTTAGAGATCATCTGGTTGCAACGGTCGTTACATTTCAAATCATTTTTTCCCCTAATTATCCAGATTTCTTCAAAAAATAAAACCTGATCCACTGTGTTTTAAGCAGGTGCAGAGGGTCCGGGGATTCTGCCTGCCCTTGCTCCCTTACTAGTAGTGCTCCCTGAAGCCCCTCACGGAACTCATGGAACTCTGTGTCTCCAGTGAGCACAGCTTGGAAACCCTGGGTCTAACCCACCCCAGTTTTACAGCTGGGAGCACAGATTTTTCAGTCACCCAGCTCATCCGTGACAAGGACAAGACTAGGATCTAGTGATCTCAGGGGATTAAATGACCGGGAGTTGCAAGTCCCTGCTGTGGACTCAGAGAGAGCAAGCCTTGCTGTGGGACTTGGCAGATTGCCTCTGTTTTCCCATGTGTAAAATATTCTTAAAATACAGTTGTGTGGAGTAAATGAGACAGTCATATGCAGAGCACAGATTGCTTTGGTTCCTGTGTTAATCCCATAGCACCTGCTACTTTGTAGATGCTATACCTATTCAATAATAAATGGCATTTTCCATTTGAAGAAAGAGTATTCAGCATACTAGACTGTGCTTCACTCCTCTTGTAGAAAATATTTTGCTGTCACATTTTCAAGGAGAGAGAGAGACATAAATGTGTGAGTATAGCTTGACTTGGGATCTGTCTGCTCACTGGGATCTACTGTCAAAAATTGGCCGCTAGGGGCTCTTGTGGTGTAGCGGATTAAGGGGCTGGCCTGGAGCCAGTTCAATCCCGGCTGATCCACTTCTAAATCTTCTGCCTGGGAAGGCAGCAGACTTGGGCCCCTGACGCCCTGTGGGAGGCCAGGATGGAGTTTCTGGGGTCCTGGCTTCAGCCTGGCCCAAACCTTGCTGTTGTAGCCATTTCGGGAATGAACTAGTAGATGGAAGACCGACCTCTCTCTCTCTCTCTCTCTCTCCCTCCCTCCCTCCCTCCCCCTCTCTCCCTCTCTCCCTCTCTCCCTCTCTCCCTCTCTCTCTCTCTCTCTCCCTCTCTCCCTCTCTCCCTCCCTCCCTCCCTCCCTCCCTCCCTCCCCTTTCCTCCTCCCCTCCCTCCCTCTGTCTCCGCCTTTCAAATAAAATAAATAAATCTTAAAGACATTTGGCCACTAGGTAGCACTGGCTCTGAGAAGTACTTCTCCTCTCGCCCTGCCCCTCCCGAGCAGATCACCTGCTATGCTGTGGCCTGCACAGAAACTGCGAGAATCGCTCAGCTTGTGGCTCGTCAGAGGAGCTCTAAAAGGAAAACCGGGCGGCAAGTTAATTGTCAGATGAGAGTGAAGAAAGCCATGCCATTTTTTCTAGAAGGTACGGGGGCTTTCCATATGCTAAAATGTTTAGACCTATGAATACATTGTCACACAGCCTTATGGAGACATCGCTTATGTTCACGATAAGCGCCTGTGTCTGTCACCATTCATCTGTTGGGGTGACACCCCGAAGCTGGCATATCTGTCTGAGGTTGTTAAGTGGACGTGACAAGCATGGCTTACCTAAGAGGCGCGGTTGCACCAAGTGAGAGAACTCGGCAGGTTTTACTTAAGCATGTCATGGCAAAGACATGCTTTATGTGATTTGAGAGCCTCGTCCAGAATGTTGGATGAACCAAGAACCATGGTTTATGTCATTATTTTAGCAAGTTGTGTCTTTTAGTAGAAAACCTGTAGTTTTGGAAAAACCTGAATTATATAGTACACCAAAGTGTACAGACAGCTCAGCCTGGGTTGGCTGCATGCTTCTCACTACGCTGACAGGTCTAAAACTGCAGGGCCTCAAAAAACAGTTCACTGATGATGGGAAGCGGCAGGAGACAAGGCAGCCATCCCGTGGTTGTGTGGCGATGGAGGACTTTGTGGCCCTGAGGAGATATAAGGCCAGGCGCCAAAGTGGGTAGGACTTGTTCTGATGGGAGGAGGCAGGAGGACTGACCTACGGCTGAGTGTGCTGCATTTGTAAGCGTGAGGGTCAGGCGGCTGCCCCAGCATGGGGAGGGAGTAGAAGGAGGGTAACTGCAGTCCGATGGGTGAGGAACCTCTGCTGAGAGCTCCCCAGCCTTGTCTCCCCCTGCTGAGCAAGCCTCTGAGGCGGCCGGCCTCCTTGTGTGCTTACAAACCGGAAGATTGCAGGGCACAGCTGGGCAGGGGCGATGTGGTGAAACCAGGGTTTGGGAAAGCTAATTGATTCCATTGTGTGTGCCTCATAGGAAAACCAAAAGCGACACTCAGGCAGCCAGGATTTGCTTCAGATTTTTCTGTCAGCCAAAAACCGAGTCCAGCACTGTTAAGAGACAAAGGCCAAGCTGTTGGAGTTATAACTGATGTTGCGTTGCCAGCTTACGCGTTGCCCACCACTGTTGGAAACGAGCTGTTCAAGGACGCTGCAGGGCAGAAGCCCATGACCCTGTCTGCCAACAACAGGTATTTGGGCTTTGTCTGGCTAAAAGGAGAAATTTGGTGGACTTAGGATAATAAACGTTAAAACCATGTGTTTGGACCGGCGCTGCGGCTCACTAGGCTAATCCTCCGCCTTACGGCGCCGGCACGCCGGGTTCTAGTCCCGGTCGGGGCGCCGGATTCTGTCCCGGTTGCCCCTCTTCCAGGCCAGCTCTCTGCTGTGGCCAGGGAGTGAAGTGGAGGATGTCCCAAGTACTTGGGCCCTGCACCCCATGGGAGACCAGGAGAAGTACCTGGCTCCTGCCATCCGATCAGCATGGTACGCTGGCCGCAGCAGCCATTGGAGGGTGAACCAATGGCAAAGGAAGACTTTTCTCTCTGTCTCTCTCTCTCTCACTGTCTACTCTGCCTGTCCAAAAAAAAAAAAAAAAAAAAAAAGTGTTTGGGTTAAGAAAATAATACTTTCTGTTTTGCCTAATGCAAATTCATTTGTAGTAGAGAAATGTGTCGTTACTGGCAAGTCCACCTTTGCTGGATGCCATTCTCTGAGTGGATCTCTGTTCTCCATTTCCTCTGCCTGTGTGTAGTCTCCCTTTGTAAAGTCCATCCTTAGCGCTCTCTCAGGGTATTGTAAGATGCTATTTTGGTATGATTTACAACTGTTTCTGGAAACCTTTTCCTGTAGTTAACTTTGTCAGTTACACATTCTGCTTTGCTCCAGTGATGGTGCCCCTAATTACACAGTAGCATCAGACAGCCCTCACCAGGGTGCTGAGCTCACAGCGGCAAGACCACCTGAAGTCTTAGCGTGGGTGCTGCCACTCAGTGGCCAGACTAAGAAAATTCAGTTGTTTCATCCCGTGGGTCTGTGGTTTCCCCATCTGTCCAGTGAAAATGTTAAACTAGATGATCTCCCAGTTCCTTTCTGGCTCTGCATCTTGTGCCTCCACGAGGTAGCTGGAGGCCAGCAAGCTACCGCCGTGGGCCAGAGCAGGCCCCTGCCTCTTTGTACATGAAGTTTTCCTGGGACGGGGCCACATCTTGCTTACGTATTGCCTGGGGCTGCTTTTGGGCAGCACTGGTGAAGTGGAGTAGGTGTGTAGAGGCTGCCGCGCTGGTTAGGTGCTGCTGGGCCCTCACAGCAGAGGGCTGCTGATGTCTGGTGGCCCCTTCACCCAGCTTTTCTGTTGGACTATTTCTGCCTTTTCAAAGTGGTTTTGTAGTATCATAGCCCTTTAAACCAGTGTGAAAGGATTCCATTTTGTGTAAAATATCATTTTTCCCCAGAAACTCTCCTCTATAATATTCAGGAAGAATTAATCTGAAAATAGAGGTAGAAAGTATGCTGTATGTTTTGGTATCTCCTGTTACCACTCACAGCTTTGATGCTCTTATAATTGCATACACTAAATAAGCTTTTATTGCCATCCTACAATCTATTCAAATCCTCCAGAATTAAAGTGCTATACAGCAGTTAAGCTGCCTCTTGGGCCCCCACATCCTGTGTCAGAGTGCCTGGGTTGGCATCCTGGCTCTGCTTCCAGTTCTGGCTCTCTGCTGATTTACATCCTGGGAAGCAGCAGGTGATGGCTCAAGTATGTGGGTCCCTACCACCCAAGTAGGAGACCCCAGAGGAGTTCCTGGCTTCCTGGCTTCAACCTGACCCAACGCTGGCTGTTGTGGGCATTTGGAAGAGTGAACCAGCAGATGGAAGATCTCTCTGTCTCCATCTTTCAAATAGAAAAGAATAAATTTTAAAAAGCTATCATGAGTGTCCTCAGAGGACAAAAAACTCTTCCGCACACTTACGTGTATTTCTTGGTTTGTATTCTGGATTTCAATAAAATGTCTAAAAGTTTTTAAAAACCATGAAAGGAAACTCATCAAAATATAACTACGATGAAATTCTCTTCGTTTGAAAGAATTGATGTAATTTTAAGAGTGTTCCATACTATTCAAATATTGGGAAATTATGTGTATTCTGGAAAAAGTAGTCATTGAGTAACTCCAGCATGATTCATTCAATCATTTTTACAATATTTGGTCTCCCTTACATATGCCAAACTCTGACACAGGCTCTGGGAATACAGATAATCAATATATGTAGAATCTGGTCAGAGAAACAGATCTGATTGTAAAGTATGTGTGTTGGGGGAGTGGTATTTTCTTTGTCCTCCTGTTTGGAAAATCTTCCTACATATATCCAGTATAAATCATATAACATTATTTTGGTGAGAGTGTTTTTCAGATAGCTGTTGGAGTCATCTCCATCTGGTGTGAGATGTCATTTTTGTTATGTGTTAGCATGTAAACTCCATGTTTCTCAGCTCTCTGTCATTTACTCAGCTTATCTGTCCAGCTGCTCTAATTTTATAATGCATTTCAATATCTGGCAATGTAAGCTCTTTATTTTTCTCTTATATTCCAAAATAGTTTCAACTATTTATTCTTTGCATTATTTTCTTTATTCTGTTTTGCTAATCCCTTAAAGGTGATTAATTGTAATTTTGACTTCCCGGGTCTGAAAGAATCTTTCAGAGGCCTTTTTAAAATTTAGCTTCTGACATGCTTTCCTTAACATATTGTTTCATATTTTAGATGTGAAAGATAATGCTCGTTTTCATTTTTTGTAGCTTTAAAATATCTTAATGGATCATTTTGCTTTTCAGCACCACAGAGACTTTAGATGGGAAGTACAGTATAGACTTTGCTATTTGAATTTTATTTTCCTCTTCTTTTTGCTACCTCAGGTTTAGTCCGAAGGTATCACTGTCGCCATCTTTTCAGATGCATCTCGCAAGATCCTGTAGCAAGGAAATGAGCGGTACGTGTGTGTTGGGGTGGTCTCCATGGTGCACACCGGCTTCCTCAGCCCCGCAGCCCCCAGTGGAGGGCCTGGCGTGGCCTCTCCTAAGGGGTCTGCAGAGAAAATAATACCTTCAGAAACATTGTTTGTGTTCTGACCTGAGGCCTGCTCTTGTCCACGCCCATGTGGCTACCTTACCCTCTCACTCTCAGGCAGATAAGCCCCCAGGTTCCAGAGGCTGAGGCTTCATTTAAAGGGACTCCTTTATTTAGGTTTAAAGTGTAGATAGACAGATAGACAGACAGACAGGGCGAGCTTAAACTCCTATCAGTTTCTGACGGCGCCCAAACTGCAGGGAGCCACTGCGCATCTGGCTTTAACTAACCCTTCAGGTTACAACATCCAGAGGGGCTGCTCGGGAAACAACGTGGAGCGTCCTCAGGTCTAGGAATCTGAGGTTAGGAAGTCACCCCGGTCACCTGTCTTCCCCAGTCAGTGTGCGGGCGCCGCCCTCCTGGAGTCCCCCCCCCCCCCCCCCCCCCGGAGGCGCGGGAATGCAGTGTTGTCAGGCCAGCGCTTCCCGTGTGGGAAGTGGAAGTGTGACCTCACGTGATCTGCTGTCTCGGGTGTGATCCTCACTGAGCTGAAATGTTTGTTTCCCTGAGAATACATCTCCAGGACTTGTGGAGATTAGTTGAACAGTGTGCTTTTTGTTTATATGAGTTATTTTAATGTGCGTTTTCTGAAATATGACTTCAGTCAAAGCACATACCTTTTTAGGGGCTTGAGTTACTGTAGCGTTTTTCTGCAGAAGCCCGAGAACTGGTTGCAGTGCTGAAAGGCACGCCCGTCAGCATGGTCTCTGCCACACACTGGCAGCCTGCAGTGATCTCAGTTTAACTAAGCGTGCAAACCTTAGGTGTCTGCAGTGGCCCCACACAGCAGGTGCCTTTGCAGACCCTGCTGGGCCTGCTCTCCTTAAGGGAGGTCTGCCCTGTGCAGAGAAACTCCTAGTTCTTGTTGTTCTTCCTGATCCTTGAATCTCACTGTTAGAGAAGAACTCAGATAAATTAGCCATGCACTCAATAGGAAAAGTATATGAACACTCTGGGTGCTTCTGCTCTCTGTGCCCATCGAGTCTTGGGAAGGGCAGCCCCTCATGCCCTCTGGTGGAAAGGGCAGTTAGCATCTGAGGGTGCTCAGGGAGTGGCCCGCCCTAGGGCAGCCCCAGACGAGTCCCTGTGTCTCTACCAGCCAGTTAAAGATAATGCAAAATAGAAATGACTGAGACCCAGCTGCGGTACTGCTTGTAGAAGGTAATTTTTAATTCACGCTGGTTTATATGCCAGTGAAATTTTGAAGGGATTTGGAATGAATTTCGTAATTCTTGAAATACCAGAACTGACAGCTATAATGAACACTCAAAATTTTGTATTGTCTTAGGGTGTTAATCCAGGCATTCTAAATTTTAAATAAAAAAATAAATATATGAGAGCTAGCTAAAACTTTGTAAATATCTACTTATGAAAGATAAACATTAGAAAAATAAAAATAAAGCATTAATAGTTATCTGTAGGTTCCAAGCTTTTTATTCATGTTTATGAACTGAAGCTGGGGCAGTTCTTGAAGCAGGATTGTTTATTAATAAATTATTTATTTTCCTTAATAATTGGGGAAAGTAACCACAATCTTAAAATCTGAATCAATTTTTTATCTCTATAAAGTGTTCTTCTGTCATATCATTATGCTTTTGTAGACTATAAATTCAGCATTGCATATATACCAATATCATCTAAACTTTTACCTGCCTTAGTTACAGGTAGCAAATGTCTGACTAAGTAGTAAATGTCACAGAAGATCATTCTGATGTCTAAAGTAAACCGTGAGATGTCCTTGCAAGAGAGAGGGGCGAGGTCTCTTCTGCGGGTTTCTGGACCCCGCTGCTCCCTGCAGGGGTAGAGCGTCCTACTGCTGGTCTGCCTGAGCCTGCTCCCTTCTCAGTCCCTTAGTCCCCAAAAACCTGCAGACACCTGTAGATGGTAATGGGGATCACCTAAAATGTTGTGCGTTTCGGTTAATTCTATCATTTTTTTAATTTGAAGATAATTTAAATCAGACTGTTGAAAAACCAAATGTCTCGCCTCCTGCTTCTTACACTTATAAAATGGATGAGGTTCAAAACCGCATAAAGGAAATATTAAACAAGCATAACAATGGCATTTGGATATCTAAGCTTCCACATTTTTACAAAGAATTATATAAAGAAGACCTTAACCAAGGAATCTTACAGCAGTTTGAACACTGGCCTCATATCTGCACGGTACGTTCCTCCCTCCCCCGCTCTCACGCCTCCTCCCCGCCCAGCTGTCCGATCTGAGGTGTAAGTCACACCACCTTTGCCCAGGGAGTGTGAGCGCTGTGCATGTGTTGCCTCCTTAATCTCTATCGCTAAGATTAGCTCATGTTGATTCTTATTCACAGAAGTATGTCAGGGTTGAGGGCTCTATGTGTGTTGTAATTGCTGTGGTTATATATGTATTTTTTTGTTGTTTTAAATCATCTTTAAAGTGCATTTAATATGTGGTAATATGTACTGTGTAGCATCTTGTATTGGTTGAACTGCCACCAATAAACACTATTAGTTTTGCCATTTTAATAACTTGGACGTACTAGTACCACATTGTTCATTAGCCTCACATTTTATATGCTCACTCATGAGCAGTCTTGAAGACTTAGCTGAACAAGTTCTAATTATTTATAGAGCAACTTATTTTGAAATTAATTTGGTGTTCATGTTTAAAACTTTTACAAACTTTCTTCAGAGAAAAATTGAACAAAGGAAAAACACAGAATGAAGTATCAGTTTCTGTACCTGCTCCTACCTGGGAGTTTAGAATTATAACCAGATAACACAGAATGGTTCAGTTTAGCCAGAGAGAGTCACCTAGATCCCTAAACCAAAGTAACCTTTAGATATTTCTTAAATGTGGAATATATTCAGAATCGGTTTTAAATGATAGCATTTATTTAAAATATTTTCAAAATGTGACTTTTAAATGGAGCTTTAACAGCTACTTGGTGCTTTTAAGTTTGTGGAATTAAGTATGTGTGAGAATTATGTGTTTTTTGATATAGAGGTGATTTAAAAATAATTTTTATTTCTCATTTCAAAGGCAGAGAGAAGGAGAGGGAGAGAGTGAGTGAGTGAGTTAGGGAAAGAAACATCTCCCATCTGCTGGATCGTTCCCCAAATGCCTGCAACACTTGAGGCTGCATCAGGCCAAAGATGGTAGCCAGGGACTTAATCTGAGTCTCCCAAGTATGTGAACCATCACCTGCTGCCCTCAGGGTGCACATTAGCAGGAAACTGGAACCTGGGGCTTGAACCCAGGGGCTCTGAGATGGGACGCAGGTGTCCCAAGTGTCACCTTAACCACTGTGTCAAACCCTGGCCTGACTTCCCCATTTCTGAGGAGGCATTTGAGGAAGTTGCGCCAGGCTGCTTGAGTTTTAAGATTCAAGGTCTGTTGCCCCTTCTTGAAATTCATGTGGTTGGGGCCAGTGTTGTGGCACAGCAGGTAAAGCCACCACCTGCAATGCTGGCATCCCATATGGTCACCCATTCAAGTTCTGGTTGCTCCACTTCTGATCCAGCTCCCTACTAATGCACCTGGGAGAGCAGCAGAAAATGGCCCCAAGTGCTTGGGCCCCTGCACCCACGTGGGAGACCCAGATGAAGCTCCTGGCTGCTGGCTGCAGCCTGGCCCAGCTTTGACCATTGTGGCCACTGGGGAGTGAACCAGCAGATGGGAGAGCTCTCTCCCTGCCTCTGTCTATAACTTTCAGATAAGTAAATAAAAAGAAATGCATGTGTTTCCTTTATTTATTTATTTTTCTGACAGGCAGAGTTAGAGAGAGAGAGAGAGAGATCTTCCTTTCGTTGGTTTACCCCCCAAATGGCTGCTATGGTCAGTGCGCTGCGCCGATCCAAAGCCAGGAGCCAACTGTTTCTTCTGGTCTCCCATGCAGGTGCAGGGCCCAAGCACCTGGGCCATCCTCCATTGCACTCCCGGGCCACAGCAGAGAGCTGGACTGGAAGAGGGGCAACCGGGACAGAATCCGGCACCCCGACCGGGACTAGAACCCGGGGTGCTGGTGCTGCAGGCAGAGGATTAGCCTCATGAGCCGCGGCGCTGGCCTTCCTTTATGTTTTAAACCCATAGATATTCATAGCAAGTTTTTGGTGAATTTAGAGCCTTTATTTTTTAAGCTTTGATAAAAATATCTTCTTTACAATAAAGAAACATTTCAGGAAAACTTCACACATTCTTAACAAATCATGTTCCTGGTTATTTTAATGCTCCATGATAATTAGTGTTATTTGTGTAGCTTTATTTATGGCTTTTTGGGGGGAATTTTCCTCCTGGCTCCTCTTCGTGTCTCCAGCATCCCGGAACGTCTCTTGCTAGGATCATGGATAAGAGAGCCACTGCCCTTAGTGATGTTAAACCACCACCTGAGGTGAACGGTGCCTTAGTAGGTTCCAGGTGCTGAACGTGAGGACGTTGCTGCTGCTGCTGCTTTCAGAACTTGAGTTCAGCTTTGCGTATGCAGTGAGGGTGGAGATGAAGCAGAAGTGCTGTGCACCCGTGTGGTCTGTGCACCGTGTCATCATCACTGCTGGTTCAGCTTAGAGGAGCCTTGTGGCCAGGATGCCAGAAACAGCCAGCCACGCCGATGCCTGGGGATGCTTTGCAGAACTTTGTGTTGTCATTTTTGAATATTTCTTCTAGCAGCCTGCTGGGGAAACAGCTTTAAACAGTTACAGCGTAGTTCTTTCTCCCTTCCAACTTGTTTTCACCTCTCTGCAAAGCAGAAACACGGATAGTATGCCCAGACCTGTTACTCTAGACAAGGTCTGGTGGTCTTGAAGGCTATGTGGGCAATTTAGGGAAAGAAAGAGCTTGATAAGAGGTGTCTCTCTCTCTCTCTCTCTCTCTCTCTCTCTCTCTCTCTCTCTCAATTGTCAGGTGACTGAGGGAGGAATCAAATGTAGTAAAATATTCTATATGGAAAAGGTTGAAAAGTAAAGTTCTAGAAGAAATAACAATCACTCGTAGTTCTACCACCAGAGAGAACCACTTACAGGGATGTCTGTCTGAAGGCCAGATGCAGCGGCATTAGCTTCCAGGGCCAAATGGCCGCTCTGAACTTTGACCCACACGGAGGTTCTAATCAGCTGTGTTCTGTAAGCCACTTAACAAAGATGTTGTTGGGTGGCATCTTGATGCAGGCAGAAGGATGCTTGGGATGTATTCTCAACTGTTTAGCACTCACACATGGCAAGTGTGTGCTGAGAGCTTTAGGAGCTGAAGGGAATGTAGAGTCATTAGCGAAGGAACCCAGGACAGTGAGGCCTGCTGACTCCAGGTCCTGGAGTGTGTGAGTCCCCACTGGATCCTAGGAGAGGGACCGTGACACCTCTGGCCAGGATGGAACTGTGGTCTTAGTGTCCTTAATCCTGGTGGTACGGACTGGTCTTTATAAAGTGCTTTTTGGGCCAGCTGCTAACCCAGCGTGGCCCCTGCCCTGTGGTACTTCCTATCTGGCAGGCAGAGTACACCTTGAGTGAGCTATAATAAGTCTGCAGTTGTCCCCAGGGAGAGCACAGGGTGCTGAGGGAGTGTGTAAGCAGGAGGGACCCTGCTTGGCCCCAGAGGGGGTGGCCGGTCCACCGAAACCTGACAGATGAGCCAGGCACAGGGAGGTGCGAGAGCACTCAGCCCCGAGAAGCAAGCTGGTGCCACGGCCCTGAGAGAAACATGGAGGCCGAAGGCACTGAGCTGGGAGAGAGCAGCGGCAGAGGCGGGCACCCCGGGGAAGGGGCCGCCTCCCGGTGCTCCCCGTGGGCCATGGCCTCTGTTAACTGATTTCTTCTAAAGCTCGTGAGATCCAGCCTCAAACTCACCGAGCAATGACTTGAACCTCAGAGACTTGTTGACATTCTCCAGTCTCTGCCATTTGGTTGGAGAGATGCCAGGGCTCTCATTAGCCAGAAACTCTGCCGTGGGTGTCTTGGCTGCAGCTGGGTGGTGCCTAGAGGCCAGGGGCTCATTGTTGAGCCAGACTGGATGCACTCCGTAGAGGAACATCTCTGCCAACAGCCCCCAACCTCCTGGGAGGCACTGGCAGGACAGATGGGAACCAGGCTGAGCTGGGCTGGAGGCACACCAGGCCCTAATGGCATTTCGTGAATGACAGCATAAAATTATAGGCCATAAATGCAGAAAGCAATGCTGATTCCACGACTTCTTGAGAGCTTGCATACAGGTATTTGCTGCTAGTCTGGGCCGTGTGACAGCCGTCTTCCTGCCCACTGAAAGTCACCAGGCTTCGTGGTACAGTCCCATACCTCAGACTATGAAAAACTGTTCAAGTTCTGCACGGCAGCCCTGTCACTTACTCAGATACTGTTTTTCTGTTCGGGGGATGTTGAGGAAATCTGTGTTCACTTTCATTGTGATGATTTAATGGTGTGAGATAATAAAGCTCCTTGCAGTCCATGCTAAGTGAATTTCTTGCCCAAGTGAAGCCTGAATATTTTGGGGTTAGAAACAAACAACTTGGATTCCTAAGGAAGTAGAACACAGACCACAGTGAATATCCAGGATCTCTGGTCTCTGCTGCAATCAGCATCGCCAGGCCAGCAAAAAGCAGCATGCAGAAGGCGACGGAGGGCTGGGGAGGACAGTCATTGTCTTGGAGAAACAACACCTCAGTTCTTTTGCAATTTTTCAGTGTGCTGAACACATTATTGGAACGATTTTGAAATTTAATTTCAATGACTATCTGAACAGGAAAGAGATAAAAGAGCACCGTGGCAAAATCAAAATAGAGATGTTGGGGAATAATCTGATGTCGTCACTCTGAAGCTTGAAGGAGAAGCTGCTGTTACGGCCCGTGTGGGCCGTGGGTTAGATGTTTGCCTTGTCATGTCTTAGCTGTGCAGCTGCCAGCACTCGGAACGCCGTCTCAGAGCCGCAGCCTGCCCTGGAGTGTGACTAGTTCTGCCCACGTCGCGGAGTTGCTGTGAGAACTGCAGAAGTTAACAGGGGAAGCCGCTGCCGAGACAGTGTTTAGGAAGAGGCAGCTGATGCTTTGTGAGGGGCAGTCCACACTTGCAGCGGGCCAGACCCATTGCTGGCCCAAGGACGTGTCCAGTAAGCTCTAGAAAGGAAGCATCTCGGTGACCACAGAGAAGAAGCTCAAGAGGAAAGCAAGAAGGTTTAATCTTATGTCGATAAGGAGCAGTGGCTGGGATGAAGCTAAGAACGTGAGTTGCTGCCAGCGCAGAGGAGTGGCCTCCTCCATCCTCACCTCTTCGCGTACCTTCCCCTACCTGTGCCAGAAGCACCCAGAACGAGGAAAGCCTCGCGTGCTCAGTGACAGCCACACCTGCCAGCCAAGGTCGTCCCGGAAAGCTCTGCACGTGTGTGACCAGGGGAAGACTCTGTCCTTGTCCTGTGAGAGGATGTGCGCGGGAGGCCTGAGCTGGGGCCCGGCTGCAGCAAAATGCCCTGAAGTTGATCCTGATGGAAACAGTTGCAGTGTGTGTCTGAGGTCAGCATCAGTGAAAAGTCCTTCCTGGGTCAAAGGCGGGGAGTGGGAGCGTTTGTGCCTCAACAGAGATAAAGGCTCTAAAACTGGTCATCTCGACGGAGGAGCCAGGGTCTCCGGAGAGACGGCTTGTTACCCCTGCAAGGGACTTCTTCCTTTACCTGTGGTGGAATCTCCGTGGAATATGCCACAAACCCAAACACCATCAGCTGAAAATCGGCAACCTCTCCCACTGGCATCGGTAAAGTGCTGCCAACATGGCTCTGGACATAGAGGGATGGCAGTGAGTGGACTTGGGAGCTCACTTGGGTGCGTGCTCCTGCGTGCTGTCGTTGCCCCTCCTGCTGCCCTCACATGCTTCAGGCCCGGGCTGAGGAGGGGGTCTGCCCTGCAGCTCTGACACCACTGGGGACCGGTTCCTCCTCTCTTTCTTGGTTGTCTAACTTGAGCATGTGTCACCGTTAGCGCAAAAAGGCTGCTACTTAAGGAGGACACCAAGCCAGTCTTTCTGTGACCTGGGTAGTCATAGGATAGAAACTTCTTTGTTTCTGTGGTTGCTAGGTACCCAGGAGTCTTTTATCCACTGCCAAAGCCACTGTTTTATTTTTCAGTTGTGTTTGGGAGGCTCTGTTTTGTGTTTGGTTGGTTTGGGTGGTGGTTTTTGGGTTGTCTTGAGTTCATAACCACTACTGTTGTTTGGAGTTCTGGAGAGCAGGTCTCCAGGTAAATGTGATTCTACTGTACCCTGTTAGGTTTCTATTGAAATGAAATTTAGAACTTAAAGCTTCACCACAGAGAGCCACTACCCCATAGAAACAAATGTGTGCCCATACAAATACTTTGGGAAGCTTCTGGATTTAATTGGATGATGCCAATTCTGTTATAGAATCCCAAAGAAAATTCTAATTTCATAAGAGCCAGAATCGCAGGCATACTCTACAGAATTAGCAGCTGAGACTTCATAGAACCAAAGAAGCTGGCTTCAGGAACTTAAGTTTATGGCATGGGTAAAGCCAGAAAGAATTAAAGACGTTTTAGAGTTAAGTGAAGTTTTCTGGGCATATAGGATGAAGACTTTTATGTGTGATCAACAGGTTCCTGAAGAAGTGGATGTGTTGAGTCCTTGGGCCTCACATCTGTGAAACCTGGATACATCTACTTCGAACTTACAGGAACCCAGGGGCGCGTGAGAGGAGGAGCTCACTCAGCTGGTGGCTTCACAGGAGGCAGAAAGCAAGCTGAACACAATGACCGGTAGGGAGGTAAAGTGTAGGAGGTGTAGACTCTTCTGATGGTTGCCAAGGAGGTGAGAGCTTGTGTGTCACCCGTCTCTCCTGCCAGGAGGTGCAAGTGGGGAGGGAGGGGCGGTCAGTACATAGGACGTGGAGTGACAGGGCAAGCCAGTTCCCCACCATTGGACTGGTCGTTTCTTAGGTGGACTTCCAGAACCAAAGGAAAAATGTAGAGCCACAAAGCCAAAGAAAACACAAAGGACGAGGGCAGGACTGTGATGCTGAGTCTCCTGCAGCTGAAGAGACCTCGGACCTCAGGTACAGGCCTGGG
The DNA here is from genome assembly GCF_051225735.1 of Oryctolagus cuniculus. NCBI lineage: Eukaryota > Metazoa > Chordata > Mammalia > Lagomorpha > Leporidae > Oryctolagus > Oryctolagus cuniculus. Next base: position 201,478,879 of record NC_142867.1, read on the forward strand.
CCAGATGGACTAGAGCAACCGGAAGCTGGAAGAGTCCGCTCTCCAGAGACCACCTGGCTTGGGTAGCTGCCGATTATCACATTAAGGACATAATAGAAGCCACAGCTCAAGTAGATGCGGATGTGAAGGCCAGGAGTGTGCTGGAGTGGAGCGTGTCAGTCTTCTCAGTGCGTCAGAGCGCCCTAATGAGGGGCACCCTACAGGAGTCCCACATTGTAACAGTTCCTGTCTTCAGGGAGGTTCTTGTAGCAGGCCTCCTTCCTAAGCCCATGTGCCAGGAAATTAAAAAGAAATGGCACATTTTGTGGAAGACAGATGGCTTTTCCCAGCATGCCTGGGGAAAGCAAGTTTCCATTCATACGAAAAAATAGAATGGAAGCTGAAAAAAATTTTACGCTTGTTTTAAATTATATTCTTAAACTCTAAAACAATATGTTTCATGATTTTTTTCCCCTACAAATTGGCATTCTTTGGAGATTAGCTAATGAAGGATGTGGACCGGGCATGTTTTCCACATCACAAAATCTGCCCACGAGTGCTTGCCTGGGGTGTTAAAGGATGTGTGCATCGACCCCAAGCCATGTCAGTTCAATTCCTAAGGTGACACCTTCATCTTAGTAAATGCTCACTTCAACTTAAAGAGGCCGGATCACTAGAGAACAGATGGAATTCAAGCACATAACCAATCCTTTTGAGATTAAAATAAATACTGGAAAGACGCGTGCAGTTCTAGAAACTAGTCATTTGATGGGGGTGGGGTTATCTACCTTAAACTTTAAAAATGAGGTAAAACTCCAAGCAAAGAAACCAGCCTTCTAGTATGGACAATCAGTTGGCCATCATTTGGACTTTGGGTAGGGTAAGGCTTACAGGTCAGAATTTTTAATTTGTGGCTGACTGGCAAAGTTGAACTTAAATGTTGCAGACACAGCCCTGGAAGCTTACTACTTCCAGATGACCTTTAAGCATTATTATGGAACAAAGGCCAGAGAAAGGAGAATTCTACTCTTGCGCTGGGCTATGTCCGCTCAGAAGTGGACATAGCATTTGTAACTTCTGTTACAGTAGCGGTTCCTATCTGGAAGAACTCGCGTGGTCATGGGCAGAGGCCATGTCTACAGGTTTGAGGAAGTTAAGGGCGTGGCTAGGCAGTTGATCCTGCTCGCGTCTTAAGGCACAGATGGAATGGAAGCTTTGTGACTGGGAGGGGGAGGCTAAACACATTAAAGTGTCCCATACTCCCCATTCCTTTCTCATTGGGAAGAACGGACCATACAACCAAAGTATCCTCCTCTTCCTCTGTGGCATAGAAGCAGCCATGTGGACGGTTGGAGATTGGGACTTAGGAAAGTGGCTGGAAATCAGTAAGATGGGCTATTGTCCGCTGAAACCAGCCTCTGCTGGCCACTGCAGAGAAGGTGTTGGGAAGAGGTGGGTAGGTGACAACTGGAGTGTGTTTTTAAGGTGGGTCTGCAGGCTCCACTGGCGTTGGACACAAGGTCTCCCTTGTCTAAATCTAACATCACCTCAATTGGGATCTCTACGATAAGTGAATTACACACTAAATTCTGTTTTGTTTTTCCATTTGCTGGTTGCAAAAGTGTGCTGAGCAAACCTTCTCAGATACCCAGTCTGTATTCTTGTGTCTTAATGAGTGTCTTAGGACAGTGAAGATTGGCATTTTCAGATTCCAGGTTTTAAAAAGTGGACTTAACTGCTGAGAGATGGATGAATACTACTCTAAATATTGGCTGTCCTGTGGCTGAAAATTAGGGACATAACTTTTGGTGCTCTAGTAATATGCCATCCGGAGTGTAACAGGTGCCAGCAAAAGGCCACCACTGATGCAGCTGCTAACACTGCCCCGGTCGCCGCTGCTCACTCTCGCCATGGAGCCTCCCCTCAGTCCTCAGCACTGAAGCACAGAGGAATGAGGAGGAAAACCGGAAGTTCTGTATTTATATTAGCGTGGTTCACTCTCTATGGATCACCTGGAATGTATGGTCAGACTAGCAGTAATGTGTTGTAATGTCAAACTGTCTTTCACTTAGTGAAGCTCTGCTCTGGTAAGATGATTTCTTCTTCTTTTCCATTAAAGATTCATTTTATTTATTTGAAAGGCAGAGTTACAGAGAGGCAGAGGCAGAGAGAGAGAGGTCTTCCATCCACTGGTTCACTCCCGAAATGGCTGTAATGGCTGGAGCTGAGCAGATGCAAAACCAGGAGCCAGGAGCTTCTTCTGGGTCCTCCACGTGGGTGGTGCAGGGGCCCAAGAACTTGGGCCATCCTCTGCTGCTTTCCCATGCACATTAGCGGGGAGCTGGATCAGAAGTGGAGCTGCTGGGACTCGAACCAGCACCCATATGGGTTGCCAGCACTACAGGCCAGGGCTTTAACCTGCTGAACCACAGCACCAGCCTCACCTTCTTTCTTTATACACATTTAAATTCTTCTGAGGCGTGATGTGAGAGTGAAGTAAACAGAGTCATTATTCTCTGTCCATGAGTGCCCTCCCGTGTACTTTACAGTGCTGCTCTGCTGGGTCCAGGTGGGGCCTCTTGTAGGCCTGCGTTATCACCCAGTGGATCCTCCTCAGGGCTTATGTTACAGCTAACGAGCAGCTGAATAGGATCTGATAAAATAGGAACCTCCCAGAAGGCCATGAATGTTCACTTCAGTCTAATGATTTAGTACAGCTTTGGGGAAACTGTTTAGTAAAGGGTCAGATAGTAAATGTTCCAGGCTTCGCAGGCCAAAAACTGGGCAACTGTCACACACAGTCTGTGACAGCAACTCACCTCTGCCATTGTCATGTAGAAGCAGCCATAGAAAACACAAATTAACAAACGAACCTGTGTTCCATGAGACACTATTGTATATGGGATTCTATGTGATTTTCACATATCGTGATGTAATCATTCTTTTGATTTTTTTTTCTAATCATTTAAAAATATAAACATTATTCTTAGGTCATGAGCTGTGAGTTGCATTGGGCTGCAGCCTGTACTTTGGTTCTAGTAGTAGAAAGGCCTAGAACTTAGGGTAAAAACGGGATCATACGCCGGTTTCTCTTGCTTACTTGAAAAGGCAGCATCCAGCTGTGCCCCACGAGCACACTGCGCAGAGTCAGGGCCTGCTGGCACCCACGCGCCGGTGTTTCCAACACTGTCTGGGCAGTAACCACACTTGCTGCCCACTTTCTGTTGTGCTTGCCTTGAAAACTGCACCTGACCCTCTCCCCCACCCCAGACCAGGGCAGCTCTCTCCGAAAGAACAAAAAGCAGAGGCTTTTGTCTGGCCATTGCGGGAAGAAGAGGGAATGGGGCTCCTATGTTGTGGAAATTTCTCCTGGTTCTCTTCCCCGTGGCTTATTCCTGGCAGTTCTGACACCTTTTCACAGCTCCACAGCTCCACGTCCCCCTAAGCACAGTCAGGTTTGTAAGCTGATGCTCTGGCTTTGGCCGAGACCACGTGAGGGCCATGTCCAGGGCAGAAGCACCTAAGTCCAGGCACCTCCCAAGTGAAGTGAAGGCTTTCTTAGTCTCCTGTTTCCGGAATGTGGCCCTTGTTATCTGCAAGTGGAGGCAATGCATTAAATTCTTAATCACCTACAAGAATAAAGGGTGTGCTTTTATGTTCTCTTGGTCTTTAAAAGAGCGTTGCTCTCAAATTTAAGACACACTCATATGTTTTTTGGGTTGTTTCCAGCCACTGAGATGTCTGTCATGCTTTATTTAAAATTTTGCAGGTGGAAAAGCCCTACAGTGCTGGCCAGGATTCACTGCTTTATCCAGCCAAGAGAAAGCAGCCGCTGAGAAGCGAACCGGATGCTGAGAAAGTGCCCCAGCCCTTGCCACCATCTCCCAAAGCGCCCATGGTGAGAGGAAGCCCGGCCACTATGCCTGAGGACTTTAAGGGGAAAGTGGCCGAGCTGCTGGGGAAGTACTCGAGCGGCCTGTGGGCCAGCGCGCTCCCCAAGGCCTTTGAGGACGTCTACAAAGTGAAGTTCCCCGAGGATGCCTTGAAGAACCTCGCCTCGCTGGCTGACGTGTGCACCGTGGACTACATCTCGGGAAACCCACAGAAGGCCATTCTGTATGCCAAGCTCCCTGCTCCCGCCAACACGACCCCGAAGGAAGCCGGGCAAGCCCAGAGCAATTGCGATATCAAGTCTATGGTTGAGCAGGAGTATCTGCAGATTGAGGAGAACATCGCTGAAAGTGCCGAGGTCTCTGCGGAGGCCGTGACAGTGCCGCCGTTGGTCATCCCCACCGAGGCGTCCCCATCGGTCCTGGTGGTTGAACTGAGCAACACGAATGAAGTGGTGATCAGGCAAGCTGCGTTTTCTAGTTCCCTGGGTGCTGTTGTGGTGGGTGCTGGGGCTGAGGAAAGAATGCCAGTTTCCTGGTTCTGTAGAACGACAGTGAGGTGATCACAATAGCGTCTTAATGTCAGGAGTTCTCATGGGAAGAGGCTAGTGGGAGTTCTGGAAATTGGAGTGGTGATGATTGAAAAGCAATACCTACTCCATGAAAACAGCAAGTCCCTCCCTCCCCCAACACACACGCACACACACAGGGATACCACCACTGATCTGGTGCTGTGGAGAATTTCCTGCAAATCAAAATAGCTGAACGCTGCCTTCTTATGTGAAACACGAGTCTCTAATCATGGGAGCCCTGGCCCCCACTGCCTGGGAAGAGGGGTTGTTATCTCTAATGATAGCTGCAGCTATGACAAACAGTCCAACTCCAGACACTAGGGCTCCCGGAGAAACTACATGATGCAGACATTTAACTGCATTTCCCATGAGTGTTTTGAAGTACCCCTCATATACTGAAGGGCACACAGCTCCCTTCGGCCATTAGACATCAGAAAGCAACCTGGATCTCCCTGCGTGGACAGGAACCTTTGATATCTACTACCAGTAATCACTGGGGACACTGCCAGGCCCCAGGCACCCAGCCCTAGGCTGGGTCAGTCACGTCATTTCTGACTTGGTAGCAAGGACTGGCTGGAATCTGGACTAGGTCTAGGTCTTCAGTAGGAGGGTTGGGTTCAGGGCCTGCAGATTCTTTCATGACTTTTTCCAGTGTAAGTTTGGATCCTGGATTCAGCATTCTTACATTTCCAGCCAGACCAGCAAGCATGATAGGTAGTGTCTGGCTTTAGGTGGACCCTAGATCATGAACTCATCTCCCTGCCTCCATACGTGGCAGACTCTGGCCAGATGTGCTGTTCTGCACCTGTGTGTCCCAGGCAGGCCACAGGCACTGGAAGCTGGGGCTTCTGCGTTTAAAGGGCCCTGAGCGGTGCTGTGGCAAGCCCCTCAGATCCAACATAGGAATTGGCTGTCTCCAGTCTCAAAAATCAGCTCTGTATTTATGCCAGACCTAAATCGGCCTATTCATAATTGTTTGCCCCTTGCTCAGTGATCTGGTCAACGGATGACCTCATTCTTGTCATTACCATTCTCACACCCTCTGTAACGCCATCCCCCATCCTCACTCACGCCCGTAGCCCTCCTCCTCTCCTGGTTGCCACAGAGTGTAGATGGTGCCGCTTCTCACCCCTCCCCTCCCGGAGCCTGCCCTGAGCCCACCACCTCCCACAGGCCCCTGCCCTGCCTCTGTGAGTGGAGCTCCCGGGGCTGTGGCAGCACTGCAGCAGGGCAGCCCTGTGAGGCTCCAGGACCACGGAAGCCGGCACTGGAGCAGAATCCAGGGCCTGCTAGTTTCAGAGCCCAGGGAAACCGCATTCCAGGCAGTACCTTGGCATTTGCAAGGCTCAGTAAGTGTACATGATGGAGTATGGCAACGCTCCTCCTGCTGCTTCTGGAAGGAATAAAACCCATGCAATGTTCAGTGGTAAAGCAGCCACTGCTTCGAGAGAGGCTTCCTCTGTGGCCGAGGCAGCCCTACTGCTTCACGACCCGGACTTGGTTGCCAGGTTTCACATCCTGCAGGGAGGCCCTCGATGCGCTTGTCTGTCGAGGACTGAAAGTCAGGAAACCCACGGCCTGTGTGTGGCAGAAAGGAAAGGAGTACGTTTTGATAACATGAAGTAGGATGAGCTGACTGCAGTTGTCAGCCTCAGAAAAGGACAGAGAAAGATGGGGTGTATTCCGGGGAAAACGCCTCCCAGAAGGCACAGGAGGCGGGAGAGACCTTGGCTGCGGCGTGTGCTTCTTTTAAAAGTATCAGATTTTGGCATTTTGCTGCAGTTCTTCAGTAGTTTTCTGGAGGAGTTGTTTCATGGTGGTGATTTTTAGTGATTTTAAGGCGTGGCTTTTACTCTAGTAAAATTGCACTGCTTTTCAGAGCCCGCAGCCTATTCAGACCCAGCCTTAGTTAGGCCAGAGTTACCCACTAGATCCTCTTCTCAGTAAACCACGATGATCCCAGGTCACTGTTGCACGTCTGGCCTCCCGTGGTGTCTCGGTGGCCTGCAGTCTCTCCGTCCCATCCCTTCCCTGGGTCTCTGCTCAGCCTGCTCATCCCTGTGCTGTCTGGGGGTTGCTGTGTCGTGCGCTGTGTCAGGCCACGTCTGGTCTTGCCCACTCTCTACGGTAGCACATCTTCCATTTTCCAGAGGTGAAGGTTCACCAAGTGTGTGCTCCCCTCCCCATTGGTGCTCCCAGGGCTGAGGCTGGAGTGCGAGATGGCAGAGGAGAACTCTGCAGGGTGACGGTAGCAAATTCCTGTGCTTGGTCCTCCTCAGGGCTGCTTCACGTGTGTTTCCTCCTTGGATTCAGGTATGTGGGCAAAGACTATTCTGCCGCCCAGGAGCTGATGGAAGACGAGATGAAGGAGTATTACAGCAAGAACCCTAATGTCACACCAGTGCAGGCCGTGCACGTGGGGCAGCTGCTGGCCGTAAACGCAGAGGAGGACACTTGGCTACGGGCGCAGGTCGTCTCCACGGAAGAAAGCAAGATAAAGGCAAGCACTGCCGCTCTGTCTGTGCGTGTGCAGACGCATGTGTCAGTCCCCGGATGTAGGGGTGGTTTCTCCCGTCACGTCTCTTCTAACTGGATGTGGTTTTCTCCAGGCGCTGAAAAGCTGGTATCTGAAAACGCACCCTTGGTAGCTTCTAAGTCAGTGGCAGTCATAGCATCTCAGAAAACCTCCCTGGGCGCACCCGTGGCCGTGGTCGAGGCAGGAAAAGGTGCTGTGTGCTGCTGACCACAGCCCGGAAGGCTTCTTGCCAGGGCCGTGCTCTGGAGTGAAAGAAGCAGCATAGGTCAGAGGGGGTACCCCTCTTCTCTCCCCCTGCTGTGGCCAGGACCCTGGTCCTCCTCCAGGAGCTGCCCCCCGTGTCCGGGCGCTTGGCCCCAGTCCTGGAGGTCACCCTCTGCCCTCAGTGCAGAGCCCAGGAAGCAGAGCACCCTTGCCTTCAAGGCAGAGTTCTGCCGAGGGTAGTGGGGTCTCCTGGCGGAGCTGTTCGTGAACTGCACGAGCTTCGTGGCCATCTGTGGAGGGTCTGGGGAGAGAAGAGGGTCTTTTCTGTCTTGATTCTTAGAACGTTCCCCTTCCCTGGAAGGAAAGGCACGTACAGAGTTGCATGTGTCCCTGCCTTCTCGCTGGGAAGGACGGTTGATGGAGAGGCCCTTGTCTCCCAAGTGCATGGTCCCTAATGTTTGTCTGGGGCACTCCCAGGTGCCGGGAGAGATGTGTCCAGAGGCCGTCGGGCTTCCTCTAGCTTGTGTAAGCCAGGACACACACTTCTGTTTCTGCAGCCTCTATTCTGTAAGACAGAATCGGCCCCATGCACCCCGTTTGCCCCAGCCAGTAATCCCACTTGTCACCAGTGTGGATGAGCAGTCCCAGCACCCAGGCTTGAGCCCATCAGTCACTCGCTGCTGAAACCCCTGCCCAGCCCAGCACAGGTGGTCAGAGAGGGATAGGCCCTGCCCATCTCCAGAAGTAAGTCCATCTCAGCTACCTGGCCATCCTTTCCCACCCCCAGGGAAATGTAGGAGACTCCTTGACCAAATCCACAGACACAACTTTTGAGTAATTTGCCTAACTTTGACAATCTGAAAATTAGAAGACAGTCTGGCGGTGTCTTATGAACGCTTGACATTGGAGCCCTAAGCATTTGTCCAGGAAAAATGAAAACAGACCCTCGAGAAGGCCGGCGCGCGTGTGTCCCTAGCGGCTTTCTGGCACTGCCAAGCCACAAACAGCCCAGGTGTTCACCAGAGGTGATTGAGCGAACTGTAGTTTATTCCTACCGTGGAGTGCCATTCAACAATGAAAAGCAATGCACCACTGATGCGCACAACCACACGGGCAAACCGCAGACACAGGCATGTAACACCGTAGGCTTCCGTGTGCATGATACCTGAGGGCAGGTGAAGACCCGCCGGCTGTGAGGGAGTCAGACCAGTGATGAGGGCAGGAAGTGGAGCAGGCTAATTCAAGGGCGAGAGGGACCTTTTGAGGGCAGTGGAAATGCCCTGGATCCTGAGTATAGGGTGGTGATTTGGGGTATATTCAGTGGTTATTCGAGAAATATCTGGAAGGAGCCACAGGGCAAGCTGATCGCTGGACCAGTGGAGAGCACAGGGCCGTGATTGGTGGCTTGGGCATTCATCGTGTCTCTGCCCATTGTGGTTGTGTGTCCTCGGTCAGGTCCCTCCATTCCTCTGAGCCTCTAGCTGACAGGGGATAACTGTCCCCAGATGTTCCCAGATGACTTCTGTCCCCCACTCCCCTTTGAAAGTTGAGCAAAAGCCAAGCTATTTGAGGGTTTCTTAGGGAGAGAAGAACCACACATGGATGCCAGTGACCCATTACCAGTGCAGCACTGCCTGCAGTGGGTGATGCAGAGACCTGCCGGCGTCTCTGCCTGTCTCGGGGTCCCAGGGCTGGTCCTGGAGCCTCTGCCATGGCCTCTGCCTCTGCTTTGGCACATTACGCCCTGGAGTGAGGTAGCCTGAGTCTAAGACTCGGCTCTGCCTTTTCTAGACATGTGACCTGGGGGAAGCCACTGTACTTCTCTGACTCCTTACCCGTAAAATCAGATGCGGTCATCATGTTAGTGTTAGCGTCATAGGGACTTTTAACTCAGTCCTCACTGTTGTAGAGCATAGAACAAACAGACGGACCCTTGTTCTGCAGACCTTATGTCCTAGTGAGAAATAAAGACAATAAAGCAGTATCCAGGGAGCAGATGGAAGGGTCTCAGTGCCCTGAAGGAAACAGCCAGCTTCTGTGATAGGAAGGGCGGGAATGGTGACGTGCTGCCACGTGTGCACGGGGGCTTCCGGTGCCACTGTGGGGAGTGGACGGCAGTGGCGTGGAGGAAGGAAGGCTGCTACCTGTAACCTGAAGTGGGGTGCAGTCGTGGGCTCAGGGGTGGTGGGACAGTTCAGGATGTGTTTGGAGGTAGAACTGACAGGAGGTAAGCAAAAGAGAAGACTGGGCGCAGCTGCTAGAGCCACTGGTTGTGATTGGCAAGTCAGGGAGAAGAATCAGTATGGGGGAGACTCGAGAACTTTGTGGGACCTGTGTAGTGGGAAGATAGCTTTGAGATTTCACATGGGGAGTTTGGCGCTAGGGAGAAGCGAGGCTGGAGATACATCAGGTCGGCAGGGGTCAGCACACAGGTGCTACTTGAAGTCGTGGGACCAGGTGCTAGCCCCTGGGAAAGAATGCCCACTGAAGGAGAAAGGCCCAGGACCGGGCCCTGAGACTCTTGGGCTTCTAGATGGCAGGCAGAAGAGGAGCAGAGAGCAGTTAAGGGTGGCCAAAGGGAAGGAGAACCGGGGGTGAGGCGGCCGCCTGCACTTCAGGGTGGGTGTTGGGGATAAGGAAGGCGGCTCCTTGTCTGCTGCGGTGGTAGTGCGTAAGACAGCGCGGCTAAGGCCATCCTGGTCTGCCTTGTTCCCACCATCCTTGTGAAGCTGACAGAGCAGATTTATTGGGAGAAATCCCAGCTGCTTGTTTCTCTTGCGCTGAACTGTGTCTGGCAGCAGGCACTGCTTTCCTCTTTGCTTTCCAGTTGTGGATCCTTGGGGAATAGAAGGAGCCTGTGGGCACCCCGCTGGGATCTCCACCCCCTGGGGTGTGTGTTGGTTACTCAGATGGCATGTGAGACCGCTGGCCTCTTGGTGGCAGCAGAGGACCAGGAAGGGACTGGAGCCCAGTGGCAGGTCTGGGAGCCTGCTGGTGCTGATCCCCGGGCACCAGAAGGTACCCGGCCCTCACAGAGTGCAGGACATAGGGCAGGGCTGGCTGTGGTCAGAGTCACACCGGGCAACGTAGCGACAGGTGTTTTATAAACAAGCATGTGGTGCTGTGTGATGAAAAAGCAGCAACTGCGAACACTACAGGACCCCGCTGAGGACTTGGGAGCTGTCACTCTCCGGCCTGGCCTTGTGCTAAGAAGCCGTCTGCGTTTCCCCGAGGTCACGTCCCACTGTCTCCATGCCGGGTCTTGGAAGGGCAGAATCCAGGTTGCTGGTAGCAAGATGGCTGGAAAAGGACTTGCAGGCCCCCTGGACCCTGAGGCCAGAGAAGGAAGAGCAGGTGCTGCTTCAGTAGGGGAGAAGTGGACTCGCATTCATGCCTGACGCGAGGGCCTGGCCGGTGGCCTAGAGCAAGGCAGTGTTGAGTCAGGGGTGGACTCTAAGAGGTGGCCAGGTCCTGCAGGCCCACGTATCCCGGGGTAGGGCAAGGAGTGCGTGGTCTCTGCTGCTCCTCTCACCTTTGCTTCTCCACTGGGAGGATTTGTGTTGAGTATATTTGGTACCACAGTCTAGGCACTGGGAGGCTGGCCTGTGGTCCTTGATTTTCCTGCAGAAAGTGACAGACCCTTGCCTCCGTGTTGCCTGGTACTTCCTAGCATGCCGAGCCTTTGTTTTCTTCTTCTTCTTCTTTTTTTAAAGAACCATCATCTGCTTTGACTAGAGACACATACTAGGTTTTGAACACTTTCCCCCCAGATTCTGTTATTATTCTAAACCACCACTTAATGTTTCTAGATTTAATTTTTCTCAAAAGGAATGCTTTGTTTAGACAGTCCTTTTCAACTAAAAGTTCACTAAGTACTCTAAAAATAATAACCAGGGGTGGGTGTTCTTGCGCAGCAGGTTAAACCACCCCTTGGGACCCCTGCGTCCTGTGTTGGAATGCCTGGGATGGGGTCCCACCTCTGCTTCCAGTCCAGCTTCCTGTTAATGCACACCCTAGCTGACGATAGCTCAAGTACTTGGGTCTCTGCCACCCTCTTGGGAGACCCACATGGAGTTCCTGGCTCCTGGCTTTGCTGTTTGGTCATTTGGGAAGTGAACCAGCAGAAAAAAGATATCTTCCCCACTCTCCATCCCCCGTCATTTTTCTGTCACTCTGTTTTTCAAATAGAAAAATGAATAAATAAAATAACATCCAGGCTTGTAAGGATCTGTGCTACTGGTGAGGAAAAGTCCTGCAGGTTTCTGCAAACGTGGAACCCTGGCCAGCATGCTTGGGACCTTTTGCTGAGCCTGGGTCAAGGCTCCACCCTGCTTCACAGCCTGAGTGACCAGAGGAGTTCCTGTTGTTTCGGCGCAGAAGCCCATGTTGTCTGTCCACGGCGCCACTGTGCACTCAACCCAAAGCGTCACAACAGTGGAGGGCTGAACATCACAGACGCTGCCCTGGGGAGCTAGAGTCTGCAAAATGCCGTGGGAAGGATGCCCTCTGCAAAAAACGCTGCTGCGCAAGGAACAGGGGGGCACCCGTCACTCAAGAAAGAAGGTGACACAGGCACCGTGATGTTAACAAAGAGAGCGGAGGCAGGGCAGCCGAGCTGGTGGAACCTGGCAGGGGTGCTCCTGAGAAACTGGCGTAGCCTCGGAGTTGAGCGGCCTTGCCTTGTCCTTCCTTCCTGATGATAGGAGAGAAGTGGAGGACTGGGACCCGAAACTGGGAGCCCTGGTTGCCTGACCCCAACCCCAGCCTTTTCTTTTGGGATAGGCCCTGGCTTTGTCCAGGCAGCTATGGGGCCACTGAACTTGTGGATTGTAGAATAAATTGAGCCAATTAAATGAATCAAGTAATTTTTTTAAATGTACTTATTATATATTTGAAAGGCAGAGAGAGAGAGAGAGAGCAAGTTCCCATAAGCTGGTTCACTCCTCAGATGCCTGGGGCTGGGCCAGTCTGAAGCCAGGCAGTGGAAACTCAATCCAGGGCTCCTGTGTGAGTGAGGAACCCAGTCACTTGGCCATCAGCACCGCCTCCCAGAGTCTGCATTAGGAGGAAGCTGGGGCCAGGACCAGAACCCAGGCACTACCAGTGCGGGTCACAGGTGCCTTACTGCCAGCCCAGACCCCCACCACAGTCAGATGACTTTCTGAGTGAGGATGAAGAGCTCTGAGCCTAAACATTTTGTTTTGTTTTGTTTATCATTAGGTATGCTATGTTGACTATGGGTTTAGTGAAAGTGTTGAAAAGAGCAAAGCATACAAATTGAACTCAAAGTTCTGTTCACTGTCATTCCAAGCTACAAAGTGTAAGCTAGCAGGTAAGAGGAACTCTTTTACAAACTCTTCATTTTGGTAGGATTTTACCGGTGTACTCTGGGGAGGTTAAATCCTAAAATGGATGCGGGGTCTCGAGATGGTGCTATAATGGGTTATTTCTTGACATATTTAAGCAAATTCATGTTTAATATATTCTTCATATATTACATTTAAATACTGTATATGCTTATTATATTTAATTAGAATGTCTACTGCCCGTGGTAGAGAAGTTTTTTCTTTCTGTTCCAACAACTCAGTAATGACTAAACGAAGCCCTGCATCGTGGGATTGGGTCAGCTTGTGAGGTGACTGCAGCACTCCTGGTGTGCCCGAGCCCACGTTCGGCTGTGGGTCCCGGGCAGCATCCCGCCAGGCGGAGCTTCTTCCCCTTGGAGGGGGTGTGAGTGACCTGGCCCGGTGAGCGGTGTGGAGGACCCCGAGAGCAGCTGGGCCGAGAGGGCGTGGCTTAGTGCAGAGGAGGATCCTGCTCTCCTGAGTCAGAGGAGCTGCCCCTTCCCAGCTGGGGCGAGTCCTGGGGCGGGCAGCTGGCGTGGACTCTGTCCATGAGACAAACCTGAAGTCGTTTGAAAAGCCTGCTAGACACTGTTGGAAGTGCCTGAAGAGAACGCGTCAAGAGCATGGAACGAGAACCAGGATGCTGCAGGGGGAGGTTTGAGGAGAGCTGCGAGCTCTGTGGCAGGGACAGAGCAAGAGGAGTGGCTCAGGAGGAGTCTGGGAATTTCTTCTGCAGATCTGGGGGGAGATCACAGGAATGAGGGGCACAGTTCCATCGGGCAGATGACGGGCTGGTGGAAGTTGCTTCTATAGGTGTATATAGAAGCACAGATTTTAGAAAGGGTCATTGGACTACAGCTGAACTCACCTAATACCTGTGTTAGGTTAAACACCATTTAATCTGTATTTGATAAATCAGAAGGTTCTTTGGTGTTCTGGACTCATAATGGTGTACTTAAAAAAAAGAAAAGTGGTTGTCTTGACTTCCGGGAAGTGCATGTTCATTTTATAAGAAAAAATAAATTGTATTGGGCTGGGCACTTAGCATAGCAATTAAGTCACTTGCATCCCATATCAGAGTGCCTGGGTTCTAGTCCTGGCTTCTCTCCCGATTCCAGCTTCCGCTAATGCACAACCTGGGTGGCAGCAAGTGATGGCCCAAGTACTTGGGTCCCTGTCACCTATGTCTCCAGTGGGAGACCCAGACTGAGTTCCTGGCTTCTGGCTTTGGACAGCCCAAGATGTTGTGGGTTTGGGCAGTGAACCAGCCACTGGGAAATCTCTCATGTTTCCCTTTCAAATAAATGTTTTTAAGTGAAAACTGTTTATATGTATTTAATTAGGAAATGCAAAAATCAAGGATAGAGTTTTAGGAAGGAAATCGCAAATACACATAATCAATAGCCATATATAAGATATATATATGATATATACATGATATATATCACTTTTTAGTTTAAAAATGTATTTGTATATAAAGTAAAAGAGTTCTCATGTAGAAATTGTGATGGATCAATTTTTCTAATTGTTCTGCGATTACTTACCTTAGTGTATCATTCAAATGACATTCACTTACTTTTAAAACTCTGCAGTGCAGATGGGTAAGGTTAAAGAAAACTGTGAAACAAAGCTTCCATACAAAATTTAACAATCTTACGTGCTCGCTTCAGCAGCACATATACAAAATTAACAATTTTCTGGGAGACCCACGATTTTAATAAGTGGTCTAAACAGACCAACCGATCGGTCCATCGTAAGTGGTTTTGTTCCCGAGTGGAGGTGAGGATGCTTCGTGTTTTCCAGGACTGGAAGTCGTGAGCGACGACCCTGATGTTGTGAAGGTGGTCGAGTCCCTGACCTGTGGAAAGATCTTTGCAGTGGAGGTCCTCGACCAGTCTGAGATCCCACTTGTGGTGCTGTACGACACCTCAGGAGAAGACGACATCAATATCAATGCCACCTGCTTGAAGGCCGCGTGCGACAAGTCCCTGAAGGTTCACCTCCAGGTACCAACCCCTGGGATCCCCACTGGCAAGAGGAAACCATCCACAAAGGATGCTGCACCGTTTGTGCTACCTGTGGACAGAGATAACATATATATTGAGACAAAAGGGGGGGGGGGGGCAGGGCTGAGCCAGAAGGGAAAAAGATGCCGCTAAATCAGTAGTAATTATTTCTTAGGAATTGGATTTTTTTCCATTTTATTCAGTGAACATATGCTAATTTTACAGGAAATTTCTGCAAAGATAATAGGAGAAGATAATATGAAAGAAGGGGAAATTAGGAGCCAGCGTTGTGGCACAGTGGACTAAGCTACCGCTTGTGACACTGGCATCCCATAGTGAAGCGCCAGTTTGAGTGCTGGCCGCTCCACTTCCAGCCCAACTCCCTGCTAATGTGCCTGGCAAAGCAACAGAAAATGGGCCAAGTACTTGGGTCCTGCCACCCATGTGGGAGACTCCATTGGAGCTCCTAGCTCCTGGTTTTGGTCTGGCCCAGCCCAGCTGTTGTGGCTAGTTGGGTCATGAACCAGAAGATGGAAGACAGACCTCTCTCCCCTCCCCCTCCCCCTCCCCCCTTCCTCCCTCCCCCTCTCTTTCCCCCTCCTTCTCCTTCCCCCTCCTCCTCCCTCCTTCCCTCCCTCCCTCCATCACTCTTTAAATAAATAAATAAATCTTTTAAAAGGAAGGGAACATCAGATACATGAAGATGTTTATTATTATCTTTATATTTAGCATTTTTAAAATGTGCAGAGCATAAATTTCCAGAAAGAAGGAAGCCTTTTAACAGATTACAGGATATCCGGTCTAAAGAGTAGGGTGAGGTGCAGGTATTGTAAGGCAGTGGGTTAAGCTGCCCCTTGGGATGCCCGCATTCCATAGCGGAGTATCTGGTCTCAGTCACAGCTACTAGGTTTCCAATCTGGCTTCCAACTAATATGCATCCTGGGAGACATCAGATGATGGCTCAAGTATTTGGGTCCCTGCCATCCACAGGGGAGACCCGGATGGAGTTCCTGGCTCCTGACTGTGGTTTGACCCAGCCCTGGCTATTGTAGGCATTTATGAAGTGAGCCAGCAGATGGAAGATATCTCTCTCTCTCCCCCTCCCCTTCCCCCCTCCCCCTCCCCCCTCCCCCTCTTCCTCCCTCCCTCCCTCCCTCCCTCCTTCCCTCCCTTTCTCTCTCTCCCCCCCTCCCCTCTCCCCTTCCTCCCTCCCTCTCTCTCTCTCTCTCTGTCACTCTGCCTTTCAAATAAATAAACCTTTTTTTTTTTAATTTTTTTTTTTGACAGGCAGAGTGGACAGTGAGAGAGAGAGAGAGAGAGGTCTTCCTTTGCCATTGGTTCACCCTCCAATGGCCGCCGCGGCCAGCGCGCTGCGGCCAGCGTACTGCACTGATCCGATGGCAGGAGCCAGGTACTTATCCTGGTCTCCCATGGGGTGCAGGGCGCAAGCACTTGGGCCGTCCTCCACTGCACTCCCTGGCCACAGCAGAGAGCTGGCCTGGAAGAGGGGCAACCGGGACAGAATCTAGTGCCCCGACCGGGACTAGAACCCAGTGTGCCGGCGCCACAAGGCGGAGGATAAGCCTAGTGAGCCGCGGCGCCTTTAGAAAAAATAAGATGAGACATTAAAATCATTTAAAAGCATTTTAAAGACTTCATTGAAAACATTGGGAAAACATTATAATAAGTAAAACTGTGAATTGTCTTTATGACTTGACTAAAAATGGCTAAAATCAATTATTTGATTATAGTTTTTAAAAACCATAATCAGTTTTAGGAAGTAGGCTGATAATAAAATTTAAGAGGCACAGACAGAACTCCTATCTGCTTGTTCACTCCCCAGATGTTCCCAAAAGCCCCTGGCTGTGGCTGAAGCCAGGAGCTGGGAACTGAATTTCGGTCTCCTGCTGGGTAATAGGGACCCAGTGGCGGCGGCAGTGCTGCCTCCCAGGGTCTGCGTTAACAGAAGCTGCAGCACCGGCTGCAGCACCTCAGCCTGCGTCCTGGTCACGAGGCCGAGTGTGTGCCCCACTGCGAGAACTTTTTGACTTCACTCCTGTTGATGTTGAAGAAGCATCCTGCATGGAGTAATTCTTCTTCCTAATGAGCGGAGTGGCAGGATAAGCCAAAGTTAAGGGTATTTCTAGCCTTGCAAGACGATTGGATCCAAGGCAGTTAAGGTAGTTTTGTTGCTTACGTTACTAATTTCATTCTGTCCTAGTTTCCAACACAGAAGATTTAAAATGCAGAGAGGTGTAACGGAGGTTTAGAGGAGCCCTGAGGTGGGTGAGAGCTGCCTTCTGCTCTGAGGCACTCTCGCTGTGTCTTTTTCAGGTGGACGCCATGTACACCAACGTCAAGGTAACGAATATCTGCTCCGATGGAACCCTCTACTGCCAGGTGCCTTGCAAGGGTCTGAGCAAGCTCACGGACCTCCTGCATAAGATAGAGGACTACTTCCACTGCAAGGTACGGGGTGGCCTGCATCTGAAATCAGCCCCAAAGCTGCAAGCAAGAGCAGCTCTCTGAACTGCTTACGTAGGAATATGTCTCAGCAGTTTGAGGTAGAATGTCTGGAATGGCAGGCGAGAGCCTCAGACTCCAGAGCTTTAAAGAAAAGCAAAACCCTGATTTCTGCCTTACACAATGAAGATAATGATCATGTCTGCATGTGGGGTTGCCGCGAGGACTAGTAGTTGGCATGGAGCAAGTGTTATTTATAACATGCAGCTGGGGATCCCGCAGTGCAGCTGCCTGGGACTGTCTGCTGGTTCCTCTGCCTCGGGCAAAGGAGGAATGGGGAATTCAGGAGGAGGCTAGAACTCTCCGCTCCTCTGCCCTCATCTTCCCTCCCGAGCTCCTCCTGGTTCCTGTGGCACCGGTGAATGTGGTTCTGCAGTTCAAAGTGTATTCATAAGCTCCTTGCCCTTCAACTCTAGTACTTCTTTTCTGAATCAGAATCTGTAGCGGTTTTAAGTCTCCCAAGTTGTTTCCTTACCTCCATGAGGGCATTGTAGCTGTAATCCAGAGTATGCTGTGATTTCCAACTAAGTCCTACTGCCGCTTCCATATGACGCCCTCGTCCCTGGAAGTGACCCTTCCCCCTCACCTGCAGAGCGCAGGCACTGGGAGGCACCGGGACTGGCTTCCTGTTTCGGCTCTATGGGCAGTTACTTGACAAGTCGTCTGCATCCCTTGCGGTACATAGGCTAGTGTTCACAGGGCAGATAGCCCGGAGCTGACTCCTCAGACCTGCATTCAGACGCAGTCTGGAACAGGGGCTTTGCACCTGTAGCTCTAGTCCTGTTCGCAGATATCACCCCTGTAACTCAAGGGCGGTAGCTGAGTTTAGTTTGTTAGTCTGCCCTGGAGACATCTGAGACCCCCAGGGAGGCCGGCTCCCGGGCCTCACGTGCATGGATGTGCTTCTGAGCTCTGTGGCGAGGAGCACGCTGGGCATTTCCTAGTGCTCTCGGGCACCTTTGGGAAATTACAGACGTTCCCTCTGAACCCGTGGAGACCATGGGCGGGACCCCAGGTCCAAGCCACCCCAGAAGGGGAGGAGCTGCTGTCTGTCGGGCTGGCCCTCACCTGAACACATAGATTTGTGTTGATGTCCATTTTGTTCTGCAATGAAACTTTACTTTGAATCTAATGATAGAAAGCAGAGACCCCAGACAGCCAGCCCAGCCTCCTGCCTTTCCCCCAGGCTGCTCTGCTCTCCTGCCCCTGGGCGGGTTCGTCACCCGGAGGGAATCCTGCCGGCTCTCCCGTCCTTAGACGTTGCAACAGTGCTGATTTACAGCAGGTGATTTGCTGGCATCAGCACGTGGATGAGTAACACAGGGCAGGAGGACTGTAGCCCCAAAACACTTGCTGCAGCCACCCAGCGCTCCTGTACAGGAAAGGGCCCACGGGAAGCCAGATCGAACATGGCTCAGCGGCCTGCGCCGCGGCGGTCCGTTTGGCCGGTGGTGTAGCTGACGGTAATAAAAGAGCCTTGCTTTCTCTTCTGCAGCACATGACCTCCGAGTGCTTCATCTCCCTGCCCTTCTGCGGGAAAATCTGCCTCTTCCATTGCAAAGGAAAATGGTTACGCGTAGAGGTAAAACCAGTCACTGGACTTCTTTTAATTACTGTGAAACATTTCAAATATGCAAACATCTTTTTTTAAAAAAAATCTTTTTTAAAAAAATATCACCATTCTGTGACCTGAAACCTGACCCACGTGCTCGGAGCCCCTGGGGGAGTGGCCCGCTGCACCTGGTGGTCTCCCTGCAGTTGACTTCTGTATGCTTTCGCTAGATGGGCGTCTGCACACACACGCTCCGACTGCGTAGTTTGAATACGTTTGCGGTGGGAATGTGGACGTGAGGGTGCAGCTGGAATGTGTGCAGTGGAAGGGAGACGAGTGTAACCGAGAGGCTGCTTCAGAGGGGGACGGAGACAGCGAAACACATTGCTGCTTCTGAAACCGCCCTTTCCGTCGTCATGTCCACGTGCCGCGTTGGCACCGCGATGTGCAGCGGCTCTGGGCCCACACTAGTCCTGCGTTTCCCCAGCGACTGACACTCTAGGATTTTTGTTAAAATCAGTGACACTGTGAAGCTTCCTGTGCCTGTCTCCCAGGGTACATGGGCAGAGCTAGAGTTTCTGGGTGTAGAGAGAGCGTTGCTGATAGCTCTGCAGAGTCGCCCTCCCATTGAGGGCACAGCCCCGTGTGAGGTCCCGGGTGCCCCTGCCTCCCCCTGGTCTGGGGCTGTGTCTGCCGCCCAGGATGCCTTGGCGGCAGTGTTCACGTGCTCTGCTTCCCGTCCCTGTCAGTGCTGTCCCTAGCAGGCTCCATTAGGAATGTACAAGGAGGGTTCTTAGTTTTGTCGTGTGTTTGCCCGTTGTTTAAAAGGCAGGTTTTGGATTTTTGTGGTTTCTCGCTCCTCCTCCGCTTCCTTCTCCCCGCCTCCCTTCTTTCCTTCCTTCCTCCCGTTGCTAAAGTTGAAGATCTTGCCTTTTCTTTTATTTTCTCTGCCTTTTCCTTGATATAGAGGTTCTTTACCTAGATGCTAGGACTTCGGAGACGGGGAGGTGGTCCTGGACCCCACACCCTGCTGGAATTACATGCATTGTATGTGTACTTTATGTTTTGGGGAAATCGTGCTTAATTTCTGTCAGATTCTCAGAGAAGTCAGCTCTAGAAAGGTGAGAGCCACTGCTGTGTTTTTTGTTTTTTTGGTTTTTTTTTTTTTGACAGGCAGAGTGGATAGTGAGAGAGAGAGACAGAGAGAAAGGTCTTCCTTTTTGCCATTGGTTCGCCCTCCAATGGCCGCCGCGGCCGGCGCACTGCGCTGATCTGAAGGCAGGAGCCAGGTACTTATCCTGGTCTCCCATGGGGTGCAGGGCCCAAGCACTTGGGCCATCCTCCACTGCCCTCCCGGGCCACAGCAGAGAGCTGGCCTGGAAGAGGGGCAACCGGGACAGAATCCGGCGCCCCAACCGGGACTAGAACCCGGTGTGCCGGCGCCGCTAGGCGGAGGATTAGCCTAGTGAGCCGCAGCGCTGGCCAATGTTGATTTTTGAATACTGCACAGCAACAGTTTGGTAACCTAATGATACTGATTTTCTCTTTATGTAAGTAAAACTTGGCCATGTCTAATGAGAGCAGTGATTATTGTCATTAATGTGAGTGTGTGCCACAAGGCTGAGATCTGGGGTGATATAATTAAGGTTTGTGTGCTTAGCTTTAAAATTAATTAATTTATTTATTTATTTGAAAGAGTTACAGAGAGAGAGAGAAACAGAGTGCTCCTCCATCCACTGATCCACTCCCCCAAACGGCCACTATGGCCGGAGCTGGGCCGATCTGAAGCCAGGAGCCAGGAGCTTCCTCCTGGTCTCCCATGTGGGTGCAGGCACCCAAATACTTGGGCCATCTTCCACTGCTTTCCTAGGCATTTTAGCAGGAACTGGATCTGAAGTGGAGCAGATGGGACTCGAACTGGCGCCTTATACCCACTACACCACAGTGCCGGCTCCATGTGTGCTTAGATTTAAACTTCAAAAACAGGGCTTGTTGAAAAGATTATGGCATTATTTAGATCATAAAACTCTTGTTTTCCTTTAGTTCTTAGCATGTAACTGTGCAAATATTTACTTTTAAACTTTTAATTTAAAATAATTTCAGACTTTTTAAAAAGTTGCAAAAAATAGCATAAAGAGGTCCCACGATTGCCCTGTTCATAGCTTCTCCATATGTTAATGTCTCACACAGCCATTGTGCAGTTAGCACAGCCAGGAGGCTGGCACCCCTGTCCTGCTCTGAGCTAGCCTGCAGAGCTTCCTGGCAGTTCCCAGGCTGCTCCACGGCGTCCTGTGCCCTCTGAGCTTCGCCCGACCTGGCGCTCACCTGCGCTTCCTCTGTTGCTCATGACTTTGGAAGAGCCGCAGCACTTCCTAAAGTGTCTCTCAACTTGGGTGTCTTCATGTTTAAATTCAGTTACTGTATTGTATTTTTTGGCAAAAATACCTTCTGCGTGTGCTCAAATACCCGAGAAAAGTACCTAGTATTTACGACCACCAAGTTGTATCTTGTCCCCTCTATGGTGGGCAGAAGGTGTGAGTATTCGTCCTGTCAGAAATGTGGAAAGCTGGGGAGGGAGACAGCAATGGGCAGTGACAAGCAGGCCCTCTGTCTAGGAGGCGCACTTGTTCTTGACAGCTACACAAATGATCACAAAGCTAGTTTACTACCTTGACACAGCACACGGTTTCCCTACTTCTGAACTGTTAATTTGGACTTTTGTAAAGACCTCTCTATGACTCTGAGTTGCAGGTGTTTTTCTTTTTTTTTTTTTTCCCCAGTTAGGACAAACGATTAACATTACCAGCCTTTCTTATGAAGCTATATAATATGTTGTGATTTTTAAATATGTAATATGGGGGCCCAGCACTGTGGTGTAGCAGCTTAAACCCTCCGCCTGCGACTCCTACATCCCGGCTGCTACACTTCTGATAGAGCTCCCTGCTGATGGCCTGGGAAAGCAGCAGCAGATGACCCAAAGGACCCTCTGCACCCACGTGGGAGACCCAGACGAATCTCCTGGCACCTGGCCTCAGCCCGGCCCAGCCGTGGCTTTTGTGGCAACCTGGGGAGTGACCCAGCTCTGTGTGTTTGTTATCTCCCTTTGTCTCTCTTTGTAACTCTGATTTTCAAATAATGAATAAATCTTTTTAAAAAATAAAATATTTACTCACTACAAGTAAAATCCTGTCTCTGTAGGGTTTTATATGTGAAACCTCCTGTCTCTACAAGATTTTATAGGTCTCTGAATTATCTTTGGACTTTATTTCCTTATTAAGATAAAAGGTTCTTTTCTTACATTTTAGTCTTTTAGTAAGTAGATTGCAGCTTATAATCAGCGACATATAAATCACATCAAATAATTTTATAGTTGTGGCCCGGAATTGAAGAAACAGTAAATGTTACTCCACTTAGGAATTTTAGATGATGATGGTGATGAGCGTCCTGATTATCCCCAATTCAGTGAATTAACACCGAGAAGTTGAAATCAACTCAACTCTAAAAGAGTATTTAGTGAATAAATACACGTTAAGGAAAACCTGTAGTCAGCCCTGATGGTGTTGTTCTTAGCATGCAGTCACATACAATGTAGCGCACAGAGAGGACCGGTCCTTTGGAAATGCCTAAGGTCACCAGCGCCTGTCTCATTTAGATCACAAATGTGCACAGCAGCCGGGCCCTGGACGTGCAGTTCCTGGACTCCGGCACCGTGACGTCTGTAAAAGTGTCGGAACTCAGGGAAATCCCGCCTCGATTCCTACCGGAAGTGATCGCCATACCACCGCAGGTAGGCCGTGTGCTGGAAGAGATTTGGGCGTGTTCCCAGCCGTCCCCTGGGAGTCCCTCTTGGGTTAGATCTTTTTCTCAGGTTTCTGATGATCAGAGTCCTGGTTTGCAAGGAAATGCGGTTATGTCATGGTTTTCAGAGGTAACAGGTGGCCGTCTGGGACAGCGAGGCCAGTTGCACGTCCAGAGTCTTGTTCCGTGGATGTGTTCTCGAATACACTGAGTCGTTAGGTGGAGCTGTGCAGTTAGAGGTTTCAGTACAGTTAGAGGCCAGCACTGACTCCTGCATAGTTCAGGATACTCTGTGGAAGTTTTATATCCTGAGTTTGCAGTTTGATTCGGCCACCATTCTCTTTGGAAATCCACCTGTACTTAATCATTTTTATATGACTTTCCCCCTGCATTTTAGTAAAAAGATTAACATCACACTGTCTTTCCTTGTGTTAATAAACAACCAGATAATAAAGATTTTTGAGTTATTTTGAGTCAATTAAAATGGTGAAGAACCACTTATGGAGCCAGCATTGTGGCATAGCAGGGTAAGCCTTTACCTGCAATGCTGGCATCCCATGTGGGTTCTGGGTCCACTTCTGATCCAGCTGCCTGCTAATGGCCTGGGAAAGCAGCAGAAGGTAGCCCAAGTACTTGGGCCCCTGCCATCCACGTGAGAGACCCAGATGGAGTTCCAGGCTCCTGGCTTCAGCCTGGCTCTACCTCCAGCTGTTGGATTCATTTGGGGAGTGAACCAGCAGATGGAAGATCTCTGTTCCTCCTCTCTCTGTCACTCTGCCTTTCAAATAAATAAATGTTTAAAAAGAAAATTGCTTACTGCCTTTAAACATTTTGTCCAGAAATCAGTACCCTTAAAAAAGAGAGAGAGACGTGTTTTCCAGAATAGCTCTTCCATCGTCAGCACTTGGTGAGTGAAGCATAGTTGTCCATGATTAGCTGGCATTTAGCGTCTCTCACTCCACTCACTGTTGCCTTTTCTAGCAATAGCCAGACACTGTCTAACTGGTGTTCAAGCCTATTTTTAAAATCATGTTTACTTGTAATGTTGCTCGGCCATCATGATTGAAATTGACAGACCCTAAGTGCTGTCGCTTGCAGCTGCTTATTGGGACATCCGTGGAGGGCCAGCCTTCCCTAGAAAAGCCTGGAGAAGGGGAAGTCGGCCCTGCTCTGATCGCCTGAAAGCACACAGCAGTACCTTCTTTGTGGAAGGACACAAATAGGCACTAGCAGCGTTCTCTTAACTCGCGGAGGTTTGTTATCTGACAGATGTGCAGACTTCTGATTGTGGAAACCCTGCAGCCGCCTGTGCGAGCCTGTGGCTTATACTGTCTCCCGAAGAGGCCTAAGCCAGAGGAGCAAACCAGAGGTCTGCTGGCCAAAGCTGACCCATAAATACTGAGTTTTGTCTCTTGGCTCTCACAGTGTTTTAAACATGTAAGCTGTTTCTAGGATTTAAAAATTATAAAAATTTACATTAAAATATCTAGTGCTAGTAGTTTTTAAATTTTATTTATTTATTTGAAAGGCAAAGTTACAGAGAGGCAGAGAGAGAGGTCTTCCATCCCCTGGTTCACTCCCCAAATGGCCACAATGACCGGGGGTGGGCTGATCAGGAGCCAGGAGCTTATTCCAAGTCTCCCACATGGGTACAGGGGCTCAAGCACCTGGACCATCTTCCATTGCTTTCCCAGGCCATAAGCAAAGAGCTGGATTAGAAGAGCAAGGACAGGAACCAGTGCCCATATGGGATGCTGGTGCAACAGGCAGAGGCATAGCCTACTACACCATGCGCCAGCCCCGCTAGTATTTCTTTTGGCCAAGTGGAAAATCCAGCACCACTGAGCAGTGCCTTGTGGGGCAGCACTCCCAGGGGCTTCCAGCCTTCTCTCCTCCCCAGTGCACCTGCCCCATATGCCCAGCCTGCTCCCTGCAGGGATTAGCAGGTGCTCTCTGCCTCTGAATGGCCTCCTCCCCACATTCTGCAGCCTGGAGGAAGAGGGCGGGCCAGGGGGAAGGGCCCAGGGAGGAAAGGGAATCCTGGAAGTAGGTTTCACCTCCTCTGCCAATGGCCTCCGTCCATCCCAAGGCTTCCGCAGGCTGAAGGGAGCCCCTGAGGTCAGCTTTGCTCCCCTCAGTAGCCCTTCTACAGAAGTGTAGTGGCAGGGGCCAGTGTGTGGGGCAGTGTGGCTTCCAGGTGCGTCTGGAGTTCAGCTTGTCTCGCCCTTCCCAGTCCTCCCGTCACAGCTTCAGAAGGTGAGCACAAGTGCCCGGCACCTGCAGGGGCTCAGGCAATGCTGAGTGAAGCACACAGGGCTCCAGGAACGCCTTTTGCAACAGGACTCGGCTTTCTTCGAATAACAGCTCGTTTGTCAAGTGCGGCTTAGAGGGAAGGCCTGGATGTGGAGCCCGGCCCTGTCTTTGCAGCTTTATGATCTTGCGCACGTTATTCCCTGAACCACCGCGCCAGCTGCTGGATGAGGCCACACAGAAGCATCACAGGGAGAGGAGCGCAGGAAGGGCCTGGCACACCCATTGGCTTGTCATAGGGTTAGGGACAGTGGGAGCACTGTGAACAGAGCCAGGAGCACAGCAGGTGCTCAGCCCGCGGGCTGTGACGATCTCTGTCAGCCCCACTGTCGCTGTCGCATGCTCTGTCTTGTTGTGGCAGGTGTGACTTGTGGGAAAGCAGTGTTGACGTTCCTTATAATTACGTATTTTAAGTTGCTGTGTTCACTTGTGCACTTTTCAGGCCATCAAGTGCTGCTTAGCAGATATCCCACAGTCGATTGGCATGTGGACACCAGACGCCGTGCTCTGGTTGAGAGACTCTGTCTTGAATTGCTCGGACTGTAGCATTAAGGTGAGTTATCTTATTCCTGCTGGTCGGTGGGTTTCAGGAAAAGAATTGTATCTCACTGCAACCTGATGCTTCCGCATCTGACACATTGTTATATTTAAGACGTTGGTTACATGTGGAGTGTAGACACTTCATGGCTTAGTTTTTCTCTTTGTTTTGTTTAAGACATTATCCTTTGTCTCCTTAGAGTTACAGAGAGAGAAGGAGGAGCAGAGAGAGAGAGGGAGAGCTCTTCCATCCGCTGGTTCACTCCCCAATTGGCCGCAACGGCCAGAGCTGCACCGATCCGAAGCCAGGAGCCAGGAGCTTCTTCTAGGTCTCCTATGAGGGTGCAGGAGCCCAAGGACTTGGGCCATCTTCTACTGCTTTCCCAGGCCATAGCAGAAAGCTGGATCGGAAGTGGAGCAGGCGGGTCTCAGTGGGATGCCGGCACTGCAGGTGGCGGCTTTACCCACTACACCACAGCACCAGCCCCTCCAGGATTATTTTTAAGCACTTTATGTTAATGTTTCTGTTATTAACAAGGTGGCATGGTGGGTCGGCTGCTCCTGCTTTGCTTCATGATAAGGAGTTGAGTCCCCACGAAGGGGCCACGTACCTCTTGATAAATGTTCCTAACGATCTTTTAAAAGTCCTTTATTTCTTTTTTTCCTCCTAACATAGAATGGGTTATAAAGAAATTATTTGTTGATAATCTTGGTTTTCGCATCTTTCCCCTGAAGCTTTTTTTACTCTGCTTTACTGATTTCACTAGCTCAGTCTTGTCTTTTATCAACTTTTGCAGCCTCCAGTCAAAAACCTCGCTCATGCTTCCAAGAACAGAGACGTGGTTTTTTCTCGTTGTTTACTAACACAGGTAGTGGGATCATTTTATGTAAACATTAGCATGAAGCATCCTTGCGAAGTACCTTCATACAGATCAATCCAGCCGACATGGATTTTCCACCCCTCTCGGGTTTAGAGTGCACAGTGACACAATTATGGCCAAGTTTGTTTATTTGGTTGTTACAGGGTAATGAATTTTGCTTTCCCAGGTACTCTTTCAGCATCTGAAGGCAGAGTATTGGCAGAAATACTTTTTAATGATTAGCTTTTAAGATGGCACTTCTAGATCATCAATGTAGAGCCGGCAGTCGGTATCTCACTGCACTTCAAAGCGCTGTTAGGATAGATTTGTCTGACGAGGAAGCTTTTTAAGTCAGTTACTGGAGGTGAGTGCCTTGCTTGGGGCCACCTCCCCCCACACCTGTGTTCCTGCCTTTCCTCTCCAGCCCTGTTTCATAAAAGGCAGAGAGGGCTGGAGATGTCTCATTTTTGTGATAGCCGAGATACACCAGAGGGGCCGAGAGCGGTCAGCAGCCCCAGGCCATGTCCCCAGCCATGGTGTTCTGGCAGGAGGGGCCGAGGGAGCTGGGTGGCCGTCAGAAGGCGGTCTGGGCGAGAGGTGTGCCGCTGTAACCGCAGCCGGCTCACTGGTGCTTTCCGCCCCTTTTCTGGCCAGGGCTCTCACCCACCGTGCGATTGGGCAGGCAGACGTGTGCTAGGACCACGCAAGGATCTGGGCCGGAGGTCTCGGGGGTATGGTGGGTGTCAGAGCTTTCTCCTCCCCTTCCGGGTTGAGGGGCCCCAGCCCTCTGCAGAACGCTTAGAGGACTGCCTGCTATCATGGGGATCACTTCTTGTCGGCGCTGGGTGATGTGTGCGTGAGGATCCCTCATACTATCCCTTCTGCTCTGAGTGTTGGGAAGTGTCATTAATAAGACAGATTTTAGTCACGACATATAGAATGACTTCCTTTCTCTAAGTGATGATGGCATGTAGGATGTTAGGAGGTTTTCTCCGAGGCTTCAGGATTGGTAGGTGTTTTGTTTCATGAGGTGGTCACTGTGTGCCGAGACTGTTCCACATAGGAGCCTGTTTGTTGCTAAGCTGTGATGGATGATTCACCTTACCTTAAATAAAATGTGCTTTAGTGAGGTGTTTTTTTTTTTTACAAAATACAATATTTTAATATTTAAGGTTAATATTATACCTGCCTTCCCGCATTAATGTGAGGGGTGGGTGTTTGGCCTAGCAGTTAGGCTGCGGGTTAAGATGCCCCTGTCCTGTATCAGGTTTGCTACCTGGGTCTCACCGGATTCATCTGCTGCCAGTGCAGACCCCGGGAGACAGCTGAAGGTCTGGATTTGGTTTCTGCTCCTGGCTTCAGCCCAGCCCAGTCCCAGCCGCTGTAGGCATTTGGGGTGTGAACCAGTGAACGGAAGCGCGCTCGCTCTCTCTCTCTCTCTCTCTCTCTCTCTTTCAGATAGGTAGACAAATTTTTTATTGAAGTATAGAAACTTTATTGTTTTTCGGAAACAAGATACCCATGTTATTAAAAAACAATATTTCTTAAAGGTGACCTCAAAAGATAAGTAGATTTTTTTAAAGGCAGTGGAACTTGAATCTCTTGAACGACTCTTTGTGTTTTGCACAGGTCACAAAAGTGGATGAAGCCAGAGGGATTGCCTATGTCTATTTATTCACCCCGAAGAACTTCCCCGACCCTCACCGCAGTATTAACCGGCAGATCACAAACGCAGACTTGTGGAAGCATCAGAAGGATGTGTTCCTGAGCGCCGTGTCCAGCACCGCCGGCGTTGCCAGCAACAGGAACAGCAGCCAGCCCACCCCGGGCAGCACCGGAGAGAGTTTCAAAAAGAGCCTTGTAGACATTATCAAGAAGTCTGTGGTAGAGTGCACCAGCCCCTTCTCGGTGGAGGAGCTGCCGCCACCCGTGCACCTGTCCAAGCCCGGGGAGCACATGGATGTGTATGTGCCGGTGGCTTGTCACCCAGGCTACTTTGTCATCCAGCCCTGGCAGGAGATTCACAAGCTGGAGGTCCTGATGGAAGAGATGATTCTGTATTACAGCGTGTCCGAGGAGCGCCACGTGGCTGTGGAAAAGGACCAAGTGTATGCCGCGAAGGTGGAAAATAAGTAGGTCGCTGGGCGAGGCATTGCGCCCTGCTCCTGGGGAAGCGTGCGCAGTGGGGCCTGGGGACCTGCAGCTGTGCACGTGGGCGTTGTGAATCTCAGACGAGACCCGTGAACTGTGCAGTCTGTTAAGACTTAAAATGATGTCATTCATTCAGAAGTCTAGTGACCATATTCCTTTTAAAGCTTATATACCTAAATGAAGGTTTGAATGTTTTTTCCTGTTTTCAATGTTAGGAAAATATTTTTTTATTCAGAAAATGACTAGGTTTTTTTCCTTAGTTTAAAAAGAAAATGTTTTTTGTAAAAGTTTTAGAAAATTGAAAGAAGCATAAAACATTAAAATCAGGGAGGCAGGAGTTTGGTCTCACCATTAAGATGATGGTTGGGACACCACTTGCATCCCATGTAAGAGTTCCTGGGTTCAACTCTACTGCTGATGCCGGTTTCCTACTAACGTGCACCTTGGGAGGCAGCTGGTGTGGCTCAGATCCTCAAGTCCCTGCCACTCACATCGGAGACCCGGACTGAGTTCTTAGCTCCTGGGCTCGGCCTGGCCCAGCCCCAGCTGTTGTGCACATTTAGGGAGTAAGCTAGTGGATGGGAGCTCTCGCGCGCTCGCGCGCTCGCGCTCGCGCTCTCGCGCGCTCTCTCTCTCTCTCTCTCTCTCTCTCTCTCTCGCCCTCCCGCCCTCCCTCTCTCCCTCTCCCCCTCTCCCCCTCTCGCCCTCCCGCCCTCCCTCTCCCCCTCTCCCCCTCTCGCCCTCTCCCCCTCCCTCTCCCCCTCTCGCCCTCTCTCCCTCCCTCCCTCCCTTCCTCTCTCTCTCCTTTTGTCTCTCTGCCTCTGAGAACAAAATGAGAAATTAAAATCAACCACCCAGACATAATGCTTGTTAAAAAAGTATGTGTTCCTTCCAACTTTTTTAGGCACATTTGTATGTTGGTGTATTATTATATAGAATGTTGTGCCTGTCTTTCCTCCGCTAACACTGTGCTGTGGACATCTGTCTGTGTGATAGGATTTCTTTTGAATGTGGGCCTGGTGGCCCTCACATGGAGAGTTCTTGTTTACTGGTGGTTCTCTTTTTCTCTGTGGGGTTTTTCCTCCCAGATTTGTCACTGTTATAAATAATGGTGAACGTAAACGTTGGTTTGAATCCCTGGTTATTCGCTTGTGAAACTGATTCCTGCCAGGGCAGTGACTTACTGAAAGCTGACAGGATTCTTGGCAGTGCTGCCGCTGCTGCCCGCAGTCCCCGTTCTGTGGCCTCGGGCCTGCAGGAAGCCCTCGTCTGTTCTCTGAGATCTGGAGGCAGAGTCCACCTCCGTAGCTGCTTCCCTGGGGCCTGTTAGGAATAACTTCCTTCCCCTGGTGTGGAAGTACTTTCCCATCACGTGGTGGCAGCTGTGGTCTGGGTACGAAGTCTCGGCTTTACTCACTCTGAGGATGGTGATGTGGACCCAGCGGGGAAGCGTATTCCTGTAGACCTCTTCCCGGTGCCTAGAATTCAGGCCCTGACCCGTGCTCCCATGCCTCCCCCAACCTCCCCCATCCTCCCCTGCCCACTCTGCTTTAGGTGGCAGGTTGGATTTTGTGTGTTTGTTGTTTTTTGTGTCTCAGTGAACTCGTAATTCAAAACTTCTTGATCTCTCCCCGACCTGCCTTCCTGGTCTGACTTTGTCTGCTGCCCTCCCACATTCCACCTGCTCAGCTGTCCTGGAGTGTTTGCTGTAAGCCACCACACCCTCTCGAACCTTCTGTGCTTCCAAAGCTTTTCTTTAGCCCTAGGCTAGGCCGTCCTGCCTCTCTCCTTGAAGGCACAATCCAAACCTGTACCATGTACATGCAGCTGCCCTCCATCTGCCTAGGGGGAAGGGATCCCCTGGCCTTGTCCTACTCACGCCCTGCAGCATCTGTGCCATTCTGTGTGAGGGTGGTTTGTGTGTCAGCTCCAGGAGGCCCAGAGAAGTCTCTTGAGTGAGCAGATTCTATCAGATGAGCCAGGGGCAAAGGAGGGAAGAGTTAACCTTTGGAAAAAGAAGCAGGGATTACTGCAAAAACATTGACTGTTAGGTTTTGGTGACCATCACTTGCATTCGTCTTTATTATAAAGTGCTGCTGAACCTTACAGCAGGTGTTGACTGTGTGTGTTCTCTTCCTCTTCAATCCAATGCACACCCAGGTGGCACAGGGTGCTTTTAAAAGGGATCCTGACCAATGGCCTGGTGTCCGTGTACGAGCTGGACTACGGCAAGCACGAACTAGTCAACATAAGGAAAGTGCAGCCCCTGGTGGACATGTTCCGGAAGCTGCCGTTCCAAGCCGTCACAGCTCAGCTGGCGGGTAAGTCTGTGGAGTCTGAGCTCGTGCTGCGCCTGAGCTGATGTCATGGTTTGTCCCTGACGAGGGCCGAGTCAGTGGCCTATCGAGTTTAATTGCAACAATGACACTCTAGATGTAATGAAAATAGTCTTGAACAGTCTGCTGTACCATTCTGTCCACTGCCTCTGGGTTCCCGACTCCATTCTGTCTCTGGTTTCTTGCATGACTGCATTTCTTTTTTTTTAAAGATTTATTTTTATTTTTTATTTATACTTATATTTATTTATTTGAAAGACAGAGTTACAGAGAGGTAGAGACAGAGAGAGAGAGCTCTTCCATCCGCTGGTTCACTCCCCACATGGCTGTAATGGCCGCAACTGTGCCAATCCGAAACCACGAGCCAGGAACTTCTTTCAGGTCTCCCACTTGGGTGCAGGGGCCCAAGGACCTGGGCCATCTTCTACTGCTTTCCCAGGCCATAAGCAGAGAGCTGGATGGGAAGTGGAGCAGCCAGGACTTGAACCGGTGCCCATATGAGAGGCCGGCGCTTCCGGCCAAGGCTTTAACCCGCTGCTCCACAACGCCTGCCCCAAGGACTGCATTTCTAAATGCTGTGATCTTAGTACAGGCACAATGTTGCATTCTGCTTGTTTTAATTTAGTATTCTTTACTTTTTTGAAAGATTTATTTATTTATTTATCTGAGAGGCAGAGTTACAGACAGAAAGAGTGAGAGGCAAAAAGAGGTCTTCCATCCGCTGGTTCACTCCCCAGGTGGCCGCAATGACCGGAGCTAGGCTGATCTGAAGCCAGGAATCAGGAGCTTCTTCTAGGTCTCCTATGAGGGTGCAGGGGCCCAAGGACTTAGGCCATCTTCTACTGCTTTCCCAGGCCACAGCAGAGAGCTGGGTCAGAAGTGGAGCAGCTGGATCGTGAGCTGGCGCCCATATGGGATACTGGTGCCTTAGCGGAGGCACCTGTCATTCATTCCTCCTCCTGCTTTAACTGCATTTCCCTTAGAGATAAACCTACATAGTTGAATGCATTGCTGCTGTCATTATTTTGAACAAACTCTAATCTACAGATCTGTTAATAAGAAAAATTAAAGTTTTTCATTTTACCTATTTGCTCATTCTCTCCTCTGATGTTCTTCCTCTCTACGTAGATCCAAGTTCTGACCTTTGTAGTTTTCCTTCTCTCTGAAGAACGTCTTGTCACGTCTCTCCCACGGCAGGTCTGCTGGCTGCTGGCGCCACGCTCCTCCCACTCTGGTTTCCTTGTCTGAGCGTCCTTGTCTCTTCTCCTTTGGAAGGGGGAGTGCGGGGGGCAGAATGCAGTCGGGGAAGTTTCCGCTCTGCCTTCCCCCTCCCTGCTTGCATGCTTTCTGGAGGTAATTCTTAGCTTTTTTTTTTTTTTTTAAGATTTATTTATGTATTTGAAAGGCAGAGTTACAGAGAGGCGGGGGGGGGGGGGGTCTTCCATCTGCTGGTTCACTCCCCAATTGGCCGCAATGGCCAGAGCTGCGCCAATCTGAAGCCAGGAGCCAGGGGCTTCCTCTGGGTCTCCCATGTGAGTACAGGGGCCTAAGGACTTGGGCCATCTTCCACTGCTTTCCCAGGCCATAGCAGTGAGCTAGATCAGAAGTGGAGCAGCCAGGACTTGAACCAGTGCCCTTATGGGAGGCTGGCACTGCAGGCAGTGGATTTACCTGCTATGCCACAGCACTAGCCCCATAATTCTTATCATTACTCCTCTATAATTAGGGTGCTTTTCCTCCTCTGGCATCTTTCAGGGCGTTTCTCTACCTCTGATTTTCCAGAGTTGGGGATGATTCGCATAGGTGTATTTTGGGGGGCGTTTGTGCCCCAGTTGGTGTCGGAGCCTCCTGGCCTGTGCGTTGTGTCTGACTTCAGTCAGGGAGAATGGTCAGGCACTCCTGCTTCAGACGTTGCTGCTGTCTTCCTGTCCTTCGGATGGGCCCATTTCCAGTGTCCGTTTCTGATTCTGGCGGGCTTTGTCCTCCGGCTCCCGAGTTCTGCCCGCTCCTGCTGGTGCGTGCCTCAGCCAGATCCAGCCCATCGGTGAACCCGTCAGGACGGCCGCGCCCCTGGTAATGCTGTCCGTGGTGGCTAGTATTTCTTTTTGGTTTGTTCTTAGAATCTCCACCTTTCTGCTTCTTGCATTCTGTCTGTGTTCCCCATGGAAGCCCTCAGCGTACTTTCGCAGTGCTCTGCAGCATTTCTGCCGTAACTGACTGACTGTGGTGCTTGTTCAGTCTCCTCAAACCATGTGTGTTTTTGGTTTGTTTTGATTTTGCTTTTCCTGCCACTTCCAGTTTTCTGTAGTTGTTAGTGATGGTGGAAGGCTGGATGTGGTGTCCTGGGTAGAAGAAACTCTGGTAAAGGGGCCTTGGGTTGCACAGGACGAGGTGTGTGCGGGCGTTGGGGTGGGGTGCAGGGGTTCTGACGTCCCACAGGAGGGTCTCAGTCCTCGGTGGGCCTGTGCCTCCTGGACCAGGAGCCTCTCCTGTACTGAGGTTTTCCCCCTTAGAAAGGGAAAACTGGGGGCCGGCGCTGTGGCATAGTGGGTTAATGCCCTGGCCTGAAGCGCCAGCATCCCATATGGCCGCCAGTTCTAGTCCCAGCTGCTCCTCTTCCAATCTAGCTCTCTGCTGTGACCTGGGAAAGCAGTAGAAGATGGCCCAAGTCCTTGGGCCCCTGCACCCATGTGGGAGACCCAGAGGAAGCTCCTGGCTTCAGACGGGTGCAGCTTGGATCCGTGCAGCTCCAACCATTGTGGCCAATTAGGGAGTGAACCATCAGATGGAAGACTTCTCTCTCGCTCTCGCTCTCTCTCTGCCTCTCCTCTCTCTCTGTAGCTCTGACTTTCAAATAAATAAAATAAATCTTAAAAAAAAAAAAAAGAAAGAAAGAAAGGGCAAGCTGGCTAGAAGGGAATGGAATTGGGCGTTTCCCTCCACCCAGGTAGATTAATTTGTCTCTGGTAAAACTCCAGCAGGTCAGGCTCTGGTAAAATGTTTCTCCTAAGGGCAGGACTTGTTAAGAACAGAGAGCTTCAAGTACTTCAAAAATGTTCCCTTTATGTCTCCTCCTGCTGGAGGCAGCAACGGATTTTTCTTGGATATTCACTATGCGAACCTGGAGGTCATGCCTGAGGCACTGAAGCTCTTAGAAGTCGGTGGTGCCCGTGCATGGTGTGCGGGCTTGTGCACGTGCGTACATGCACTGAGGGGGGGGGGGTGTCTCTCTGACCTCAGACTTATCCCCATGAGCCTCTGGCAGTTCCTCAGTTACCATTTAGGTCCCTGCCCATTGATTCCATTAAATTCTTTGCTAGGAGGTTTAGGGACCGTTTCGCTAATTACAGATCAGCAAAGAGCAGCCTAGAGCAGTGAGCGTTCTGCCCGAGGTCCCACAGCCTCCAGCCCACTGCTCTGCCTCTGTCCCTTCCCCTCTACTTCCTGCTCAGAATGGAAAGTGTGATTTGAAGTCAGAAGGCCTGGGTCCCGTCACGTCACTTCTCAGCCTACCCCATAATTATTAGTAAAGTGACAGGTTAATGCCCATCCTGCTTATGCCTCCAAACTAATGTGTGAGTCAGAGAGAGTAAACATGGAACCACTTGTAAATGATGCACAGCGCGGATCCCCGACACTTTCCTGACTCTTGTTTCTAGAGATAGGTTTTTTGTGTGTGGGTTTTGTTTTGTTTTGTTTTGTTTTTTTGACAGGCAGAGTGGACAGTGAGAGAGAGAGAGAGAGAAAGGTTGGTTCACCCCACAATGGCCGCTGCGGCCGGCGCACCGCGCTGATCCAAAGCCAGGAGCCAGGTGTTTCTCCTGGTCTCCCATGCAGGTGCAGGCCCAAGGACCTGGGCCATCCTCCACTGCCTTCCCGGGCCACAGCAGAGAGCTGGACTGGAAGAGGAACAACTGGGACAGAATCCAGTGCCCCAACCGGGACTAGAACCTGGGGTGCCGGCACCGCAGGCAGAGGATTAGTCTAGTGAGCCGCGGCGCCAGCCTCTAAAGATAGTATTGATGAAGGGCCCGTTGTGTCCTCAGTTCTTTTTCTAGATGCATCTCTGCCAAGGCTTCTTTCTTTTTTTAATTTTTTTTATTTTTAAGATTTATTTACTTATTTGAGAGGTGGAGTTACAGAGAGGGAGAGACAGAAAGAGAGAGGCTTCCACCTGCTGGTTCACCCTCCAAGTGGCTACAATGGCCAGAGCTGGGCCAGACTAAAGCCAGGAGCCAAGAGTTTCATCTGGGTTTCCCACATAGGTGCAGGGGCCCAAGCACTTGGGCCATCCTCCATTGCTTTCCCAGCTACATCAGCAGAGAGCTGGATCAGAAGTGGAGCAGCTGGGACTCAAACTGGTGCCCATAAGGGATGCCGGCTTAGCTTGCTGTGCCCCAGCACTGGTCCTGAGGCTTCTTTCTTGTACTGACTTCGTCCTACATTAAAAACCTCTCAGTAGATTGGATTACTCATTCTGAAGGAAGCCCCGCCCCTTTTTAATTAATGAAAACACATTCACTGGAACTTTCCAAGAGGTGTGTGGTGGAGAGTCCATCCTTCTTGCCCCGACACAGGCATCCACTGCAGAGGGGAGTGGTGTGGACTGACGTTTCATGGAGTCACCTGTTGCGACATGGCCGCAAGAGCCGTCACTTGGCTACATTAGTTCACATTCAGCCGGGCCTTTTGAGCTCACTCTCTTTGATGGGGTTGGGGGAGAGTCCCAGGTGACTGAGTCAGATGCCTTTAAGATTCTCCAGGAACCTTGGGCCCACCCTCTCCACTCACAGGCGAGAGTCCTGGATGTTTGCCTCCCAGGGTTCCCGGGAAGCTGTTGCTTCAGCACCTCCAGCCTTGTCGTGGCCTTTGCGTCCACACAGCATGGCTCTCGTGCCATTCCCTGGATCCTCCAAGGGAGGGGCCACACTGTGAACCCCGCTCTTCTCTGACTGAGGACGCTCTCCAACCACCAGGACTTAAAGGTCGTCAGGACTGCTGGAGCTAAAACAAGAAATCCTGAGCAACCGAAGAAGTCGGCTCACTCTGTCTAGAAAACAAGACTTCTAAAACTTCCACACCTCATTCCCTTGGGCATTCAGTTCATAATTTGTCCAATCTAGTATATGTGGACGTAATTTATATTAGTTTAGTAGTACTTCTAAGAATTTTTTTCTTTTCTCAATTTTGTTTTAAAATCTAAGCATTTTCTAACTTGTCCCCTCAAGTCCCAAATTCATAGAAATTTAGAGATGCACAGGGCTCCAACTTCATCTGGTCCAGGCAGTTTCTTTTAGAACAGATAGACTGAAGACTGAGTGTTCACCTGATTGGCCCAAGAGCCCACCCCCCGATAGGGGAGGAGCTGGGCCGAGCAGCCGAGTCCCCTGACTTCAGTCTAGTGCTTTCTCCGTGGTGGTGTGTGTGTATGATTTCTGAGCAATTACACTGTAAGTGAATCATGTGATTCTTCTTTCTTTTACTATATTTGACCCATTGGAAAAAGCCAAGTCTTTAATTAACAAAAAACCATAAATATCATGGATATTATTTTTCCTGGCTATCTCAGTGATTAATTTCTATATGCTTGACATATGGGAAATGAACAGTCATTCTGACCTCAATTTATAACAACATTCGATCTTAAATGAGCACGTATCTGTGGGTCAAAGTTTCCAGCAGTGACTGCATTCAGAGAGAGAAACTGTATACTGGGTGGTTTTTAAGATTGCTGGGCAGGGCCAGCACTGTAGCTTAGTGGGCAAAGCTGCCACCTGCCTTGCTGGCATCCCATATGGGCACTGGTTCGAGTCCCAGCTACACCATTACTAATTCACTTCCCTGCTAATGGCTTGGGAAAAGCAGCAGAAGATGGCCCAAGTGTTTGGGCCTGTGCACCATGTGGGAGACCCAGAGGAAGCTCCTGGCTCCTGGCTTTGGCCTGGCCTAGTGCTGGCCTTCGTGGCCATCTAGGGAGTAAACCAAAGGATGGAAGATCCTTCTGTCTCTGTCTTTCCCTCTCTTTGTAACTCTTTCAAAATAAATAACCACATCTTAAAAAAAAAGATTGCTGGGCAGCTGTTGATGAGTTCAGGCAGACCTGCCCCGGGCTGCATAAGAACTCTGGGACGGGTTAAATGGCAGCCCACTGTGATGAGCCAGAGAAGGACTCCCGTGACAGCTCACTGCCTCCTCTTCTCCCTTGTCTCCCAGGAGTGAAGTGCAGCCAGTGGTCGGAGGAGGCGTCCATGGTGTTCCGGAACCACGTGGAGAAGAAGCCTCTGGTGGCCTTGGTGCAGACGGTCATCGAGCACACCCACCCTTGGGACCGGAAAGTGGTGGTCTATCTAGTAGACACCTCGCTGCCCGACACGGACATCTGGATTCATGATTTTATGTCAGAGTATCTGGTAGAGCTTTCAAAAATTAATTAATCACTGCTTCTGAGACCTTGACAACTAATTCAGGTTTTTTAGCAATAACAAAATGTAGTAGCTTTTAAAAAAATCATATTTCTGCTACATGGCTCTGACTGCTTGCTGTGGGGGATTGAAAGAATATGCATATGCTTGTTTGATGGAAGATATTTAACAAGTTTTGTTTAACAGAGTTGGCTTTTCAAAGAAAATTGCACTTGAATTATTACTATAATACTAGAATAAAAATGTTTATCAGTATAGAGCCTGCCTCCGTTGTAATTTCTAGGCTCCGTGGTCAGGAGACGAGTTTCCTCTCTCACTGAGGTTGTGTGCCCTGCAGTGCTGGGTCAGCCGCCAGCGCCACAGCTGCACTGTCCCCTGAGGTGAACCCCTCGCTGCCAATTCCTAGTGACTTCTCGCTGCCCAGAGAGACCAGCCCTGAGGCTCAAGCCTTCCACAGTCCCCTTCCCAGCCTCGTGGCCACCTCCCCCTGCTCTAGCCACACTGCCCCTTATTGCTGGACCCCTACTTGTCCATCCAGGGCTGCTGGCATTGTAACGCAAGACTTGCTCTCCCTCCAAGCCTGGCTTATG
Organism: Oryctolagus cuniculus; assembly: GCF_051225735.1. NCBI lineage: Eukaryota > Metazoa > Chordata > Mammalia > Lagomorpha > Leporidae > Oryctolagus > Oryctolagus cuniculus. The sequence goes on from NC_142867.1 coordinate 201,516,490, forward strand.
CACCCCCTCGGCCTGCAGCTCCTTCTCCTCTCCCTGTTTTTGCCGGTCAGTGTCTGCCTGACTCCCGGGCTGCCTCCGTGGTGCTCCTTTATAGGATGTAACTGGCACACCAGTCACCCGGCTGGACCATGAGCCTCTCAAGAGAGGGCTGGGTCTTGGCCAGCTCTTCATGGGGGTGGGACAGGAGGACCCTGGTGCATGTTTGAGGGCTGGTTCTAGTGGGTGGCGAGGTGAGCCTTGATTGGTAGAGGCTGACACTCCCAGTGTTCTGGATTTCCAGCGGGCACGTGACCCCACTGTGCAGCTGGGGAGAGAAGTGAGACAGACTGCAGCAAACCCCCGTCTGTGGCAGCCGGGATCGGCGCAGTGTCCGCCTGTGTGCTTGCCAGTTGGCGGGCAGATGGACAGGCAGACCGGCAGGCCGGAAGCTTTAGATGAGGGGGGGAGGTGGGGCCTCAGAGTGGAGCCCAGGGAATTAAGCAAAGATACTGAAGATTTGTGGAAGTTTTTAGTCATCGTTCTTAGACCCGATAGCTTAGGTGTGGAAGCTGGGGAAGAGTGAAGCCTTTCTGAAGGCTCCCTGAGGCTGCGGCGATGAGCCTTCTCCACCTGGCAGCTTTGAAGTTTGATTTTGAGGGTCCGGCGTCGTGGTGCAGCAGGTTAAGCCACCTGTTGGAGTGCCGGCAGCCCACGTCTGAGCGCCGGTTCGAGTCCTAGCTGCTCTGCTTCGCATCCGGCTTCCTGGTAGTGACCCTGAGGAGACAGCAGAAGATGGCCCATGTCCATGGGCTCCTGCCACCCACGTGTGACATCCAAACAGAGTTCCAGGCTCCTGGCATCAGCCCGGACCACTGCTAGCTGTCACGTTCATTTGCAGAATGAACAAGTACATGGAAGATCTCTCTTGGTCTCTCTCTCTCTCTCTCTCTCTCTCTCTCTCTCTCTCCCCCCCGCCCCCGTGTCTCCTTATTGCTCTGCCTTACAAATATATAAATCTTTTTTTAATCTTCTGTGTAATGTAAGCCAGTTAGACAGCGTGTGATGAGATCATAAACTACTGGTAGGAAATATAGAGAGGACTTCAGGGGCTGGAGATAAAAAATATTCAAATCATTCATTTTTTGGAAAATCTAGGAAAAACAACAGAAAAGGATAACGATCTGTTTTTCATTTTAAGCATGTTGACATTAGCTCTCCAGCTTTTTAAAGTTTATATTTACCACTAAATTGCTTCAAAAAGCAGGAATACTTACATCGGTGAGCAATCACTTAGGGTGCAATAAAAATAGCAAGGCCCGTGCAAGTTTAAGTGAAAGGAGTGTGGACGTTTTTACAGTGCCTTTTCCTGCATGCACACACAAAAACCAAAAATCCTCAAATCGTCTTACTAAGGAAAAAGTGGTTTCCATTTCACTGACTTCATCCTCGTAAAGCGATTGTGTTTCTTGATGTAACTGCAGAACTGATGTTGGGACAGCGTGACAAACAAATGACATGCACCTCCACCTCACAGCGTCTTTGAAACTCAATCCCTGGGGACTGAAAGGCTAAGGTGGGAAGAAACTCTAGGAGAATGCCTTCATAACCCAGACTAGGGCAAGTTCTTAGCGGGACATACAAAGTGCTAGCCATATGTGTTAAAGCCTGCGTACCTGTTCATCAAAAAGATGTTATCAAGCAGGTGACGAGCAGGAAGGCCATCTGGCCCAGCAGTTAAGTCGCTGCTTGGGATCCTGCAGCCCGTGTCAGGGTGCCCAGGTGCTCACCTGCCGCTCCGTTGCCCATGTGGCTTCCTGCTAGTGACTGGGCCCTGCCACCCATGTGGGAGACCTGGCTGGAGTTCTTGGTTCCTGGCTTCAGCCTGGCCCAGCCCTGGCTGTTCAGGCAGACATTTGAGGAGTGAACCAGAGGATGCAAGATCTCTATCTCTCTACCTTTCAACTAAAAATGAAATAAATAAAGATGTTTAATAAACGTGAAAAGGCAAAGCAGAAAGTGAAAGAATATAATTGAGGAATATATCAGGATACCGGAAAGTTTGTGGGAAAATCAAAATGCTAAGCTTATTTTGGTGCAAACATCTTGAAATCCACGCATTTGGAGGGAGGGAGGGAGGGAGGGAAGGAGGAAGAGAACCCCGAGACTCCCGTAACCAAGACTATGCAGAAAACAAATGGGCAGTGCATGTGAAGTGTCACTTCAACAAAGCACTCCAACGGCTCAGGAGCCTTGAGAAGGTGCTCGCCGCCTTAGGACATGGGACGGCAAGTGCTGAGGTAGTGCACCGTGCCAGAATGGCTGAGCGGCCAGTGGTGGAGGTGGAAGCTGCCATGTGAAATGGCACAGTGACTTTTTTTTTTTTTTTTGGACAGGCAGAGTGGACAGAGAGAAGGGTCTTCCTTTACCGTTGGTTCACCCTCCAATGGCCGCTGCGGCCAGTGCACTGCACTGATCCGAAGCCAGGAGCCAGGTACTTCTCCTGGTCTCCCATGGGGTGCAGGGCCCAAGCACTTGGGCCATCCTCCACTGCCTTCCCGGGCCACAGCAGAGAGCTGGACTGGAAGAGGAGCAACTGGGACAGAATCCGGCGCCCTGACTGGGACTAGAACCTGGGGTGCAGGCACCGCAGGCGGAGGATTACCTAGTGAGCCGCGGTGCCAGCCTGCACAGTGACTTTTTATTTATTTATTTATTTTTTGACAGGCAGAGTGGGCAGTGAGACAGAGAGAAAGGTCTTCCTTTGCCATTGGTTCACCCTCCAATGGCCGCCGCAGCCGGCGCGCTGCGGCCAGTGCACCACGCTGATCCGATGGCAGGAACCAGGTACTTATCCTGGTCTCCCATGGGGTGCAGGGCCCAAGCACTTGGGCCATCCTCCACTGCACTCCCGGGCCACAGCAGAGAGCTGGCCTGAAAGAGGGGCAACCGGGACAGAATCCGGCGCCCCGACCGGGACTAGAACCTGGTGTGCTGGCGCCGCAAGGTGGAGGATTAGCCTAGTGAGCCGCGGTGCCAGCCTGCACAATGACTCTCAATCAGAGTGGGGCGCTGCCTCTCCCAGCGCGCAGGTCAGGCACAGCCCGCAAGCCAGCTCTGGCAGCCGCAGTGCGTGCACGCAGAACCTGAGCCTACCGGGGAAGCAAGTTTACGGCGGCACAGACAATGGTCACTGAAGCCTGCAGACAGTTCAGTGTCCTTTACCAGTAAAGTAGGTTATTGTTTCAGAGTTGTATTTATGTATTCGAAAGGCAGAGAGTAACAGAGAGAGAAAGGGTGGGGGAGACAGAGAGAGATCTTCCATCCATTGGTTCACTCCCCAGATGGCTGTGACGGTCGTAGCCAGGAGCTCCCACGTGGTGGCAGAGTCCCAAGCATTTGGGCCCTCCTCTGCTGCTTTCCCAGGCCATTAGCAGGGAGCCGGGTTGGGAGCGGAGCCAGCAGGGACTCCCACTGGTGCTCTGATGTGAGCATTGCAGGCAGCAGGTTAACCTGCGGCACCACAGTGCCAGCAGCAGACTTTTTTTTTTTTAACTGTAATATATTCACACGATGGAAAACTCCAAAGCAAAGAGAGAGACCAGCTACAGCTGCGTAAAACACCACGGCTTAATCCCACAACACAGGGTGGAGCAAATATGCTCCAGGAAGAAGAAAGCATGGGTAGAGGGTAGCTTAAGGGTCAAGAAAGTGGTGCTGTTTGAGAAGGGGCTGAGACCCCGGGGCCAGGCTGGCTTTTGGCCATCGGCACTGCCTCCAGACGGAGTGCTGGCAGCACAGGTGTGCACGCTTTGAAGAGTCACGAAGCTGCATGTTTAAGCTGTGTGCACGCTTTTGAATGCATTAAAATCACGTGTGATGATTAAATCATCACCGTACTTTTAAATGGGTGGCGCAGACGACTTGAAGAGAGCATTGTCTGGGCCGGCGCTGTAGCATAGCGGGTAAGCCACCAGCATCCCATATGGGTGCCAGTTTGAGTCCCAGCTGCTCCACTTCTGATCCAGCTCTCTGCTATGGCCTGGGAAAGCAGTAGAAGGTGGCCCAAGCATGGAGACTGCACCAGCATGGGAGACCCGGAAGAAGCTCCTGACTCCTGGCTTCGGATCGGCGCAGCTCCAGCTGTTGCGGCCATCTGGGGAGTGAACCAGCGGATGGAAGACCTCTCTCTCTCTCTGCCTCTCCTTTGCTCTGTGTAATTCTGACTTTCAAGTAAATAAATATATATATTTTTTTTGACAGGCAGAGTGGACAGTGAGAGAGAGAGACAGAGAGAAAGGTCTTCCTTTTGCCGTTGGTTCACACTCCAATGGCCGCCACAGCCAGCGCATTGTGCTGATCCAAAACCAGGAGCCAGGTGCTTCTCCTGGTCTCCCATGGGGTGCAGGGCCCAAGCACCTGGGCCATCCTCCACTGCACTCCCTGGCCACAGCAGAGAGCTGGCCTGGAAGAGGGGCAACCGGGACAGAATCCGGCGCCCCAACCGGGACTAGAACCCGGTGTGCCGGCGCCGCTAGGCGGAGGCTTAGCCTAGTGAGCCACGGCGCCGGCTAATAAATAAATATTTTTTAAAAGAGAGAGAGCATTGTCTTATAGCCTGACTTACAAGAATCCACTTCTGGGGCCCACCACTGTGACATAGTAGGCTAAGCCTCCACCTGCAGTGCTGGCATCCCATATGGGTGCCAGTTCGTGTCCCAGCTGCCCCACTTCCGATCCAGCTCTCTCTGATGGCCTGGGAAAGCAGTAGAAGATGGCCCAAGTCCTTGGGCCCCTGCACCCATGTGGGAGACCTGGGAGAAGCTCCTTGCTTCAGATTGGTGCAGCTTCAGCCATTGTGGCCATTTGGGAAGTGAACCAGCAGATGGAAGACCTCTCTCTGTCTCTTCCTTTCTCTGTCTGTAACTCTGCCTCTCAAATAAATAAAATCTAAGAAAAAAAAAATACATTTCCACGAAAAAAAAAAAAACAAGACTTTAAAAAAAAACTTTATCATTAGCAATCTATATACCAGGATTAAAGAGTTGATTTAATTAGGACACAGCTCAGCCCAAACCTCCCCCTAATAATCCAAAATAAGGTGTTTCCCGGCACTCATACGCATTCCAGCATAGGAGCGGTTTGGTCCAGGAGAGCAATTGAAGTCTGGTTGGGTTTAAGTGGTTTGTTCTGGAGAACACAGCAGCCCTTCAAGAACAGGTGTGGTTACTCCAGCTCTTGGAGGTGTTCCCTGGTCAGTACCGTAGGGGTCGCAAGCATTAGACCCCATGTTCCCCGGACGGCGCTGTCGGCCCTTCCCGGCTGGGCCCTGCGAGCGGGAGCCAGCCCGGCTTCCACCAGCGAAGGCGAGGGCGCGGCCGCCACTCGCCGGCTCTGCTTCTACACTCGCCAGGATTCTGAAGGCGTGAAACGCGAGACCCCTCAGCGACGAAACCGTGCCCACCTGTCCCCTAGATAGCTCCGCTGACGCTGGAATTCTTCCTGGTTCAAGTGGGGAAACTGAGGCCCAGACCGGGCGCGATCCGCGCTCACTTGGCCGCGGAGCAGGGGCCACTCCCAGGTCTGGGGCTGTGCGCGGCGACCGGCGCCCCCAAGCCGGACGGGAAGGAGGGAGGGCGGGCGGGCGCGGGCGGCGGGCGGGGCGGGGCGCGGTGACAGCGCCGAGCGGGGCCCGCCCCGGCTCCCACCCCCGGAGCCCGCAGCGCCCGCCCAACGCGGCCGCCAGGGAGCTCGTCCGGCCCCGCGCTGCGCTCGCCTCGCCGTCGTCCGCGCCCGCACCGGCTCCGCCGCGCCCCGGTAAGACCCCCACCCTACACGGGGTCCCCCTCGCGCTCGCGGGGTTCCCTGCGCCCGCGCCGGGCCTCAGCCATATCTGGGCAAAATATTCAGCTGTCGCCGCCGCCGCCAAGAGGGACTGAGCGCGGCTCCCTCTATAAATAGCTGCCGCCTCGGGTTGCCTCCGGGGCTAGGGAGCCCGGGTCTTGGGGTCCGGAGCCCGGCGTTCGGGACCCCGGCGCTGCAGTCCCCGCCACCCCGCGCGCCGGCCCTGGCCAGGGCGTCCTGCCTCTGGACGTCTGCGCCGTGGCTGCTGGGGCGAAGAGGTCCCGCGGGCTCTGGGAGAGAGCACCGGGGTCCCCGCTGACCCCAGCGCCCTCCGTGGAGCTCTGCGCTCTGCTGGGCGCAGGTGGCGCCCGGGCGCGCACGGGGCGCGGCCTCTCGGCTGCCGGCGGAGAATCCGGAGTGGGAGGGGGCGTCCGTGCTCGCGTGGACGTGGAGCCGGGGTTCGCGCGGCACCGGGACAGAAAAAGTTTCCCAAAGTGCGGCGATGGCGAGGTTTTCAAGAACGGCGGTTGGGGCGGTGCGCGGCCGGGGGAGCGGGAAAGAGGACCCTCCGGCTGTCACCGACTCGCGGCTCGACCTTGGCAAGCCGCCTCTTTTCTCCGGCCCGGGGTCCCCCGTTTGTCGGAGCAAGGAACCGGGGCGGTGATAGCGGGGAAGCGCGCTCTCGACTGCCCGCGCTCCCGCCACCTGTTCGCCGGCTCCCTGCCCGGGGACGTCGGAGCCCAGCCGCGCACATCGGAAGCGGTCGCGGAAATCCGCCCCCCCCCCCATTCAATAGTGTCCCCGGCGCCCAGTGGGACCCTTGGAGTAGCCTGGGCCGCGCACACCCAGGAAGCGCACCCCTTGGGTGCTTAGGGTCACCGCGGCTGGTAGCCATCACAGCCTTGGCCAAGCAGCATGTGGCCATATGGTGACCCTGGGAGGCTATCGGTGCTGGTCCAGCCGCCCCTGGCCTGTTTCCTCACCAGTGTGGGCCCCGGGTCCTGGCCACCCGGCCACCATGGCAGACCCTGGCCTCTGCAGCGGCCCCTTGGTGGAGACTGGGAGATGAGCAGGCCCAGGCTCTTGCTGTGTGAATCGCACAACCAGACCCTGGGTCGCTGCGGGATCGCCTGGAGGTGACAGCCGTTTCAGTCTGGGTCCAGGGCGGCAGCCCCCTGCTCAAGGTCACAGGGGGCAACGGGGGTGCAGCCTCCAGGAACCTGTCCCTGCTCTTCCATGGCAGTACCCCACCAGCGCCCCCTCTTCTGGGCCCCTGAACTACCCGGGGGCTCAGACTACAGTGCCCTTATCCTGAAGCTTCCCTTGCCTCTGTCCTTGTCCTGCTGCATGGTTTCTCTAAGGCTGGCTGGAAGCCTCCCAGATGAGAGCGAGAAGGAGCCACAGTGCGGCCAGGGAAAGCAGGCGCACCGCGGCTTTGGGGCTTGTCTGCAGGGAGCGGGTCTCACAGACAGCCCTTGGCCCTGGAGCCACTCACAGCCTGAGAGGGAAGCCAGTGTCCTCTAAAAATAGCCTCGCCCCACCTTATCAGGGCTTCACACCTTCTCCCCGGAGCAACAGAAAGTAGAAGCGGGTCCTGCCAGCCCTGCGCAGAGACTGCTAGACACAGGTGCCGCTCAGAGTGGGGGACCCGGGGTCCAGAGGGAGCCCGGTCTCCCTGGGAAGATGTCCCGACCTGAAGAGAAGGCCAGGGAGGGGTGGGAGAAGGGGGCTTCCCTGGGGCGAAGGTGGCGGGGAGGGGGAGAGGGGAAGCTACCAGTTGCTGTACAGACATGGGTGTGGGGTGAGGGCTGGGAAAGGCCAGCGGAAGTGGCCAGGCTCTCGGGGGACTCTGGCCAGGACCCTGCAGAGGGTACAAACCTGAGATCCGCCAGGGACCCAGCCTGCCAGTCTGAGCCTTGGTTTCTTTCTCCAACCAACGGGGACATCAAGTACCCATTGCCTAGGGGCTGCTGGGAGCTCATCGAAAGGGTACAAGGGAGGCTCTGAGGCCAGAGCCTGGTACCCTGGGATGTTACTAGTGCTAACGAGGGGCAGAAGTAGGAGACAGTGGGAGCGCAAGTGGAGACAGAGCTTGCAAGTCTTTCTCAAAGCTCAGATGAGAAAGGAGGGAGCTGGGGACTGGCACAGAAGTGAGGCAGGTGCTTCTGGGCTGATAAGAGAGTTAAAGGAGAGGCTGCGGGGTGTGCCCATGGCCAGGACTGCAGCCTGCTTTCCTGGCCACTGAGGGCCGCAGGCTGTGCAGGGCGCCTCCACGGGGGACAGTGCAGAGGGTGGTGGCAAAATACTGCAGAGCCTGGCTCAGGCCCGCATCTCCCGGCTCACTTGGGGGTCTGCGCAGGAGGGTCGCGCCGGGCCAGGAAGGGTGACTGGAGCCTGCGTGCAGGCCCTGACACCTTGGCCTTGCTTGCTCTGAAGTGACGTCATCGATAGATGACTCCGGCTGAGCCCAGTGCTAGTGGCCTTTTCCAGCCAGTGTTTTGATTTTTCAGTCCTGCTAATGGACCCGCCTCGTTGCCAGCCTTTCTGAAGAAGCCAGCTCACTTTCCACTTAAAGCCAGAGCCCCCAAACAGATCAATTATTTGGCTGCTAGGAGCCATTATCCGTTGAAAGCCACAGGCTCATTGCTGTGGAAAAACATGAATCAGAGAGCAGGGCTCTGGGGTCCTTGCCTCTCTCTTGTTCTGCTGCGTAAATTCTCCTGTTGGTTAATCGCAATAGAACCTGACTCTCTGTGCTTTTAATGATAATAAGGAATGAGCTCATTGGAGTCAACCCAGGACACGTTCTGGAAGGTTCCGGAAGGTTCTGGGAAATTTTCTTGGTGTCAGGAGGAGGCACTAAGTCTGTGACTGACCTGAAAAACTAAACAGAACTCAAGCATTTATTTTGCTTCTCCTGCTTGTCCATCCTTTTGTTTTCCTCTCAGAGAAAAACAAATGTGCGCCTGCAGAGGAAAGAGGGAGGGAGCAGACGAGGGGAGACAGCGCCCCCTGGGCCCCTGTCTCTCCTCAGAGTCCCCAGCTCCAGCCCCCACTCTCTGGGGCTCCCAGGGTGGTGGCCCCAGCGCCATCCCTGGAGACGAGCCTGGTGGCCGCTGAGGCACGGTCCCTGCTGTCTGCTCCCGTGCTCAGAGGGAGCAGCAAAGCCGAGAGGCCTCCTGGCCCCTCGTGGCCTTGTCCCTTCTGCCCCTGCCTAAGTGTTGGTGTCCTCTTTCTACCCACACCCTGTCGCAGTGACTCCTGGGGTCCAGCCAGGTGTGGCGCTGCCTGCTGCCTGCTGGGCAAAGACACTAGGACGTCGCCAAGGCAGACTCAGGCTCATTTGTCACCCAGCCCTCCTCCCCTGCCCCCAGCCTTGTCACCATCAGGAGGGGGACATCACCTACCCAGGCAGCGAGCCCTAGGCCTCCCTCCTCTTCGCTGCCCCACTCCTGGGGGTCCCAGAGCCCTGCCAGTGCCAGCTTCCTTAGTATCTCCTACATCCATTTCTGTCCCCATTGCTCCCCTTGGGGGCTTCGCCGTCTCTCCCCATCAGCGTGAGGGCCTCTTCAAGGCTGTTTGCGTCTCGGGGTCTCTCTTTGCATGCCGCCGTTAAAAAGTCTTCAAGAAGCTGCCACTCCTTCAGGGACTCCCGCTTCCCACTGGGTAGGGACAGCTTCCTTGGTGTCTAAGACGGGATCCCAGACTCTGTCTCCCAAAGCACCTGCAGCCCTCCTCCCAATCCCCCATCCTTCTGGCCATGGTGCGCTTGGGCCGCCCGGCCTTGGCCCCGTTGATCCTTCTGCCTGGAATGCTGTTCCTCTGCTCTTCTCAGCCTGGAGAACTCGTCATCTTCCTCCAGAGCAGAGCGCTCGGCTGCCCCACCTGCCCCACCTGCCCCACCTGCCCCACCTGCCCCACCTGCCCCACCTGCCCCACAGCCCCCTGCGCGGACTTCAGAGTGGACGTGATTCTAAATGGAGCTGTCTGTGGACATCTCTTCCCCTCGGGCCAGACGGAGAGCTCCTTGAGGACAGGGTTCCCAGCGTGTTCATTTCTGCTTCCCCAGCTGCCTGGTCCGTAGCACAATACAAGCGCGGTGGGCATTAGTGATGGAATGAATGAATGAATGAATAAGGAAATGAAGGTTGTGTGATGACCACAACAGTCGTGCACCACCAACCAGCATTCACACGCATTGCCCAGTCTCGCCAGACCGGAGGCTTCCCGAGGGCAGGGCCCACACCTGCTCCCCCCGACCCTGGTGAGGGAGGCCCCGCAGGTGCTCATAGCTCTTCCTGCAGCGAGACCCCGAGTCCCAGCAGGCATTGTGCCCCGCCGTCCATCTGAGATGTGCATTCCAGCCAACGGCACTGCTCTCCCGGCTGCTAAGGGCCTAGATCAGTGCTTCTCTAACCTTGGCGAGCATTTGAGTCGCTTGAATTTTTTTTTTTTAAATGCAGATTCTGGTCCAGCAGGTATGGGATGGGGCTCGAGGTTCTGAATGTTTAAGGAGCTCCTTGTTTCCAACAAGCTCCTTAGATAAGGAGCCTGAGGGTCCCAAGAAGCTCTCTAAACACAGAGTCTGGTGCGGATGCCACATCTGCCAAGTGCCGCCCCGGGCGCAGCCAGGTGAGGGCGCCTCTCCCAGGGTCCCCCTGGCCTCTGCAGGTGAATGCGCTGGCGTCAGCACATGAATTGCTGGCTGTGAGCACCGTCCGCGAGCGCACGGTGCACACCTGGCCAGTGCTGGGGAGGGAACCTGAGACTCTGAGATAGCAAAGTTGCCCCGGAGCGTGCGAATGGAAGGCGAGGGAGAGGGAGACGTGGAGATGGGCTTCCTCCTTGCAGGCTCAGGAAGGTGTAAAAGTTTAGGCAGATGCAGCATTGCATGCATTGGCTGATGGTGTTCCTGCAACACCCCATTGATACCATTAACAGGGTTTGACATGGCCGAAAATAAACCCACAGACGTAATGTAATTGGTAACACCAGAAAGTTTAAGAAGACGGTGCAGAAGCCTTGAAGATTATGAACGTGCACTCTTTGGGAATCTGATTAGAACTGTGGAGGCTTGCTCCAGGGAAGTAAGTGCGTCCATGCGCACAGCAGGTGGCATTGCAGTGGGCGCGTGCCTCCCTTGGGAGCCCACGCGAAAGCCTAGCTTAAGAACTCCCAGTGTAGAGGTTAAGGAGAAGAGACGACTCCAGTGTCCTGGCTGAAGATAGCAACTGGATTTATTTATTTGGACACTCAAATCGGCTCCCAGGAGCAGGGATCTGGGAGGCAGCAGATGATGGGTCACGTACTTGGGTCCCCACCACTGATTGAATCCCAGGCCCCCGGCTGTGACCTGACCCAGCCCTGGCTGTTGTGGGCATTTGGGCAGTGAACCAGCAGATGGGAGACCTCCGTCTCTCTCTTTCAAATAAAGTTAAAATAAATAAATAATTTATCTCAAATCAGCTCTGAGATGCATCATGGCAGCCCAGGGGAGAAGGGAGACAAGATGGATGGGAGGACTTCAAGCCTGACCACAAAGGAAGACACCTCAGAGAAGGAGTGAGAACTATTTCCTTAGGCCAGCTTCTCAGCATATTGTCGTGATGGGACAATGGAGAAGGCAGTTTAACATGGTGGGTGAGAACATGGCCTTGGGGCTGGCGCTGTGGTGCAGAGGCTGAAGCTGTCTCCTCCAGTGCCAGCATCTCATACGGTCACCAGTTCGAGTCTCGGCTATTCCACTTCCAATGCAGTTCCCTACTCATGTACCTGGAAAGGCAGCAGAAGATGGCCCAAGTCCTTGGGCCCTGCACTCACATAGGAGACCTAAAGGAAGCTCCTGGGTCCTGGCTTCAGCCTAGCCCAGCTCCAGCTGTTGCAGTCATTTTGGGGAGTGAAACAATGGATAGAAACTCACTCTCTCTCTCTCTCTTCTCTTTAACTCTGCCTTTTTTTTTTTTTTTTTGACAGAGATATAGACAGAGAGAAAGAGACAGAGAGAAAGGTCTTCCTTCCACTGGTTCACCCCCCAAATGGCCGCTACGGCCAGTGCTGCGCCAATCTGAATCCAGGAGCCAGGTGCTTCCTCCCAGTCTCCCGGGCGGGTGCAGGGGCCCAAGCACCTGGGCCATCCTCCACTGCCTTCCCGGGCCACAGCAGAGAGTTGGACTGGAAGAGGAGCAACCAGGACTAGAACCCGGTGTCCATATGGGATGCTGGCGCCTCAGGTGGAGGATTAACCAAGTGAGCCATGGTGCCGGCCCTCTAACTCTGCCTTTTAAATAAAATAAAATAAATTGTAAAATAAATAAATAAATAAAAGCATAGCCTCTGTATATCACCTCCCGATTCCACCCGGTACTGGCCATGTGATCTCAGGTAACACCTGTGCCTCAGTTTCCCCAGAATAAAGTGGGGTTACTGTGGGAATTTCAGTCGCTGCCTCTGCAGGATGAGAGTGTTAGGGGGATTTATTGGTCACACATGGAAACTGGGCCGTGCCCAGGACATCGTCAGCACCCTGAGGTCTGAGCTGCTGTGTTATGTATGGGCCGACAGCACGGAGTAGCGATGGTGACCTTGGCCAGTGTACTGGGTATAACAGTGTCCCCCAAAAGTCATGTCCACCTCCGAATGTGACCTTACCTGGAGATCGAGTTTTTGGCGATGTCATGAGCTACGATGAGGAGATGCTGGAGTAAGGGTGAGCCCTGAGGCCAGTGGCTGGTGCCCCTCTAAGACAAGTGGACACACACAGGCCAGAAGACGGCCATGTGGTGATGGAGCCCTAGGTTAGAGCTATGGCTGTAGAGAGGTGTGCCTCCTGCCGTGACCACGACTCGGCTGTGCCAGCACCTTGCCTTCAGAGCTCTAGCCTGAACTGTGACAGGGTACATTTCTGCTCAGGTGCGCCGTTGGTTTGCGGGGATTTGTCGTGGCCGCCCTGGGAATCTGACATTGGCAGGTTGTGTCACCTCTTTGCACTTCCATTGCACCTGTAAAATGATAATAACACTGTGGGTCTCACAGAGCTGCTTAATAATCCATGTGGAGAAGCTAGTGCCAAGCCGGGAAGCAGTGATAACAGAACAAATTCTTGCTGCCTCAAGGTGTGGGGACTTCAGGGGTACTGTTAGCCTCAAGGGTGGTGTTCACAGTGTTCCGTTGTGTGTCTGTGCTCTCACCCACGGACCCAGGGCCCTGCTGATGAGCTTTTATGTGTTCCTGTTTCCTTCTGATGTAAGTTATAACCAGAGGATTCGCACACAGGTCTCTGTCCAACTCAGCAAATAATCTAGTTGGATAAATTCCTAGAAGAAGAATTGCTGAGTCAAAGGGTGTGTGTGCTCTGAGAGATACGGCTAAACCTGCCTCGAGAGAGCCAGCCCGTGTGCGCTCCTGTTCCACATGGGTCAGCCCGTGTGCACTCCTGTTCCATGTGGGCTAGCCCGTGTGCACTCCTGTTCCACATGGTCCAGCCCATGTGCGCTCCTGTTCCGTGTGGGCTAACCCGTGTGCACTCCTGTTCTGCACGGGCCAGCCCGTGTGCACTCTTGTTCCGCGTGGGCCAGCCCGTGTGCGCTCCTGTTCCGCGTGGGCTAGTCCATGTGCGTTCCTGTTCCACGTGGGCCATCCCGTGTGCACTCCTATTCCACGTGGGCTAGCCTGTGCGCACTCCTGTTCCACATGGGCCAGCCTGTGTGCACTCCTGTTCCATATAGGCCAGCCCATGTAGACTCCTCTCTGTGCAGGCGCGCTGGCTTTCCTCCGTCTCGGGACACGCTTCTCTGTCTCCGTCCGTCTGATAGGTGAGAACTGAAACAGCACTCCCAATTCACTCTTCTCTAATTAGGAGTTTCATTATCTATTCATGTGTGTCTATTCGTCATTTATGGTCTGATGTAAATTACCTATTCCTCTCGCCTTCCCATATCTTATTAAACTGTTCTTTTTTTTTTTTTAGTAACTCTTTGTTAAACAAATTAGCCTTTTGTTCAATGCAGTATTTCCCCCAACATGCCGTTTGCCTTTTGGCGTTGTGCAGGCTAATTTTCATGCTGGCTTTTCAGAAAACATGCTTCACAAAACTCTACTTTAAAAAAAAATTATTTTGTTTACTTGAAAGGCAGAGTCACAGAGATTTTCCATTCGTCAGTTCACTCCCCAGATGACTGCAGTGGCCTGGGCTGGGCCAGGTGGAAGCCAGGAGCCAGGGGCTTCCCCAGGGTCTCCCACATGGGTGCAGGGGCCTAAGGCATTGGGGCCGTCTTCTGCTGCTTCCCCAAGTACAGTAGCAGGGAGCTGGAGTGGAAATGGAGCACCCGGGACTCAAGCTGTCACCTGTATGGGATGCTGGCATCGCAGGTGGTGACTTTAACCCCCTGCACCATGAGGCTGGCCTTGCATTAATAGCCACCACAAGACAAGGTGATAAATTTCATGTTTGTAGAATGCGGGCTGAAAAGAACAGTGAGTCTCGCAGCTTCCCCACAAGTTCACGTTTATTCTGCCAACACTGTCGACTTATAGCTGCCCAAGCTAATAATAATGCCTCTGGTCTGTCTACTCAGCAAATGTGTCTCTGGAGGTGCAGGGTTTTGTGTAGGCCCCTGGGAGACAGCGATGCCTGCCCCAAGGTCACTTTCAGTTGTCAGGGCTCGGGGTGTGTGACAGGTCCCACAGAACCCTGGTGAGCTCTCCGGTGTGTGTTCCCAAGTGTGCCTGCCCGGGCCCCTCCCTGCTGTGGCGGGAGGGCGGAGGGGAGGGGCGGAGCCTGGGAGGACTGAGAGTGCCTGAAGTGGGCGGGGTGCAGAGGCAGGGGAGGAGCCACAGAGCGGAGGGCTGCCGAGGCGTTGGAGGCAGGTGGCCTGGGGGTGCTCTCAGGGTCTTTTCCTGGAACAGCCTTGTGTAGGGTGAGTGGCACAGTGTGACTCAGACACTGTGATGCCTCCAGGAAACCAGACTAAAAACGCACGCACACACTCACTCTCACTCACCCACACTCCGGCCCCTCTGATTTAGGGGTGGAGCTCGCGGCAGCTGCAGGGTCCGATGCTATGTTTCGTGGCCCTGCTTTTTCAGAAGGTGCTTTCCCGGGGGACTGACGAGAGAATGAGATCAGGCAGGGAAAATAACCCCGGCGAACAAGCGCGGGTCCCTTAATGACGGCTGCGCTCCAAGTCCCACTCCTGCTCCATTCAGTGGCTCCAAACAACAGAGCCACCCCTTCAGTCTCATCTTGTCGTCTTCGGGGACCACTGTCGCTTGACACAACCATGCTCCCTGGAAGACCTCACGGAGGGCGCCGTGGTCCTTGCGCAGGAGTCCGGGGTGACATGTACTCACCGCCTCCTGCATCAGCCCCGTGCACCCTCCCGCAGGCCTGTGCTGATTCCACATCTGTGTCTTAGTAGTCTCGGGAGATCCATGTCTCTGCCCTCTGGGGAGCCCCAGGCCACTTCTGCGCCCTCTTGCCCGGGTCAGCCTGTTCGAGGTTGCACGTGTGGCCATGCTCATGGCTGGGGTTCGAGTGTGTCCTCCAGAACTCCTTCATTTGTAGTAGGTGGGGAGGTGATTGGGCTTAGAGGAGGTTGTGAGATGGGACCTCCGTGATGGCATCGGTAGCTTTGTGAGGAGAGATGGAGAGATCTGAGCTAGCAGTGTGCCGTGTCTCAGCAATGCCTTGGGACCCTACCGAGCCTCCCCTCCCCCAGTGTGACCTCCACCCTGACCTTGCACTTCCCAGCCCCCACAACTGTAGGAGACAAATGCTGCTCCTTATAAATTACCCCATCTGTGGTATTCAGTTACGGCAAGAGAAACGGGCCACGGCGTGCCTCCTGGCCCCCCGGCTGTTCTCATGGGACACCTGCCCCCCGCCCCCGACTCGGCCAGCACCTTTCCAGAGAAAAGGCCCAATTCCTGGAGAAGCCATCCAGCCCACCTGGGGAAGAGGCACAGGGGTGTGTGCGCACCCTCAGCCCTTAGGAGATGCACAGTACGGTACCGCTGCCCACCCACCGCCACGGCTAGGAGAAAGGAACAGCAGTATCAAGTGCTGGCGAGGGTGTGCGGCAGCCAGACCCTCACGCGCTGTGACCGGGAGTGCAGAAATGTGCCAGTACTTTAGAAACCCGTTTGGTGGTATCTGCTGAAGTTAAATGTATACCCACTCTGTGATCTGCCAGTTCTGCTCCTGGGTTTGTGCCTAAGAGACATAAGTACTTATTTCCACCAAAATACATATTCACTGCCCGGTTTATAACTGTCAAATATTGGAAATAACCTGATTGTCTACTAACAATGGAATAAATTATAGTACGTCTAAGATAAGAGGATGCTACACAGCCGTGAGCAAGCATAAACAATCCCAACTGCATGGGTGAATCTCAGATAAAACGTGGAATGGAGGAAGCCAGGCACAAGGACATGCACAGTGTATGTTTCCATTTAAATGATATTCAGAAGCAGCCGAAGCTACTCCAAGGTGTTAAGGCCAGAGTAGTCGCCACCTTGGAGGGGTGTGGCTGGGTGAGGCTGCCCTACATCTTCTCTGAGTGCTTGCGTAAGTGCAGATGCGTGGGAACGTTCGGGGAGCTTTCTCTTTAAGACACGTACACTTGACCATGTATAACCTGTGCCCCCTCGGTTGCCCACAGCTGAGCTCCGGCACAAAGCCGTGCCAGACGCTCGTGGCCATGCTTTCAGATAAAGCAGCTGACATCTCGCCGAGATGGGGGCCAGCACCTCACCCTGTTGCCTTGGTTGCAGGGTCACTAGAGACCCTGGCTGCCCAGCCACGTCCGGCAGCCAGTGCTCGCAGGGCCTGGGGGAGTGGGGAGGAGGCTGTATGAGCTGAACCCCCCTGCAGCTCGCATCCCTTCCCAGCCCCCCATGACAGAACGTGCAACTTGCGTCACGCTCCTTTCTGCAAAAGGACCCGCAGATCCAGGAGGCACGGAGTGGCGTGCCCGAGGCTACCCAGTCCCTCTGAGCCAGGGCAGGGATCGAAGCCCAGGTCTGCACAGACCCTAGTCCAAGCCCTCATCTCACCAAAGGCCCTCAGGCACTGCACACCTTGGGGGCTCCAGAAATACTCACCCAGTGGATTGCAGCTGTGGCAAATGAGACCCAGAGAAGTACAGTGACTTGCTCAAGGTCGTACAGCAAGTCCTCATCCACGCTCCCAACTCCTTCCTAGCCCGGTGCCCCTTCTGCCCCTGCACCATGGCCCCAGCCTCTTACAGGTACCGGGGACTGGAGACTGCAATGCTTGGAAGCCACTAGGGAGGAAAAGGGCCGTCAGGGGTGAGATGATGCTGAGGGTGGCCCTGGGGCCCTCAGGGAATAGGGCTGGGACCAGGTCAGTCACCTGTGCAGGTGCACAGAGCCCTGCTCTTGCAGCACCTCTGGCTTGGTTAAATGTTCTACAGTCACTGGCTTGAAATTCCTAATTTTATCTTCAAATGATATCTTTAATCGAAGTCCCAAGGGACAATGAAGCAGGTGCCAAGGCTTAGAACCCCCTGCTGACTCTTGGCTTTCTGAGATGGGCTCTTGGACTTCAGCTGCCCTGTGCCCAGCACCCCCAGACACTGCCCAGTCTCCCCCATCCTTCCCCCACCCCCAGCTGCCACTGAGGGCTTCTGTCCCCACCCCCTTGCATTCGGTTGGAATCTCTACAAGGTGCTGCCCTGATCCAGCTGCCTGGGGTCCTGGGCAGAGGTTGTATTGCTCTTGGCAGTGGCCCTAGCATCACAGCCTCTGCCTGATCAGGGTGGACAAGGGATCCTGTGGGGCAGGGCCTGAGGGAGGGCAGGGGAAATGCCAGGCTGGATGCCCCCTGCCCCCGCCAGTGCAGGACGGTGCCCAGCCTGTATCTGGCAGGAGAGAGACGTTGGCAGCCAGTGGGCCTCTCGTGCATGCTCTGGGTTGCAGCACACAGGCACCTGTGTGGACCACATGATGGGCAGGTGCACAGCAGGCCAAACCATCACGTGCAATGCCAGCATCCCATATCAGAGTGCTGATTTGAGTCCCGGCTGCTCAGCTTCCAATCCAGCTCCCTGCTAATGTGCCTGGGAAGCAGTGGAAGATGGCCCAGTACAAGGTGCTGCCACCAGGATGCAGTTCTGGGCTCCAGGCTTTAGCCTTGCCCAGCCCTGGCTATGCGGCCATTTGGAGAATGAACCAAGAGTGGAAGAACTCTCTTTTCTCTCTCCCTCTCTCTGCTACTCTGCCTTTCAAATAAATAAATAAATCTTAAAAAAAAAAAAAAACGGGCCAGCATTGTGGTACAGTGAGTTAAGCTGTTGCTGCAATGCTGGCATCCCATACGGGCACCGGTTCGAGTCCTGGCCACTCCACTTCTAGCGTGTTCTAGCAGCTCTCTGCTACAGCCTGGGAAAGCCTGGGAGGATGACCCAAGTGCTTGGGTCCCTGCTGCCCATGTGAGAAACCTGAATGAAGCTCCTGGCTTTGGCCCAGCCCTGGCCATTACAGCCGCTGGTGGGGGGTGAACCAGTGGATAGAACATCCCCTTTCTCTCTTTCTCCCTCCCTCCCTCCCTCTCTCTCTCTTTCCCCCTCCCTCCCTCTCTCTCTCTTTCCCCCTCCCTCCCTGTCTTCTGCCCCCCTCCCTTTCTCTTTCTCTCTCCCTCTCTCTCTTCCTCTCCCTCTATAACTCTGCCTTTTAAAAAAAAAAAACTAAATATCCTGAAGTCTCTTTTAAAAAAAAAACTTATTTATTATTATTTGAAAGGCAGAGTTACAGAGAGAGAGGGAGAGACAGAGAGAGAAATATCTTCCATCTGCTGGTTCAATCCTCAAATGGCTGCAATGGCCAGGACTGGGTCAGGCTGAAGGCAGGAACCAGGAGCTTCTTCATGGTCTCCCACATGGGTGCAGGGGCCCAAGGACTTGGGCCATCTTCCACTGCTTTCCCCAGGTGCATTAGCAGGGAGCTGGATTGGAAGAGGAGCAGCCGGGATTCGAACCAGCACCTGTGTGGGACACCAGCGATGCAAGTGGAGGCTTAACTTACTACACCACAGCACCAGCCCCTCTGCCTTTCAAATAAATAAATAAGTCTTTTAAAAAAACAACAACAACAGAAACCCCACCATGACAGATGGAGAGAGCCACGGGAGGAATGAACACTGTATGGTGGTGGCTTTCCTGGCCTGTGGGGCACAGGGCCCATGGGTTTATTTTGCACTGAGCTGGCAGATTCCATAGCCTGTCCACCTGCAAGAACCGTTCAACACAGCAGGTTGAGACGCCTAGGCCGAGGCTCCCCAGGGGAAGGAGGACATTGGCCATGGGTGGCCAGGCGGGCCGGCACTCTCTCTCTCTCTGTTCGTCCTCCTCTCCTGTCCTCTGTCTGGAGCCCACCATGGGTGACGGTGTGCCCCAGGGACATAACACTGCAGGCATCAGTGTTGTTTTGGAAGCTGCAAAGATCTCTGCACGTGAAGGGGTGGTTACTGGCGCAATTATTGCTCAGCTGTATGACCCTGATCTTGACCGTAAAAACCGAGCAAGTGAAGCCGCCTGAAACTCACACTATTCACCATCTACCCCTTCCACACGCCACCCCCCAACCGCCAATCCCACCCCCAGCCGAGGGCTCTGGGGACGGGGCTTGGATCCTGTTGTCCATCCTGCTCCCAGCGGTCCATGTCACCACCAGCTATTCGGGTCCGCCTGAGGTTATGGCGCCGTGGCTCGGGGCTGGGCACCAAGATGTGGAGATGGCAGCTGGGGTGGCTGCCCTCACCCAGGCCGGGCTGCTTCCTGAGGCTGCGAGGCAGAGAAGGGGTGCCAGAGGGTTGGGGAGCCCTGGCGGGGGTTGTGCAGATCAAGAGGTCCAGGAGCTCGGAAGTGGGGAGAGGCTTCAAGCTGACAGGACAGTGCGGGCGTGGCCTCTGGGACGGAAACTCTAGGGATGCCCCATGTGGCGCGGACGGCGGGGAAAGCCTAAGCTGGGATCAGGAGCCGGGGAGGAACCTGGGGCCAGCGGGGCTGGGACAGCCTCCAGGTCTCTGATAGCCAACCAGGGAGGTTGGGCTCTGTTTATCATGATTTGGGGGTTGGAGGGGGGCGGGGTGGGAGCAGGACATGGCCCTAAGGACATCGATAATATCGGCAGGTGCCAGGAGAAGGGAGAGTGGGGACAAAGACGTCCCAGTCAGAGGGTCCCAGGCACAGACAATGGCCGGACCCTAACACTCACAGGAGGGCACCCCGCAAAGCTCACGGAAATAGAACTGAAAGAGAATCTGATTTTGATACAAAAGAGTTTTGAAGTCCATGCATCGTTTTTTGATAATGCACACCGCGGGCTTTCTGAAGGCACCTCGCGTAAGGTGAAATTCAGGGACAGGAAGGAGACAGCGGTGGCCAGAGGCTGCTGTCCAGGCGAGTGGGTGGTGCGGTGGGGTCTGGGCTCAGGGCTGCACCTGTGCACTCCAGGCGGCACTGCCCTGGAGGGTTCCGGGGCTCGGGGTGGGGGGGTGTTCTGGGCCGAGAGGTTCAGCTGAACGGCGGCGGCGGCTCATGGCTGGTGACAGCCTGCACGGGCAGAGATGAGGCCCAGCCAGGGCAGCGTGAGAACAGAGAGGAGCGTGGAGCCCCGGGAGAGATGCTCAGGAGGGAAGCAGAGCACGCAGTGTGAGCGTGGAGGGGCGGGCCTCGGGGGACAGGGCCCGCGGGGAAGCCACTCGTGCCGTGGCCATGCAGGCCTGAGGAAGCAGGGCAGGGCATTGTGGAGATGCAGGGAGAGGCTCGGCTTTTCCTCCCTGGGGGGGACTCCCGCTCCCCGGCCAGGTCTCTTTCCTTAGCTTCAGCTTCTACGTGCTCAGTGTGGTCATCAGCTTCCCCTGCCACTGGCCCATTCTCCCTTTATGTCCCACTTCAGTGCTGCGGCAGGTGCAAATGTGTCTCCTCCTAAAAGACTGAGAATGGGACCTTATTTGGAAGCAGGGT
Source organism: Oryctolagus cuniculus (assembly GCF_051225735.1). Lineage (NCBI taxonomy): Eukaryota > Metazoa > Chordata > Mammalia > Lagomorpha > Leporidae > Oryctolagus > Oryctolagus cuniculus. The sequence goes on from NC_142867.1 coordinate 201,537,297, forward strand.
CTTTGCAGGTGATCACAGTACAGTGAGGTCATTAAGGAGTGGGCATCTGACTTAGTAGTTATGATGCCTGCCTTCAGGAGCGGAGGATCTAGATTCCATTCGTGGTCCTGGCTCCTGGTTCCAGCTTCCTGCCACTGCAGAGCCTGGAAGGCAGCCAGTGTGGTGGCTCAAGTGACTGGGCAGGTGCCGCCCACATGGGAGATTTGGATTGCATCCCCGGCTCTGGCCCAGGCCTGGCCATTGTGGGCATTTGGGGAGCAAACCAGTAGAAGGGAGGTCTCTGATGCTGCCTCTCAAATAAATATTAAAAAGAGAGAAAGATGAATTCATTAGGGAAGACTTATTCCAGTAGGACTGTATCCTTATAAAATGGAGAATTTGAATTCTGAATGCATACAAAGGGAAGACAATGTAGGGGCACAGGGTTGGGGGAAGCCAAGGTACGCCTGGGGCCAGCAGAGCCAGGAGAGAGCCTGGAGCAGCTTGTCCCGGGCCCCAGAGGGGACCAACCTTGTTGACACCTTGATTTTGGGTTCCTAGCCCGGGGAACTGGGAGCCAACACATTTCTGTTGTTTAAGGTGTTTCTTTTGTGGGTACACTGCCAGGAAAATAAGACAAATGCTAAGCAATGAAGGGGGCTCATTTGCCCAACTCCAGTTTTTCTGGTCCTAGGTCATCTTGATAGGTCACTGAGCTGCCAATCACTCCGTGGCCACTGTGTCCAATCAGCTGAGAGTGGAGGCGTGTCTGAGAGGTACCCTGAAGGAGGGTAGGAGGGACAAAGAAGGTCGCACCTGCTCTTGAGTCCCTGCAGCCAGAGGGAGAGAGAGGCTCCAGAGAGGAAGGCAGATGGCATTGTCCTGGGATGCGGATGTGGTGACGAGGGATCACGACATCAAGTCCCTCTAGCCAAAGGGTCTTCCAGAAGTGAGGGGCACGCATGCCAGAGATGGTGTTTGAAGGAGGGCCTCTGCCAACCGACCCCTCCCTGCCCATCCCCAAGATGCTCCCTCTGGCTGCAGTAGGAAGATGGTGTAACTGGGAAATACGCACTTGAACTTGTGACTCAGCTCTTCCTGAACTCAGGGACGTCCCTCTGCAAATCAAGACGGGGCCGCTCAAGTGCCTGCTCCCAGGGTCCCCACACAGGCGGCTGCGGGAGAGGCCGTCAGCAGAAGCCACAGCACCTGCTGCGGGGAGGGACCCTCGTCGCCGGGGCTTCCCGAGCCTCGGCCTCAGCCCTTGACCCACTGATTGCTGCTGTCTGGTCTGCCGAGCTTTGCCTTCTGGCACAGCTTATGAATTCTGGTTTTCTCGTATCTAACAGAGGCTCTGGAGAAGCAGGTGGCCAGGCGTGCGGTCAGGGTCAAGTGGACACAGGGTTCAGAAGACGCGGAACTGTGTGTTTTGTGTGTTGAGCTGCCCTCACACTTCTCCCAATTCTGACTCTGGGAGTGCGGGAGCCACTGCAGCTCAGGGGGGCCACGCCGGGCAGCCCAGTGGCTTCAGCACCCACTTCCTGCCTACCCCTTCCTTCTTAGACCCCAAGCCTGCCCACATCTGGCCAGATCTTTCTGTTTTGAAGATGGGAAAACAGAGGACCCAAAAAGAGAAGCAGTGACGCCAGGTTGCAAGGATGCTGGCTCAGAACTCAGCCAGGCCCGTGCTCCCCTGCTCGGTGGGCAGCTCTGGGCCAGGAGCAGGACCAGATCCCGGGGACACGGGACTAGTACGATGCAGGACCCACCCGGTGGTGGGGAGGGATGCAGACTTCGGCAGCGGCAGCAGCGCCTCACCGTGGTGGCTGATGCTTGTTGACCCAACACGGACCGGGTGCCACCCCAGGGCGCGTCCTCATCTGCTTCTTGGCACTGCGTGCTCCTGACCCCGTGCTGTGGCGAGCACTGCTGCCCTCTTGCCAAGCAGAATACAAGTCCTAGGCCAGTGATTTTTAGCTTTTTTTCATTCCATTGTTTTCTTTATTAAAAAACTTTTTTAAAAAGATTTATTTGGAAGGCAGAGTTACAGAGAGAGAAGGCAAGACACAGAGAGAAAGGTTTTCCATCTGCTGGTCCACTCCCAAAGTGGCTACAGAAGCCGGAGCTGAGCCAATCAGAAGCCAGGAGCCAGGAGCTTCTTCCTGGTCTCCCACACGGGTGCAGGGGCCCAAAGACTTGGGTCATCTTCTACTGCTTTCCCAGGCCATAGCAGAGAGCTGGATCAGAAGTGGAGCAGCCGGGACTTGAACCATTGCCCCTTTGGGATGCTGGCCTCACAGGTGTCAGCTTAACCTACACCAGGCCGCAGGGACAGATCTAAGCAGGGGTCACCCAGGAAGGTAGCACACAACTAACCTCCAACCCAGGCTGGCACCGCACTGCTGACACCTGTTTCTTTAGGAGACAGGGGCCTTTGATTAAGCTGTACAATAGCCTCTTCAGCGGGCCCTGTTTGTACCCCGCTCTCACCTCCCTCCTGCCCTGGCTCTTCCCTGCATCCAGTTCCCTGACCACAGCGGGAGAATCCTGCTTTATAGAAACCAGCCCAGGGAAGCAGCCGGGGGAAAGTGCTTGAAGCTGGCAGCTTCCTGGTTTATGTCTGCAGTTGTTGGTTCTCCTCGGCTTATTTAATGTCACATCTCACGGCTCCGCGATGTCCCCAGGAAACGGGACCTTGGAAGGGGCTTTTCAAACCTCCCGAGATGGGTTTTTTAATTGACCAGCACCTCAGGGTGGGTACATGGAGGCGTTGATTCAGGGTGGCTCCCCCTGGGTGGTGTGTCTGGAGATGGGCCCCCACCCCGTTGGGGAATTCTGCCACCTGTGCCTCCCAGAGACACCGCTGCAGAACAGCCCCGAGCCCTGTGGACCTGCACCCCTGGAGCACCTGCAGTCCAGCTGAGAGCTGTGGGTTTGGGGTCCTGGACGCCCCCTGAGCCCTTCATCAGGGTCCCTCTTGGCCTCGAAGGGAGATGGTAGATTCCTCTCCCTCTCCCGGCTCCATTTAAGAAAAACCAAATTTGGTTGTTTTCCGAGGGCCTCCGGGAAGATTTTTTTCTATACCGGAGCATTGGCAGCTGGTCCTGTTTCTTGGGGAGTAAATAGAAGGGAACCGGGGGAGGGGGCCCATTTATGGTCTGAATGTTGCATTCTTGGGGTCTGGTCAAGGGACGACGTCAGACCACGCTGAGCCACCCTGACAGGAAAGGGTGGCCCCGGGCTTTCTGTATTTGGGAAGCCAGGCCTTGCTGGCCAGCGGGGGCCACAGACTCGGTCCCTCCTACGAGGAGCTCACCAGGCAGACAACCCTGGGAGAAACGCTATCCGCCGTCCCAGGGCAGGCCTTTTCTCCTAGCCTCTGAAACTTCGGCTTCAGTTTTGTTTTTTTTTTTTTTGCTTTTTTTCCCATTAATTCCCTTGTTTTTAACTGACAAAAAAGCCTAGCTTTTGGATTGGTTAGTTGTCTCTTCCTGGTTTTTCCTTTCTCAATGTTCCAGAAAGTTCTGTCAGTCATGTCACAGATGAGCCATGGGTTTCGTTTGGTTGCCTGGGGTCTAGAACAGCCTGCTGTGAAGAAGGAGAGGCGCTGATGGTAGCAGGGGCCGGGCTGGGGCTGTTCCTCGGCTCTGGGGGCTATGCTGGTTCCTTCTGAGCGCCGGGCTCCAGGCCTCGCCCCTGTGCGGTGGTTGCCAGCGATCTTTGGCAACTCTTGGCTTGTAGAAACTTCCCCCTGATCCCTGCCTTCATCCTCTCAACCCAGCCCACTGAGTCTGCAGAACTGAAGCCCCGAGCTGATGCCCCACCTGCCAGCCACCAGCTCTGTGGGTAGCCCAGGGAGGCTGAGGGGCAGGTGGGGAGGGGCTCGCACATGGAGATGATAGCTCTGCAGGAAGCGAATATTTTCTAAGAGGCGACAAGTCTGATCGGATGGCAAAGGCGGGTAGAGACTTGGGGTCAGGTTCACCCTGGTGAGAAGCTTTCTGCTGTGTGCATGGTCCTGGGCAGGGCCTTGGGGAGCAGGGGCTGACGCAAACCCACACCCCACTAACGGGGAAGCCTACTGGGATCAACACAAGCTGCAGACCCAGTGCCAGGGCTGTGGGGAGCTCTGCTTGGCCAGGGGATGCTATGGCCACACAGGGAGGTGTGAACTGGGTTGGTTATAAGACAATTTTAATCAAGCAGGAGGACAGAAGGGCACGAGACCCAGTTGTCCCTCCCAGGCTAGGAGAGGGGCAGTGTGGTGTGGCGGGAAGGCCCATGGGGGTCCTGAGTCGTGCCCTTGGCCATCCCCTGGTTTCTTCCCTGGGATATAGCAGATGCGTGGGCCAAAGCTAGGGGCTAGGTGTCTAATCTGGGGAGTAGGAGATGAACCTTCTGCAGTATGGCCTGGAAGGTGGCTGGCATGGGCTCTGGTGCCCTGGGCAAACCACCTCTTCCCTCTGAACCAGTTCCCTCACACGTGTACGGGGTGGGTGGGTGGGGGTGTCCAGGATAGACAGTTTTCTGTGATACAACAGTGGGAGCAGCGCAGGCTCAAAAAGCCAACAGACCTCGCGTTCAGGCTGTGGCTCTGCCGCGCCTTAGTTGCACGATGTGAGTGGGTCCCTTCACCCCTCCAAGCCCAACATCCTCATCTGTAAAATGGGGTAATAGGAAACACTGCCTCAAGGTTCCAACAGAGGACTCTCGTAGAGTGTCGGCGCTTGGGAGCATGGAGCTGTTGGCCATGACCGTGCACTGCATTTTGTGAGGATTGGGTGAGATGTTGTAGGGGAAAGGCCTATGTGGGACAGACACTCAGTTCACCATGGATGCACACACACATACGCACACACACACTTAGAAAATGAGCTTCAGGCAGAATTTCCAGCAGTCATTCCCACTGGGGCACGGGCTGGAGGGTGGAAAGTTGTACTACAAAGTGTTCGAATTGCTTAAAGTATCCATTAGTTGTCGCTCACTCGTAAGCTGTTTATAATCACCCATTGCCTTGTAGCTGATGGCTGTGCTGGTTACAGGTCATTATGTCATATGCCCTTAGGACCATCACCTTGCAGTTGAGTTAGAGATGTAGCCCGCTATGGAATTAGGGTCCTGGCTGCTCGTGACGCATGCCCGGTCACCTTGTGACAGATAGGCATCCACTCGCTCGGAAGGAGCAAACGCGAGAAGGGCTTCTCTAAGATTTTTCTCCTCCTGGT